>NC_046331.1:24382946-25007946 GCF_009819535.1 Lacerta agilis
TATCAGTGCTATGCAAGATTTACTGTCCTGGTATACATTAACTGGACAAGTAACTTTCAGTCTAATGTCTTGGCATAGCTGCAGTAACCACTCAATGTCCATAAGTGAGTGAGTTAATGCATTGAGCTCTGCTTCGCATGAACTCAAACTTACAGTCGCTTGCTTTTTACATGCCCAATCAAAAACACATTGGTTGTACATATAACAGATACCTGAAGTGCTTTTTCCATCAACTGCATCACTTCCAAAACTGGCATCCGTGTAAATTTCTAGACCACCTGACTTCTGGCTAGAAAGACGCAAGCGATAGTGCATAGTACCTTTAAGGTAGTTTACAATGCGTTTGAGCGCCTTAAAGTCTTGCACTGTGGGATTGTTTGAATATCTGCTGAGCAGATTTACACTAATGGCAATATCAGGCCTGGTACATCTAGCTATGAAACTTAGCTTGCCCAATATGCTCCGAAACAATGTGACATCAGGAAACATTGTAGCAGTTGTGTCATGTTGGTACCCTGTGATCATGGGAGTGTCCACTGCATTTGACTCAGTGAGTCTCAATTTCTGGACCAAATCATTAATTTTGCATGTCTGGTGTAACAGAACATCACCTTTGTCATTCCTTTCAACTTCTAATGACAAGTAATTAGTCACATCTCCCAGATCTTTCATATCAAAATGTTTCTGCAACTTCGTGAGTGTGTCTTTGTAAATATTTACATTTTTCCAAAAGAATAACAGATCGTCAACGTAAAAGATGCAATACAACTTCTGTTGCTTGTGCTCCTTTACAAAAACACAGGAATCGGCCTTTCCTTGTTCAAAACCTAAGGAAAACAGTATTTCAGTAAGTTTTGTGTACCAACAGCGAGAACTTTGTTTGAGGCCGTACAAAGACTTTTTTAACTTGCACACCATTCCTTGCTTTACTTGTACACCATCTGGTGGTTGCATATAAATGTTTTCATCTAGAACACCGTATAAAAATGCGGTATTCACATCGTGGTGTGAAATTGTCATGCCTTCCTCAGCAGCAAGTTTCATCAACAGTCTGACACTTTCAAACCTAACTGTTGGTGAATATGTCTCGTGGTAGTCTTGATCAGGAATTTGAGAAAAACCACGAGCTACTAGTCTAGCTTTGTGTCTGACCACTTTACCATGTTTGTCAGTTTTGGCTTTGAAAATCCACCTGCTATCTACCAATTTCATACCTGGTTCTTGTGGAACCAATTCCCACGTTTCATTTTGCTTGAGGGAATTCAATTCAGATTTCATGGCATTAAGCCAAGGTTCTGCGTCTTTGGCTGACATGTTTTGAACCTCTTTGTAACTGGTTGGTTCAAACACAAAATCTGAATTACTGGCAGTAACAGCAGTTTTGGCAAACTCAATAGAAAAACGCTTTGGTGGTTTTCCCTTGGTAGTTCTTTCGGACCTTCTTACAGTCTCCTGATCATCTGGATCTACTTCCTCTTTAGGAGAATGAGGATCTATTGTGAACAAAGGTTGTTCATCTGCACCAGCCTCTGGCTCATCTTTAACTGAGGCTTGGGCACTGTGAAGGTCTGTATCTGGATCAGACTCTCCACCATCACTAGAATCAGCATCATCAGACTCAACCTTTTTCTTTTCTGGTTTTGGTTTTACATTTCCATCATCAGACAGTGGGTAACATTGGAAAATACCAACTGTATCCCATTTGGGATTGCAGTCTATGCTCCTGGTCAACCTTATTGCTTTTGTGTCTGTCATCAGAACACGATAAGAACCTTTCTCATATCCTAGAAAGATACCATGTTGACCACACTTACTCAATTTGTCATTTTTCACAGTGTGTACCCAGACTTCTGAACCAAAAATTTTCAAATGTTTTACAAATGGTTTCTTCTGAAACAGCATCTCATACGGAGTACTCTTAATACTTGAGTGAAATCTCCTGTTATAGACATAAGTGAAGCAAGACAGAGCTTCCCCCCAAAAAAGGTTAGAGAGGCCTGAATCATGCAACAGAGTTCTTATCCCTTGTTGCAACGTTTGGTTCATTCTCTCACACAGGCCATTTTGCCATGGTGACCTGGGTGTGGCGGTCAAGTGTTCAATTCCCTGTTCAGAGAGGAAACTTTCAAATTCTTCTGAACAAAACTCACCACCTCGGTCAGTAAAAAAACAGCGTACATGCTCATTGTGCACATTCTTAAGCCATGCACAGAATTGCTTAAATCTTTGAAAAGTCTCTGATTTCTTTTGCAACACATAAACCCAGACATATCTGGAAAATGAATCAATCAGAACTAGAAAATACCGTGAATTTCCTCTAGAGGGCGCTAGAGGTCCTACCAAATCAGCATGAATTACTTCATAAGGTTTTGTAACCTCCCTTCCTGATTCTGCACCTTTGGAAGCCTGTTTGATTTTGTTCTCTGCACAAGAGATACATTTCATGTGGTAAGGACACTTCTTAACCTTCATACCATCAACCAAATCTTGCATTTTTGTTAAAGCCTGAAAATGAAGATGGCCAAACAAGCGATGATAATCATGAATACAATGGTTATGCAACTTCTCATTCTTATCAATTGATATGTTGCAGTGGGCCTGTTTAGTTTTCTTAGCTGTACCAGCTGTTGCACCTGTAACAAAAGGCAATACATATAAACCATTAACACATTTGGCATAAAGAATGAGTTTGTTGTCTCTAATAATGTCACATCGGGACTTTGTGAACACCAGCTTGAGACCTTGAGAAGTAAGCTGAGAAACACTCAGCAAATTGTCCTGCAAATGAGGTGCATACATAACATTCTTAACTGTTGCATTAAGATTCTGCAGAGAAATCGTTCCTTGGCCAGGAGACTTTATCTCTGACCCATCGGCCTGTTGAATTCGGCCTTCTTGCCTCTGCAAATTAATGAAAATGCTTTTATCATTAGAAACATGGCGCGTGGCCCCAGAATCTACAACAAAAACAGAGTATGCGTCCTTATCAGTACAACGAGAGATCAAAGCCTTTTGTGCAGCTGGCCCTTGAGGTCTGCGTCGTCCTCCACCACCTTTGAAGTTGCTCTTCTTCTTTGAAGCTTTCTTGCAATTACTCCGATAATGACCTAGCTCTCCGCAGCCATAGCAACGTACTGACTTCAGTGCCTTTGCAGTAGTTTCACTTTCTCCTGCTGAAGGCTTAGAAACATTTTCAGCAGCTTTGCCCCGGCTTTCTTTAACAGTCTGTCTGCGGTCAAACTCATTTAAGAGCACGCCAGATACATGATCTGGTGTTAAAAGATCATTAGGCAATGCTGATAACTGAGAAGCAATAGCATCATACGACTCATCCAGGCTATTAATCATTAGCATGGAGAAAACAGCATCAGAAAAAGTCAAGTCTCTTTGGATGAGGTCTTGTCTAAGACGTTGTAATTGGGACAGATGGCTGGGCAAATCGCCATCTTTCTGCAACTCCAGTCTACACAATTTCTTGAAGAAAAGAATACTGCTCCCTGCTCCCTGCCTAAGATGCAAATTACGAAGTTTGTCCCAAACAGCTCTTGCCGTGTCAGCATCTTCTAAACTAACCAACAGGGTATCACAAACGCCCAGAACAATAGTCCCTCTGGCTCTTTGATCAGCTTCATGCCAGGCAGGCCATTCGTCATCATCTTCCTGTGGGGGATCATCCTCAATGGTATGAAAAAGCCTTTCCCTTTGTAAAAGCGCTTTCATTCTAACTTGCCAGGTAGGGTAAGTCTCTGGCGTGAGAGGAGGAAAAGAGAGAGATATCTGGCCAAACTGTGCAGAAGACATGCTTGCGTTTTTAACTGTAGCAAACACCACTTCTTCATACAACAAAATAAGCCTTAACTCCCTTTAACTTCACTCCCCCAAACTCAGCGCAATTAGCAAGAATCTGGAAAAGCGTCTCTGCTATCTGTTCTGGCAGCTAAACAGCATACCATTGTAAATCAATTCTGTAGCTTGAAAACAGCTCCGAAATGAAGCAGCCGAACTGTCTCACCAAACACAGCAGCAGCACGTCTCAGCAGCCTTCATCTGCAGAGGAACGAAAACCAGCCGCTCTGCAACACAGGAGGAACGCCAACCAGCCGCTTGCCACCATAGGAGGAACGAAGCCATCCGCCTCTGCTACCATATGTTGATTTAAGCCAGGATCTATCCAGGTCTTGTGCCCCACTTCGTGCCCCGACTGGGCCAGGCGATAAGACTGGAACACCTACAGCTCAATCATAAATATCTGGACTCAAGACTGTCTGTCATGAGCACCCTCACTTCCTCAGAGGTCGAATAAAGCGCTGGCTATTTTAACTTGAAACAGTTCTTTATTTTTCTACAAGCTACAATATATATACATAACTATACAGCTTGTGTGGCTAAGGTTTTCTTCCACACATCTTAACTCCAGAACGAACCCTGTCTAACGCACACAGTGAAGGTCACATTCTGTCTGGCACAGAGAAGTTAATTAAGAGATCAAAGACTCAGTTCCCTCCCCCTTCTCTCAGACCATAAGTCACACGATTCTCACAAAGGGAGGGGGTGAAATACTAACACCACCCACTCTGTATTTTAGGTGTCTGCTTTGGCCTTGCTCTGGACTTTGGTTGGTCACCTGTTTTGGAACAAGGGCTGGATAGGAATTTTTTTCCATTTGGCAAATTGGCACTGGCCATTTGGTTTTCACTTACCTCTTAGCAATCGTCACAAGTTTTGTAACGTTTGGTGGTTAGGCATTGGCATATTGTGATGTGGAGGAGGGGAGGTGCGGCCATCACCTGCCCCTCCAGGTACAAGGGTATTCCAGTAAAGGAATCCATGGGTTTGGATCTTGTCCGAAGTCCGCTTGAGGGGCTAGGGCCATGCCACGACCCAGTGGGAACCCCGGGGTGAGCTTCAGTTGGTTGCCATCGACGGGGCTCCCTCGTTTGGTTGTTTACCCTTCCAGACTTCCTGCAAGGCGGGCAGGAGTCAAATATAGTTATTGTCAGTGCCTAAGCCAATACCGGACGTGGGTGGAACTGTGGTCTAAACCACAGAGCCTAGGGCTTGCTGATTGGAAGGTCGGCAGTTCGAATCCCTGCGATGGGGTGAGCTCCTGTTGCTTGGTCCCTGCTCCTGCCCACCTAGCAGTTTGAAAGCATGTCAAAGTGCAAGTAGATAAATAGGTACCACTCTGGCGTGAAGGAAAACAGCATTTCCATGCACTGCTCTGGTTACCAGAAGTGGCTTAGTCATGCTGGCCACATGACCCAGAAGCTGTCTGCGGACAAACACCGGCCCCCTTGGCCCTTAGAGTGAGATGAGCGTAGCAACCGCAGAGTCGTCCACGACTAAACCTAATGGTCAGGGGTACCTTTACCTTTACCTTTAAGCCAATACCACTCACATTGCTGTAATCAATAAAACCGTGGTCTACATTTTTACCCATTAACCTTAACTAAAATTCTGTGCCAGTGTGTATTTATTTATTTATTTATTTATCCTTGGGGGTGCGCCGGGGTCTTAATGTGCAACTGTGGCAGTATGAGGGGAATAGGGGTCTCCAAACAATTCTCAGAACTCTTGCCAAATACAGCTTCCAGGATTATTTAGGAGAAGCCATGACTGCTAGTAGAATAAATGTATGAGGTGGATATTGTCCAAGTGTCAGATCTTGGGGCGTGTGTGTGTGTGTGTGTGTGTGTGTGTGTGTAGGTTTGAGCAAGATGTCTTCAAGGCCCTTATCCCTGAGTAGACCTACCTCTTCCTAACTACTGTTGCTGATGACCATTTGCTTGCCAATCCACACTCTCACACGGAAGAAGAGGACAAGCTGAATAGAGGTTTCTTGCTCATGTCTCTCCGCACATGCTCAGAGGTGGCAAGTGGAAAAACAGCAGCAGCAAAGTGAAGGGGAGAACATCAACAACAGGGGTTCTGGGGGTTTGGCAGTGGGCCTCATCTAGACATAGGGAAAGTGAACTTTCCTAATCTGCATTTTGTGAAAAAACCCCAGGATCTTAAAATAAACCATCCTTTGAAATACGCACTTCTCCAAATTTTGAAATTCAATACTCCAGACAAGCAATGTGTACAAAAATGCATATAGTGGAGTAAATTTTCTATATGAACCCATAGGTTAGTAAAGATAACAAAGAAATGCATCATTTTAGCAAAATAATAATAATAATAATTGTATACATTAGATAGAATTGTATACATGTGTACATTAGGAAGAGTTCATGTTAAAATGCAGATATATTTTCACAAATTCAAATGCAAATGTAAAATTCACTTACAAACAGTGCTTTTTTCTGGGGGGACGCAGACCCCTAAACATTTTGTGAATCTTTGTACTTTTGTCCATTTACTGTATTTACTTCCCCCCAATTTGAACTATAAAATGGTGATTTTCTTGAGTCAAAATGAGAGTACACCGAAACTTTTTTTTTAATAGAAAAAACACTGCTTAATGCAAATCAAATGTCACTGGGGTTTTTTGTTGTTGTTGTTTTAAATCACAGACATTGGAATGTGGAGAACTGAAAAAAGGGAAACTGAGAGAAACTGAAACAAACAGATTCACCCGTCCTTAGCCTGAACAATGCCAATCTTTATGGTGGCTCAGTCAGGTTTGACAACTGGGGTGTTGCTGGCATTCACTCATGTTCACCTGTAACACATTGGAAAGTATAATCTTAGGCATAGATTTTCATGCAATGGTAGCGGAAAGGTAGATGTCTTTGTTGCAAGTTTAAGGAGACTTGGGGTTGTATCCATTGTTAATCCTACCCAGAGTTAAACCTATTAAAATGAATAGACATGACTAATTTAGGTCCATTAATTTCAATGGGTCTACTCCAAGTAGAACTTAGTTGGATACAACCCTGAGAAAGCAGAGCCACTCTGATAAGCTCAGAGATGAGATCCTTTAGGTGCTTTCTCTCCCTGAACTGTTTCCAATTTCCATCCTCAGTGGTAAGAGCTATGTAACTTTAAGAACCAGTGCCACTATTTGCTTCCTCCCTGTCCACATTTCCTTTTATGCCTATCTTTTAGATTGTTGTAACGTGGGGATCGTGATTCAGCAAGTGATTTCAGCTCTGACATAGCAGGCAGGAGACAGCTTCTTCATGTAACACTTTATTCAGACAAACAAGACTGGGGAATTGAGGAGAGGGATGCTACATTTATAGGGACAGAAAGACTGGCTAGAAAGGATACATTTTGGAGGGAACAATCTCAAGCAATCACAAAGCTGCCTTTGGGTGGAAACCAATAAGACTGAGGATCCAAATACAGCAACTTGAATGAACCAATAGTGTCTGTTCCTTCTGGAACAGGAAGGCAGTTACTTTCCCCTAATGTGAATACAGACAATAGTAATACAGATATGATAACCCTTGAATCAATACACAACATAGATTTTAAGAGCGAGGGAAGGGACTATCTTGGTTTTTGAACATTCATCTGTAAGTTGTTGTGGGAGCTTTTTTGGCTGTGGAGCAGGGTAAAAATGCTTCAGATAAATAAAAAGGTTGATTCCCAAATCAGTGCACCATTAAAAATAATCTATTCAGTATAAGCGACCTTTGAAAAGGGACTGCTAGCACATTTCAATTACAAATGTAAATCAAAAGTGTTGTAGAGCACAGACTTTCATGCAATAGTGAAAAAACAATTTATGCTAAAAATGAGGGAAGAGTCAGAAAAAGCTTCAGTGATGAGGGTCATCAGCAAAAGCAGTGATGGGGGAATTACTGAGAAGCAGAAGTTGAACTCTGGCAGGTTCCTACAATGTTACACCCCAGCTAGAGATTATTGTGCAGCAGTTGCCTATGAAGGAAACTTTTCATGTCTGCCTTCCTAAATTTGGACTTCTAACATAGCCTAGTGTGACAAGACATAGCTCTGAAAGGTCTCCCGTTTTGAAGTGCAATATTGCAGCCTTGGAAGTAATTGGTGATGGGGTGCAGTTCATTTTGCAAAGCAGAACAAAAAGCCCACAGATTATACCTTTAAAGGAACCAAGGAGCAAGCTGTGAGGCTAACTCTACATTTCCCCCGCCTGAATAGAATAAGCTGAGCATGAACAGTGAGCATTAATGCTGGCAGTAAGCTTATGCTCCTTAGATTAAACAAACGAGTGGGAGAGTTTTAAGAACAGGTACTGCCTGGAGAGATGACATTATGGGTGCTGTGAGATGTTAGCAAAGGAAAATGTAATCTCACAAATGCTTGACTAATAGCCCAGAAAATAAATAAAACAAAGATGCAACCAAAGATGCATGGATTATGATCTCTATTACCATCATATTGGATCTAAGTGGCACGTTTGTTTGGGCTGGGCATTTTAATGAATTTCTGCCAATTCCCCTTGTATGGGAAATATGTGGAACACATGTGATCACGTGGAGACAGTGGCATTTCAACAGGATATCTCTCTGATGCCTTATGAAGGGTCTGCTTATTAAACTGATAAGTAATGAGGGAATCATTCTAAGGTGTGTCCTGCAGAAGGAGTGATATGCATAGAAATTATGATGTCATGAGAAAGGGCTGGGGTCTTCTGCTAAGACCATAGTATGAGAAAGTACAGTCATAATGGAGGTGGGCTCCCCTTAAAGGCCATCAAGGTAAGGCACTGGACAGCTGCCCAGGCATCATCAATGCATGAGGCTAGCACAGGAGCAATGCGCCGCTACCCTTGGTCACTGGCCAGCCCTTTGAAGTCACCAGTCAGGAGAGTGCTCTGCTTCTGAATACCAGTTGCTGGAAACCACAGGAGAAGAGAGTGCTCTTGTGCTTGAATCCTGCTTAACAGGACGTTGGACTAGATGGGCCATTGGTCTTATTGAGCAAGCTCTTCTTATGAGTGGAAAGGTTTGATGACACCATCATTTGATACTAAAATTAGCATGAGGCCCAATAGTTCCCTGGCTTAACTGGAGATCCCAATGACAGCTGTAGGCTGGAAGGAGTGAGAGGATGTGCATCTTCTTAGAGAGCTTTTTCAGAAACTCAAAGGCCCACAAATTCTTCATTTTCTATGCTTTGCATTGCATTCTTGTCCAGCAAATAAACACTGCTAATGTATCAACCTGGTGTTTCCTGCCTATTTGAATCCAAAATAAGCCCTTACCCCTTGGCAGGGCACTCCTTCACTGAGGAATGCCCTTCCTTCTGCCCCTCTGTTGCTTCAGGCATCTTGTAAAGGCTTACCTTTTTCTTCCAGGCTTTCCCTGACCCATAAAATGGGACCCTGTATTTATCTGTTTTTATATAACTGTTTTACTGGTTACTATGTTGTATCCCTGTTTTTATTATAGCATTTTACTGGTTTTTAAATAAAATTGCTGAATGAGGCTGTAACCTTCTGGACCCTACGTTTGCTTCCTTGTCTTTGTCTTGCTTCAGACAAAGCAAGTGTTTTGTGCCTGTGCCTGAGGAAGGGTCACAGTTTAGTGGTAAAGCACCCGTTTTATATGGAGACGGTGCCAGATTTATTCACATGCTAACATACCCTCCAACATTTCTCCGATGAAAATAGGGACGTCCCATTCCATAATGATAATTTTAATATTTATACCCCACACATCTTACTGGGTTGCCCCAGCCACTCTGGGCAGCTTCCAACATATATAAAAAACATAATAAATATTTTAAAACTTCCCTATGCAGGATTGTCTTCAGATGGCTCAGAGGTCAGATAACTCTATGCCCTCCAACATTTGTCCAATGAAAATAGGGACATCCTAAGGAAAAGTGAGACATTCCAGGATCAAATCAGAAACCAGGGACTTCCCTAGAAAATAGGGACACTTGGAGAGTCTGTGCTAAGTAAACTATAGTTTGGGGCCTCAGTTTATGTGTGTGGGTGTGGGTGTGGGTCTAAATACACCCCCACACTCAAAACATTCCTAAACTCCAGTGAGATTGCTCTCAAAAATCACAAAGGAATTGTAAATTTTATGTCCTGAACAGAACACACCCAGTTCATGTTGTGTTCCCTTTTCCACACCATAAGTGCCAAACAGTGTGCTTAAGCTGCTCTTGTGTTGCTCTGCATTACACATTCTCATATATGCTTAGTAAGAAGCCATACGGCATTTTCATTTAAAGGTATTATTGCAAGATATATGTTTCAGTTAGGTTGTTAGCTTTTAGTTGCATCCTCGCCTACACACCAGTATATGTGCAAATATAAAAGTTTATTATTTTTATAGTACTTTCTGTTAGAATGATACACATTGTTTTGGTAATGATATGGAACCTCTTAAATCTGACACAGCTTATAGCCTCAGCTATTGATAGAGGGATCTGTCAATTTTGTTTCTCATTGTTTCCAATCTTAAATCGAGTTGCCTATATTTCCACAGCAATTTGCTTTAAAAAAAATCATGAAAATTCTTCAGCATCTTAGTGCAAATTTCTTCTAAGTACATTTTTGTCTGCACATTTTTTACAAGCAGTTTTCCCTAATATTATGTGTTTTTGTATGTTTTCATTTTCATTCTCTGTTTAAATGAAGAGCAGATCAAAGGGAATGAATAAGAAATAGTTTTATGAAAGAGCTATGTACGATAAGTCTTTTCTCCTTTAGCTACTTTCTCAGTCTGGTTTCTAACCCCAGCTCCTGCTTGGACCTGACCCCCTGAACTATATATGGGAGGTGCCCTTAAAAGTATACTCACATTTATCCTTGCATGCCCTTAATACTTGCATTTCTATAAACATTGTTTGGCTGGAGAACTGCATCACGAAATTTCAGTAAGTGCAGACATCGAAAGATGGCTGTGTTCCAATTCTCATATCGTTTCAGAAAGTGCAGGTTTGTTAGATTCAGCTTTAAATGTGAACGGAATCAAATTTCTTCCCTATCCCTAGCCTAAGCGTATCTGCCCCTGCATGGAGAATGCCCCAGGTTGAATTTCTAGCACTTCAGGTATCTTTTTTTTTTAAAGGATAAGATGGCAGGTTATGGGGAAAACATGTGCTTGAAACCCTGAATAGACATTCAATTTACTGAACTCAGCTGGCCCCCACTAGCCTGTCTTAATTGCATCCAGCCCAGGAATGGGAGCTGCCCATCAACTTCCTCCTCCTTCTCCTCTGGCTCAGGACTACCCTTGGGGAACTCAGCAGGCAGGATGATAGAAGAAGAAGAAGAAGAAGAAGAAGAAGAAGAAGAAGAAGAAGAAGAAGTGGAGGAGTTTGGATTTGATATCCCGCTTTTCACTACCCGAAGGAGTCTCAAAGCGGCTAACATTCTTCTTTCCCTTCCTCCCCCACAACAAACACTCTGTGAGGTGAGTGGGGCTGAGAGACTTCAAAGAAGTGTGACTGGCCCAAGGTCACCCAGCAGCTGCATGTGGAGGAGCGGAGATGCGAACCCGGTTCCCCAGATTACAAATCTACCCCTCTTAACCACTACACCACACTGGGACAAGCCCGGAATTAGTTGGCTTTGCTGCCTGTCATTGGTTCTAGCTCCACATACTGTTTGGCCTCCCTGCCTGCTGCACTACTAGTCACAGTGGGTATAAACCACCACTGCCTGCCAACCTATTCCCATCCCCTTTTAATGGAGATGTTGGGAATTGAATCTGGAACATCCTTCATGCAAAGCAACTGCTTTCCACTCAGTGGTAATCCTCCTCAAAGAACACTGTGCTGAACCTCTGAATAGCTGCTGCTTCTCAGGGTAGATGATATTGGGCTTAATGAATGAAGGAAAGCCTGACATGGTTGGTGTGAGATTAGACACATTCCCTTGAGTCTGAGAGGGACCTGTGCACCTGGAAGCATGTTCTCAAGATGAATCCATCGTACCAGTGCCATTCTCTGACTCAGAGGGTTCCATCGCAGAAACCCCAATACAATCAATATTTCCCCACTCTGGTGGAGTAAAAGACTGCTGGAGAGAACTGAGCCCCCTTATGCAAAGAGATATCTATCAGTAAAGGCAGAGTTTACAATTGAGATTTGCAATTGAGGAACTGCTGCTCCTTCCTCAGGATTCTCTCTTTTAACATTGCTTACACATATTTTAACAAATGCAAGCACTAGGTTAAAGGGTGCATAAAAACACATTTATTGGCGAAAAATAATGTGTATAAATACATTATATAGGGGAAAATAGAATTATATTGGTTCACAAAAATGTGTATATTGGGAAAAATGCATACTAACATGTGCACATTAGGATAAATTTGTACTAAAATCCTGATTAATTTTCATGAGGACTTATAAAACAACAACATACCCTCACAATTAGAAACTGAGAGAAACCAAAAGTTGCCCATCCCTACTACTTGGAACACTCTTATCTTCCCTGCCAGCACAAAAAGGGGGAATATGACTAGGGGAGGAGAGAGAGCAGCACAATGGAGAGGCAGGGGCAGGGGACTTAAACTTATACAGTGGTACCTCGGGTTAAGAACTTAATTCGTTCCGGAGGTCCGTTCTTAACCTGAAACTGTTCTTAACCTGAAGCACCACTTTAGCTAATGGGGCCTCCCGCTGCTGCTGCACCGCCAGAGCACAATTTCTGTTCTTATCCTGAAGCAAAGTTCTTAACCTGAAGTGTTATTTCTGGGTTAGCGGAGTATGTAACCTGAAGCGTATGTAAGCCGAGGTACTACTGTATTTGTGTAAGTGTTGTATTTGGAGAAGAGTCTGTGGGACCGTTGAAGAAAGTCATCACAGACTTCTATCTGGGTTGAAGGATCTAGCCTGGTGCCTCGCTGGTATTTTTGACCACATATCCCAGCATCCCACCACTGACCATCCCGGCTGAGGTTAATGGGATTTGTAGTCCAAAACACCTTGAAAGTACTAGGTTGGAGAATGCTGCCTTTGTTCTATTTGGCTGTGAATTGCCTATTTCAGCTGGCAACAACTCCCCAAAGTCTCTGGCAGAAGCCTTTTCTATCACCTGCTCCCTTACCATTTCACTGAAGATGGGAGGTGGGGATGAAATGGTTCTTATATATCAAATAAGGACAACCTGTTGCCCTCCAGATGTTGTTGCATGTCAACTCAGTGATGATGGGAGTCCAGCATCTTCTGCAAGTCCACAGTTTCCCCACTCATGTTCTACATACATAACATATAATCTACCACTGGTATACTGTAATCAGTTTCCTGAAAATAGCTATATGTCACAGTGGTCTAACTCACTATAAGGCACCTTTGCTCATGCAAGGGTCCCCCCCAAAAAGTAAGCATTAAGAAGCTCCATCACAAAGTTGGTCCAAGGTCTATGGAAGCCTTACTTGATTTTTTCAGTAGACTTCCATCAGGGCACACAAATTCTGTAGGCAATCTAATCTTGTTTGATTTCAGTGAAATGGTAGCATTTTATAGGTTGCTTCCGCCAAGGATGCACTAGAAGCAGTTATATATGGGAAAGAGGTGGTGGTGGTGGGGAGATTCACCAGAAACTTGTCCAGGAATGGTGAAATTACAACGTTTCCACTAAATCTCTAGCAGCATCACCTTCTAGGTCAGGATAAAATGGTTTAACATAAATGTGAAGTGTAAGAAAATATGGTTTGGTCTGAGTGCCATTCTGGAGGGGAGCATGGGGAATTTATATGCTGAGGCAGCAAAGCAGACACTTTAGCCTTGGTCTATTTGTCCACCTTGAAGTATTCAACATGTATTTGACAAAACGTTAAGAATGATGAATGAGGTGTAAATAAAAGGTCCTTTTAAAACTGCCTGCCATCAATGGATTAAGTGGAACAGCTGTGAATTTAACAGTGGACAATGTGCAATCTCCTGGGACTTCACTGTGAACCACAGCCAGTCTCCATTGATTACTTGGGGAAATGGACCATAATAAACCTACCATTCTACAATTGTTAATTGTGACAAAAACATACAACCAAAACTCACCAAAAAACAAACAACCTCTAGAATTGGACAGGACTCTCTTCAGATTGTTGCTAAACTATATATACATAATAATTGTTTTGTTTGTTCCTTATTCTGATTAATAGTAGAATGAGGAAGCTATATATGAATCTGTGATAAATAAAGACTCTGTCAGCAGCTGACATGAGAATACTATCTTTTCATTATCAGAAATCATTTTTCTGCATGACGCTTGACATGAGGATGAGCATGGTTCAACTGATGAGGAGTCACAATCTGTTTTTCAATATCAAGTCTAATTTATATTTTTATTGCTTACATTTTGTATTTATATGGAGATTGTAAAATAAGAAAAGAAAGAAAGAAGACTGCAGTGCTGTAGTTCTATGTTCACTTAGGCCCCATCTGCATGATACACTTAACAGAATCTAAAATAATAGAATTGTTGAGTTGGAAGGGACTCCAAGGGTCATCTAGTCCAACCCCCTGCAATGCAGGAATATTTTGCCCAATGTGGGGCTCAAACCCACAACCCTGGAGTCAAGAGTCTCATGCTCTACTGATTGAGTATCTCTTTGACAAGTACTATTGTACCACTTTAAAAAGTCATGGCTTCTTGCAAAAAATTCCTGGGACCTACAGTGTGTTAAAGGTGCTGAGAGTTGTTAGGAGATCCATATTCTCCCGCAGACAATTCCCACATTCCATGGGGGGAGAGATTGATTGTTAAACCACTTTGGGAATTCCCTTGATTTGTGTGTTCAGACCTTTTAACCTCCCCCCTAAATAATTTCAGACAAGAGTCAAATTTTGGTTTGGTTTTTGGCAAAATTTAGGCCACAACTTTATTGATTACAGAAAGTGGTTGCATAGGCTCTGGTTCGACTAGCTCCCTGCCATGCAGTTGGCGCTGACCCAGGGTTCCAGCATAGGTCAGCCAAGGGTGAACACCTGGATAAGTGGAAAGCCGGGAACAAGCTCTCTCCACTACCCAAATGTCCCCCTGGACTCAGGCACAGGCACAACCCCCTCTCAGGGGTTTACCAAACCATTGAGTCTCTGGATTCCTTTAACAGAATACCCTTCACATAGGGATGGTGAGAGCATTCTCCCATCCCTATCACCTGAACCTATCCGCAACCTTACAAGTTGTGACAATTTGTTACGTGGCAAGCAAAACCCAAATGGCAACAGCCAATCAGCCAAGTGGGGAAAATTCCTGCCGTGCCCCTGTCCCAATGGCAGACGACACACGACGGCATAGCAAGGTCAAGTGCAAGCCCTAAATATAGAGAGAGGTGGGCGGGTGTTCCAATACACTGGCCCAAAGAGGGAGCTCAGGGTCACATGCATGGGTATTTACAGGTCCCTTGATGCGTTTAGCTAGCATCCCATTGGCCTGATTGAACCCTGCATCGAGGGACCTACTGATTGGGTGTTGTGGCTATCCAATCATACCCACCCACAACACAGGGTTTGGTTGCCAGGTCTCACCGCAATACGTGCCCTCTTTAAGGCAGGACCCGATTTCTCAATTTGAGTCTCCTGCTTCAGTTGCTGTGCTGCCTTAATAAATGTAAAAGTAAAGGGACCCCTGACCATTAGGTCCAGGTGTGTCTGACTCTGGGGTTGTGGAGCTCATCTCACATTACTGGCCGAGGGAGCTGGCGTACAGCTTCCGGGTCATGTGGCCAGCATGACTAAGCTGCTTCTGGTGAACCAGAGCAGCACACGGAAACACCGTTTACCTTCCCGCCGGAACGGTACCTATTTATCTTCTTGCACTTTGATGTGCTTTATTGTCTTTTATTGTGTGTTTTAATTATGGATGCTTATAATTTAATGTCTGTATAATGAATTTTTAAATATTTTGTAAACTGTTTTAGAAGCTTATTTTGACCTTAAGCAGTGCCACAAAAGGACTTCCAGTTGGGCGCCATTGCAATCGGTCGGGGGAATTTCGTCTCGAGATTCCCCGACATGGTAAGGGGGAAGGGAATCCACAACTGCACTGTGGGCCCCTGAAGAACCCCAGGAAGAGCGTCCTGGGGCATGGAGATCCGGCGGGTGCTCAGAATGTCCACCCTGCTCCCCGGTAAGCTCTAGTAAGAGCTGCCGAGAGCGAGTGAGGGGAGACGGAGCGCTGTTGCCCTTGCCGTGTGAAGCCGCGACCGCTGATTGCCTGGAGCGCCCAATTTCTCCATTAGAATCTGATTGAAATTTTTGGAACCATGAGTAAAGGGGAAAAAAGCATTTGGAACTAATTTAAAAGAAATAAGGGATTTAAAATTACGGAGGTCAGTCCCTTATTGTTGATGCAGAAGGAACAGTCTTATAGCTTAACCAAGGCTGCTATCAAAAGCGTTAGAAGAAGGAAAACTTCTGTTATTGTTTCCCCCAAAAAGGGGGCTTAGAAGGAACTAAATGTTGCAAATTTGGATTGGAAAATAGTTACCCTTGCTTCTGAGGTCTTGAAAGATTTAGCAAGAAAGTTGGACAATATGGATGCCAGCGCCACAGCTGGTGTTATAGTATAACGGATTGTTTTGGCTATACACTTGTTTTTTGACCTTGAAAATGACAAAGGAAAAGTGGTCTGCTGCCTTAAAAAAAAAGGCTATGGAATTATTACAAGAAATGGAACAGACTCTAACTGGACCCTGGAGAACTTTGGGGAAAATGCAGTTGAAAAAAGTTTGGAAATGATGGCCCCAGTTCCAGAGGAGATTAAGGAAGAGGAGGGAAAAGTGATTCAAATAGAACCAGCAAATGACTGTGTGCCAAGAAGAGTACAACAAATAACAGAAATGAACAGTGAGATATTTAACTTAAAAGGACTGTGTGGCAAAGAGGAAGAGAAAAAGGATGAATTTTTTGAAGATGAACAGATGAAGTACAACATTTTAAAAAATAAGAGAAGGAAAGTCCAAACAGTCTGGATAGTTTGGATTGTATCCTGTAAAGATGATGGGATTTGGATCAGCACACTGCAAAAGAAGAGAAGAGAGCGAGAGGCAGCATTGACTGACTTTCGGGCTCTTCAATTTCTGAGCGTTGGAGTGGGTTAAAAAGGATGTATCTTGTGTTATTTTTCCCTCTATAAGTGGCTAAAATGGTTGGATCTGGATATTGGCGTTAATGAAGATATGTTAATAATAAAAATTGGAGGTTAGCGGTGGAAAAATTAGCTAAAATTTTTGAGACCGGAGGGAGGGAAGGGTACAAAAAAGGGAAAATTTGGGATTATACAATTAGGTTGGAGTAAGGGAAATTGATAAGGGTCTATGAAAGCTACAGAAGTAACTAGAAGCCAAGGTATAGAAGATAAGAAGTTAGTTTAAATTGAATTAGGATTAGTAAAATAAGGAAAATGATGGTGGTAATTTATGATTCTGTGAAAAAGGACGAACAAATGTAAAGAAAAAATTATAATATTGTGTAAAAATAGATATGATTATGAATTTGGAAAACTGTTAAAGAGGATAGAAATTGAATTCAACAGGGGGGGATCTGAGGAAGTCAACTGGAAGATGAATTTCAGCAAAGGAATATCTGGCCTACAGAATTGGGCCAGACCTAAGCAATGATATCATGTATGTTAATTATGTTAAATGTGAAATGTTTATTGTCTTTCCCGGTGAGAGAGGGGATTGGTTTGCTTCCCCCAGTGAGAGTGGGGGAAGGATGAAAAATTTAACGGTATTGTGATGTGCTTAAAATTGTTAAAATAAATTTTTTAAAAATGGGGGGAAGCAGTGCCACAAAAATAACAACCCCCTAAGAAATAATTAATAATTAATAAACAATCCATAAGAAATTCAACATATTTTCCAGACTTAAGACTAAGACACCGATACAGACTAAAATATTGTTGTTTTGGTTTACTGTTGGTTTGAGAAATGGAAATGAGAGTGGTTTCCATTAAACTGCAGTTGGGGGGGCACCCATCGTCTCCCCTATTGCAAGGCTTGGTGCAAATACAATATGCTTGTTTTCCAGCACCCTACATTTATAGATATTCATTGGATAGAAGCACTCCCCTTTCAGCCATATCTCTTTCCCCAGAAGCAGCAATAAATGAATCATATTTGGAAGAATGTGTCCATTATAACCTTTTGGGACCAGTTTCCAAATTGGAAGCCCCCTTTCTGGAAGTCCACAAAAGTTACCCTTTGTCATAATAATCTTGAGCTTTACCAGTTAATTAGTCATTCTCCTATAACCTAGTCTTCCTCGTTCTAACATTTGATATAAGAAGAGAAGAAGAAGAAGAGTTTGTATTTGATATCCCGCTTTTCACTACCCGAAGGAGTCTCAAAGCGGCTAACATTCTCCTTTCCCTTCCTCCCCCACAACAAACATTCTGTGAGGTGAGTGGGGCTGAGAGACTTCAGAGAAGTGTGACTAGCCCAAGGTCACCCAGCAGCTGCATGTGGAGGAGCGGAGACGCGAACCCGGTTCCCCAGATTACGAGTCTGCCGCTCTTAACCACTACACCAAACTGGCTCTCAAGCTGCCTTGTCACTGTGGAAGATTAGTTTGCGTGACCAGGCCGCGGCAGCCCCAGTCCCCAGGGATCGTAAGAAAGGAATAAAGACTCTGAAAACGTGTTATGGAATTAAAATTAGGCCACAACTTTATTAAACTCTGAATGTAGGAAGACCTTGGCTTAGGCCTTGGGTGTGTATCCCTCCCAGCCCCCCAGCCGGGGGAATTGGGGCACATCAGGGTAAATGGGATATGGGGGTACACTGCGAGATGTATGTGTATGCAGGCAGCCCAGCCCATATCCCCGCATGCAGGGTAGTTCTCTGACAGTGACACCCATTATATAACTCCTTTTAAGAGGGGACCCTGGAATCGCCGCTGCAGGGGGGTGAGTCACTACTTCACCCCCCCCCCAATTATAGAGAAGAAAAGACTAAAGGATTCCACCCAAGTCCATAAACCGCCAAAGTTGTGATGAATTGCTATGGGGAAGACAAAACCTGCCAATGCAGTAAAATTTCTTCCCGGTCCTTCAACAGCAACCAGTCAAAAGACCTCAGCAGCGCCCGCTAAACAGGAAGAAAAAGGTTAACCTGCAAACAAGAAAACACTAAACTAAGGGAGGGTATGGTGGGTGAACCTCCTGAGCCAACTGCCTGGCTACTGTTGGCTCCACCCCCTATATATTAATGGGACTGGCCCCATCTCCCAGCAATGAAACTTGACTACTGAGGCTGGGCGTGAACCTCCAAATTATAACACTGAGAGGCAGGCCAGCCCCTGTTTGCCATTAAGCTCCCTGGAAACTGTAGCACCATGTGCGATCCTGCAAAGGGCACCCACAATGTAAAGTGTGAGTGCTCATTCTTTCACAGAATAAGTCCTTCTTGTGTTTTTTTTTAAAATTCTTCTGATGCAAGCTGAAACTAGGAGGGTTTATCCTCCTTCTGTGCCCTATCACAGTAATCCTTTTCACACAGTCCTCCAACTGTGTAGGCAGTCCCTCAGACCTCTAGTGCTCAGGTGTTAGGGATGGGTTAATATAATTTTACTGTAGTGGTTAATTTGCTTCAAAGAAGCTTCCTTCTCTGGGGCTGAGATTGTCTTGTATGATACAGAGTTCCAAAGACGCCACAAGGCTAAATCAGAAAAGCTCTGTCCTAGTTCTGCCTCCCAAACACTTTGCACCTGGTACAATCCTGAGACAAACCCCTTTTTGTGGGTAGTGTACACGCAACTCCCCATTTATGCTCATTCAAGACACATGCGACCGCACATGCATGCATTGTCACAAACCCGAAAGTTACACGAAGAGGGGCAAAAACAGTCCTATACGAGCAAATTTTTTTTGACAAAAATGGCATGGAAACAGCATCTAGCAATACCACGAACCTTTGCAAGTGCCATCCCAGGAAACTTTGCACCAACCTTTGAGACCTTTGGAGAGTTGGAGTTGTCTGTAAGCTAGTACACATCACAATGGCAAGTGAGAGAATGATGTATCCTGATGTGTGATGCTGTTCTGCACAGTGCAGCAATCAAACATTGCACTAAACACACCATATTATCAAGAATGCACTTCAGAGCTCTTTCACACATTAAGATTTGGCCATATCCAAACTTTCATCCAAATTTATACAGTCACAGTCCTAAAACAGCTAAGCTGCCTGATTCCAGATCATAATGACATCAACCTGCCCACCAGTAATTATGATTGATTAGAATATAGGGATCAGATTTTCATAATGTCCATCTCAATCTTATGGGGCTTCATCTCAAATAATGATGCACAGGACTACAGCCAAGCTCTGAGGATTGTTATATAACACTTGTACAAAGCAAAGCTTGGCAAGAGAGACCCTCTTTTCAACTTTTGACTTGGCTGATGGAACTTTTAAGTTGTTTTACTATAAGCTTCTTGCTTCAATTGTGTTGCAAAGGTTTTAGCTTTTTGAAAAGCTTCCCAGAGTGATAAGGGAAGATATGAGGGTCATACTAGCATATAAGGGTTTATTTGTTGCTGCTCCCATCATGAGCATAGTCAGGCTCAGTGGAATAAATTGAAATGATAGAAAGAATGTATGCTGTCCACACACCCCCAGCTGACTGAGATTAACTGGAGCAGCATCAGACTTGGCTATTCAGTTTAGAACCTTTTCTTACATTCATTTGTTAATTCACTTATCTCACTTCTGCTCCATCCTTTAAGCCAAGTTAGCTCCCAAAGAGGCTTACAGCAATTGAAACCAGTTACAAAGATGCAATATAAGGCATCAAGGATTAAAAATGTTGTAAGTTTTGTCCCGATACATATCTGTTAAAGAAATGTATTTTTCCTGTTTTGTTGCTCTCACATTTTGCATAGCAAACTACAATCCTATGTGTATGTGTGTGTTTCCTAATGGTGGGTCTTCATGTAAATCATGCAAATAATACTGCCATGTTTTCTTAGGGAACATAGAGTCAAAAACCCAATCCTACGTGTGAGATTTACAGGGCAATCCTATGCATGTTTAGAAGTACGTTTCACTGGGTTCAATGAGCTTGCCTTCAAGTACTGTAAGTTGTATGCAAGTTACATCATCATCATCACCACAACAACAATTTATTAATTATATACCACCCATTTGGCTGGGTTCCCAAAGCCACCCTGGACGGCTCCCTACAGAATACCAACAACAACAATAAAAAAGTGTTAAAACACCAAACATTTAAAACTTCCCTAAACAGGGCTGCCTTCTGATGTCTTCTAAAAGTCAGGTGGTTGTTTATTTCCTTGACATTGAATGGGAGGGCATTCCACAGGGTGGGCGCCACTACTGAGAAGGCCCTGTCTGGTTCCCTGTAACTTCGCTTCTCGCAGTGAGGGAACCGCCAGAAGGCCCTCGGCACTGGACCTCAGTGTCTGGGCTGAATGATGGGGGGTGGAGACGCTTCTTCAGGTATGCTGGGCAGAGGCTGTTTAGGGTTTTAAAGGTCAGCACCATCATTTTGAATTGTGCTCGGAATGTACTGGTAGATATTCACAACTTTGAAAATTGGTGTCAACAACTGCCACTTGCATTTGCATGAAGTGGCAACTAGCAAATGCGCAAACAGCAGCAATTTCCTCATTCATTTCTGTTTCAGTTGGGATTTACTGACCTCCCTATCAGGGATACATGGTTGGGTATGCATGGTAAGGGAGTGAATGGGGCGTCGAAATATTTGCTGCTCTCCATTCTTGCTTCTTTTGGTGTAGACTTATTTCATTGAATGCAGTGTGTCACCCATGAGTTCACATATGCCCACTGAGGCCTTCCCTGGCACCGGCATTGGCAGCACCCAATCTCCATGCCTCCCTTGCTGAAATAAGGCTGGGGGGATTTTTGTTGCCCATTTCTGGGAGGAGATATTTGAAATGCTTGAAAGATCTGTTTAAAAACCTCCCGGTGTTGTATTATTGGGTATAGTCAGTAGAGACAACCAAGGAATTACTATATAAACATTAAATGCTTACTTGTTAATAGCAGCAAGAATATTGTTAGCTAGAAACTGGAGAGAAGCAAAGGGTTTAAATGCACAAAAAAGGTTATGATGTAATTTGGGACATAGCACTTTCTGAAAAATTGACACAAAAACCTTTTGTGGTTAAAGGGCAAAAAAGCCCGAGAGACTTTTATGGTGGAGTGGTGGCCATTTATCCAGCACACGAACAAAGACTCTGCAGGACAAACTGTACCTGCTGCATTCCATAATATATGGTTGTGTTAACATTTTCCTTTATATTTCTCCACCAGCAACTTTCAGAGTCTGTACTTCAGTGTTTGTATGGACTTTGCTATTATTGTTTAGAGCTGAATTATGCTTTGAGGTTGGATAAAAGGGGTGGGGTGGTGTGTTCGGTCCACTCCCCACTTTTCAATAAAAGAAAAATAATTTTTGGCTCTTTCTTCAAGCCTAATTGTTGTTGTGTGGTTTTTTTTGGGGGGGGGGAGGAAGAGCAGCAATCTTCCTGGAGATTGCAGTTGTGAGGGAAGGTCCACTCTTTCCTCTCTAGCTCCACTCTCCAGCAGGATCACACAGACACTCCCAATCGTTAAAAAAAGTAAAAGTGCTGTATTAGACTTTTAGAAGACATCTGAAGGCAGCCCTGTTCAGGGAAGCTTTTGATGGTTGGTATTTTACTGTGCTTTTAATAACTTGTTTGGAGCTGTCCAGAGTGGCTGTGGCAACCCAGTCAGATTGGCAGCGTATAAATAATAAAATTTGTTGTTGTTGTTGTTGTTGTTGTTGTCTCAAGAGACAGTGGAAGAGTGTGTCATCAGGGAGAGACATGTTTTAGTGCAGCTGAGGCAAACGAAGGCTTCCCCAAAGACAACACACACATAGCCCTCCTTTGAAATATCCACCCATCTTCTGTTTATCAATACTCATTGCATCTCACCCATATAATGAAATGGAACATACAGGATAAAGAACTAATTTTTATTCTTCAGAATAAAGAATCTCTTTCCCTCCACTGTTTCTTTCCTGAAAACAAATTAGGCAATTACAACAAAGAATCTTGGTTCTGTATTTTAATGTGTTGAATGTAGTCATCCTTTTCTAGGCAAGCATAAGCTATCACCATCTATTTGATATAGTGGAATAAATAAATGGGCTTCCTGGAACTGGGGAGGTATTTAAAGTTGCTTAGGTCTGTGAACAAAATCTCACAATTTCAATGACAAGTTATTCATTCGCCTCCTGTGTCACTGATAATTGTTATTAATGGATTGTACGTTGTTCTCCCCTGCAGAGCAGAAAAAAGCCTAAATAAGTAAAATTAATAACTCTATTGCAATGCATTGTACAGATAAACCAGTAATTGCAAGGTCAGATTGGCCTACACAGATCGATTGTTAACTGGTTATCCTATAATGAAAGCACAGACCTCTGACAGTCATTTATTTATAATGTTTCTCATAAAAAGTTTGAATTGATTGCCTGCAAGTGCATCTGGTGAACTCGGAACGATTAACATTCAAAATAATGAAATATTAAACACAAATTGAGAATCCATAGTAGAGTTAGTTGAAAGAACTTATAACTACTCTTTCATTTATTGTTGCAACAGTGGGGTAAATTAATTAAAACTCAATAGTTTTCTATATTTTTCTTAGAATTAAGTTAATTAACATCTGTGGTCTACCAGTCTTGATCCTGGCCAGAATGTGGCATTTTAAATCACCTGCTCCTTCCTGTACCTGCCCTGATTGTTGTCTGACCCTATTTCCAAACTTGTTTTGAACTGAAATATGTAAGGGAATCATCTAGCTGAGGGAAAGAGAACCTGTGGCTCTCAGGAATTAGTTGAACTTCCTTCCAGGTTAGATGAGAAGAATTGGCACAATGCTGGGTATCACTCTGTAGTGCTGGTTCCAGCTTTTGAGGGGCCATTGGGCAAGGAGACCCCAGTCTCTGCACTTGCTCTCTCCATTTGGGCCCAATCCACACAGTTTCCAGGTGGGGGCAGCACATGGCAAGTGGAGGATGCTACTCCTTCTCCTTGCTAGGAATCTGATTATTTCCAGTTTCTGTTAGCTTCTCATTTTTTCAGTCTTAAATTCTATTTGCCCCATTTTTGCATATGTTTGCTGATTTTTAAAGAATGAAAAATTGAATGCATTTTATATATTCATTTTTTGTTTTCAATTTGGCCTAGTAAGCGCATCTTTTAGAACAATGGACTGTATGCAACCTTCTCTGTCAACTAGTGCAATGGCTCCTGTGCTGGCGAATGGGTGAGTTTTAATGTTGCGCAACAGAGGAATCCAGTGCAATAGCTTTTGCAATCCATGGTGCCATGTACTTACTTGATTATGTATTCTGTTGTACTACAATGGTCCACTGGTGCTAAACATTTCACCAGTGGAACAAGCATACCACTAAGAGACTTTAACTTACTGCTATATTGGATATTCTTTCTAGTAGCACCTTAGAGACCAACTGAGTTTGTTCCTGGTATGAGCTTTCGTGTGCATGCACACTTCTTCAGATAGGTATCTGAAGAAGTGTGCATGCACACGAAAGCTCATACCAGGAACAAACTCAGTTGGTCTCTAAGGTGCTACTAGAAAGAATTTTCGATTTTGTTTTGACTATGGCAGACCAACACGGCTACCCACCTGTAACTGCTATATTGGAAATAACCCTATGTTCTTCTAATAAAATGAATGTTTTTAGTGTTACATCCCAAGTGGTGCAAGATTCCAGGGGTCCAGGTACTTACCCAGGGTTTGTGTTTATTTACACATATATACAACCTGAGCCTATAAGAGAGAGGCTTCCAGCACCACACTGCAAACTAGTTCTCTACATGAAGGGCTTTTAAAAAAGTATTTGTTTTAAGAGTATTCAGTCTTGTGAGTTCCCTCCTGCACCTTGAAATTTCACACCCCAGATGCTAGTTTAACAACACAGCAGGGGCGTAGCAATGGGGGGGGCGTAGGGGGCGGACCGCCCCATTTTCCATAATGGAGGGGGTGACAAATTATCAAGGAACAATTACTTTCCTAATAGGGTGGTTCATAGAAAACTGTTGGCTGTTTTCCTATGTCATGAAGGCTGAAATTTCAGTTCAGTGAAGCACTTACTGTTCAGTAGGCCAACCCTAGCCCTGTGGAAAGCCATCTAATTAGACTTTAATTTGATTTTGAGATATTTTTAGGAGGTAATTTAATTATTTTGTGATTTTATACCAATGTTATGTATCTGATGTTAGCCACCCTGAGCCCGACTTCGGCTGGGGAGGGCAGGATATAAATAAAAGTTTACTATTATTATTACTTGTTATTATTCCTTTGTAAGAAAATATGAAATAACGTAAAACCATTTTTGCGGGGTGGGGATCCATGGGGGGCGGTGACAAGAAATTTTCTGCACTGGCTACCACCTGGCCTTCCTACACCTCGGGGGGGGGACAATTTTTTTTTGCCCCCGGGTACCAATTTACCTTGCTACGCCCCTGCAACACAGTAAACCTAGGTTTCTTATCCCTGTGCATTCTGTGTCTCATACATACATGCTTCTTCTATTTGTGTGTAAATCCATATGGAGGTTTCCTGCAAGGAGGTGTGGTACAATTATCATTATGTTCAAAAGACAGGAGAATTGGGTTTCTCGGTTTCCTAGCAACAGAGATATTCTGGGTGACTAAAGCAGAGTGGTGAGCCTGTCATTCCTGCTTTGAAATAATAGGAAATAGCTGATGAGAAGAAAGATTTTAAAAGGGAGAAGAAAAAAGTAGGACCACCAGACGCCCTGTTTTGGCTAGAATCAGGAAGCAAATTCCTGCTTCTTCTTCTTAAGGACCAGATTATTTTTTATTAACTCACAATTGAACCGAAGGACCAATTTTAAAAGCCTGTTTTTGCGAACAGCATGAGCTATTGAATCTAATTTAAAACTTTTCCAGTATCAGTCGCATATTTTGCATCGAGTTGCGCTGAATTCTTGTGCTGATATATAGAAAGCCTCAACACCTTTCACAAGCAAGGCTAGACCAAAACTGATGATACATAGGTGATACTGGGAGCCCAGTTTATTTGTGTGCAGAACCAATATTATAGAGATAAATATGGTGATTTTGGCATGGCCAAGATTATTGTCATTATAAAATATAAGCCAGCAAAGCAATACCTTTCTTTTGGATAAGCATGCATGATGTATTTTCTCTTTGAAAAATACTAATACTAATAATGATAATAATTCTGTCCATCTTGATTTCTGATGTGGTTTATCAACTCTAACACGTGAAGTCATTACTGACTTGTCCCATCTCTAAATAATCAAGAGCCTGGAGAGATAGGAGTATAATTTTGTGAACAGAGTTGGGTGGTATCGGATTTTCAAAGGCCAAGACTGCTGCTACTTGAGAGGCTTGTCTGATCTTTGATGAGAATTTCACCAGGAAATAAATTATTGCTCCTTTTTCATCAGAAGAGGCTAATTTATAAAGAAGAAGAAGAAGAAGAAGAGTTTGGATTTGATATCCCGCTTTTCACTACCCGAAGGAGTCTCAAAGCGGCTAACATTCTCCTTTCCCTTCCTCCCCCACAACAAACACCCTGTGAGGTGAGTGGGGCTGAGAGACTTCAAAGAAGTGTGACTAGCCCAAGGTCACCCAGCAGCTGCATGAACCCGGTTCCCCAGATAACGAGTCTACCGCTCTTAACCACTACACCACACTGGCTCTCGGAGTGAATGGGGATCTGCCCCACCAACTTCAGCCAACTCTTGCCTTCTTACTTACATAAGGCCCATTGGGTGGCGCTGGCTGTCACCTTCGCTCTCCTTAGTCTCAGGGTTGCCCTCTTAGAACTCAACAGGGAGGAAAAGGACACGGGACAAAATTAGAATGAGTTTTCTCTGGCTCTCATTGGCTCTGGCTCCACCTACTGTTGGCCTCTCTGCCTTCTGCCCCACTAGATCCAGTGAGCACCACCCCACCACTGTGCTGCATGGGCTTTTGGCAATGACCTTTTTTGGGAGGGATATAGCTTTTTAGAATGGACTTCGAATCTAGTCACTCAAGCAAATATAACACCCCCCCCCCGCTGTTAGCCATATCTTCTTTTCTGACATGTTTTCAATTCCAAGTGACTTGATTTCCTATAAATAAATCTATCTTTATCTATTGTATTCATTTGTGTCTGGACTGGAATCTTCTGTGCAGTTAGACGCTCTGTTGCACAGCAATACTATTGGTAAATATATTTTGGCTTTATCAGAGAAAATGAGGCACCTCGAAAGGCATAGAGGGCATGTAGTACTGGCTTAAATTGCAATTCTAACCATGTCTACTCGGACATAAGTCCTATTGAATTTAGTGGGGCTTACTCCCAAGTACATGGGTTGGGATTTGAGCCTTAATTACGTGTTTGTTGCAATCCTTCTTTATCCTTTATGTATGAGAAGGTCCCAAGTCAGGTTATACCATATATTTAAAAAAGCAATCAAAACAATAAACCACAACAATTCCACCCATAGCTCCAAAACAATGTTTCCATATAGCACATTGCAAGGAAGATATCAAAGGGTAAGGTAAAGAGGTGGTGACCAACAACTAGCTCATTTTCTCATGATTATACATGTGCATGGAAGTCTGTGTTTCTGTAAGCAGCTCTTTTCTGAATGCTGGCATTCCATGAAGTAATGGACAAGATCCTCTTGGCTTGGTTCAGTATGGGTTTGACCAAATCAAAATATTGTTCCACAAAGTCAGAAAATAGCTTAGTTCCTTCTTCATTTTTCCTCCTTTTTTCATTATTAATTTGCAAATATTATAAAAAGGAAAGAAAGAAGGAAATACATCACCAGTTGGCAGTGTCAATAAAAATATTCTATTAATCCTAATTTGAACATATACAGATTAATATAAGAAGTCCTTATGCCTAAACACGTATTTCAAATGAGATTGACCATGATAAGTTATCCATTAAAACATAGAAAGGGCAGTGAGAACTTCACATCACTGAGCAGTAAATGTTGGGTGTTCATCCTCCTAATTTTGGAGTGCTCACCTGAAGTTCTCACAGAATCTGCTTTTCTTGTCCATCTATTTGTCTCACACAACAGGAATATAATTTGTGAGCTTTTGTTTTCCTGATCACATTTTTAAAAGACAGAAATCTCACTGTACTCTCAGTGATGGTATCAAGAGCATGAAAGGGCCTGAATGCCTCCCACACACCTTGACTTCCTCAACCTTCCCATAAGCTACTCCTTACCCTCAAACAAAACTTACCTGGCAGTGACTGATAATGGTAACAGCAGCCCCAATAGCAAGAGTGACCAGGAAACCTACATTCCTTTACAATGTTGAAGTGGCAATATATTTGATGCCACAAAACATTTTCTCATAAACTGGGACGTCAGGTTCCCTGGGGATCATTGTGCTCTATGATGCAATAGTATCCCAAACAAATGGAGGCATGGGGCATCTAGTTTCCCAAACACCTGAGATCCCTGTTGAGGTATCTGAGAAAACTATATCTCACAGGGTCCCTTGATAGACCTGAAAATGCTTAGAGGCTTGGTTTTGAGCTGAACAATAGCCTCTCAGGGATATGGTGCTTGATTATTAATGCATTTGAATTGGAGAAAATCTCATTCCAAACCAGGGTTGCAAAAAGGGAAGGGGGGGGAGGATGACATCTGCAGTTCCAAACACATTTTGAAGATGTTTCAAATGCACTTTGCCAAGGGTGAATGTCTCTTAGCTCCCCATGCACTCTGGCAGCAGTAACAAGGAGGTCTCAGCACATCTGTGCCATTCCATTTCACAACAACTCAGATGGGCTTGTCATATCCAAATGGCCTCATAGCCAGGCTAGTGAACAGGGGATACAGAGGACTGTATTCCAAACTTGTCTCCAATTCTTTCTGTGAGTGATTCACTTTGCTGTTGTTTCATCTCCAGCTTTGATCATTCTTGTCTGTTTAAATGGTAAGACCTTCTGGGGCAGGATCGTTCCAGCCATGAATGCCAGGGGGGCATGAGGGAGGTATCAGCTCAAAGTGCTCTTAATCAAAGCTTCTCAGACATGCCACCATGGCCAGATATACTTGGCAGGCAAGATCTCTGGCAACTTTCACAGGTATTTGGCTTTTCTGTGATGCATGCAAATGGCAACAGGGACAAGAAGATTAAACTGATGGTTTGCACCTGGAAAAGCTGCTTCTCAGCTTGTTGTGCTCTTTCCTTGCAGCAGAGAGGAAGACGAAGAGAGCCCTGTAGAGTCAACCAACTGTTAATTAGGGGGCAAGTAGGAGAAACCACAGGAAATCATAGTATGCAGATAGGGACGGGCAAATTGGTCAATTGCAATGTATCTCCAATTCCTCATTTTTTCTAATCTTAAACTCAGTTCTCCACTTTTGCCTATCAATGTATTCATGAAAATTCACCAACACTTTAGTGTGATTCACCAGATATACACCTTTTTGTATGTCATTTTGCCTAATGCACACATATTTGCAAGCCCGCTCACTTTAATAGTGACACAGATGTTGTGGCAAAGTGCTGCCCACGCTGCCATGGCCGTTGCCCTGGAATGAGGCTCAATGGCCAGCTGGAGATATCACATTCTCCTGCTGACCAAGGGGGTTTTGAATTTTGTCCTGCCTGTAAATCAGCCAATCACAGGTGGGCCTTGAGGCAGGCTTCAAGGGAGTGGATCTAATAGGTCCACGCCCAGAACCTTCACTCAGGACCACTCCCCAGGCTTAAATTCAGGCTGCCTCCTTACCTTAGTGCTGCAGTCATCATGAGACCTCCCTCATTGCTTGGGATGCATCTGCCCACCAAAGGGGTGGTCTCTTTGCTACAACCTTGCTATGGAATCTTCAGTAGCCACATTTGGGGCCAGGGAGGAATTTCCACACAGACTGGCCCACCCATGACCTTGGGCATCAATGCCAATTTCTGGTGAGAAATCTCACAAGATCCTGCTTAAAGCTCACATGTTCTTGCCAAAATTTTGCAAGACCTTGCTGGAACCTGCCACCGCCACTACTCCACTCCATTATGGTACAACCTAAGTAGGGGACGTGGGTGGCACTGTGAGCTAAACCACTGCGCCTAGGGCTTGCCAATCAGAAGGTAGGCGGTTGTGAGCTCCCATTGTTTGGTCCCAGCTCCTGCCAACCTAGCAGTTCGAAAGTAGATAAATAGGTACCACTCGGGAGGAAAGGTAAACAGCATTTCCGTGTGCTGCTCTTGTTTCACCAGAAGCGGCTTAGTTATGCTGGCCACATGACCTGGAAAAACTGTGGACAAACGTCGGCTCCCTTGGCCAGTAAAGCGAGATGAGCGCTGCAAACCCAGAGTCGTTCGCAACTGGACTTAACTGTCAGGGGTCCTTTACATTTATTTATTTTTTTACCAAGTAGGGGATCAGTAAGTCATTTCCTTGCATTTGGACCTCATAAATAAGGATGGAGAATTGTTTTAAGACTGAGGGACCCATCTCCTTCTAGATAACCTTTTCTGAGTTGCATGCCAATAGTGGGCAGGACCAGAAGCAAAAGTGGGCTGAGCAACAAATGTAAAGTAGGCCACATTCTAACACATTCACATATCCATCTCTCTCCTCCACTCAGGCAAGCAAGAGGCACCATAGAAGCTGAAGGCCACATTCCACTTGGTGTGTGTGTGAAGCAGAACCAGAGAGGGGTATGGTTTGAGGAGAGGGCAGGTGGCATGGGAAAACGAGAGGTACGGGGCCCCACATTCAGTTCATGGACCTGAGGTTTCCCACCCCTTAAAGATACATCTCCTCCTCCAGGACCATTGTGGAATACTAACACTGTTTTGCCAGATCCCAGATTGTGCTTTAAGGCAAACCAATTGTGTAGAAGCTCCAACCCCAACTGTCTTATCTTCAGCAATCTCACAGAATGATTTACTGAAGTAGAATGCAATATGTGTTTCAGAATCCTTTGTGGGAAAGTGGGAGCAAGTGGGATAAGGAGGGTGGACAAATCTGCCAATCAGGTATTATGAGAAAGGGAGAAAAAATATATCTGCTTTCTCCAAATCAAACATTATCCCATGCAGTCCTATAATGTCATCTACCCTTGCTCACTTGCCCCCTAAACTGAAAATCCCTGAACATTGTAACCTTTCCTCATAGGGGAGTTCCTGCAAGCCCTTGATAGTTTTGATTACTCTTTGTCTGAACATTTTCTACCTATTTTTGGAGGCGAGGCAATCTGAGGTTTTTGTAGGAAAGATGGCATATAAAGAAATGCCCCCACCCATTTTTTAAACAACCCTTTCCTTTTTCTCCCTGACTCCAATGTTATTGTTCTGCTCTGACTTTTCTCTTGAAACTTTAACCATTCAAAAGGTGAGGATATGGCTTTGTGTTATATCATTCCCTCCCTCCCCCCGGTAATGGGAACGATTAAACAAATGGCACAGTGTAATATCCCTTCTCTGAGTAGAAATGCTCCCATTTAGGTAAAATTTCAGCCTGCTGTTGGCAGTTATCAGCCAGAATGGCAAAGCAGAAATCAAAAATGGAAAAAGCAATATGAGTTTGACTGAAATTATGAGTCAGGTGGTGCCATTATCATATCCCCAAAGACAAGCATTAGCAAAAGTCACCATTGTGGAGGATTGGCATTGACAGCTAATAGGAGAAATCACCCCTGCTTTCTGAATGCTAACACAAAGGTGCTTTCTCCAGATGACAACAGCAACAGAAAAGCAATTTTGTTTGCTAATGCTATAGAAGCAAGGCAGAAATAGCCAGAATCAGGAAGGATCATTCTGCTGAAGAAGTGTCACCAATATCTACCCCAAGGCTGGCTCAGCACACTTTGCTGTCTAGGGAGAAGGAAAAATGCCCACCTGCTTGAATTTCATGTACAGGAACTGATCACACTTATTTCTTTATTCCCTTCCACACACTCATCTCAAGGTGGTATGCAAGATACAATAAAAAACCAATTAAAAGCAATGCAGAAATCAGGAGGTATATTTAATAAACAATACAAAGCAGACATCCATGGCAGAGACCCATACATCCAGTCAGGGAAGCCCATCAGAACAAAACTGTCTTCAGTTGTTTCCAGAAACTGTAGATTGTGGGTGCCTGTTGTATCTCAGTCATAACGTCATTCCACAAATCAGGTCAGCCATACTAAAAGCCCTGCTCTGAGTTACTGTGAAGAGGGCTTCTGGTATCTTTGGAACTTTGGAAAAATTCTCCTGCAGATGGCAGTGACTAACTAGGCATATAAGGGATGAGACATCTTCTTATGTAACCAGGTCCTGATCTATATATATGGTAAGGTAAAGGGACCCCTGACCATTAGGTCCAGTTGTGTCCGACTCTGGGGTTGTGGCGCTCATCTTGCATTACTGGCTGAGGGAGCTTCTGGGTCATGTGGCCCGCATGACTAAGCCATACCAACACTCTAAACCTGGCCCTGTAGCAGACCAGCAGTCAGTGCAAATCCCTATAAATGGGTGGAACAGTTAGTTTTGGTTTCTCTCGGTTTCTCATTTTTCCAATCTTCAGTTCCCCAAATTTCCACATCATTTTGCTTCTTTCTAAAAATGTTCTCATGAAAGTTTACCAGCATTTTAGTGTCAATTTGTCCTAATACACATTTTTAACTTATATGAACATTTGTGCAAAGCATATTTCCCCCAGTATTTCTGTTTTCTCTAATATAATGCATTTTTATTTTCAACGGTATATACATTTTTGTAATGTAAACATTATGTAGCTGGAGAACTGCATTACAAAATTCAGAGAAGTGAAAATTTCAAAGGATTGCTGTGTTTCAGTTTTCATATTGTTCAGAAAATGTGAATTGGGTAGATTAACTTTTAAATGCAAAATTGTACTGAATTCATCCCACATTTGAGGTTTCAAATCATTGTGGGTTCACCTGAGAACATCAGTGGAGATCTATTCAGACATAATGCATTTTCACCGTAGCTGGGGATGTTCTACTGTTACATACAGTTTTCAGATTTATTTTCTTAAATTTGCCCAATGCACAAAACCAACCAACCAACCAAATCATAGAACAGAAACAAGACAGGAGGAACACAGGGCGTTAGCATGGGTCATCTAAATTATGCACACAATGAGCCTAGTGTGTGTTTCCTTTTCTTTGGTCTGACTCTTTGCCTTGAAAATCTAGGTTTTGCCAACCTTGCCAAATCTAGGTTCACCAACCTTGTGCTGGATCTTGTGGAATATGTCAACACACACACACACACACACACCAAAAAACAACACACAGACACACTCACACACTAAGTCTCCCACCCAGTTGGGGACTGATCTCTGGAGAAACAGATGAGCTACAAAAAAAGCCTGTGGGCTGCCCACAAGGTAGACTCAAAACTTCTCTTCAGACCATTCCAGCAGCCTTGTTATCACTTGCAGAAGGGACACTGGTTAGTTTTCACTCTTTAGAGGAAGGTGAGTCCTTTTATGAGCAAAAGTGAGACCTTTTATTCCAGGTGCTGGATCAGGTGGTATTGTGTATTCTGCTTTCTGCACTCCAGCCACCAGTCCACAGTGTGTGCTGCCGCCACTGGTCTGCTTTCTCCACAGATGCCTGGTAGCTACTGCTACTCTGCTTCCATGGGCGAGTGAAAACTCAGACTTCTGTGCATGCCAGTCTTGCTCTGGAATGACAACTGTTGCTGGTTTATTGCAAAAGCAAAAAGTGCTCATTTTTGCCACTTTTCTAAAACTTTTATTATTAAAATTTGAAAACAACAACAACAACAACAACAACAAATCATAATACAATACGCCAGCTCCCTCGGCCAATAAAGCGAGATGAACGCCACAACCCCAGAGTCGTCTGTGACTGGACCTAATGGTCAGGGGTCCCTTTACCTTTTTAAACATTGAGAACAGGGTTCAAATGCCAACTCAGCCACAAAGCTCACTGGGTGACCTTGGACCTGTCACAAATGCAAGATTGCTGTCATTGCAAGAGAGTTGTGATGAAGGAAGGTTGTGATGCAAGAGAGTTGTGATGAAGGACTGAAGGAAGAAAAAGGAGGCTCCACATTCTTCTGTAAAGGTCTACCTAGACAATAGCATTGAATGCATGGAGTAGGCTTTCCTATCAAAAACGATCTTGTAAAGCTCTTGTCAGAAGTCCCTACTAGCATTAATGAGCAACTTTCAACCCTTCGGAAAAAAACTCACCAAAAACCAACAGGATACTAAGCGCTTATATACCAGCAATGGATGCCGATGAAGACATTAAAGAAAATATTTACTCTCAGCTGGATGCCATGCTATCATATACCTAAGGAGGATAACATTTTTCTCCTAGGTGATTTTAATGCAAGAGTTGGGCAAGATCTTGGTTTGTGAACATCCAATTGAAAGAGTAATGTGGGGCAAAAGTATGCTATGTCACAACAGATCTTAACAAAACAAATCCTGTTAACAGTGCAAAGAATGCCCTCATTATATGGGGTTAATAAATGATAGAATGACAAAGATCTGCTTTGAAATAAAGCCTGATTTGCTGGAAAGGCAACAGCTCACACTAGCAGCTAACTAAATGTTTCAGATATATATATTTAACAGAATGTTTATCCTGACACACAGAGAAAGTAATTTCCGATTGTAGACTTTATGCAGAGCATCTATTAAATTAGCTTTCTAAGTATTTGCAGAGCAATAACTCAGGATTGACTGGTGGAAATCTTATAATCCAGGAACGTGACCCAGCACAATAGCAGCCTAGTTTTGCGAGCTGGGATTAATTCCATGTTTTTCTCCTTCATGACAGTGAATACAGTACATGGCAAATAATGCCCTGTAAACAGATTTTGATCTTCTTTAATCTCATACAAATATTCAGGTGACCAGCTCACTGAATGTCCTTTAAACGTGTCCCGAGATATTATCAAAAATAACCAGGGGAACTTGGGGTGAATTAAGCAAATAAGCCTTCAAGACAGATTCACACTCTCTCTTTAGTATAATGTGTGTGTGTGTGTGTGTGTGTGTGTGTCACAGTGTCTCTACATTTTCTCAAATGATTTATTTTACAAGATGTTCCCTGCATTACAATTGAATTTGAATAGATTTGAGTAAAACTGCAGGAAGAATTTAACTTAAGGTCACAGGAAATGACCTTACACTAAATCAGACCATCAGCTAGCTTTGTATGGTCTACACTGTCTGGCAGCAGCTCTCCAGGATTTCAGGCAGCATTCTCTCCCAATCCTGCCTGGAGATGCTGGGGATTGAACCAGAGCCTTTTGCATGCAAGGCAGATGTTCACTCACTGAGCTATGACTCTCTATTTCAGTTGGGTGATCCTAATTCCAGAGTTTCTGCTAGAGTTCTGCCATCTTCTAGAGCCAAGGAGGGCATGGCTTTGCTGATTCCACTGGAAGCTGCTGAAGATTAGTAATGTTAATTAATGTAAAGGAATATAGAATCATAGACTTGTAAGGTTGGAAGGTACCCTGAGGATAATTTAGTCCAACCCCATGCAATGCATTAATATGCAGCTCTCCTATACAGGCATTGAACCTGCGGTATTTGTGTTATCAGCACCATGCTCTAACCAGCTGAGCTATATGTATCATTCCTTCTAACACCTGATTTGTTTGGTCCAGTCAAGCAAGTCTGGAAGCAAAATGGCAGCACTCCCTTAAAAAAGGCAGTGTTTTCTGCATAATCAGGGGAGTCCTCAGGTGCTCAGGAGTATATAAATGTAAATATATAAATTCAAAAGGGGAAATGATTCCTCCCCCACCCCAATGACCCAATAAGAACTCACACTTAGCTTTCATGGCTAACAGAATGACTACCACCATTTGGTGGTGGCAGGGAATTGTGGAGTCGGGGTTGGCCTCCTGAACGCCTAACACATTTATGGTATCCCAGAGGTTTGTTTGTTTATCTAATTTATTGGCCATTCCTTTTTTTAAAAAAGAAAAAAAAACCACCCCAAGGTAACTCAAAATGACTTACAACATATAAACAAACACATACATTGAAACCTGCATGAAAGAAAAACAATGAAAAGTCGAAAAGACAACCCCATTTTTAAAACCCACCTATTCAAGGAGGCCACACAGGTAATTAAGAGCCAAAGGCCTGATGACAAAGGAATGTTTTTGCCTGGTGCCTAAGGATATGTAAAGTGTGGAAGCCCACTTTATGGGGCTCACTAGAAAAGTCTGCTAAGAGCCTAGTGGGGGGCACCATATTAGTGCCTGCCCTAACGGTCATCTGAAAAAGACACAAGGATGCTTCCAGAGCTATGCCTGTTCATTGAGCCCAAGTGATTTGGGGGCATGGTAGGAAACCTCATATTCCTTTCATTTCAATATTGTCAATCTAGATGAGTAATTTTGTGTGGGACTATCCAGTTAACAAAACCTTAACAAAGTAGTGATCTGATGGCCCCCCCAATCTGAATGGCTTTAAAAGAGGATTTGACAAATTCAAGGAGGTAACCAATGGCTACTAGTCACAAAGACAACTGTATGTTCTACTTTCATTGTTGGAGGGAATATGCCTCTGAATGTTATTTGCTGGGAAACACAAGTGGGGAGGGTGCTGTTGTGGTTAGGTCTTGCTTCCTGGCTTCTCATAGGCATCTAGTTGGCCACTGCGAGAATAGAAGGCATGACTAAATGGACCATTGGCCTTGTTCAGGAGGGCTATACATATGTTTGTAGGAAAAAAAACTTTCAGAAATAGCATCACCTCGCCCATGGTTCCTCATCAAAAGGAAAATCTGATATCTGCCCTGACTCAAGTTTAGCGAACTTGTTAGGCTCACACTGAAGAGACAATACTAACTGCCTGCCTTTAAAAGCCAGAAATCAGATAGAGAAACACTGCAGAGGAACAAGGTTAAATAGCATCAAAGCTGAGGCCTGAAAGGAGGTCAATAATTGCCTGGACAGGACGTAGACAGCAACTAGAAAATTGTTCAGCCGCAAAGCACTGCACCACACAGAAGATCGTTGGCAGAAAGGTATTGATGGTGGCTGAAGTGGCTGAGAGGGAAGAAAAGAAACATAAAAATGGCCCCGTGATCAGCTTTGCAAAGAGAAGTGCAAGAACAAAGTATATATATATATATATATATATATATATATATATATATATGTCAAGGGAAACTATTTTTTTTCCCATTGGCAAATCCCTAAGCACAGGAGAGAGCAGTGTCAGAACAAAGAGTACATTATAGCTTCAGGGCACTAAATCAAAGGGGTGGAAAGTCCACAGAAGGTATGGTGCCTATTAAGAAAGAAGAGCCTTCTTGCCCCCATTTCACATTTCGAGAGCAGGGCATGCAGGCTGCATAGCCCATGCTCAGCGCTGGATTTAGATAGCCTATTTTGCTCTTTTAAAGTCTTAGGAATTTTAGTTCTAGGATTTTGCTCCTGATGTACATACAATCTGTGAATATGCACATAGAAAGTGCAGCCCATATCAAAAGCTTGCAAGAGGGTTAGCCAACATGGTGCCCTCCAGATATAGTTGGACTACAGCTTCCAGTATCCCTGACCATTGGCCAAGCTGTCTGAGGCTGATGGGAGTTGTTGCCCTGCAACATAAAGGGAACAAAATTTGCTACTCCTGGCTTACAGTTTTGTTGGTGAGCCCACAAACTACTTTAGGGTGCATCCAAGTATCATTTATTTAAAGCATTTCTATACTGCTTTTTTTTTAAAGCATCTCAACAGTTAACAAACTGTCTTAAAACATCAAACAGAGCATTACAAAAGATCAAAATCAAACAAAACAAATGAAAATCAAACACAAAATACAATAAATATCCACATTTAAAGAAGTGCAATTTTTGTTAATTTCACTTCTTTAAATATGGATAATCATTGTACTTTGTATTTGATTTTCATTTGCATTCTTTAAATATTCTCTTAAACACAATAAGTTACAAATGAAAACCAATCAAAATACCATGATAATTCTTCATATAAAGGATCATCAGCAAGTAAACAATACAATGGAAAAGGAAGAAGCTTTGTTTGCTATGATTGAAAACTCGTTCATCACTAGAAGAAGAAGAGTTTGGATTTGATATCCCACTTTATCACTACCCGAAGGAGTCTCAAAGCGGCTAACATTCTCCTTTCCCTTCCTCCCCCACAACAAACACTCTGTGAGGTGAGTGGGGCCGAGAGACATCAAAGAAGTGTGACTAGCCCAAGGTCACCCAGCAGCTGCATGTGGAGGAGCGGGGATGTGAACCCGGTTCACCAGATTACAAGTCTACCGCTCTTAACCACTACACCATAAAGGCTCTCATGTATAACTAGTCATTTTATACAAGAGAGATCTACTTCAAACCACAGGAAGAGAAATAGATATATAGGTAGATAGATGATATATTAATTATGATATAATATAATATAATATAATATAATATAATATAATAATACACAGTGCCAGTGGATGCAAAGGGAATACTCATTCCACTCTTCCTAATGAACCCCCCCCCCAAAAAAAATCCCCTGCTCTCTGTGGCAAGGCAAGGCATGATTCAGACTATGCTATAGGAGAGTTAAAGTGTTCCAGTCTGATGCATCACTCTTCTACTCTGATGGATCCTCAGGCTGAAGGGGCACTGCCACCAGTCTCATGTGACAGCAGTTCCAGGGCTAGTCCTGCATGCCCTTCTTCTTCTGCTTCACAGTCCTCACCTGCATCACTGGAAGATGAGGAATCTGATATCCAAGAGCATGATACTCAGAGTTCCCCAACTCTCCAGAACAGTTTTTTTTGTGTGGGGGCAGCAGGGGGAAAAGGGGGGGGGGCTCATCAAGCAGAAGTCCTTTGCACAAGCAGGCTCATGCCACTGGATGTTGCCCCATCACCTGTTTGTCTGCTTGCTTGCTGAAGTGTCATTACTAGGAAATGGTATCTATTTTAAAAAATTGGACTTAATGACATTTCAAGAAAGCCTATTTCTATTCTTGCAAGAAATAACTTTCATGTCTTGTTTTGTATTGAAGATGTACATATAAAACACTGTCGGCATTGTTTTTTGTCATCTTTTTTTTTTTTTTTTTTAGTATCACCTTTGCTAGTACTTGCCAACTGAACCAGTCATGGGCCTTTTATAAATCTCGAGAGGCTGGATATGCTTGATTTTTATTTGTCTTCTTTAGACTGCTTGGAAATCATTGTTGGTTTTTTGCTCCAAGACTGGTGCAGTTGAAGGTTCATTGATACTGTTATCTACAGTCCCAAGATCAGGTTACTGAGTCACCAGGTAAACCTTAGGTTGGCTACCGGTATTTACATAGTGCCACAAAAGAGGAAATGCATTAGCAAAATAAGAGGATACAGATTTGCAAATGCTAACTTTATGGTTAGGTGCAAGCTTAGCAATAATTGCATTGTGCAGGACTACAGATTCTGAATGACTGGAAAATGGCAATTGATATAATATTAATAATATAAATAGTACTGTAATTTAAATAGAAACATGGGGAGAGGACTACGATCAGGTGAGCTGTGTGCCTGCTTAGTCTGCAGTCCAGATATTGCTAACTGTTGATGGGCAACTTCCAGGTTCCTTCTCCCCCTTCTTATGGGTCTTTAAGTTTGATGTTGGTTGTGTGCACATCATACATTTAAGGGACCCAGAAAGAATCCTAGGTTCACCCCAAAGGGCTATAATTCACAGCACCCTTCACAAACTACAGTTCCCAGGATTCTTTGGGGAAGGGTGTGTGCTTTAAATGTATGGTGTATATGCAGCCATCAACCTGACCAGGCCATTCTTTAAAGTGAGGACAGTTTTCTATGAAGTAGAACACACAGGCACCCTAAGAGCAGCAAGAAAGAAAGTATTCATGAAGGAAATTTGGAATTGTTGGCATTTTGCATTCTTGTGAAGTACAAGTCCCTCAGCTCCTAGCTAATTGTATAAGATGACAACATCTACTGTTGAAATCCAGATGCTTTGATGGAAACACATTGTTAACATCCCCCTTTGGGAGGGAAACTGAACTCCCATCCTTTGCACAATTTGTGTTGAACACATCTCTCAAGTTTGCTTCAGGATCAAGTTTCCCATGAGGACAAGAAGGAGAACAAGTAGCAGAAAAATTCAGACAGCTGTCATATTGGTGACTTGTTCAGCAGACAAGAATAAGTCCATCACAAACAATCATAGTAACAAAGGTCAGGAAAGGGCTGAAAACGACTGTTTTGCAAGGGTAGTCTTGAAATTGCAGATTTCTTTAAGAAAGGAGATCCCTCTGGAATCCTAAGAAAAAAGAGAGACATAGCTCTTAACTGATGAAATAATATTGCTGTGAAACTAGATTACTATCTGGCTGAAATATTTGCTTGATCGGGATAACAATAGCACATCTTTGGTATTGACAAGGAAACTGCATTCTGTAGGGAATCATATGTATACAGCTGGTATTATGATAGGTGTATGTTACCATATTTTTCTGTGTATAGCACGCCCCAGTGTATAAGGCGCACCCTATTTTTGGGGACTCCAAATTAACAAAATTGGGGGAGATTGCCCAGAGTTGTTGAGCTTTTTTGGAGCTGCCAATCACCCACCCAATTGCTGCAGCAACAGCCGATCAACACCAGCCTGTCACAGCCACCAATAACACACCCAATAGCCGCTGACACTCTCCAGCTCGCGGCAGCAACTCATCCCATTTTCCCCCTATGCACTATGCATGTATAAGATGACCCCCAATTTTTAACATTTTTTTAAAAAAATCATACTAGGAAAAGCATGGTATATTATTACACAGGATTGCCAGTGTACTGCACAGGGGCATAATAGTGCCCTTGAGGTGTTCCCAGATGCCCACAAAGCCTCTGTCAACCATGAACTGTCTCACTGGTCATGTGAATGCTTACCTGTCAAATGTTGGGACAACATCTTAGCTTGCACTTAGCTATGCCTCTTAGCCTCTGCTGACCCATGTGCCTTGTAACTTGATTTATGCACCTTAGGGATCTATGCATTAAAGCCTTTGGCAGAAACCAACTTGAGAGTTCTGCATCTGCCAGTGAGAGCCAGGACATTGCCAGATTGCCTTTGAGACAATGTGGTGCTTGACAGAAGAAAGGTTCCCTACCCACAACATACAGGATGAAACACATGCATGTACACACACTCTGCAAGTGACTTAAACTTGATCTGTGCACCCTCTCAAGGAAACAACTCAATTTTCCAGTTCATTATTGTTCCTCTGGTTTACTTTGCCATATATTGCCCCTCTGCTTCTACTCATCCTGAATTCAAGTTTTACTCATCCTACAACCAATTCTGGAACTGGAACATGCACAACTTGATGCAGCATTTCAGTCCCTTTGTTTGCATAGTTGTGTGCTGATAAAACAATGCAAATAAGCACAACTGATGTGCCTGCACATACTGACTGCAGCGAGAGTCTTAGTGTAGTATTTTTCAGTGATGCACCAATGTGGTCCTGCACTTTAGTAAACACACACACACACACACACACACAACAATCGTCATGCAACTGCATGTACACCAATATCATCTTTGCTCCCTGCCCCCCCCTGCTATCAATGCACACATGCACACTGGTAACTTAAAAAGGGGACAAAGAAACTAAAAGCTGTGGCAAACTGCACATGTACAGTGCTCTGAGCAATGTTTGGAAATTTAAAAAGTCACAGTGTAGAATTACTCATACAGTAGAGCAGTTTAGCTTTGGAATAAAGACCAAATATTTGAGTAACAAAAAACTCTGGGAAGAAATCTGAATGTGTGGACTTGTAGGAGCAGCCCTACACAAGACCTAAGTGAGCAAGGTGCTTGATTTGAGGGCTGGTTGACATGTTTTCCATAATCATGCGAAGAATATGTAGAAAAATCTCCCCCAGATGCAGTAATAATAACAATAATTTAAAATATAAGTTCCCTGTACTAAAAATGTGATTACCCAGCAGAGTCATCATCCCCATTACCCATGGCTAGCACTTTCTATGGGGGGGACACATAATGTAACCCCCTGGAGTTTGAATTGTTATGGTCCAAAAAAAGACTCTATCCTGTAATGCTGATGAACATGCAGCTTTTCAACATATCTTTCAAGAATGTGTTAAAGGAAAAGCTCTAGCCCAAGGCTTTACAAAAGCAGCACCATCATTTCCACCACCCCCAACACTCGTTTTAAGTATTACTCCCATTTTTGTATATTCCATTGTGCACCAGCAACATTCTACATTCAGTAGCTTAAATTTCACAGCGGGTTTGGTCTAAGCCTTTAATCGTAATAATGATCCTTTGATCTGCCGTGCTCTTTTCATTTCAGAGGTTGTTAAAGGACCCTTTTGGGAGCATTCCAGCTGCTTCTGTTTAGTTCATGTATATTTATTTATGTGGCTTTTGAACCCCATTTGATGGCAGAAAAGTGCTTCCCTAGTAAGCTGCTGTTATTGTGGATCAATTTCCAAAAGACCAACCAGAGGTGGTAAGAAAGGAACAGACGGCAGCATTTTCTTTCTTCACTTACTTCTGGGGTGACCTCTCCCTTGCCTTTGACTCTACTGCTGTGCGTTGGAGGAGAAAGGAGGGGGGCATTGGCTGATTGTTTAAGTTTTCCCTGAAAGCCAATTTGTGACCTGAAATGAATGTTTCCCTACAGATCATTAGTCTTGCTAGGGGAAAAAAGGGGTAATTGCTGTCTTGTTGGGAGAAAAGCTCCAACAGACATACTTTTTAAGTATTATCTCCTTAATTACATTTTATTTCCTCCTTACACTGAGCCATGGTTGTGCTGGTCTGGGAACATCTCTGTTTGGATTGTATGGAAAATCTGTCATCAGACAGGAAGTGCTGCAAATAATGAATGCAAATTTCTACTTATTCTGGACATTGATGTGTCATGAATGGTAATGATTGGGGTAGAGATATGATATACTGATTCATTATAGTTGTATGGACAGTTTGCATAAATAATAAAACACTAAGTGAAATCCACAGTTAGAATACTAAAACCAGAAGAACATAAAATTAGAGTGGGGGGGGGATTTGTTTGGTCCACTGTTTGCAGCAGATTGACTCAGTCTATAACTCCTAAAATCTCAGCTGGATTGTGTACCTCTCCAGGTTCTTCCATGCATTTTTGGTGTGCACAAAAATACATATTTTCAGTTTAAAATATAGTGTACAAAAATGTGGGTTTTGCTAGTGAATGAACCAGAAGACATTGAAAAGGGTATCTCTTGTGTAAAAAGTTTATTATACATAGGTGCACACAAAATGTATATAAAATGGAGCAAATGGGTCAGAATACGACTTCAGAGGAAGGGATGGTCAAATCCTTCAGTTTTGGCTTTTCATTTTTCCATTTGTAAGTTCAGTTCTTAACACTTCAGTTTGTGATTATTATTTTTTAAGTCCTCAAGGAAATTCATCAGCATTTTAAAACACATTTCCCCAATAGACATGTACTTGTATGCATTTTTGCCTAATATATTCATTTTTCCAAAGCAATTTTTCCTAATTGAGTGGTACCTCGGGTTAAGAACTTAATTCATTCTTAACCTGAAACTGCTCTTAACCTGAGGTACCACTTTAGCTAAAGTGGTTTCCTGCTGCTGCCACGCCGCCGGGGCACGATTTCTGTTCTCATCCTGAGGTAAAGTTCTCAACCTGAGGTATTACTTCCTGGTTAGTGGAGTCTGTAACCTGAAGTGTCTGTAACCCGAGGTACCACTGTAGAATGCTGTTTGGCATGCTGTTTTCACTGACATATGCATTGCATGCACATTTTACCCTAGTATATGGATTTTCATGCACCTTACTTGGCTAGAGAACAGCATTGCAAAATTCAGGAAAGTGTGCATTTCAAAAGATGGCTGTGATTTGGTTTGCATCATGTTTAGAAAAGTATGAGTCAGGTAAGTTTGCCTTTAATTATGAATGGAATGAAATTCTTCTCCCATTTCTAGTTCAATGACAGACTGGCTTTATGAATGAATGGCAGTGAAACTGGAAAGGGGTGGAATTAACAACTCAGTCCATCCCTAAATAAAACCTATATTTTCTGTAGCCCTTTTCATTGGGCTTTTCTGTGGAACTGGAATCAGATAAATCAGACATTCAGGCTTAGCTTGAGAAAGCTACAGTGCATGTTCATGCTAACCTGCTAGCTGTCCATGTGCACAGCTGACACCACCCTGCATAGGCTGAACTGGGAGACACCAGACCTAGCCCAGATCTGGCACTGAAGAATTTTAGGTCTGTGTTTTAATGGGTGAGGAAGAAGAGGATGCTACATCTCCCCCCCTCTGACTTTCCCCCTCTTTCTATCCTGAGAACAGGAGGGCTAAATCCTGCTGAAGCACAATGGATATTCATTTCAATTAGTAACTCTTTATCCCTGATGGTTTTTGTTATGGTCTGCTTTGTTAAACTTACTGATGCATGTGCTATCAATTTCAAAAACATCATATAGTCAAACGGCCATGACACTGCTGTGATCCTAACCTGCACTGTCACAGGGGGAATAGGATATACTGTTAGCATACAGTGCAGAGTCTGGTGGGCAAGCGCTGGGCACTCAAGTGCCCATTTGCCCTGGAAAAAAAGACAAATCCATCACTGCCACCAGAATAATCAGAAGAAATATGAAGACTGTCAATGAAAGATGCAATGAGAAAAGTTATTTGGCTTCCAGCTTGATGTTTTGTGAGCTGATGACCTTTCCTGCACTATTAAAGGCATCTTCTTGACTAATAGAAGAATGTGTCTCTGGCACAGGCGGATGGCAACAGGCTCCAGAGATTTTTGCAGACTTTAGCGGGGGAGGGAGGATGCTCGCAGCACTAGGACAAGAGAGCTTCAAAGAGCCAGACTTGAAACTGACTTATCTGTCATTAGAATTATGTGTGCTGTATATTCAGCGGCAAGAACAGAATCCAAGAACAGAAACCTGAGGAAAGTATGATCTTGTAGGCATTACATACATTTCACAGATGGAGGTTGGGAGTAAGGCGAGGATTAAAGCAGAGCCTGCCTTGCTTCAGACATCTTTTTCCTCTGATGTGGAGATTAATCCCAGTGTTTGGCAGGGAGGGAGAGGAAGTATCTTGTGAAGTGATTCTCCATTTCCTAGATTTCAGAGCAAAACATTGTGCTTTCAACGTGGCATTTTTTTTTTTATTTTTTTTTTAGTGATTAAGTTTTCCTGATCAGAGTTCTTGGCATCTTTTCCTAAACACTGGTACCAGTAGGTTTGTTTGCAATCAAGATGTGGATGAAGCAGGTGTTACAGTTCTCTTTATGGGGTGTATGCAAGGCCAGCCCACCCATGAGGCCCACCCTGCCTTGGGCGACAGGATCCAGGGAATCAGCAGATCATTTTTCTTTATCAATAGGTGCTTGTCATATTGGTCAAAATACACTTCACTTTAAAGAGTTGGGACCAAGAAAGTGAAGGAAGAGAGTGAGGTCGAAAAGGGGCCCACTGATTCCCTGTGCCCACAGCCCCCCCAAAACCACACATGCATTCATCCATGTTATTACACACACATTAGTTGTGTGCCAAGGCTCTGCGCCCCGCAGTTCCCTAGTGATTAATGAACGCATGGACATAAGTATTTAGGTTTGTGGGATAAAGAAGGCCACAACTTTATTGGTTACAGATGTGAGCGGTTTGGCTTAGCCTTAGGCACTGGGTGAGGCCAGGCTATATATTGACTCCCGCCTGTCTGCAGGGAGTCCAACTAAGGGTAAACCACAAATAGGGGGAGCCCTATGACTTACATCAAAGAGGGGGTTCCCGTTGGGGTCATGGCATGGCCCTAGCCCACATCTGGGCATTGGACAGGATCCACACCCCCTGGATCTCTTTAACAGGATACCCTTATCAAAGAGGGGCAGCTGGAGGCTGCAGCCTCCCCTCCATTAAACAAAGACTTACCTAATACCTAACTGCCACTCAAGCCCAAATGGCTCACTGTCAACACCCTCACACCTACAACCAATTTCTGATGCCCTCTGTAAATGCCATTCAGTTTCCAACATTGGAAAGGTGTACTCCAGTGAGCCAGTGAGGTGTAGTGGTTAAGAGCAGTAGACTTGTAATCTGGGGAACCGGGTTCGCGTCTCCGCTCCTCCACATGCAGCTGCTGGGTGACCTTGGGCTAGTCACACTTCTTTGAAGTCTCTCAGCCCCACTCACTTCACAGAGTGTTTGTTGTGGGGGAGGAAGGGAAAGGAGAATGTTAGCCGCTTTGAGACTCCTTTGGGTAGTGATAAAGCAGGATATCAAATCTAAACTCTTCTTCATTCCATCATTATGGAACATGGCCTCCTGGTCGAAAGTGATGGCAGGGTGCTCTATAATGGCAACTGGGTCAGGGCAATCATGCCAGCAATGCATCTCCAATAGCTGGGACCAGATTATGGTTAAATCTGGGTACAGGGCAGCAAGCTTATTAAAGTCCTCTTTAATGTACCATGTTAGGTCAATGTCCTTCTTTAGAACAAAGTTGTTTTTGCCCAACTGAATGACCAGTGTGTCAAGGGGGCCATGCAACGTTGCTCTAGTTGTCATGATGGACATGAATCCATGCCATTTCATTCCACATCTTGTCAGCCAGGAGACCCTGACATTCCGAGGGAGCCCCAGGCTGCTTCCTTTGCCAGTAGCGATGGCACACGCATGGGCCCAATGGGCTATGCTATGTCCCACATCGCAGAGTTGTCTGAAAAATGGAGGAGGGACAGAGTGTGGTTATTGTGGGTTATTGTGGATTAGAACTCTTAACAGCCCATATCTTTAATCCTGTCTGTAGGAAGACCCGAGTGGGTGGCCATCGTGGCGGCCCCAATCCTAAAGGAACGAGCTGCAAAATCCATGGCTGGGAGGCTGCAGGCCTGTATAGCTTTACGCATCACGTGGGTAAATTGATGTCCAGCCTGGCAGGAACTGATTAAACTATTAAACTCATAAAGTTCTTTTAATTAGCATCTTGTCCTTTCTCCTCTGAGTCTTCTTCTTTCTCTTCAAAAGCTTGCTCCCCTCCTTCTCCTGATGTCAGAAGTCTCTTCCCTCATAATTGTTTCCAATATTTTCTCCAAAACTTTTCTGCATCTGATGAGTCCCTACATCTTAGTTTCTTTCCTTTATATGTAAATGAAATTCCTTCGGGAAATTCCCATCTAAATGGTATAGCATTACTCTTCAGGCATCTGTCAAAATTTTGTAGTTAGATTTTTTTAACAATCTCATTGGTATTTCCTTTAGAATTATAATCTTTTGGTTGTCAGTCTGGAGTTGTTTTTGGTAATACATCTGCAGCACTCTATCTTTTACTGGCCTTGAGTTGAAGACCACTAGACAGTCTCCTGGAAGTTTTTTCACGTAGCTGCACTTTACTCTGAAGGCCTTATCAATTATCATATTTAAATCTTCCTGCAGTTCAGTTAGGTTCACCAATTCTTTGATTATCCTTTCTCGTATATTCTCCTCAGAATTCTCAGGAATCCTGGGAAAGTGCAAAGTAAGCTCCTTTTGTTGTAATTCCAGCAATGGGCCTCAGTTCTTTCTTCCTTCAACTTTTCATGTTCTTTTCTCAATTCTTTACCTTCAGCGTGTGTTTTCTTTATCGATTCTTTGAGCCCCTGTGATTTCATCTTCAACTCTTGTGTTGATTTTTATAATACTGAGGTCTTGGTTGTTAATTGTTTCATCTGTCCTGATAGATCTGCCACCTGTTTGATATTCTGCTCCATTTTTCCTCCAGCATTTTGGCATTAGTTTTTACCTCCTTTTTAAAATCCATAATGAGTTCTGCTATGTCTACTTTATCTTCTCTCTCTGGAAGAGAACCCCTCCTTGCCTGAGATGTGGTTGTTACAGTCGTAGCTTCTGTCTTTCTTAATGAGCTGACCATTTGTTCCCTCTGTATTTCAATTTTCAATTTTCAAAATAGTTATAATTATTTGTCAGGGACGTGGATGAATCGAATGCCAGCGAAGAGTCAGACTTAGTACAAAGAGAGACAGAGTCCAGCTCTGGAGACAACAGATCGCAGATAGAGCAGGAGGAGATAGACTCAAACCCCCTTTACCAAGAGTTCCCTAACTCAGATAGAGCAGATATGGGCAGCTTGCAAGAAGGGGGAGAGATAGATGGCAGTGGGAGGGTTGCTAGGCAACCAGCAGAGAGAGAGAGAGTGGACAGTGAGTGATTCTTTTAGAGTGGGGAGGAATTCCACCCTCCTAGTCCCCATTCTTGGAGAGTTGAAAAAGTCAGAATGCAATGGAAGTGCAGAAAGGGGAGGGCTGGGCTTTGGTGTCCTTCCTGCTGTGACAAGGGCAGAAACTCAGAGTGACCAACTCATTGCAATGATGGCAAGCTGAGAGCCGTGGTCCAGATGTAATTTGTAAATAAACATACCATAAAAATTCCAGAGTCATTAATTTTATCAAGGCTTTCCTGCCTGCCTGAGATCATTACATTATTTTTCAATCCAGTTGGGGTTGCCCTTTTCTTTCGTATTGAAGACTTAAAATGGATAGAAGAAGAAGAAGAGTTTGGATTTGATATCCCGCTTTTCACTACCCGAAGGAGTCTCAAAGCGGCTAACGTTCTCCTTTCCCTTCCTCCCCCACAACAAACACTCTGTGAGGTGAGTGGGGCTGAGGGACTTCAGAGAAGTGTGACTAGCCCAAGGTCACCCAGCAGCTGCATGTGGAGGAGTGGAGACGCGAACCCGGTTCCCCAGATAACGAGTCTACCGCTCTTAACCACTACACCAAACTGGCTCTCTGGATAGTATATTAGATATGTGCAATTACCTTCCTTTGCAACCAGATGACCTTCCTTCTCTCCCAATGTTTAAAATTTTCTAAAATAATCTCTTTGTTTTGTCTATCTTATATGCTTACTTTGCTCTGGGAGTTTTTCCCAAAACAAAGTCTTAATGTCCAGAGATCACTCATCTTGTAATACAATGCTTTCAAGGCTTGCCAGCTATCCTTCCTTTTCGTGTGCCCTTCTGTATTTTGCCTTTTAATAATAACAAATCCCAAATTGAACAAAAAGAAGAAGAATAAAATTACTTCCACCACTGTCTTCAGGGGCTTCTTTTGTGTTAATCCCCACAAACCATTATCTAATCTTCAGAGAGAATAAAACCCAAATCACATAAAAAGAAAGATGAGGGAAAGGGGGGGCAAGGGGCAAGGGATCTAATCCAATAAGGAGGTGATATAAAAATAGGATGATTTTTTTTTTAACCAAAGGTCTTAATCCATCTGATCTTAAGCCATAAGAAACAAATAATTAAAAAGGGTACCAACAGTCTTAATCCAACAGAGTTTAAATTCAAATTCCCAAGTAGTGTCTCAGCAAAGGTAAAAAGGAAAGGGGGGGACAGAAAGAAGATCGAATCGTTTATGTTCCAAAGATTTATGGGTAGCAAAGTTTCATCACTGAAGTTATAACTCAAATCAGGTCAGTTCATCTTCTATTATAAAAATTATTTTAAGATTTAAAAAAATACAAAAACAAAACTAGGACAAAAATATCACCAGGCGATAACTATATCCAAATAAAATTAAAACCATCACGGTTCAAATTCAATCCATTCTTATATCTTCACATCCATAAAGTTTCATTCATAGGTTAAGAAGAAGAAAAAAAATCATTCACTAAGTTCCCTTGTACATTGTTCCCATGCAGATAAAGAAACCCCACGTCCGGGGCGGACCTCCTTTTTACATCCCAAGTCATTGCCAAATTAATCAAGAGAAAACCAAATAGCAAAATCAACAGTTCCATTTGAAACTTGTTAATTATTGCTTTAAAATATCAGAAAAGTTACCATGTGGATGCACGGAGTTGAGGCTTCCCGTCATGGATCTGCAATGGAGTCATATGCTTTGAGCTCAATCCGCCCCCCCCCCCCCCCGCTCCTTTTGGAATGACAGGAGAGCTCGCAGGAGAGATTGCAGTTTGCACTGCTGGACCCCTCAGAACCCCAAATTATACTCTGGGGCTTCTTTGGTGGTGCACGGCACCTTTGTGCTTCCCCCAAAGCTCTTGTGACAAGCGAGCCGTTCATGGAGAACAAAGCTCGCCATCCGCTGCCATTCCATGGTAACCTGAAAGTCTTAATTTTTGTGATGTTTTCAAGTCGCTTCTGGGTTCAGTGTGATACATGCATGCACAGTTGCACACATATCGGGCGTGCCCCCTTACACAAAGACACAGACACACCATACACACTCTCACATACTCCACATCCACCCACCCTTTCTGCATAAGTTTGCCAACTTATTTTCTGGCAGATTCCAATAAAGACTGTTCCATTGCATGGACAGGCGGAGTCCCCCAAACCCCAGGCGACCCCTGAGTGGAATAATGAGTGGAAGACAACTTGCTATGGGATTAAAATTGGCCACAACTTTATTAAGGTTCAGATGTAGGGAGACCTTGGCTCAGGCATTGGGCATTTATCCTGGGGATCTGGGAAACTTCAGGGTTATCCAGAATGTGTGGGGTTTGGGCTGGCTCTGGAGAACATATGTTCAAGCAGAGAGCCCCCCCCCCGTTCGCTGTCACTGGAGGGGGCAGGCAATGACAACCTCTGAGCGTATGGTCAATGCCTCTCCCCAGACTCCTTTAATGGGGAACTCTGGTATTGCTACCCCACCCCACCCCACCCCCCATTTAGGAAGATGACTAAAGGATTCCGCCCAAGGCCTGAAACTGCCAAAGTTGTGACGTTTTGCTACGGGAAAGGCGAAACCTGACAATGCGGGGAATTTCCTTTCCGGCCCTTCAACAGCGGCCTTGACATAGCAGCGCCTGCGTACCTGTGGAGAAGAGGTTAACCTGCAAAATTAAGAGTTAATTGAGGGAATGGAGGGTGGGAGAAGCTCTGGAGCCTGACTGCCATTTCCCAGGAAAGCTACGTCTTCTGTTGTGTGGGCTGGATGGTCCCTCCCCTTACCTGGCCAATCCCCCTGGCAACGCTTCCCCCAGGTGGGATTGGGTGCTGGCTGAGGTAGGCGGAGATCACAGGTATCCAGGCTGGCTAAGGCGACGCCAGCCCGAACTACCAGGAGCCGCTCTGGGATCCAAGGGGGCTGAGCGCGACCACGCAAAAGTCGCTCCCCATTTAATGTGGGGAATGGTCATTGCGGCAAATGAGGCAGCACACCTGCAACCCCTATCTACCTTTATCTGTCTGCCTTCTTATTTCCAACCAGTCCAGCTGGTGCCAACACCACCTGCCAGCTTCCTCCTCCTTTGTCACAGAGTTGCCCTTTTAGAACTCAGCAGGAAAGGGAGTGAGGACAAAAATAGAATTAATTGACCCTCCCTGCAATTGGGTCTGGCTCCACCTACTGTTGGTCTTCTGAGCTATCAGTGCCAATGGGCACCATCCACCACCTGCAAGTACCTGTGCCTTTAATAGCTAAGTGTGTCAACATTCTGAAATTCAAGGGATGAACCTTTTTGCTCTCGCCATATGTCTGCGTTGCAGAGACCGGCACTGAATCTCTGCCCTCCCCTTTCCTTTTAGACCTCTGCTGTGAAATTCAAAATGGACTGCATCAGAACTGTGAAGCTAAAAGGCCACGAGCGAGTCACTACTATCCCCCCCCACCCCACTTTAAGAAAAGACATCAAAGCAACTCTAAAAAGCAATTTTCTATTGGCTTGAATAAATCCTCCAGCAGCCAAATAACTGTGCGATAATGGAGGCATTGGAGAGGGTTAAACACTACACTGCAGTGGCCTTGGAATAAAGCCACAGCAGGGGTATAGCTTAACAAGATTTAATTGGATAGTGGGTGCAGATAAATAGGAAACATAGACTGTATGGGTCAGAGCTTCTGTTGCTAAAAATACAGCATGGAGGCTATTGTTGAGGGCTCCTAACAACGTCTTTTTGAACTTTAGAACTACCTTTTGCAGAATGCGCTTCCAGTACCTTGTGTCTTACACATATTCAATTTTACTGATTTGAACACTAACATAAATGGGAGTAACTTTAGGAGACCACCCCATATCCTGAAAGTGAGTGCTGCGGGACTGCTAACGTAATTTGCCAAATGGAATCTTGGAGGTAAAATAAAAATTAAAAGGTAGTAAACTAATGTTGAACACTGGTTTTGTGTGGCAATAAATCAAATCAAATCAAATCAAATCTTTATTTAACTGAATTACAGCAACACATATGCAAACTAGTTTTCTTTTCTATTTTTTAAGGACTGGAAGTCTCACAATGTTACATCTTTAAGGTGGTACAGTTGCCATCTCAATTAGTACAATGGGTAAGCAAGATATTTGGAACTGAACTGTGCATTTGGAACAACCTCATGGCATTGGCCCTTCCTGGTACCAATGCTCGCACTAACTAACTAACTAACTAACTAACTAACTAACTAACTAACTAACTAACCAACCCTTCCCTTAAAAAGAAAAAGACTACCAAATAACTAAAATATCACATTTATGCAGCAATCTGGGAAGCCAGAGAGTGTGCGTACAGGTTTATCACTTCAGTGAGAACCAAGCCTCATGGCTAAAAATCTGTATGCAATTACAGATGCTTTAAAAAAATGCCTTGGTCAGATTATCATTCTCCTAATTAGACACATGTGATGGCAATCAATTAGCAACAATGACATAAAAGCCGATAGAAGGAATGCGAGTCTCATTAGGGATTTCTAATTCGTCATGTGTGTTCAGAGGCTCTAGGTGGTAGGAGTGGGAATCCTATTAAGGAAAACAGCGTTTTATTATTTAAATCATTTCATTGGATTATTTTCTCTTCCAATGTTCATTAAACATGGCATGAAAGCAACTATCCTGCTTGTTAAGATGTTTATTAGTTATATATGTGATTCATTGTCAATTAACATGAATAGAGAAACAAACAGGTAATTTGGAGATGTTGGCTAGATGCCGGGTCCAGTGCTTAAGGCATATGGTAAGGGCAATTTAAATAACACCAAAGCTAATACAAAAAAGAAACACTCCTGCCCTCAGTGGCAAACACAGCAAACTTAGCTTTGCCTTGAGATGTTACATAGTTCACGTTGCTATGCCCAGTCACATAAAACTGCTCAATAATTAGGCACCATGTTCCTTTTCATGCACCGTACTGCTGTTTATAGCCACAATTAAGGGAAGTACTCCCAACAGCCTAACCTTCCATACATCCCAGCTGTAACCTATGAAGCATTTTTACCTATTCTGCTTTCTAACAGAAAACCAAGCTGGACACCAAGATGATTAATCACTTTTGGGGAGAGTGTTTTATGGCAACTGGTGCAGATGAACTTCAAGTTTGATAGTACCATTTTCTATTTACTCAGCTCTGGAAAAAACTCAATATTGCCTATGTGATCCCACCCACTCAATTTTATGATTTTTCTGTCTGTTGTAGTAACTACAATTGGCTGTGCTAGATGCTGTATGGTTTTTAGTTGCATTTTTACAGACATGCTGTGGTTCATGGACAATGTGCAGCCCATGGTTTGGGAACCCCTGTGCTATGACTCTCTAGAGGAACATAACTTTTACATTTCTAGGCACCCTTGTGTTTAATAAACATAATAAACTGAGGAACCATGTATTTCTTGCCTTTCCCAACCCTTGCCATTTATAGTCTCTAGTACATTAAATCTACAGCAGATTGTATTAAGTAAATTGATATAGGCTCACAATCTATAGCATTATCTATCTTCAAAGTGCACTCAGTACTGAACTCTGGTCTTGTACAGTCACTATGTTCCCTTTCAAACATTTTAATGAATAAAATAAGAAATAAGAAATTCCTTTCAGTAGCACCTTACAGACCAACTAAGTTTGTTCTTGGTATGAGCTTTCGTGTGCATGCACACTTCTTCAGATACACTGAAACGGAAGTCACCAGACCCTTATATATAGTGAGAAAGTGGTGAGGGGTATTATTCAGAAGGGTGGTGGGAATGGGTGATTGGCTGATAGGTGTGGGAAACCTGTTGACGACTGTTAACGACTGCAATTGGTCTTACAGGAAAAAGCAAGGGGTGAGATGGCTAAAGCTATCTTCAGCGTCTTCGATGGTTTATGAGGCCCATGGCCCTTCAGATACAAGTGAAGGGAGTGAGGCTTTGGATGCATCAGGAGCATTATTTTCCCAAATCCGACAGGCCAGTGTTCCGGTTTCAGCTAGCCCCAGAGTTAGGGCTGGGAGCTCGGGTGCTTAAAGGCGCCGAGCGGCCCAGCAGGAGCTGCCTCGCCCGCAGTCCACATCCCCGGGTCCTGGGGGCCTGGTCCTCCAGGCTGAGCAGCAGGTGTGGGGGGTACTTCATCCCAGGATAGCTCCTCACACCTGTCTGTTTCTGCTTCATTGCAGGTGCATTCCCCCCCCCACCAACGGAAGTCTGCAGCATCCAGTCATCTAAGGAGGATCGCCCTGTGCCTAGAGTCCCCTCTTTGGGAGGCAAGAGGCAGGAAAGCAGCTGTTCCAGACACAAGGCCAAGAGACGCACAGATGGCGATTCCACCTCTACTACTGGTACGTCATCCGAGACCTCCGAGGATAAAGCTGACGTGGCTCTTGGCTTGTATTGGGGTCACTGTGAGGGGGCTTCAGGTCTTCCTAGGTGGGCTTGGTTAAGGAGAACCAACACCCACAGGGCCATGTACTGCCTCCCTTTGGAATGCATAGATGGTGCACTGGTAAAAGACGTTAAAGTCTCTACCAACTCAGTAAGGGACATAATCCCTGGTGCTCATCTGTCTTCCAGGCTCCAAAATAGGATTCTTAATGGGTGATACGTAGATATTTTTAAGCTTCTTCCTCCAGATGAGTGCCCTGACAGAGACAAGGTGGCGGCATCAGGCAAAGGAAAGGCAAGCTCCAGTAAGCTGGAGAGGTCTTTTGAGAAATGGTTTGACGCCTTTCAGGTGTTTGCAGGGGTAAAACCAGAAATCTGTGAGGGAAATGCCTGAGGTAGCAAGGCATAAAATTAGGAAGGAATCGGCATTGGGCAGGATTGCAGGCCCATTTCGCAGCCTTCCGTACCTTGATTTGCAGCTTTCCCCTTTGGGCATGGTGCCTAAAAAGCACCTGGTGAATTCCGTTTAATTCACAATTTATCTTACCCCCAGGGTACATCGGTAAATGATGCTATCCCTGCTGAGTTGTCTTCTGTTAAATATGCCACATTTGACCAAGCGGTCAAGTTAATAAGGAGTTTTGGAAAAGGTGCATTGCTGGCTAAGTGCGACGTGGAAGCTGCTTTTTGCTTGCTTCCAGTGCACCCTCAGGATTTCAAATTGCTTGGGTTCCATTTTGATGTGGATAAGGCCCTGCCCATGGGTTATTCCATATCTTGTGCAGTGTTTGAAGCTTTCAGTACATTTTTGGACTGGGCTTTATGTAAGAAAACAGGTTTTAGGGGCGTGACCCATTACTTGGATGCAGGGCCGTCTCGCCATAGGGGCTGGGAGGCGCGGCACGCCAGGGCGCCGGGCCCCCCAGGGGCGCCCCCGCGAGCCCGCCGGCATACCGGGTGCCCCCTTCCCTCCCCAACCCGCCTCTGCCCCCACGGTTAAAATGGTTAAAATGTCTAAACATGCAAATCGGGTCCTCCCTCACAGAGGGCACGTGTTGTGGTGCGACCTGGCAACCAGACCCTGTGTTGTGGGTGGGATTGTTTGGATAGCCACAACACCCTATTGGTGGGTCCCTCGGTACTGGGAGCAATTGGGCCAATGGGATGCAAATAAAGGGCATCAAGGGACCTATTTAAGCCCATGCACGTGCACCTGAGCTTCCTCTTGGGGCTGCTGCATCGGAACACCAGCCCACCTCTCTCTATATTTAGGGCTTGCGCTTGACCTTGCTATGCCGTTGTGTGTTGCCTGTCGTTGGGACAGGGGCATGGCAGGAATTTTCCCCACTTGGCTGATTGGCTGTTGCCACTTGGGTTTTGCCTGCTGCATAGCAAATTGTCACAACTTGTAAGGTTGGGCATAGGTTCTGGTTCAAGTGATAGGGGTGGCAGAACGGTCTGGCCATCCCTATGCAAAGGGTATTCCGGTAAAGGAATCCAGGGACTCAATGGTTTGGTCAACCCTGAGAGGGGTTGTGACCTTGCCCAAGTCCGGGGGACATCAGGGTGGCAGACTAGTGGGGTTTCTGCTTTTGGCTGTCTCTGATATTCACCCTTGGCTTACCTACGATAGAGCTCTGGGTCAGCGCTGCCTGCAAGGGTGCAGGGAGCTAGTTGAACCAGAGCCTATGCAACCACTTGATTGTAATCAATAAAGTTGTGGCCTAAATTCTGCCAAAAACCAAACCAAATATCTGAGTCATGTGTGAATTTATTTCTGGGGGGTGGTTAAAAGGTCTAAACACGCAAAGACTCTTCAAATTAGAAGTGATGTTACAGGTTCTGGAGGTACACAGTAACATTTGATGGTCTATGTAGTTGTGCCCATACCTGTCTCCATTGAAACTTAGTCTAATCTGGAACCCATCAGAGTTATACTGGGTGCTGGCAATATGACCTGCATGTCTCTGTTCAGCAGCCTCTAAACAGTGCCAGCAGTGAAGCCTGACTTTTGACTTTGTGATGAAGCAGGAATCAGCACCTATGCAAAAATCACTCATGAAATAAACTGGGTATAGGGAAGCCTTGGACCGAATGTGGCCCTTGGATGATCTTTATTTGTCCCCTGGCACTCTCCCCAGGCCACACACCTTCCTTAATCATACTCCTTCTCTTGTCATCACACCCTTTACCATCCCTACTTTATACCCTCCTTGGGTGCTTTTGCCTAGTTTGACTGTGTCCTTGAACTCTGATGATGCCTCTTGGTCATCTGGGTAGAAAACAGAGATGGGTGCATGAGTGTGTGCAGAAACTAGTTTACTCTGCTAAGGTAAAAAACAAAAAAAACACCTATTAATTACTTCACCCACATTTGCCTCCGGCCCCATCCACCACTAGGCTGTGGCTCCTGGATGGGGATGTGATCTCCATCCCTGAGACAGACCAAGATACATGGCACTCCCCCCTTTTTTTACAGTTTTGTTGCAAAGGAGTATTCAAGCTGTGCTTTATACCACCAAACTGCAATATTCCTACCCAAGCCCCCCTCCCACTTTCATTTTGACAGGTATGACCTTTCCACTGGCCAATGTTTTTGGAAGTTAACCATTCCGTCCAGCGGTGTAAATGTAGAAAACTGAAAGTATGTAGGAATAAATGGGCAAGCAGTCAAATATGAAATATGAAAAGGTCAAATTGTAACTTCACTGCATGTGCAATTTGAGAGCCACTGCATATGCTACATCAGAAATGTAAATTCTCACTCCTGAACAATTGATTTAGAAGGAGAAACACAAATGAGACATCAATCAATCATGCTGACAGCGAGAACTTTTTTTTTTTTTACAAGGACAAATATGAAAGGCAGCATATATCCACATTGCACAGTCTTGGGAATCTGGAGTTGCTGGATCCCATTCCATTTTCTGTCACTGAATACATGGGTGCCCACCACCCAGGGGGATGACAATGAAAGATAGATATTTTAATGAAGATTTTAAACTTTAAGTACATTTTAAAAATGTATTTTTACGCTTTACCTGTGTTTTATAATTGAAAGGGTGCACTTTGAATTACCACTCACTTTAACAAAACCTGAAAGCATAGTTTAGATCTACCGGTAAATATTTTTTTTATAGGTATATTGAATTTACATACCACCCTTCATCTGAGGATCACAGGGCAGTTAAAAAAATTTAAAACAGAGAAAGAAATAACATAGTAACAAACAAAAATAAAATATATCCCCAATTTAAAAGGTCATAATGATGATGATGATGATGATTAGTAGTAGTAGTAGTAGTAGTAGTAGTAGTAAAGTTCATATAAGCACTGAAGAAGGGAGTATCTGAAAGTAGCTGATAACAACATAAAGGAAGATGTTGAATATAACCATATAACATAGCTGCAGAAGGCATCAGCTACAGTTTGTCCTGTACAGTCTATATCTGTGTACTTGATGAATGACCACCAGTCTGTCATGAAAGTCTCTCTGGTTTTTGGGTTGTTTCTCTCCTCACCTCTAGCCACACAAACATTTTTGCATCAGTTTTCCAGAAAGTCATCTCCCCCAAATTACCTGAAAACACTTTTGTTCATTTAATTTGTACAAGTAACTCACATTCATCCCTCACTGTCAAATGCAGTTGTCAGGGAACCGCCACCTGCCCCTCTGAGGGGAACGGAGGGTCCGTTAGCATACAGAGAGCCCCAGTGCCAATTGTGCAGCAGTACCTCTTCCAGCGGGGAAAGCCGCCATACCTCCAGTGGGGATGAGAGGGAAGGAACCAGCCTGGCGGGGGGGGGGGGGGCTTAGGGATGCCACTGAGAGCCCCAGCGCCTCTTCTAGCCAGGAGCGGCAAACAGGGAGCCTGGCGGAGGGAGGGCTTGGGATGTTGCTGAGACCCTGCGCTCACCTCGCCCGGCTGGCCAGGAGGGAGGCACGCCATTTCCGTCGCCCCAGTTGCGCAGAGGGGTGAAATGCAAGGAGGGTAGGAGGAGACTTGGGGTGCTTATGCTGGGGGAGAAGCCGGAAGGGGCCACTCATGGATCCTGCCAGCGACTGAGAAAAGACATGCATTTTGTAGCTCTGTACTGTAAATAGTTTGCAAAATAAAACTGCAAAAGACTGTTTGGGCTCCTGTTCGTGAGGTACCATCACGCAAACCTTACAGCAGTGATTTTTTAAAAATTGTTTCTCTAGGGGTCTTCTAGCTTTACATGACTTTGCTTATATGCACAGTGGTCAGGAATGTAACTCCTGTGTAAGTTGCGAGTTACCTGCATTTCATACTTACCCATGGAAAGGGACAGTGATAATAAACCCGTTCACACATGGTGACATGGTGGCAGACTTTGTGCCTTCCCTATGTGCATTCATTTAAAACAGGCCAGTAGTGGTCCAGGCATTATGGACTTGCTCGCCTGGTGACAGAGACAGGCAGGACTCTGAGTAGAAGAGGCTATTATATTATATTATATTATATTATCATATCACATTCTGGAAACGTGGGAGATTTCAAGGGGTAAAAAAAATATGGATGTACAGTGCTATATTAGAAGCAAAAAACCTTGTTTTGATTAATTGGAAGAGCCACAAAAAGATTCCATTGAGCACATGGATTGATAATATGGACAGATTAGCTACATACAAACGAATTGCATGTCGACATAAAATAAAATAAAATAAGAATGGATAAATATGAAGAAATCTGGAACGAATATTTACGCGACAAGGCGGATAGTGGTGGGAAGTAGAGGTGGGATAATATTGTTTAAAAAAGGTATAGTCATGGGTATATCAGTGTATCCAAATCTGAATTGTCAAATTGTGTTATTACTGTTATTATGGTTTTTGTTGTATGTGTCTTTTGCGGTTGGTTTCTATCAAAAAATTGATTGATTAAATAAATTTTAAAAGAAAAAGAAGAGGCAAGGTGTCTGGAAGAGGATCTAGGGGAAGGGGCCAGCAATTTGTGGAGTTCTGTGCCACCCATGAAGCAGGAGTTGGGGTTGGAGGAAGAGGTAGGAGAGGAGTTGAAGGAAGAGTCAGGAGGGGAGAAAGAGATGGTCCCTGAGAGAGTTGGGCCATCCATTAGGATAGGGTGGCCATATTTCAAAAAGGGGAAATCCGGATGGCAAAATCTCCATGGCATGCTAGTACTTGTAATAAGCTTCCCTATACAGGGCTGCCTTCCGATGTTTCCTAAATGTTATATAATTACACATCCCCTTAACATCTGATGGAAGGGCATTCCATTGGGGGGGGGGGGTGCCACTACCAAGAAGGCAATCTTCTAATGACAGTGGTGGGAGCAGCCAGTAACAAACATGAGTGATGTGTGTAAAGTTTACCTTTGTATGGTATGTGAGTTTCTACATACAGACTTTGCTTTGGGTCCAGCTAAGCAAGAAGGAAAGGAGTCCAAGGTCACGTTCCAGCCACACAAAAGCATTAGGGTTATGAAACAGGGGCAGTGAGGGATGATTCCTGAAGTGAGGGTGTGTGGCATGGGGAAAATTCTGAAAGACGGAGCAGCCAGGTAGCACTTTTTCTAGAATCATAGAATTGTATGGTTGGAAGGGTCATCTAGTCCAACCCACTCCAATGCAGGAATATTTTTGCCCAACGTGGGGCTCAAAACCATGACCCTGAAATTAAGAGTCTCGTGCTCTAACAGCTGAGATATCTTGCAGGTTAACTCTCAGACCCGTGTTTCTCCACCACTGACCGTTTTTGTTTTTACAAGCTTGAAAAAGAATGGAGAAATAGCATAAGAGCACTCTTTTGACTTCACCCCTTTCACTACTGGCAGGAGCTCATCAAGACCTGGGTTAAGATTGTTCATCCACCTTGGGCCCTTTATAGTAAGTTTTAAAAAAGTGATTAAACAAATTTTAAAATTGAGGTATAAATTCTAATTAAGGTACAATTTAATACTGAACAGCAGTACACACAACTTTGTTTGCTAGAGGTCTTGCCAATGGGTCAGAGAGCCTCTTTGAATCCAAGGAAGCAATGGAATCAGTAAGTTATACTACTTTAGAAAGGGGGATGGAAAGTGGGATCAAATAAAATGGAAAAGAAATCACTGAAAATATTGAATGAATTAATGGATTTATAGGGACAGATGCTAGACACATGCTGTCTGTCAACCGCTCTAAGTTATCATTTGTGATTTCAAAGTCATTATGGCAGATGGCTTATGGAAGTTGAGGAGATTCAGAACTGAACAGCATCCTGAACCAGATGGTGTTCATCCTAGATTTCCTTGCAAGGCCAAGGACACCTCTTATTACAAAATGTAAGAAACATGCATTGTGCCAAACATGGATTCTTTCTCATCGCTAGGAGACTCTTCCATGCATATGGCAAAATGGGATCTAGCCCACAAACAACTTGTTTTTCTTTATACACACACATACACACTGCTCTTCACTGTGTAGGTCTCAAAGCAGCTTTCCACAATCAATTATATAAATATACAAAATTGAAAACATTATTTTATGCAACAATAAAATTATTAATATTCCAGGTGCTGCAGGATTATTTTCTTTCTTATATAATAAAATAATAAATCTGTAATAGTCCTAAAATACGGTTTCCTAGTAATTAAACTGGGAGGCCGAAGGCAATCCCATGAACACTTTGTCCCAGAAACAAGTCAAACTTGAACCTGAAATCAGCTTTTTCAACTGACAATAGAAATGTGAAGAGACAACATTATAATGTGCTAAGAGATTTTTCTACACCCCTTTACCTGATTGCTTCCTTGGATCTTAGCTTCTGCTGGCCCTGACCCCTCCAATCCTTGTTTGCTGTCCCAGATCCTTGCTTTTTGCCTAGCCTTGGTAACACACCTGCCTTCAGGCCCTTTGACCATGTTCCAGAATGCCAATCCAGCCTGCCACAGTGGAACCTGACCCCTCCAAGACCTGATGGATCTTCTGATCTCAGAACACCCTAGCCATCTGATACTGTATTTTAAATCAAGCTAAAGTCCTACAATTTGTCAGCACCGTCTTATTACAGGGGCCACCAACCTTTTCTTAGCCTCATGGACACATATGGATATTTGAGTGAGTGCCATGTATGCTGCTTTCTTTCCTCTTCCCCCAGATAAGTCCTCTCTAGCATCCTGCCCAATAGAGAGAAATTTTCCATTCCCAAGAAATCCTGGTAAAAGTTGGATCTGGTAGAATTCCCCTGAGACTTGAAATACACAGATGAAAGAGGAAGTGGGAAAGAGCATTACTCTTCAGACTTCCTTCAACTCTGTGTACCCTTCAAAAAAGAAAAATATGTGACCAAGAGGACAATGAGTAAGGGAACTCAGAGGCTTCATGGGCACAAGAACTGGACCAAAGCTGCACCCGAAATTCATAGATGCTGAAATTTGGGAAGCCATTTTACCAAACATTTCCAGGGGAGGGCAAAATTTCTCCAACTATGTCAAGAAGAGCTTGATAAAATTGTTGTTTTGTTGATGTTGATGTTGTTGTTGTTAGTCAGAAAATTCTACTCTGAAAAATGTCGGTTCAGGCCTAGCAGAGATTTAAGAAGCTAAAAGGATAATTCACCAGGTATTAGTTCTGCAGCATAAGCTAACTGGATTAGGTGAATAAAATCAAATGCCAAACAAATGCACAGAAAGAAACTTTGATTGCAACCGTTTCTGTTGGGCTGGGCATGTAAGACCAACCATGAGCCAAGGCGTTAAATAAAGCTCTTCTACTAATTGTGGGCCTCGTGTTTTATTCATTCTGAGGCAGCAGAGAGGCAGCAATAACAACGGAACCAGGAAAAGGTCACCCATTGCATCAAGGCGCCCCAGGAGTGCTGGAACGTAACAGCAATCATGTCAACACTAAAATTATATAGTGTTCTAGTCAAAGGCTGGAGCTTATTAAGCTTCTTTACCAGCGGAGGGCTGGTAAAAGATACAACTTGAGGCAAAACAGACTGCCAGGATTTAATCCCATCAGCTGCATATAAATCAGTTTTAAAAAGCTTCACTTGGCTTTGCTAACATACTCCAGTGCCTTCAGCTGATGCCTCTAATGCTCGTCGCCTTGTCATTTATATGAGCAGGGGAAAGGAAACTGCATTTCCTAGTGCTCCTGCTGATTTCCCCCTTCAATATCTTTTTTTTCTTTCTTTCTTTCATGTTGAGTCAAAAGTTCTCAATGGAGAACTTCGAGCTCATTTGTGGTGGGGTACATGTATGTGCTGATCCCAGAAACTGAAGAGCACATGAGAGGGGTGGTTGAAGGGTTCATTGGGAGGGCAGACTTTCTGTTGGGGGCAGGACAGGAGTAGTTTCTGACCCTGACATACCCTTTAAGAATAACTTTGAAGCTCCTTACAATAGTGCCCATACCTTTCCCTGAGCACTGTCAACTTCCAGTTTATGTCAGTTTCACATGGGTTCATTGATAAAGCCAATCTGTCTCATTTCCACATTAATCTGTGGATATACAATTTTAAAAAAAGTCCACACAAACATTCACATTCAAATATGCATTTTATCTCAACACTGTTATGCATTTCTTACGTGTAGTCCTATAGTCTCTGGGGCTGACCTGGGAAGGTAGATTAGATCTCCAATGTTGGAGTCTCTCTCTCTGTTGCCAACCAACATCTCATCCCATAGCACAGGGGTCAGCAAACATTTTCATCAGGGGGCTGGTCCACTGTCCCTCAGAACTCGTGGGGGGGGGGGCAGACTATATTTTGAAAAATATAAATACCCTGCAAGCCGGTCCCACAGCTGCCTCCAGACCAGGAGGAGGAACGCACTCTGCATGTGCTCAGGAGCCCGTCTTGGAGCCGCCCGCTCACTGGAGTTGTTGACTAGCAGCAGCTGCTCCATTGGCCCATCCCCATGGAGCTCCCAGGCAGCATTCACCATGTGCTGTGGTCCATCATCAGGCCAGGTCGGCGGACAGGCCATGCACGTGTAGCACTGGGCAGGTGGCACACAGCTTGCCCTCCAGCTGCTCCAGCGTGGCCACCAAGGGCACCACCACCAGCAGCAAATGCAGGGCCAGCAGGCATGCCAAGCTTCGGTTGAAGTCCCACGACGTGCCCGTCACGATGCCCATGGCACAGCCCAGACCCACCGCCTGCCAGCCAGCCTCTCCATTCATGACCGCACCAGGTTTACATCAGTGTGTGGGTGGCGAAGCTTCAGATTGGCTGCAGGAGCTTCCTGCAATGAATCCGAAGCCACGCCAGCATTGCCGCCTTCCCAGAAGCTGTGCCAGTGTTGCAGAAGTTTGTCCGCATGCGGCAAGGCACCCGCAGCGTGCAGCGACTGACTGAGCGGGCAGCAGGGTCCACAGGCCGGATTTATGAGCCTGGGGAGCTGCATCCAGCCCCTAGACCATAGTTTGCTGACCCCTGCCATGGTCCTTTGGTAGGGCCAAAAAGAGTGATTGTTGGTGTACCAGAAAGGACCTAAGGTAATCCTGGTCCCCCGACAGCTCACCCGAAGTAGGAGGGAAATTAGACATGCTTCTGAGCATGTCTAATGTCTTTCAGGATTTTAATTCAAGCCAATTATTTTTCTACCAGCTCCATGCTCAGTTGTAGATAACCTTGTTATCTGGAAATACAGCAGTTAGGCTTATTGTTATGCCAGTGGAACAAATAAGAGATTGCCCATGGAAGAAACACAGCAGGGAGAGAAGAGCTGGATGAGCTATCAAAACTAGAATCGATCCATCCTTCCCCACCCTCGCGTTTCTGAAAGCAATAAGAGAAACTGAGCTGAAAAATTGATTCTGAACCTTCAGGGTTGGAGGAATTCCTCATGGGTGATATTCTCCATCAGTTTTGAAGTGCTAGAAGGGTGTCCCCCCCACCCCCATTAAAATAATCTCTAATAGCTAGGGTTGCAACCCATTTCCCTTTACAGGCAGTGGTAAAATGAAGGCCAAGCTGAATGCTTTGTTAAGAAGTACTGATATGGCATTTTCACACCTGTATACATCCACTCTGCTACCTTCCTTTGTTGTGTTGCAAAGACATACTGGTACATGGTTCAACCTTAGAATCATAGAAGTGATTCCAACCAATCTAGGATTGTGTACTAGACGGCCTAGTTTCACGGCACTTAAGCAGCCAGTTATATTTTGCGTTTTGCTAACATTGGGTAAGGACAAATGAATCCTATTTGGAATGAGCGAAATGCTTTCTATAAGAGACACAGAGGTAATCCTAGCCAATGGGGAGTCTCAAGTGCACACTTTTGTAATCCTTTCACAATGAACCATATTCTTAAAAAGAAAGGGGGGGAAAGGACATTAAATAGCCTAATGTTTCAGCATCATACATTTTCATATGCAACATCTCACTGTTTAAATGTTGGTTGTTTTTCAAGTTTCTAAACCCATTACGAGCAAAAGTAACCATCAGTTTCTAGGTGCTCCTCCAGACAACCAATTTATTGAGCATTCATCCTGATTTGCTTCTGGGAACAAAGGGAAAGAGTGAAAAGAAATACCCTACATACATTTTGCTCTGGTGCAATGAGTGATGGGGGGGGGAAATTCAACCCTATTTGCATTTTCATGAGAAATTATATATTTCACACTTTTTGAACCAATATATCAACCAGAAGACAGTAATCAAAATTAGTAATGCAGTTTTCTAACCAAAATATGTGTGCAAAAATAATATGTTAAGGGAAAGTACACATTAAATAGCATCTATTTATGAGAATAACATACAAAAGGATATTGTATTAGGGAAAGTTGCTTGTAAAATGTGCATGTTAGGGGAAATTACAAACAAAATGTGTGTATATTAGGAAATATTCACACCTAAATCCAGATGAATTTTCATGCAGTTTTTTTTTTTAAATCATACTGGTATTTAAATAGAGAATAAAAATCAAAATTGGAAAAATGAGATGCTGAGAAAAATCAAAGGTGATAGATTTGTTCATCCCTCTTTGCATGCCATGGTTCCTTGCAGCCTCCCCTAGTTGCTCCCTCATTAGCTGTCATTGCTAGGGTGTTGACTCTGCACAAGTCTCTATGGACTGCAAAAAAACAAGGTGTGGAGCTTGTATAACTGTGTATTAGTAGGAAATGTTGCTTACAAAACTGTGTATATTAAGAGAAATTTGCACTAAAATGCCTGTGAATTTTTATGAGTTATTATTGTTATTATTATTATTATGTAAATTGCTGCAGAAAATTGGATCTAAGGTTGGAATAATAAGAAACTGGAAGGAACCAAAACTGATTCATCTACTCTATAGCTGCCTTTAGCCCTATCTATACTACCAGGAGCCTCCCTTAGACATTGCCCCCAAGAGAGAGCATTGCCACCCTTGACAGAAGAAAGGTCCCTGTGTGCAAACATAGATCCCTGCTGTGCAAAGGTCCCTGCTGTGCAAACATAGATCTAATGTAGGAGGATTGGTGCTGAAGCCTGACCACAGTGCTCTCTCTCTCTTTCACACACACCAGTGGCTAGGGATGGATTCATAATTTGTGGTTCATTTCAGTTTAATTTTTTCAGTCTTTCCTACAGTTCTCCAAATTTCAACATCAATCTGCAATGCTGGTTGTTTTTTTTAGTGTCCTCGTGAAAATTCATTATCATTTTAGTGCTAATTTCTCCTAATATACACAGTCTTGTTTGCTTTTTTGCCTAATATGCAAATCAATTTTCTCTAATATAACATACTTTTGCATTGTTGTACCTATTACTTCCGGGTCATGTGGCCAGCATGACAAAGCCGCTTCTGGCGAACCAGAGCAGCGCACGGAAACGCCGTTTACCTTCCCGCTGGAGCGGTCCCTATTTATCTACTTGCACTTTGATGTGCTTTCGAACTGCTAGGTGGGCAGGAGCTGGGACCGAGCAACGGGAGCTCACCCCGTGGCAAGGATTCGAACCGCCGAACTTCTGATCAACAAGCCCTAGACTCTGTGGTTTAACCCACAGCGCCACCTGGGTCCGCTGGCTCCCTTGGCCTATAGAGCGAGATGAGCGCCGCAACCCCAGAGTCGGACACGACTGGACCTGATGGTCAGGGGTCCCTTTACCTTTACCTTTACCTATTACTTGGCTGGAGAAATGCAGTGTAAAATTTAGATAAGCGCAAATTTCAAAGGGCAACTGTGTTTTGGTTCTTGCATTGTTTCAGAAAGTGCAAATTTAGAAGATTCACCTTTAAATGTGAACTGACTCAAGTTACTCCCTCAACCTTTTCCTGAATCCAGCAGCAATCTAGATGCAAAGTTGGAGACTGCAGAGGCACCAGCTAAGCAGCTTGAACAGGTCCAGGTCTCTGGCCCCACTGCTGGAGAAAAAGATACCACTGTAACTGAGGCTGGAAGACAGAAATCTCCAAAGGAACCTCCCCAGAAACCAGATTCTCAATTGTATCTTCCCCTGAGGCTAAGGCAGAGGTGAGACAATTGCCTTTGATGGATACCTTGTTCCTGAAGTAAATCTTCACTCACCCCTTCTTCCCTGACAAGGAGGGAGGTGTCATTTTGAACCTCAAATGCTAAAATGTCCTGGGCCAGCCTGCTGCCACATCACCACTCCAGCAGCACAAGAAACACACCAGGGTAAGAGTGCCTGTTTTCAGGTCAGGGTTTTGGCTCCTTAAGGTTCTGAAGTTGTCCATGATGGGGTGGAGCACGGTGGAAGGAGAATGGTGACAGAGGCTTAAAAAGCCTTGTTCTGCTTCCAACCCATGTTGGGGCAAGTTGCTCAGTGGATGTTATCCATAGTCCTGTAATTTCTGGTCAGGCCTGCCTCACTCTCCCCCTTGTTCTGCTGCTTTCCCTGGGAAAACAGTGGGTTTTCCCTGGGAAAGCAGTGGGATAAACAAAAAACCTCTTGGACCCTTGCTTTTTTGACCCAGGACAAACAGAAGTGTGGACGAGCCCCCCCCCTTGTAGTTTAAAACCTTCCTCTCCCTCACTTCGTTTCCATAGTCTTCTGATTCCCAAGATAGATCTCTGAATAATAATTAAGCAGTACATTGTTTTCCTCACACCATCTGTGTTTTTATTCATGCAACAAAACTAGCTGTAAGGTAATACATATTTAAATGATTCATTTCCCATAATCTGCGTACCTTTTCCTCTCTCTTTCTCACACAGCTTCTTATACCTGGTTTAAGAAAAGAAGTGATTAAGTGATTGTTCTAGAAAGCGGCAACATAAAAGCTTGCTTCTCTCACATAATTTTGCCAAATCAGTACAATTCCATTTATTAGCAGGGAGAGAGAAAACACACCTTCTCATGGTGTTTAATAGGCACCTCAGAAGCAATTACAAGTCTCTACTTGCACCAGTTCAAATTCTCTGTGCAACATAAACACTGCCTGCCAATTTAATGCGACAGCATCCAAGAATCTGGTAGGGAAATGGACAGGACTCCTTGAAAACTATCCTAATCATGATGCTAATGAGGGAAAGGCAGAGAAGAATCCCCGATAAGCATCACAGTGGCTGTCTCTTTGCATCTACCATTTTCTTTTATTTCCCTTCAGGATTCATGGTAGCTTAGCAACCGCTGCAGGCCTGATAGCCTTAATGGGTCCAAAAATGAGACACTTGGAAATCTATCGCTGAAGGCCTGGTGCTTAGAGTAATGACACTCTTTGATGGTGGCTCTCACACCACAGAGATATGGCTGGATTAACAGCTTTCCTAGCAATATATATATATATATATATATATATATATATATATATATATATATATATATTGCGCACACAGGATTGGGGGTAGGGAGAGAGCTTGGTGTTTGGGGCCAAATCTAAGCAGATTTCCTTCAATATGCTGGACATGCTGTTTAATTAACTGTGCAATTAAAAACAGAAGGGTTTCAAGACAACCCTGATACACTGTTTTGGAGAATTTGATTTATGACAGTGTGGGGCATCCCTCTATGAATCAAGAGACTTATTCAACATGTATTTATCAGGAGATGGTAGACTGGCAGTTGCAAGACTAATGGTAAAGCCTATTAGCTGCTTGACTGCTGCTCATTGCTCTGGGATCGTCCAGGCTGAAAGTGCGACACAGGATGAGCAGCTGGAAGATCACCGAGGTTGGGGGAGAGTGTGCATGTCATCTCTTTATTAATATTCCCCTGATGTCAGTGCCATGACACTGGAACAGAGTAGTAAACTGAATGGAAGCAGCAAAGAAGGCTGTTTGCCTGTTCGGAATATTGGAATAATGAGCATGTCCTAAGCATACTTTTTAATGCTGTTCTCCATGCTCTTGCTCTGTTATCCTCCCAGGCCGATTTCTGCAATGTGTTCTATTTTGGGCTGCCCTTGAAAGACTTTCAGAAGCATCATCTGCTGGTGAATATGAACTTGTCAATTAAGGCTGGGAGGAGGGGAGTGGTAGAATTTCTGCTTTGAATGTGGAGAGTTAAGAGGTTCCTTAATAAGTGATTTTAAAAATGTACCAGCATGGCATTTATCAACACTACCATGAGGTGGGGGTGAAAAGTTAGCATGGTGACCCTCCATTTGTGGATTGAATTTACAAATATGTCACCCCTTTCCCCATCAAAGTCTGGGCATCCATGGGGAGAGGCACAGCAAAGGGACCTGATTCCGTTCCCATGGCCCTCCTCTTCCTTATACAAATGGATACAGTCACAGGAAATGCTCAATTCAACAGCTTTCTTGTCTGCACTTACTCCAGACAGGAACTCAGGATTGTTCCTTTCTTCCTGCGAGGACTGCAGTAAATGGGGCACCCAGGTTCATCTTTTAGGAGTTTCCTCTCTGCCTGTCTCTGACGGGAACCCATGCTGATCTCCTCGTAGTACCCCTCTACCTTCCTCCAGAGTTCCTTTTATAGAAATCGGGTTCTACCATGAGTAAGAGCACGTGTTGCGATCGGGACCTGGCAAGACACATACCCTTCCTGTGGGGGTGGGGCCGGTAGCCGGCCTTAGTAGCTAATGGTCAGTTAGGAGTTGCTGGGCAAAAGTTAATGTTGCAACTTGTGATGGACAGCTTAGCGTCCTATTTAAGCCTCCGCACGTAGGGTATTCCTTTCTCTTGGCTTCAGCTGCTGATCACCCGTCCCGCCCCCCCCTTTTTTTCTTAGGCCTCTGCTTTGACTTTGCTCTGCCTGTCATGGGGTCGTCTGCTTTGTAGCAGGGGCCCAGTAGGAATTTGTCCATCTGGCCGATTGGCTGTGCCTTTTGGTTTTGCCTACTGCAGTAGCAACTTGTCACAACTTGTAAGGTTGGCGGTTAGGCATTGGTTCCTGTGTGGATTGCTGGATTGGGCGCTGCCCATCCAGAATCATGTTGATGCTGGGAATTCCGTTAAAGGAATCCGGCGACTCTTATGCTTTGTCCGATGCCCCCGGTAGGGGTTAGGGCCATAAGCCGAGTCCCCGGGACCATTGAGGAAGAGGGACGCGTTGCTGCCCCCCCGTCCTTAACTCTCCTCAGTCGCATTCTCCCAATCGCTGGTTTTAGGCCAGCCTCTGTCCCGGTGTGACAGTAGTCTGAACCAATGCCTACGCAACCACTCACCGAATTTGTATTTAAATAAAGTTGTGGCCCTAAATTATTTGCCAAAAACCCAAACCAAAAATCTGTCTCCTGTGTCAAGTCAATGGGGGGTGGATTGAGGTCCTCGATACGCAAAGCACTGTGCATTTCCAAGGCAATTCCCTGCAGATGCATCTAGCTCTCACTTTTCTCTATCAGAATCCAGACATCAACCCTTTACAATGGGGCCCTGATTCTGCATCCAAGAGGCTGGAAAACCTACGGTGCAGCAGGGTCTTTCATACCCACACCCACATGCCATCAGTCCCATTGCCCATGATTCATTTCAGTCAAGGCACCTCTACCAATCACCATCCAGGCACATTCTTAACTATCTGCAGCTCTATTCATTTTACAGGCAATACCCACAATAACCCACCATTGCATTAGGCAAAATTTCTTTCAAAAAATACAGGTAATTCGCATCTTAAGCTGTTTTCACTTACATAACCTGCTTTATGCAGGTGGAGGGAAAATAAATAAATGGAGATCAGGGAATACCCACCATTTCCACTCTCCATTTATTTATTTCCTTCCACCATTCATGCTCCTAATGAATTTGCCTTGCATACTGGGCTCTGGTAAGGTCATAGAGGGAAGCCTAATAAGCAGTCTTCCACCTGGCCGGGTAGGGGGTATTAGCCCATGAGGTTTCAAACTTGATGTGATTTCGCATTTACATGAGAACCCCAGAACTGAACCCCTGTATAAGATGTGAGTTACCTGTACGTAAAGTTGGAGAAATGCATGCTAAAATATTGACCCCCCCCCAAAAAAAATGCAAATTGGTGTGGAAATATGGCAAACTGAATCAAAGATTCAAATAATGAGAAACCGGGAGAAACCGAAACAGACAGATTCATCCATTCCAACACATCTCAGCTGCCAAGAAAAAGAGCTTCACCCTTCAAAACCAATTTAAGCACAACAACAGACTTCCCAAGAATTAATTCTTTTCATGGGTCATAAAGGCAATGGCTCTGCAGAAACAAGTCATTGCCTGGCTAATAACAGACAGTACAAGAGATATATCTTTGCAAAGTAAGACTCCTGTTCTCAAAAAGAAAGGTTGGATGCCATGTGTCTCTGAGGGCATTCAAACATCTTAGAGCTTCTTGTTCTCTGGCTGTTACATGTCAAAATTTGTCTTGAACATGGATTGTCTACATCTGTTAAACACTTCTGAGCACATCTTATTGCAGAGGATTGGAAGAGATGACCCTTGAGGTCTAGCATCCTGACTCCAAGGGTGCTGAAGATTGGATGCAGGCAAGCCAGCCTTTCCACTGAGTGTCATGAGAACCGATCTGGAATTTTGAAACATGTAAACTGACATAGGGGCAGCTTCAACTTGACCCTTTGGGTCATACTTTCTCATCTCTGCCACCCCAAAGAAGCCAAGAGAAAATAGATATCTGAAGTGAGGATTTAACAGCAGAGGTTTTTAAACATTTGTCTAGCCAGCGAGGCACAGCTCCTGATGATGCAGAGGGCTGCTTTCAGTTTCATGCAGCTACAAAAACAAACAATACCTTTTGCTCCAGAGCCAGCAGGAAGCCTCACACAAGGAGTCTTAATAAGCAAGCAAGAGGTGATCTGAAGAGGCTATGCACATAGACCATTCATATCCTTAAGAATGAATGCTGATGAGCTGTTTAGAACATAAAACCACTGGTTGTTTTGCAAGCTACACTCTAATGAGAAATTATTTGAGAAGCAACTGCAGAGGGAGATGTGCCCTGAGGCATGAGCAATGAGGATTAAGGCTTGCTAAATTTCTATTATTGTAGCACTCATAATTTTGGCCATTAGATGCTGAGCACAGTGCATTTTCACTCCAGGCCAGAGCTGCCAGTGCAGCCTTTTGCGTTAATTTGTGTTCACATTGCACTGCCACGTAGAGTACATTTGGCTGTTTACTTCATTCATATCAATAAGGCAAGAAAAATGTGGACGGAAGGCGGTAGCATTACCATTCCACTCTGAATTCTTCATTACATATGCATAGACACATGCAAATCTCATTGAGAGGCTCACACACCAGTGGATGTGATTAAACATGGAACTTGGGTTTTACAAGGTACCCTGTTTGTGTTATTCTGGGTCCATTCAACAATTATGTTACATCATGGGCAGAGAACTGGATCTGGCAAGTGACCTGGATCCAGAGCTGGCCCATTCGTCATGCACCATTTTTTATAGGCGGGCATGACCTCTCGCCTGTCATTCCCTGAATATCATGTGACACCAGGTAGGAACATAAGAAGAGTGTGCTGGATCAGGCCAGTGGTCCACCTAGTCCCACATCCTGTTCTCACAGTGGCCAACAAGTTGCCTATAGGAAACATATAAGCATGATCCAGGTGCAAGAGCGCTCTCCCCTCCTGCAGTTTCCAGCAGCTGGTATTCAGAGGCAGAGCACAGCCTTTATACTCAATGAATTTATCTCATCCTCTTTTAAAGCCATTGAAGTTGGTGGCCATCACTGCCATGGGAGCCAGTTCCTTAGTTTAACTATGCACTGCATGAAGAAGTCCTTTCTTTTAATTGCCCCGAATCCTCCAACTTTCAGCTTCATTGAATGCCCATGGATTCAATAAAAGTTTTGTCTCTCCACTTTCTACATACCTTGCACAATTTTATAAACTTCTATCATGTTTCCTCTTGCTCACCTTTTCTCTAAACTAAGGAGTCCTGAATATTGCAACCTTTCCTCTTAGGAGGGATCCACCCCTTTGCTTGCCTTTTGGTTACCTTTTTCCTGAACATTTTACAACTCTACAATATCCCTTTTCAAGAGAGGTGATCAGAACTATTCACAGTATTCTAAATGCATTCACACTTGCAATTCAATTTCAAAGGTGATTCAATTCAAAGGAAAAACAAAATAAAAAATAAAAAATATTCCTTCCAGTAGCACCTTAGAGACCAACTAAGTTTGTTCTTGGTATGAGCTTTCACGTGCATGCACACTTCTTCAATTCAAAGGAGGTATCATTCAGAGAGCCAGTGTGGTGTAGTGGTTAAGAGCGGTAGACTTGTAATCTGGGGAACCGGGTTCGTGTCTCCACTCCTCCACATGCAGCTGCTGGGTGACCTTGGGCCAGTCACACGTCTCTGAAGTCTCTCAGCCCCACTCACCCCACAGAGTGTTTGTTGTGGGGGAGGAAGGGAAAGGAGAATGTTAGCCGCTTTGAGACTCCTTTGAGTAGTGAAAAGTGGGATATCAAATCCAAACTCTTCTTCTTCTTCTTCTTCTTCTTCTTCTTCTTCTTCTTCTTCTTCTTCTTCTTCTTTTCAAATGAGGTATCATATTATTCCTTGAATTCAAACCACAGTTCAAATATTCCCTACTAAAAGTGGTGCTTGAATGCAAGCCCTGCTTTTGATAAGGATTGTTTTCTTTCAGGAGTTCCACTGGCGCCAAATTTAAAAGGTGTGCAATGTAAACCTCACTTATAGATAAATAATTGAAAGTGCACTCCAATGCTTCTGATTGTTCCTTTACAGCTGCAGCTGATGCCCAGTGGATGTGCCAATGACTACTGGCTAAAGCTCTGACAGAGCACGAGCATCCAACTTGCTGCTGACACTGGCAACACTTGAAAAATGGATGAAGGCATGAAGAAGGCCTTTGGACCAACAATCAACAAAACTGCGCCACTGAAACTTTGTCTGGGGAGATCATCACAGACTGTAGCAAACTGATAGCGCTATTGGCAGAGCGCTAGCAAGAACTGTACTCACAGGAAAATATGGTCTCTGGTACAGCAAACAACGGTATCCAAACTCTGCCTGTTCTGGAAGATCTGAATGTCCCTCCCTCCCTTGATGAGCTGAAGAATGCCATCAACTCTCCAGCATGTGGTAAAGCCCCAGAACAAGATGGTATTCCAACAGAAGTGCTGCAAGTTGGCTTAAATACTTCCCTCATGACACACCTCCATTGACTTCTCTTGGGAACAAGGATCTGTGCCACAAGACATGCATGACTCTGGCATTGTGACCCTCTATAAGTACAAAGGTGACTGCCAAGACTGCAACTACATGGATCTCCCTGCTAAGTATAGTGGGGAAAGCCGTTGCCCATGTGGTTCTCAACAGATTACAGTCACTCACTGGCAGGGTCTATCCCAAGTCACAAATTGGCTTTAGAGCTCAGAGATCAACAGTCAACATGCTTTTCTCACTGTGCCAGTTGCAGGAGAAATGCTGAGAGCAAAGAGCAGAGATGCCCCTTGCACATTGCCTTCATAGACTCGACAAAGGCCCTTGATCTTGTTAGCTGAAAAGGACTCTTCACACTGCTCAACAAGATAGGATGCCCTTCCATGAGAACATGTGTGGCACCATCCAATATGGTGGCTCATCCTCAGATGCCTTCCCTATAAAGAGCAGTGTGAAAGAGGGCTTTCTTGCTTCAACCCTCTTTGGCATATTCTTCTCCCTTTTTCTCTGATATGCCTTCAAGCTTGACTGAAGATGGTGATCACAGTGCCTGGAGGCAGGCAGTCAAGTTATGTATCCATAGCAGTGACCAGAGGAACAATGGCCACTGGGAGGAGAGAAGAAAAGCCATAGTGCATCTGCAACAGCACAACTGGACGCCTTCATTGACCCCAGCTGCTACAAAACATGTCTCTCCTGCATAGGTCTCTACAGCCACAGCAGAAGCTGTAACTGTCAAACAGCATGGCACAATCTTCCATTGTCTTCAAAGACAAATGGATGCCAGCATGTAGTAGATGCCTATTTGTTCTCATTGTGTTGTGATTATATGTTTGTAAATTATACAGATACTAACTGGATACATTTGATCTCCAGTTTTCTCACCCACAAGAAAATAAAATTGTGCCATATCTGGAATGCTTTGCTACTTGAGAAAGCACATACAATCATGATGATAATGATAATAATATATCTACCGTTTTGCTCCATTCAGAAACATTAACCATCTGAATGGAAGCATGAAATAAGTGAGATATGATTAGGATTTGTGGAAGGTTTGCTTTGAAAAAACAACATATTGAGTAAATACATTCATCAACTCAGAGCAATGTATTTATGCAATGATAAATTGAAGACATTGCATGAGTACATCTTGAGGAGGCATGTTAAACAATACTAACTGTTCAAATTATTTCTGGGAAATCAGAATCTCGTCAATTACTTGCACAAAAAAATTGACAAGTAAATGTTACAACGTTGGCTTTTATAAACTAAAAGGCAAGATTAAGCAGCAAAACCATCAAGAATTTATCTTCAGCAATACATTGTTCATGAAAGGAGGTAAGAAATGTCAAAAGTCAGTGCAAAACAACATCAATTGTTTTGGAAATTTTAAGAACCATTTAGAGTTCCAGGAAATGTTTACATCTTCACTTCGAACAAAAAAGTAAGACAATTGACTTTGTGTTAACCAGGAACACAATGTTATTAGACAAAACATGTTTTGAAATGAATTCTCAAACTGCAGTTGTGAACCAGCCTGGGACTGCCTTGAAACATCCCTGCTAAAGTAAGGAGAAATCCCTTTCCGCCCCTTAGGAAGGAGGGGGAGTTGCATTCACCACGAGCCCTGCACGTGCACAGGGGATGGTTTCATCCCCTGCCGCCATTGGCTCTGTCCTGGGCGCGGTGCCCGGCTTGCTGACCAGCCAGTGCGCGACCAGGGCTCAGCCTACTTTCCTGCTCCCCCAAGGCTCTGAAGGGTACTTCAGTAAATGAGTCCGGGGGGGGGGTGTCCCTGTCAAAGGCACGCCCCAGTCCGGTGAGTCCCTAGCTGATGTGCAGCAGCAGGGTTCTCACCCATCGGTGGTTAACCCTTCTCAGACTGCCAGCGCGACGTGCTGGAGTCGGATATAGTCAGTTAGTTCCAATGCCTAAGCCAATACCGCTCAACATCTGTAACCAATAAAGTTGTGGCCTTTTCATGCCCATTTAACCTTAATTCCTGTGTCCTGTGTCGTCATTTCACTTCAGGAGGGATCGGGTATTGATATGCAAACTTAAACCAACTCTTAAGTTGGAAGCAGTATACAGTCTGCTATCCCACCCTCCCAAAATACTAGCTTCATTATTTCCAATAATGAAGGAGGCCCTGCCTTGTTCACAAACCCTACAGGTTTTAGGAGGTCTCTAACCAGAGCAGCCTCCGCCCATTCAGCTAGCCACAACTTAGAGTACCATTGCTACCTAAAGTTCCAATTTCATTCGCACTGTTTTTCACCCGCTGACAATTTCATTAATCTACAAAATTACTCTGCAGATCTATTTGAATCAGAACCTCTTTATGATAGGGAGCTGGCCTTGTTGATTAGGTTACTACCTAGATGATGATGGCAAGGGTGATGATGATGGCACACATTAAGCTAGAAGAGCCATTAGAGAGCACTTTCAGGACCAACCAATTTTTCATTTCTATATCCCTTTTGTTTGTTACTCTGCAAATTGAACAACTCATCCTTTGCTGAAGGCCGAAAGAGACTTTGTTGGTTGTAGGCAGATTCCCAGTAGCCTGCTCTCAGCAGTGAGTTTGCAAAGCCATCTTCCCACTGAGGGAGGCTGGTAAAGGCTCCTCAGTGAAGGAGCGGCATTCATGAGTATGAAAAGATGACAAGAAGAAATGAGACAATATGTATATATATAAACCAGAATAAAGGAACTTGAATTGGCAAAATGACTATTCTTCCTGCCAAAATAACCTACCTGGTGTGCAGGTAATGTTCTGGTAATCACTACCAGGTTACAAAAGATGATGTGCAAAATTACATTTGTGTTAAGCTCTCCATTGAACAGTTTTTGCTGTATCTTTTTGTTTACTTATTCAAGTTATGAACCACCTTATATGAAGATATCTTAAGGCAATTAACAATGTAAAATGGCACATACAAAATACAAAAATCGCATAAGCTGACACAAAAATAAAACTATTCAATCTGGTGAACACATAAATAAAACAACCATACCCCAGTCTCCCATAACCATGACATGGTGACCACAAAATAATCTGCATAATGAATCCATTCTCAAGAACAATAACATTAACATCCAAATACCTGGTGCTACCGGTATCTGAAGTGTGCATGCACACGAAAGCTCATACCAAGAACAAACTCAGTTGGTCTCTAAGGTGCTACTGGAAAGAATTTTCTATTTTGTATTAACATCCAAATACCTGGTGCTACCAAGAGGGTTTTTTCTTCTTCTTCTTTCTTTTCAAGGCACAAGAATCATGCCAATTAGTGTCTGGTGAACCTCTCCGAGGAGAGCATTCTACAAATCATTCTATAAATGAAGAGCCACTTCTGAAAAGAGTAAGGCTTTCCCCCGTCACACACCATATTCATATGAAGCTACTGTGGGAGAGGGTTCACTGAGACAGCAACATGGAAAAATGGTTGAAATGCCTTTTCCTGCTCACTGTGGTTCCAATTTTGATCAGCTTCTCATTCCATGGCTATAATGTGTATGCAAAATAAACAAAAACAAAATGCACACATGGATTTAATGCACTGTCTAGTTTGGCCTAAGTCCCAAGGTGTTGTTGGGCTTCAGTTTCCATAAGTCCTAGCAAACATAGACAATTGGCATGGATAATGGGAGGCAGTCCAGCAACATCTGGTAAGTTGCAGTCCCACCCCATGAATAGGATTGCAACCTGAATGTCAAACTATATATTTTGTGGAAGATCCATGTTTGGTCTCCCAGTATATCAATTCTAATACCAGCTTTTAAGCTGCAGTGTTATTACTTTCTAGATAAAGAAAAACAAATTAACTTGACCCCAATATTCGTTCTTTGATTCCTGGAATGGACTTAATAGAAATTCATCCCTGGCAGCCTCTAAACCTACCTACCATTCACTTTTCTCTTCCATCACTGAGTAGAATTTTATGTTCTGAAAGATATTGCTTTCTGCCTCAAGGATCGTCTCTTTCCATATGAACCTACCCAGACCCGGAGGTCATCTTCTGAGGCCCTTCTTCATGTGCCTCCTCCTCGAGAGGTCCAACATGAGAAAGGGCCTTCTCTGCAGTAGCTCCCTGTCTGTGGAATGATCTCCCCAGGGAAGTTCTCCTGGTGCCTTCATTATACACCGTTAGGCGCCAGGCAAAAACATTGCTTTTTAACCAGGTCTTTGGTTGTTTTAATTGACATTCTATGCCCTTTTAAAATGTGTTAGTGGGGGGTTATTGAGTTGTTGTTTTTATTTTGATTATGTAATTTGTGATTTTATATTCTGATTTTATTCTGTGAACCATCCTGAGACCTGCGGGTATAGGGGGGGTATAATAATAATAATAATAATAATAATAATAATAATAATAATAATAATAATAATTGTTTTTTCTGGGGGGATGCAGGGGGACACATACCACTAAACATTTTGTGAATCTAAGTTTGGTCTCATTGAGGGGCAGTATTTCAATATGAGTAGGAAAATGAGAGTACCCCTAAACATTTTTTTAATGAAAAAAAGCATTGATAATAATAATAACTCTGCCAGTTGATGTGGATGAACCAAGATGTTTATCAGTCCAAGGGCCTAAAGCACTGATCTCTGTGGGAATACGCTTTTGTGGACTTCCCGCACTTTGCCGCAGCACAGTAACCTTCCGCGCAATGCATGGAAGGCAAAGAGATCCGGCCAAGGTTTGCTGCCTGGATTGCTCTGCGCTTGCAAAAGAGCGCGCCAGGAAGCCTTTTAGTAATGGCTGAAAGCAGTTTCCTGCCCGGAAACACATCCAAATGCAATGTTGTGATTGGTTTATGTTGATGTTATGACGTTGTTCAGTTTATCAATAAATGGCCCGTGCTCTCTGTAGCAGTGTGTAGAGTGTGCGAGACAAGCCAAGAGAGAACAACCGTGCGAGACAAGCAAGAGAGAAAGCGAAAGAGAAACCAAGCCGCACAGAGTAGTAGTCGGGAGAGCGCAACTCCACCATTGACTGCAGTCTCTTAGTCTTTTATTTTATTTTTATTTGGCCGCCTTCTTATTTTTGGCCACACTTTCTGCTGTTCTTTTCGCTGCCTATCCTTTCCTCTTTGGAACCTTAAACCTTCGTAACGACCTTCGTAACTCCAGAGAAACCTTCAGAACTCCAAACAACTTCTCACGACCTTCAGCTTCATAACCAGCGGACCCAATCATAACCAGTGGGAGCAGGCACTCCGGGAATTACTGGTTATCCCAGATGCTGGTTATCCCCACAGATTTCTTGAGAAATGACTGAAAATGAATACATAGCATTTGTGATGTTCAATAGTGGCAGTGTAAAGAAGAAACCAAGAAGGAACATTAACAGGGGAGGGTGCTCTTGTGCTGGGGATCTTGTTTGGTGTTTTCTCACAGACATTTATGTGGCTTCTGTGAGAACAGGATGCTGGACTAGTTTGTTCTGGTGTTCTTATGGTGCAAATGAAACCCACAATAATTAAAACCTAGGCTAAATCTAATGAAATGCTTATTTGTGTGAAACAGTTTTCATTTGAAAACAACAAAAAACGAAACTGTGGTGCCATGCAACCATAGCAACCTGAGTCCATGACCCCAAAGACTGAAGGGTATCAGTCTTCACAGCTCACCCACAGCTCATGCCACTTCCAGGGAACAACACAGTTATATACAACACTGGCAATGTTAGCATGCCAGCAGTGTAATCACAAAAATTACTCTGGAGGTGAAAGAGAGGCACACCATTCAAAAGTTTTGGGAGTAATCACACTGATCAAAATGATGATAAACAATTATTCCATCCCCCCCCCAATCAATTGAAATTATTTAAAAATTATCAAAGGGGAAATAACATTTCAGGGAAATTCTTTTGTCAGGGATGAAAAAATTCTTTTGTCAGGGATTCACAGAGAAAGTTTGCAAGAAACTGGAGGGTAGATTTCAACACAGCATTAGCAACAATGCATCTCTTTAGCCCGTCCTTCAGCCAGTGTAATTGCTCTTTGGTTTGCTGGTAATCAGAATTCCTGCTGTGGTTTTGTTTCCATTTTGTGCCTCTTTCTCAGGGCACTTGAGAATGCATTTAAAATATCAGTGGCTGAGTGGCTTTGAGCTTACCTTTGCATTGCAAGTTGGCCACGGTTGGCGTATGTATTATTTTTTCCTGTACACATTTCTCCAGCTTCCCTGACTGCCTGTGCTTCTTGATTTGAAAAAGCCCCATGATGTTGTATTCTGGGCTATTATTAAAGTGCTAGCATCCATGGAGGCCAAAGGGCATGCAGACTCCTTGTAAAATAATATGTGGAATGAAAAAAGGACACTCATCAACAATCCTCAGCAAAATCAAAAGCAAGGTAAGCACAACAGAAACTATGTACCCCACCCATGAAAAAATTGCATACATTTTCTTTCATAATTTTTGAATGCAATTTCTTTTCTTGTTAACTGATGGGTACTATTTAAGAAAAAATGCATGCATGCACACATCAGAATGTTTTGACACAGCAGTGGTAGTTATTAGACCATACCTGAAACTCACTAAAAGTGCAGCAAGCCATACCTTCAGGCTGAATGAGTTCCACAGATGGGACACAGCAGCTGAAATCATCCAACAGCCTCAGCCAGCACAATAATGCAAGATGTAGACCACAGGTTGACCACCCCTGAGTTAAACTCTGTGCAGTCATATGGTTTTGCTGTGAAAACTACAAATCAGCAGTCTCATACAAAATCCATTGAAATCTCACCAGGGCCATGAACATTACTAAAAGAAAACATAGAAACTTCAGGAAGAAATGTGTCTGAATAAGAACAGAAAACTTCACATATACCACAGAGTGGGATCAAAACAGATTAATAATAGATATATTTCTACAGATGGCAGTGGGAGCATCTCTTATAAATAGGGTTGATAGAAAGATTCCCCTTGTCCTCTGAGACTTCCATAGTTGGAAAAGATATGTGTTTTGCTGGGTCGACTACCAATGAGTAAGTCCACGCAACTGAAAGCTCCAGTGACATAATTGAATTATCTGCAATAACAAAGAAGTTGTTTCTTAATTTAAGAGTCATATACACAGAAGGGTTCCCCCCACCCCATATTGATGAGGAAGATTGTATCTCTGCTTGGCTGCATATTCCCATGGTTTTTGCTCTTGTCATATTATTTACAAGTCAAAAGGAATGGCAAATTTGCTTTTAAAAATACATTGAGGCTTCAGCGGAGTTCTGCCAGCTCCAAATTTTCTTGAACTTTATGGAATTGGGGGGGGGGGGAGAACTTTAATACGATTGGCCAACTATCCAACCTGATATATTCTCTTTCCCCCCTCCCCGCCTCACAGGTAGGGTAATTATTGCCCTGGTTCCCCACCACTAGAGCAAATATGATATGGATTGTTACCCAAATTGGTCTCCCCGCCCCCATACCACATACTGGAGTTCATGATGGAGATGAATTAATAGGAGTCAGAGTCCCATTTCAGACATCCAGGAATACAACTGCCTCCCCCCCCCCCCACTTTAAAAAAGTTTTAGCGCTACTGTTTCGGTCAAGCCTAATACTAATTCTAATACATAATCTCACATTGAACTGGGAGTGCTCCTGGCAGGTAGAGTTATCTGGATTTTCAGTGGATGGGTTATGACAGGCTATATATGTTGAAAACAGAACAAAATGCAAAATGGGTGTGTTTGTGCCCATGTACACATATTAGAATGATAGATGCTGTGCACGCAGGGCTCCTTTTAAAAGAATCCTTCCAGAAATGGTAAGAAGTATCAATATCTAAATTGCATTAAGCTGGAAGAGGGTTTATGTTAGAAGTGTCAGGGATATATTGAACAGCTCAGTATTTTGACTGCACATGTTGCATTAGGGGCGCCTCCAGACTGTCAGTGTTTTGCAGGAGGAATTCAAGTACACACCAGGAAATTGCAAAATTAAAGTGAATTAAAGTTTCATGTCATAACAAATCCAACTTAAAAGAAAAATGACTTTTGCAGGTAGGAGAATGAATAGGAAATGCACTGCAAAATCAGGGATGGACAAAGGATTATGGGAAGATATGAATACACTGCAAGCATATTAGAGTGAATGCTCATTTTTGTATAGCCTTCCTCCCGTCCTGTGAACAAATCAGAACAAATGCTCAGTAATGACCAGATATAGTCTAACACAGGCATAGGCAAACTCTGGCCCTCCAGAGGTTTGGGACTACAATTCCCATCATCCCCAACTAACAGGACCAGTGGTCAGGGATGATGGGAATTGTAGTCCCAAACATCTGGAGGGCTGGAGTTTCCCTATGCCTGGTCTAACCTACAAATAGGCTTTGGGCAAGCAAATCAGGATAAATGCTCAATGAATATGCCATTTCCAGGTTATGACCTATGCAGCCCTATATGGCTTGGGCTTGGGCTACCTGAAAGTTCATATTTCGTGCCCCAGTGCCAAGATTCTTGGTGAACACCTTCTCTTGGTCCCATCTGCATCATAGGCATGTTGGGTGATGACACAAGAGAGCGCCCTTTCTGTGGCTGCTCCCATATTGCAGAATTTCCTAACAAAACAGTTTGGATCTTCTCCCTCTTTGTTGCCCTTCCACCAGCAGGCTACGACTTTTCTGTGCAGAAAAGCCTCTGGAAGCTTAGGAGCAGGTGGAACTGATCATGGAGCTGCTGTCAGGGCTGGTTTTAAATGTGTTTTTGTGTTTTTAAGTAGCTTGTTTTTGAGGGCATCTCTTATTATTGTTTACCAATGGGAATTTAAAAATCTGCCCATTCTTAGTTTCAGCTAGGAGAATAAAAGGCAGTGTGAATGACTTCTGCCTCAAGTACTAATCTGATGTAGAAGTTTTCACCTTAATGGCTCTGTGCTCAGTGCCAGATTTAGAGAGGTGCCAGTGGTCCCTCCGGGGGGGGGGAATCAAGATGAGGGGACAAAAAATACTGATGATGATACCTATATTTATACGGGTACCTCCTGAGAAGATTGATAAAAAGCAGCTGTACCAAGCAGAATTATTGTGAAAATAATAAATATAGGGGAGGGGCAAAATTTGACCTTTCTCAGGGCACCATATTACCAAAGTCCGCCCCTGCTTTGCTGCAGTCTCATTTGCTGAGCTACAATGGCTAATCACTTGCTTAGCATCACTGACAAAGAACACTGCACTGCATTCCTTCTGCCAAGGCATTATGGGTAAGAATCTGCTAGCTAGAAAGGATCTCTAGTGAGAAAGGATTTTAAGATCCTGCTCATTGAAACGGGGGTGGGGGGTGGGGTGGATCTACACTCATGGTTTATAATGTTAAGGAAGGGTTAAGGAATGTATTTGGACATATTACATTTTGCTTGTAATGTTAATAATGCGTTATTAAAATGTGACGTCAGAGGGTGCAGAGCAACCAGGAACCAGATAGTGGGAAAACTGCTTTGTTATGGAAGAAACATGTAAGGAACATTTTTGTTTTAACAGTATGCCCTGTATGTGATGTTTTAAAACAATATGTCTAATATTTTTCTAATAACGTTAAACAGGTCAGTGGAGATCCAGCCTGGGACTCAAAAGTTATTTGAGGGTATAGACCCAAATGAGGAGGGAGACATTTGGATATACAGTGGTGCCCCGCTAGACGAAAATAATTCGTTCTATGAGTGTCTTCATAGAGCGAATTTTTCATCTAGCGAAGCGGCAATGGAGCACGGAGGTTTTCGCGCCAAAAAAAAAAAAAAAATCTTGCGAGGCAGCCCCATTGACATTTTCGTCTTGCGGGGCAGCCTTCTGCTAGCGAATGCCTTTCGTCTAGCGAGGCATTCGTCTAGCGAGGCATTCGTCTAGCGAGGCATTCGTCTAGCGGGGCACCACTGTAGTTCTAGGTGTGCATACTGCATGGTGAGCTGATGTCATGTGCAAGCCATGCAGCATGCACACAATGCTTCAACACATCTCATGGCATATGTGAGTGACATCAGCATATTGTATGGCGTGTGTGCACAGCATGCGTGTGTTGCATGTCACCAGCCCCCTCAATCTCAGGGGCAAGCCAGTGCATTTGGTGGTGTCTGAAAGCAGCTTACATTTGGGAAAGGGAAGATTGACCTGTAAATACCCACTAAATGCCATTCAGAGTCTCTAGTTTTGGAGTGGCGCTTTATGCCCAGAAGGAACAGTTTTAAAAACACTTCCAAAATATCCTTAGTATTTTATTATTCTTTCTAATATGTCATGGAAAGTCTCTTTCTTCTCTTCTTCCTATCATTCACTTTGAGCTGGAGTTAGAAAGTAAAACCTGTTTGTCATTGTTTGAAGCTTAGCATGTGCAGCAGGAACAAAATATGTGTCTGGAGAATCCATCTTCTAAAAGCTACTTGGGATAAAATAGCTTTTTTATATTGTTTACTTCCAGCTTCTTAGTGAACTTTGGTTAAAGGCTGGCTTTTGCACCTGCGCTCCTTCGAAAATCTGTCTCTTCAAATTCACCAGACTGATTTGTCATTTTCTTGCGTGCCACAACTGGTTGTGTCTGTGGTTGCTTTGCGCTTCTGATACAGGCTAATGCCTCATGACAGATGCAGCTGTGCATCACGGAAGCAGAAACAGAAGGTTGAGTCTGGAAGGTGGTGGATGACTCCTCATCTCCTCTGTGCAGTTTTAATGAACAAGTCATGTTTCTGTTCTTTATACAAAAGGGTTTGTTCAGATGTATGCTATAGTGAACGTCAGCAGTAATAGATGAATGCCAACAGACATGGATAAATCCACACCCTCCAACAATTTCATAGACAAAAGTAGAGACGGAAGGGGGGGGGGGAGGTGCAGCCAATGCTAGTCCTTCTCAAAGTAGGCCCACTGAAATGAATGGATGGGGCAAACTTAGGTCTAGTAATGTCAGTAAGTCTGCTCTTAGTTAATAATAATAATAATATAAAATGTTTTATATGTAAGTATGTACTCTTATGTAAATTTACAAACTTTTGTATACATTTTATGTAATAAAACTTATTAAATAATAATGATGATAATAATAATGATAATAATAATATTTATACCCCACCCACCTGGCTGGGTTTCTCCAGCCACCCTGGGAGGGGTACAGCATATATAAAACATAATAAAACACCAAACATAAAAAACTTATCGATACAAGGCTGCCTTCTAAAAGTTATGTAGTTCTTAATCTCCTTGACATCTGAAGGGAGGGCATTCCACAGGGAGGGTGCCACTACCAACAAGACCTTCTGCCTTCTGTGCTCAAATTCCTTCTCTGCACCTCCCAAGTTTCCAAAAAATCAAAATCAAATTCTCTTCTGGTGAAAACAGCTGATTTTGAAGCACTGACCTTTAACCCATCTCCACCCAATTCCAAGGTTGCAGGTTTGGTCCCCCGTATGGTGCAGCTGCATATTCCTGGATTGCAGGGAGTTGGATTAGATGATCCTCAGGGTCCCCTCCAACTCTACGATTCTATGATTCCACCCACTTAATATTGTGCTGCACAAGAATTTTAGGCTCAGCCTTAGTTTTAATGAGCACACATAAGTCAGGGAAGTGTGAATTTCAAAGGAGGGCTGTGTTTTTGTTTCAAAAAGCATGAATCAGGTAGGTTCACCTTTAAATGGGACCTGAACCGAGTCCCCCCCCCCCATTCCTAAACAGCAGGGTCATGCTGCTCTCAGCATCCACACTCTCTGCAGTTTGCCAACCAAACTATGTTTTTTAAAAAATGCATATATTGGGGAAATGTGCATATATTGGGGAAGTTATTAGTGAAAATAACATACAAAAATATGATATGATATGATGATATATGATGATATGATATGATATATGATATTATTAAAAAGGGAAATGAATCACAAAAAGGTTGTTAGTTGAAACTGCATTAAAATGTGTTTGTTAGGAAAATTATGACTTTTTATGAAGGATTTTTTTAAAAACAACTGAAAATTAATTTGAATTTAAGATTAGAACAAGGAGAAACTGAGGGAACTGAAATTGGCAGGTCCTTCCATCTCCACCACCAGGCAAAAGCACCTGAAGATGATGTGGAAAGGCGCAGGTAAGTGATGTGCTCTTAGGAGGGAGCATGGCTGGGGAGTCCCAGGGGTCAGAGAAGATGGCTTGAAGGACCTCATCCAGATCCGAGGCCTATATTTTATAGTAATGGACTAGAACTGAAATGGATACAAACAATAATAATTCAAATGATGTGTGGTAACTTAATGGCTAATTAATGCACGATAGCACAAATGGATCTTTGGATCACATCTGCTAATCCTCCTTGAATAATCCTCATTGGATTCCTTTCTTTCCCATGCATCTTGCAGCTTCACCCCCTCCCCTTGTAATGCCAGAATAATAATTATGCATTGTTGAAATAATCCATTTGTGAAATGCTTTGAGCTTTATGAAAGCACTGATTATTCTGATTATTAGCTAAAACTATTCACCATTTTGGGGGACTATCAAGGAAATGACTCTCTTTTGTTGTATTTTTGTCTATACGCTTGCACTTGTCTATATATTTACATTTGCTTCTCTTATTTGATTCACCTTTGTAATCCACAGTTGGCCTGGGTCACTCTAGTGGATTTACCTAGGAAATATTGTCCTCACTTTCACTTGACTTCACTGCTATCAGTGGAATCACCATATAATCAAACCTCATTGGTTATGTGACATTGTGATGCTATTCTGTTTACTTAAGTTACCTTTGACAGCTTGGGACAGCATTTTTGACTAATACATGAGGGAGAAAGAAGCAATAAGCAGAGGAGGAAATTGTGCTAAAATAGTAACATCCAAATTATGGTGTTAATCCATGGAAATAAGAGCATAATTCTGGAACAGGAGAAACAACATTTAGGGTTGAAGCCTAAGGTGATGAACTAAACCATGGATAGGCAAACTAAGGCCCGGGGGCCGGATCTGGCCCAATCGCCTTCTAAATTTGGCCTGTGGATGGTCCAGGAATTAGTGTGTTTTTACATGAGTAGAATGTGTGCTTTTATTTAAAATGCATCTCTGGGTTATTTGTGGGGCATAGGAATTTGTTCACCCCCCCCAAAAAAATAGTCTGCCCCGCCCAAGGTCTGAGGGACAGTGGACCGGCACCCTGCTGAAAAAGTTTGCTGACCCCTGAACTGATTTAAGGGCCAATTTTCAGTCCTCTCCAACATACTATGGGCAAAGTGGTGAATTGCATCAACCTTATTGCGATCTAGTAAAACAATTTATTTTTCCAAAGCCTAGATTTTAAAAAAATCCAAAGGTTAGCTGCTGTTGTGTCTATTATATTGTGGGCCAAATGTTATAGTCCAGAATTAAGGACATTCTTCTAGTACTTGGCTGGAGAACCTGTGGCTTTTCAAATTTTGCAGGGCTTCAGCCAGTGCTAGATTCAAGTATAACCTAAACAAGCTATAGCTTAGGGCCCCACACTCTTGGGGCCCCCCAAAAAAATTAAAGGAAAAAAACCTGGGTGTACATTTCCAAAATTCTATTTCAGTTCAACAATTACTTTGATAAAATACTTATTTTGTTATGTGCAAATGGCTTTAGATACCTATTAGGTCCATATAGCATATATTCACAAAAAACAGTGACAATTTGTTGTTGACAAAGGACAGCTGGACATATAAAGGGCCCCATTACCTTCAGTATCTTAGGGTCTCATCAAACCTAAATTTGGCCCTGACTTCAGCTCACAATCCCTCACCATTGGCCATGCAGGCCAAACAGAGGCTGGTGTTCCACATTCCCCATCCCTGCTCTTGTATAAAGGTGTCTGTCAAATGTAACCATTTCCCCAATAGTGATAAACATACACTATAATTTTGAGGAAGCTGACAGACAACCCATTTCCAGTGATAATCCACAACCCAGTTTTGACTTTTCATAATATGTCATCTTCCCTACTACAACCCCGCTGCATTCTATTGTTTAGCTTTACCTTCCTTTGCCTGGCGTTCAATATTCTCAGTCTGAAGTAAAAAGCTCATTTGTGTCAGTCACTACAATGAGGTGCCTGATAAATTCTTTAAGGCTTAACATTCATCATTTTCAGTTATCGCTGAAAAGTTAAACTCACTGACACCAGGAGAAAATATTCTAGCTACTTGGGAGAAATACGACAATGCAAAATCCTTCCAAGCCCCCTATATCATTAGCTCTCTGTGTTGTGAAGCATCAATCTATCCCATAGTAAAGTTGTAATGGCAGATGAAGAAAAGAGGGGCAAGATATTAAATTTCAGGTTCTGTCTTTGGGGTGTTAATATCCAGGCACAGGACCTTTGAGCATTTGAGGTCATACAATAATGGGGTGTTCACAAATTCCTGTGCATATTAATCTGGTAACCCCTCAGAACAAGAGTTAAGCAAAAATGGAAAATTGAAACTCATCGTTTCGTTCACAGGTGGTAAATGGTGGTGGTGGTTGGTTATTCAGTGGATAGTGGCCACGGTGGTTTAATTCTGCCTATGCCCAGTTTAACTGAGTTAGTTTTAGAGCTCCTGTCAGAGACTGCTTCACAGAGATGGCTATTTCCATTTTTGTATATAGTGAAAACAGCCCTGTTTCAGGAAGCAGCTTCTTCTTCTTCTTCTTCTTCTTCTTCTTCTTCTTCTTCTTCTTCTTCTTCTTCTTCTTCTTCTTCTTCTTCATTTCCCTGTATTTCTGTTGTAAAATGCCCAGTTAGATGGGTGGGGTAAAATAAATAAATAAATAAATAAATATGATGATGATGATGATCATAATCATCAGCAGCAGCTTGGTTTCACTTTGTAGCTGTCACTTTTAAAATGCATCATTTTGAGGATATCCACAGAGTGACTTGGGACTTTTTGAAGACCATGATTTGAGTCAAGATATCTTTTCAACAGCTCAATCTAGCTCAAATCTCACTTGCATCACCCCTATTTCCCATGCAATTTGGGAAGTACATAGAGTTGAGGCACACATCTAATAAATACTGACTCCACTCTCTACACATCCTCTTTATGTGCCTGCCAGCACCACAGTCTACACAGATCTCCTTTGATTCTTAATGAAGTGTTCCTAGTTTACACAAACTATTGTCTGTCTCTTTACTTTCCCTCTCCACAATGCATTCACAGTGCATGTTGCCTTGAAACCTACTTGTAATGGCATAAGAGAAAGATGGCCTGTGACTCCTGCCTCCTTGCTTCCATTTAGCAGCTGCCTATGGTCCAGTTATGACACTAATGCAAGTTAAGTATGTATGACTATGAAATCTGGACATTATGAAGAGCCTTAGGGAAATGAATTAGACCTGCACAAAAACTGGACATGTCACAGTTGGGAAAATGAAAAGGACTGCAAGGTGACTGTATTAGCTATCTAGACTCAAATATAGATTGATGTCCACAGCATGGAGATTTACCATGGTCTGGTGACACATAGGAAATGTGAATCTGAAAAAGATGACTAGAAAAATACCTCTCTCTCTCTCTCTCTCTCTCTCTCTCTCTCTCTCTCTCTCTCTTTCTCTGCCCTAAAGACTGAAGACAACAATGGGCTTCCTAGTCCAAATCATGTGGGGGTGGGGTGGGGTGAGAGAACTGCTTTCCCACAACAAATATAGATGGGGGTGTTTCAGTAACAGTGATTAGAATCATTTGTTGTTTAAAACTGCTTTCAATACCATTTTTAATGCTCCAGAAAGACTTCCTGGTTACTAAATGGTAGACTAATGTAGCAAAGTACCGTATTGGCGTGAATATAAGCCTCACTTTTTTCCAACTGTGAAAAGTTAAAGTGTGGCTTAAATTCACGACCTTACAAAAATTGGCTTTTACAATATCACTCCTGAAACAGACATATGGTAAAATGGAACGGGTGTGAGTACCTGTGGAATTTTAAGGGAGAGGCTTATATTCGGGTATTGTCTTTCTCTCCCCCCCCCACATGAATTTTAAAGGTGCGGCTTATATTCAGGTGCAGCTTATATTCAGGCCAATACGGTAAATTGCCTAGTAAATCTCAGCAGCTGTTGTTATCATCAACCACTGTATCCTTCCAGACAGACTTAGTGAGTTGGGTATCAGAGGCACTGTATGGCTGTGGTTCCATTTGTATCTTGGGTCCAGGTTATCTTTGGGAGCATCTGAACCCTAATATTCCAGCTTGATCACTGGGATCATCTATAGGAATGTTGTTCCCCAAGTTGGTGAAGCTTGTTTGACAACAACAAGTAATCAAGTCTTTAGTGCCATCAGTCTAGTCCTGTAGAACATCCTGCCAGTAGAGATTCAGCATATGCCTTCTGTGCCAACTTTTAAATGCCTACTGAAAACTTTTCTGCTATGTGTGTACATCCCTCACAATGATTTATTGATGCTTGTTTTTAATTTATTTTTGATTTAAACATTTTATGATGTTATTGTTTGGTTTTATGTTTTTATATTGTTGTAAACCACTGTGGTATATTTTTTATGATATAGCACACACACACACACACACACACACACACACTTCTTTCTTCTTTGGTGATCACTAGTAGCTGAGCAAGATTGTCTTCCATGAATATGGTCTTAACAGTGTGTCCATAAGTGACCGTGGAGGCCAATTCTGGATCTGTACATCCTTCCACAATGGGTGGGAGTTGATCACGGTGAGGATTTGTAGAACAACATGAAATAAATAAGATCTTGTACATTATTTATTTTACTGAGAATGGGGTAGTTGATAGTTATAATTGACTACTGTTTCAAATAACCATGTGAACTTGAATTACACTGGGAAAGGGGGAAGCATCTGCTTCTATTATCCGATTATGACAAATTATAAAATGTGATTATAACCTGTCTACAGGTTACAGTTAGACATTAGACAGTGTGGAGACTGCTTCTTTTTTGCTGCTGCAATGGACATAATTTGATCTAAATTCATCTATTAATGAATTTATTGTGGCAGTGCCTACCTAATATAGACAGAGACACTACTTGCTTTGTATGACAAGAGTCTTCAATCCACATTTGTTGAATGACCTAGAAGCTCATGGTACAAGTTTGCCTTGGTCTATAAAATGCTTTCATTCCATGCTCATGCATTCATGAGGACCAATGATTTCTAACAAAGAAGCTTGATCGATTTCTTGAGAAAATGTAGGTTAAAAACAAAACAGCATTCATGCAGGCTGGTCACTAGTGGAACCACAGATAGGTCTCTGTGATGCATTACCACAGTCTATTCAGCAGTCATTGTTGCAAAGGAATAATTAACTGAAAAGCTTGTGTGTGAGGGGGAAGGATTAAGTTAATCATATTTCACTTCTATGAGATCACAGAATGCTGCACCAATGAAGGGAGAGGTCTGGGATGCTGGGAAAGAGCAAGAGGAAAAAGTTAGTTCTTGTCTTTCCCACCTACATTAAGTAACTGAAAGCAGAACTGAAGGAAAAGAGAGAGCAAGAAGAAGAAAGAGCAGATGGGCAATACATCAGAAAGACTGGGTAAAAGATACAAAGCAACAGAACTGATAGACCAGGGATGGAAAGCCTTTTTCAGCCTGAGAGCCACAATTCCTCATGGACAGCCTTCAAGGAGCTACATGCAAGTGGTGGGCAGGGTCATAGGCAAATATGAACAGAGCAACAAACGTAAATGTTACCTTCATACAACAGACTAGTTTCTACGGACACCCATCTCTATCTTCCATCCAGGGAAGCAAGAAAAATGACCAAAGTTCAAGGACACATTCTAGCCAAGAAAAAAACACTAAAGTAGTTTCCTAAGTAGGGCTGATGCGGGGTGTGGTTGGGGAAGAATGTGCCATGTGGGCCAGACAGAAAGGCTCCAACAGCCAGACAGAAAGGCTTGGAGGGCCCCATTTGGAGGGCCCATTCTTGTGATGGGCTAAAAGCTCAGTGACACTGGTACCAATGGAAGATTTCCTCTCTCAAACAGATACTTCAGAAGAGGGTTTTTCCTTAGGGTGGCAGCAGGGTATGAATGGGCTAAATTCCCCTCAGTGTTGGCTCTGGTATTATTAATTATCAGATCCCACTGCCTGATGCAATTGACTTTTAGAATTTACATTTTTAGAACCCCAGAATGTTAAAAGCAAATACACATTCAATGCCATACATATCTTGGCTCTAAAACTATTGGATTGGGGAACTAAATTGGCTGCCTTAAACTCCATGAATGCAGATGATAGACCTTCAAGGTCTTGACAGCCAATGAATTCTGAGAGATACTGTCAGCATATGTAGAAAGCGATCTCTGTTGCCATCAACAACTGCATCACTTGTGATGAATGAAATGCTCAAGTAAAAACTAGTGAGACAAGGCCTGTAAAACACCTCATAGTTCTGACAACAGTTGCCTTAGCAATTTTTGCAAAGTTATTTTATCAGGATAAGTTCACAAGAGGGCAGACTGCACACTAGGAGAAGGCTTGTGATGATAAGAGCAGTTTGACAATCAATGAATTCCCTAGTGGGGAGAGATTTCTTGATGGGAATATTCAAGCTCTGTATGCTGTAGGTCTGAATCTCCTGTATCAGGTAAGAAGTTCAGTTAGATAGGGCTGGATCCAATGCTAGTTTTACTCAGCGTAGATCCACTGAAATGAATGGACATGAGTAACAGAGTTTCCTTAATTTATCTGGGTCCAGTGCTTTTTTTCCTTAAAAAATGGTTAGGGGTACTCTCATTTTGACTGAAGAAAATCACCATTTTATAGTTCAAGTACAGTAAATGGACAAAAGTGCAAAGATTCACAAAATGTTTAGGGGTATGCAGAAAAAAGCACTGTTTGGGTCTACATTATTAGCAGAATTTGGTTGGATAGCCTACAAGCTCTCCTTCTAAGTCACCTTCAGTTTAAATCAGTGGTGAGGAATTTCTGGCCATCCAGATGTTGTGGGATGCCAACTCCCAGCAGCCCAACCCAGGATAGGCAGTGCTTAGGGACATCTGGAGGACACCATGTCCCCCAACATCTGTCTAAATGGGGGGGGGGCTTCTCATATTTACCAATTTGCTTTGGTGAAACCAGCATGTATTTTTAAAAGTGTTTATCCATCTTCAAATGAACTTATTTTCCAGTGGGAAGTATTTCACTTTCTCCCTGTATCATATGCTGATAAACTAACCAACTTAATTCACAGGGCCCTGTCTTCCAGTGCTTGCCTGGCAAGGTTTCTTTCTGAATGAAACATTAAGTGGAATTTCCAATTCTAATCATTTGAGAGTGAAAGTGCAGCTTTAAGGGGTAAAGGAGAAAGTTATCCAGAAGTTGAGTAGTTCACAAGGTTATGTGTGATGGAAGACTAACAAGATAGCAAAAATAAATAAATAAAGTATCATAAGGGAGAAACTTCGGTCTCCAGAATGCACTATGTTCAGATATATATGCACTCCAGAGATGGACTTGAAAACCATCACCTTTTTATGCCAGTGTGTTTTTATCCCCCTGACCTTGAAAGCACAAGGGGATTTGTGGAGAGGACCAAGCAAAGTTCAAACAGCCGATGCAATCAGAGAAACAGATGTATCCGTGTATTTATCATTAAAGGGCGCACGAAACCTTCACACATATATTTTAGAAAGTCTTATATTGTCACAGAAATGATTGATGCGTACAGCAGCATTTTTCAAAGGCAGCATGAATAGATTTGAAGGATAAACAGAAAATGGAGTGATCTTTTCAATGTCCCCCCCCCCACACTCTTTCGCTCCTTATTTTTTTGGACAACTGTGAATATAAAAATAAGATATAGGCTGACAGGACAACCATGGCAACCAAGACATGCCATACCTTGTGTGTGATAAGCATTAAGCTATAGGGTTATGAATATTGTTGCATTGATAGTCAAAATAACAAAGGGAGAGGTGCAACTGAAGATCAGGAATAAAGATCTGCTACCAGGTCATTTTCAAAGTATCGTAACGTAACTTATGAAGCCCCTAACAAGGAAAGGTTACTTGAAAGACCACCTGCATCTACATAAGATCAGTCAGATCACATAGATAATGGGGGGGGGGAATTGTGCATGGCAACGGGCCTTGCAGAATATCACAATGTAGTGACCCCAGAATGTGCATTTTCTACACTGTGGAATGACATTTTTTCTGCTGTATATGAAGCCCCACCCTTTAGTTGCTTCTGATGGCTTGTGAAGATCTAACTTTTTGTCCAGCCTTTCATTGACTGGTTTTGTTTCTTTTCTGAATTCCTGGTTTTATCTGTTTTTTAAATGCTGCTTAACTGCCTTTATGATACTGTTTTATTGTTTAGGTTTTTTATTGTTGATTGGGTTTTGATATCACACCTATATCAAAGTGTGGTGAGAGAGCCAGTGTAGTGTAGTGGTTAAGAGTGGTAGACTTGTAATCTGGGGAACCAGGTTGGTGTCTCCGCTCCTCCACATGCAGCTGCTGGGTGACCTTGGGCTAGTCACACTTCTCTGAAGTCTCTCAGCCCCACTCACCTCACAGAGTGTTTGTTGTGGGGGAGGAAGGGAAAGGAGAATGTTAGCCGCTTTGAGACTCCTTTGATCGGCAGAGTTGCACAGCACCAGGAAAAGTAGTCCAGTCTTCTCCCTTTCCCGTTGTCAGCCTCTTCAGAGTTGATGGTGAAGAAAACTCCTTGCCCGCACAGTTCAGTATAAAGTATTTTATTGCATCAAGACACAAGACAAATCATACACACTATATACATAAAGTTAAGAGATGCACCATAAACTAAATTACTAAGTATAGTAACGTGGCCTTAGAGACTAGTGATCTAAATATGCAGAGAGATCCAGATTTGGAGAGATATCCACCCCACACCCCACAATTCACTACCATTAACTACACTAGCCCTACATTGCTGCTGAAGGCAGCCTTAGCTTTATACCCACCAAAGGATGTACACCCATTATTTGGGCAAAGGGTGGTGTGTGGATGAGTGATGCCAGAGATTGTGTAGCCTTGAGCTATTTCAAGGGGGCCACCATAGCCGGGCATCCTAGTCCTGAACAGAAATCAGACATAGGGGGTGGGCAGCTTGAGACATAGACCAAGCAGTTAGTGCAATTTCACACATATTCCCAAATTACATCTAGCATTTTGTATATCACTTTAAAAAATAATAATAAGTGGTTTAGAAATTCTTTTAAATAAATGAATAAAATAAGAATGATGAACTTTGAGGAGCCTTCAGTTTCTCTCAGTTCCAATCTTAGATTCATTTTGTCACATTTATGCATCGGTTTGCAAACTTTTGTTGTAAAGTCCTCAAGAAAATTCAATACACTTCCCTGTGCAATTCTCCTAATATGTGCACTGTACACATTTATATATACACATTTTAATGCATTGCTGCCTAATTTAGATTCCTATCTGCAACCACAGCACCACCCACATTCCTCTTGGGTTTGCCAATCAGAAGGTTGGCAGTTTGAATCTGCACAATGGGATGTGCTCCTGTTGCTCTGGCCCAGCTTCTGCCAACCTAGCAGTTTGAAAGCATACCAATGCAAGTAGATAAATAGGTACCACTGTGGCGGGAAAGTAAATGGTGTTTCCATGTGCTCTGGCTTCCGTCACAGTGTTCCGTTGTGCCCGAAGCGGTTTAGTCATGCTGGCCACATGACCTGGAAAGCTGTCTGTGGACAAATGCCAGCTCCCCTCAGTCTGAAGCAAGATGTGCACCGCACCCCATAGTCACCTTTGACTGGACTTAACCATCCAGGGGTCATTTACCTTACCTTACCATATCTGCAACCACCATTGCCTAACATAATACATTTTGGTACATTATTTTCACTAATGCACACTTTTCTCTGTGTGTAAACTTTCCCCTAACAAAGACTTTTTGGTACTTCTGTCATTGTAGGAGTGCATCACAGAATTCTCATCATTATGAATGTCAAAGAACAGCTGTGTTTCAGTTCATGTATTTGGAAGTTCATATTAGGTAAACAAATTTCTCCTCTGTATCTAGTTTGAGTACAGATTAAGCATTCAAATACTGCTATATTTTGTTCTAAAATAGGATTGTAGTCAAGTAGATTAGACTAGACTCACAGAACTTAACGAACATGTTAGTAATGTCAATTAATTTCACCTTTTCTCCTCTAGGTACTTTGGATACCATACATAGTATTTTCTCCATCAATGTATTCAAAGAAACACTCTCATGTCCCTTGGGATTTAAAATGGTAAAGCAGTACATATTACAAAATTGTACAGCTACAGAATTGTTATTTGGAACTATAAGCAATGTTCAAATAGAGCCTAGAATTTTCAGAGGTGACAAAGAACTTGTGAGGCCAACCTACATATTGTTTCAAGACCACCTCCAGCTTTTCAATGTGTATCTCCCAAAGCAAAGATTGTTCAAAGGCCACAAACAGTGAAAGCTCTTAGGAGTAGGAAAACTCCTAATTGTTCCCAGCACGGACTACAGTGTCCTTCAGATGGTTTTGTTTATTTGCTTCTCCATTTCCAAACACAGAACTCTTTTTAACCAGGATCTAACAAAGTTTTCAAATTCAACTTCAAACTCAGGTGGGAGTAAATTTGCCCCACCCCAACTGAAAATGATTTTGCCTTGGGGAGAAGTTGAGGAAGGGTCAAGTCCCATGAACCTCAGTCACTATAGTCAATGGTCAGTTCAACCACATCTGTAGGGCCATAGGCTCCCCATCCCTGCACTAGAGGAAAAAGGAGTACAGTACTATAGCTTCTCTTTTGAGTTTGCCCATGAACTGCTCACCTTTTTCTGGGTTGCATCCAGTACAAAATAATCCCAGGAGGTCTAGATTAGAAGAATTGGTTATTTAAGTACAGGGCAGCAAATAATGAATTGTTCAGGAATCTTTTATTATTATATTTTTCTTTTCTTGTTCTCCCAAGTTACACATCAAACAACAAAGAGCCCCATTCAACACTTCATAGCTCCCTGTAATTACAGCGGTGATAATGAGAATGATAGATATCTAATTAAAATCTGCGAGAACTGCAAGCTAGGAGAAATGTGGATGATCTCCCCAAACTGCAATTTTCTCTTAAGTTCAGCTACTTTCTTCGAACATATTTGAGAGCTCCCCTCCCCTCTGCACACATACTTTCCCCCTCCTTTTTGCCACAGCAGCATTTTTATTGCCTGCTATAATGAGGCTCCTCTATAGGTCAAGGCTAATTTCAACAGACATCTGATGGAACACAGAAAAGATTTTGCTTCAAGATGAAAGAGTGGAAGGTTTGGGTGAGTTTCTCTGCCTCATCTGCCCTAAAAAATATTGGTTTGGAGTGACTTGCATTTCTTTATTCTATTTGTTTTGTTTTGTTTTGTTTAGCTATGAAGTGAACAAACAAAAGTTATTCTGCAAGTTTGCTTTTTAAAGTAAATAAATTTAAACAGCAAAGCTTTGAAATCTATAGAGACTTACTAAAATTTTGTAGCAAGATTCAAACACTGTGCTGTGTTCGTGATTAGAAAAGAAAACCAATCTTTCTATTGGCATGTAATCAACACAACATTTTTCTAGGCACAGAGCAATGCTGCAGTTAGAGGAGCCTGGTGGCAGTCTGTATGTGATGGCACTTGTGAACACTTTCGCAAGTGTTCATTTTAAAAATGATTGGGCTGTATCTGGCATCACATGAGCTGGACTTCCACTAGTGCAACAGAACCCCTTTCTTTCCTCTCTTTGTACTGACAGGCAAGAGAAGGAGCAGGAGACAGGGGCTGGCTGAAGTAGCCCCACATGTCCCTCAACACCTGAGCATCCAGGGGTGCTCAAAGTCATTGGTGCCACACCAAAGGGCCAAGAAGGGCAAATCTGTATTATATCCAATGAAGTGAAACTCCAAGTAGAAGCAATGAAAGTAATTGACCAAATATAGTCACGCTTACTGATTTCGATGTGTCCAATGAGTGGAACTAATATTGGACTCAATCCTCTGACTCCAGACAACAACTAGAGGAACAGCTGAATGGCTAGACAAGAAGCATGGTTGGTGTCTTTTGCTTGTCACTGGATTGTGGTAGCAAAGAGCAGCAGAAGCCACTGCCAATGGAGGAGACAGAGACCTCTCTCTTTTGGTCCCAGTGCCTGGTGACAGAAGAGCAGCACAGCAGAATCTTCTTCTGGAAGAGCCAGAACCCTCTTCCTCTGAACTCATAGAATCATAGAGTTGGAAGAGACCACAAGGGCCATCCAGTCCAACCCCCTGCCAAGCAGGAAACACCATCAAAGCATTCCTGACAGATGGCTGTCAAGCCTCTGCTTAAAGACCTCCAAAGAAGGAGACTCCACCACACTCCTTGGTAGCAAATTCCACTGCCGAACAGCTCTCACTGTCAGGAAGTTCTTCCTAATGTTTAGGTGGAATCTTCTTTCTTGTAGTTTGAATCCATTGCTCCGTGTCCGCTTCTCTGGAGCAGCAGAAAACAACCTTTCACCCTCCTCTATATGACATCCTTTTATATATTTGAACATGGCTATCATATCACCCCTTAACCTTCTCTTCTCCAGGCTAAACATACCCAGCTCCCTAAGCCGTTCCTCATAAGGCATTGTTTCCAGGCCTTTGACCATTTTGGTTGCCCTCTTCTGGACACATTCTAGCTTGTCAGTATCCTTCTTGAACTGTGGTGCCCAGAACTCATAAGGCAGCTCTGGATTGTCCAATGGTTGAACAACCAATGACTAGACAACCAATGGCTGGAAAGTCCCAAGCACCTATGGAAACATGGTTCCTCATATATCATCCTGTGCCTTGGAAAGCGTACATGCTCTTGCTGTACTGGATGTCTTGTAGAATCATAGAATTTTAAAGCAGGCATCCTTCCCACAGCCATCCCTGAGTGGGCTCAAACCACCAACCTTCTGGTTAACAACCAAACTGACCCATTGCACCATTGGGAGATTTGATGAGAAGGGTGAATTTGAATGTTTTTTTACTGACAGGGCCAATATATAAAGGATCCCAATGCCATTGTGGTTCCTCTACAGCAAGTATGTTGCTGGACTACAAATCCTGCCATTCCTGGCCATTGGTCATGTTTGCTGCATAGGTTTGTTTGTGTACCTTATTCAAAGTACGAAGGCCGTGAAATGCATCAGAGCCCATTTGGGGCTATCCTCATTCTACCCAATCTTCATCAATGAGGACTGGCACATGCTTGCATGTGTGAGTGGGATATAACAACACTCATTTACCTGTGATAGGCACACATATTATTATGTGAATGGGGGGGGGATCAAGAAGGCCTTCTTCCATGGTTAAACCTGTAATAACCAGAAGCAGAGATAGGTGTACAGTTTCTTGATTTCATATTTCATATTTTAGACTATCATTCTAAATACTAGTCCTAGTTACAGAGCTTTCTACAACAGTATTTATGCCTGCCTGCTAAGCCACTAATTACAAGAGACTCCCTATGATAATGTGCAGCAATTCAAATTTCTATTAAAGGAGGCAAGTTGCCAATTCTAAAGCCCAGAAGTGCAATGTTCATATTTAATTGAGATCCTTATGAGAGATGACCTATGCACCTTCTCAAGCCACTGGTCAAAAAAACAGATGGTTCCAAACACTCACCAACTATGTCAGCTGAATGCACATGCTGATTTACTTCTGCTTGAGTAACAAGCTGTTTGAAACCAAACAGTCATAAAAAAGAGGCAGTTTATTCATTGGACACATCAATATGGCTATGATCTGCACGAGAGAAGTTCAGAATAGATGGGGCTTCCCACATGGGAGAGGCTCTGTGTGTTTGTCTGTTTAAGCAAGTGCACACAGACATATTCTCATTCATGAACAGAAAACATTTCCAAGCAAAACTTAGCTGAATTTTCATAAGTTGGCTTCAATTCCAAAATCTGAATATTCTTTGTTGGAGAACGTTTTACCTGTTTCACAAATTCCTCTGCTTTCATCCCTTATTTCAGATGAATAATCACAGCTCAAGCCAAGCTATGCAAAATCCTTCAAAAGTGGAACAGTTAAGGTTTAATGGAAGTTGATCTTCTGGAGCAAAAGAGCTGTGCAATCCCTCATCTTTACTTCAAAGATCAGAAGAACTCAAGGACCTTTCCTCCCCATATGAACTGACTCAGACCCTGTGATCACCATCTGAGGCCCCTTTTTGTGTGCTTCCTCTATGGGAATAGACCATCCAAGTGTCCCTATTTCCCAGGGACCTCCCAGATTTAGAGAAGCCATCCCCGGTTTCTGATTTGATTCCGGAATGTCCTGCTTTTCCTTAAGATGTCCTATTTCCATTGGAGAAATGTTGGAGGGTATGGAGTTATCTGGCCCCCAAGCCACCCGAAGGCAATCCTGTATAGGGAAGTTTTATTAATGTTTAATGTTTTATTATGTTTTTATATATGTTGGAAGCTGCCCAGAGTGCCGAGGCAACTCAACCAAATGTGTGGGGTATAAATAGTAGAATTATCATTATTGAAAGGGATGTCCCTATTTTAATTGGAGAAATATTAGAGGGAATGTGAGAGGTCTGGAGGGTGGCAACACAAGAATAGGCCTTTTCTGTGGTGGCTCCATGCTTGTGGAATGCTCTCCCGAGGGAGGTTCACCTGGCTCCATTGTTACATATATTTAGGTGCCAGGTGAAAATGTTTCTCTATAACCAGGCCTTTGGCTGATTAAACATTCTAAGGCCTTTTAAATGTGTTTATAGGGAAGGAGTTATTGGTTTGTTTTTGTTTTATTATGTATTTTCATTTTGTATTTTTATGTTGTGTACCACGCTGTTATCTTCAGATGAAGAGCAATATACAAATTTAATAAATAATTATTATAATAATAACAATACATAAACTGGTTATAATCTATTCTGGATTCAATCAATCAACATCAGCTAAGCACATGAGAAGGTACAGTGGTTGTTTAACACAGTCTAGGAAATAAATAAAAAAGATCAGCTGGCTTGGCTTCGCAGTTTCTTCCTTTTAAGCTTACTTGCACAAGCATTCTGTATTTTTCATGATAACAGAATATTTGTTTTGTTCTTTTTGAAAAACACATTTCCTTTACCATTCCCTTTCTCATGCTAAATACTTTTGATAAGATGCATATATCTACATCTTTATAAGCTAAATAAGCTTTTGCAATTTTTGCTCACATGAAAATCTCACTATATCCACAGACACCTTTGGCACTCCTGTTTAATCCTTTTCCATTTCAATTTGCTCACTTCTATATTCCATTACTGGCCTTTGATATGAATGACCACTTTGAGTGAGCAGAATTAAATAGAATGTAAGAAATTGATGATACTGGTTTCCACCTGATTTGGATTGCAACTTTCACCCTAACAGTTGAGGAACTGTTGATAACTATGATCACACAGTTGTTTTGTTTGTGATAATTAACCATTTATGCTTGCGTTCATCGATGCAAACCAATTGCTTTTATTGATACCAGTGGCATTTTAAATAATGCTTTATTTTAAAACAATTTGTCATATGGAAGCGATTTTTTGTGGTTTCTTAGTTCATTGCTCAGAAGGAAAAACTGCTTTTATTTCTTGCTTGCAGTTGTCTGCAAAATAAAGTGTTATTTAAAATCAAATGAAATACTGCTATATTGCATTGTGCTAAAGGAGGGGAGAGAATACTTTTAAAAATCCAGGAAGCATAAGGATAGAACCAGGAAGGCATGAACTCCTACGTGATGGGGATATGGACTAGCTTTGCAGGTAATGGGGGTCACATAAAATGATGTTGGGGGGCCACATGCTTCCCACCTGTGGTCTACACTTTGGAAGAGACTGTTCACTCTGTGGGAAAAGCAAAGTTGCACGGAAATTGATTGACTGATAATAAAGAAACAAGTTGACAAATTGGAAGAGTGTCAACACAAGCAAGAAGCAGCCTTGCTGGTGGTTTCTGTTGTAGGGGTAGGCTTAAAGATTTCAAGAATGACATGAGGAGGTCTCTCACGTTAGAGAATTACTTTTTTTTATTTAAGGATACTATTCTGAAATGTGCTTAATGGACAGGCTGTGTTGCAATCAACACTAGTGATGTCATTAATTTGCTAATAGCATTTTCTCAGTGACAGGAAACTAAGATTGAGTAATGACAGCAAACGGTATCTCCACAAAAGAATATCTGCAGTGGGGAATTACAGGTCTCTTTTTTCATAGCATCCCAAATTTGTGAAACAGGAGAGCGGTTCCACATGTTTACAGGTGACTGATCCTCTGTCTTGCCTTACACAAGGGCAAAGGTGAAAGAAAACCTTGCATGGACAAGATTCTGCCTGTCATCAGGTCACAGCAGACCCAGGCCCTACAATAAATCAATATTTATGGCTTGCAGCAGTCGAGAGTATTTGTGGGAAATAACCATTTGCAGAGTTCCCTCAAGCATGGGCAACAGCCCTGACACACTTTTTGATAGAGCCAGATGCTTTCCTGGGGCTCCACTAAACTAAAATCACATCAAAGGTGTGTACTAAATTTTATAGGGAGGCTAAGGTAGCACAATCCTCTTTGTTAAATCAGAAAATAAATGCACACTAGAAAATGCATGGTGTGGGGGAAAAGAAAGATATAGGGCTAGAATATCAGACACACATTCCCTATAGCCACACACACGATAAATTACATTGTTTTAGGTGCCTTGATTCTCCTAAATTCCTGGGTGCCAGATCCTCTGCCAAGTTCAGGGGTCTAGTGGGTGTTAGAGTTTAATCAGTTCTTGGCATATTAATATGGGCTGCCAGATGATGGATTTAGCAAAGTGTTAAAATACAGGCTCAACAAGTTTCCCATTAAGGAAATCGCCTGGGATAAAAGCCATTATGGAGAACAAAACAACAACAACAACAACAACAACAACAACAACAACAACAACAACAACAACAACTGTGCCTCATTTCCAAAGGAAACACAAACCTGGGTAAGTGCCTGAAACCCCTGACATATCAGACCATTTGGAGATTAGGATGGTGTGTAACAATGTTCACCCCCCCCCAAAAAAAAACCCATATAAAATGGCTTCATGCTTTCATACACACACACACCACTTATTTTAAATTGTTTGCTTTTTTAATTAAAAATTGAGAAGAATCTGGAAATAGGACAGAATGAATTTATGGGTAAAAAAAACTGATGTGGTCCAGAATTAAAGGCTGTCCACAATGCAATGGTTGTTTCAGTGCCCTGAAAAATTGAACCAGAAAAACACCAACCCAGCAATCTTGATTTCAGCAGTCTTGGGTAGATAAAACTTAATTTGGGAAGTGTTCCTTTGTTTTGTTTTGTTTTGTTTTTTATTTTATTTTTTAGCGCTCATCCTCATTTTTCTAACTATTTTTACAGAGTCTTGACATCTCTAATTAGAAGTTTTCCATACAGGCAAGTGAATTTACCCCCAGCTGGGAAAACATGGCTTAGCAAGAGTTTTACATCTGCCCTCATTGATCTACAGATTATCTCACATTCAAGCCTCTGCAGCCTCTGGGAGCAGCAAAGAAAGGAAACAAATGTGAGAAAGAGCATTGAAAAATCTTTCTTGGCTTCTGGGTTCAGCAGATCACGTTTGGCAGTCTGTAGACAGGAAAATGTGTGTGTGTGTGTGTGTGTGTGTGTGTGTGGTTGTGTGTGTGTTTTCCCATGCAATAAGTCACTGTTGGTGGGGAAGGAAATAAAGAAGCAAATAACCATAACTGGAATTAAGCAAGCCACAACTTACCGGTAATTGAAAATGCTCAAGATGAGAGTGGAGTGGAAGGGGCTGAAATGCTTCTAGCCCCTCCCCCAAAAGGAGATTCTTAGGGAAATTGGCATTGATAGCTACAAAGTAACCTGGCACCCCAAACTCAAACTTGTGCTAGGGCTGGGTAAGAAACTCAATTGAGCTTGCATGTAAAGGTGAATTTATGTAATTCGCACCTTCTGTGGACTGAACATAGCCATCCTTCAAAATTTGCACCTCTCTGAATTTTGCAGTTGAATTCTTCAGCCAAGTAATGTGTGCAATAGTTCATATATTAAGGTAAAGTATGCATAAAAATGAACATTTCCATTCTCCTTTAAGTGGAAGAAGCAGAGCAAAGCACCATTTGAATCACCCTCCCCACCCTAAAGTGGCAAAGTATGTGTTGAGCAGTCCACCTTCTCTCTGTCACCCAATAGGATTTTTCTGTCTTCTCCATGCAGAGGACCCACTGTAATACATGGTTCTTCTTCCTCTTGCTTCAAACATAGCTGAATAAACCTTTTTATTATTTTTAACCTCTCTTGCAAGCCTGAGCTCATTCTGGGTTTTGACCCGCCTGACCTACCTGTGCATTTCTCATTTCTTCTATTTCTTATACATTCCCTTCTTACATCTTAGCTCTTCTTATGCAGCCACATTGGTTTCTTTAGGTGCCTCCCACCTTTCTTTCTTGTTGGAATTGTCTACCTTTGTGCCTTCAATATTTCACCTTTAAGAAATCCCCATCTCTTTTGGACACCCTTCTCTTTGAGTATTTCTGGCCATGGCATTTCACCCAGTAGAAGCTTTTTGAAATCAGTCTTCTCTTTCCTGTGTATAATGAAACCCAAGAGGACACGATCACTTCTTTCTAGGATTCCCTGTACTTCTACTTTGTCAATCAGTCCCTCCATGTTGGTGAAGACCAGGTCCAAAAGGTATGACCCCCTTGTTGCTTCTTCCACCTTCTGGGGAATGAAATCGTCAGAGAGGCACTGAGGAATTTCTTGGACCTTACATTGTTGGCAAAGTTTGCATTCGATCAGATATCGAGGAAGTTGAAGTCTCTCATGACTACTATATCTCTCCTTTTTGAATGTTTGGTAATCTGTTCTAGGAAGGCATCATCCAATTCTTCAGTCTGTAGCAGACACCCACAGTAAGGTCACTGTTGTTTCCCTCTCCAACAATTTTTACCTATATACTCTCAGTCTGCCTTCTATGCTCTGAATCATCGATCTCTTCACAAGTGTAGACATCCCTTACATATAATGTTGCTACTCCTCCCTTTATGTTTGATTTATTCCTTTTGAGCAAGTTGTACCCCTCATTTTCTACATTCCAGACATGAAATTCTTGAATGCCTATTAGGTCCTATTTGCCACCCTGTATAAAGAACGTAAGTTCTTCTTGCTTGTTTTCCATACTCATGTAGAGACAACCGAAACCATGCTGCCCCTCCTTTGTAGGGAGTCACCTGCCACCACCGCACACCTCTTCCTTCTCTGGGGAGCAGCAGCAACCGTTTTGTACAATGTACTCTCCACTGCCATCTCAGTGTGTTCTGAGGTCTGCAAGCACTGTACTTGCTCCTCTGAGTGAGAATTGGTGTCCGAGGTGAGAGTATGAAATCAATTTTGTAGCTCCAAAGACACAGCATGGCTCCTTTGTGTCATGACTCATGTTCTTCCAGGGAATTGTCTCATTTTATAGATGAAGTATATCCTTCTGCTGAAAAGAGTCCTTAACATCTTCTGTCTATGACTGTGGGGCAACTGAAGTCTTCACAGCATCCCACGATTCTGTGGGTCTCAGTGCCTCCTGCCTCTCTGCCTCTGCCTTCAGCTCCTTTGTGCCCCCCCCCGTCTCCAGCCTTCATTCACACAGCAACAGTAACCATTGGCAGTGAGGGGGGCAGGTGGAGGGAGGGAGATGGGCACAGGGTTTTGTGGGTGGACACGGCTGTGAGGGAGTGGAGTGCAGAGGAGCCTGACTGAGACTGAAGAGGAGGAGGAGGGGTGGGAGGAATGTACCATTGATAACAGTGTGGTAGGGAATGGACTGAAGAGGAGGGCTAGGAATTGCCCCCTCCGTCCCCTCAGCTCCTGTCAGAAGAGGAGTGGGAGTGGGAAGATTTTGCAGCAGTTTCAAGAGAAGAAGGAGACAGGGTTGAGTTACAGCTGCAGGAAGAACTGCCAAGTTACAAGATAGTGGGAGAGAGGGGGAAAGTTGGAGAGCAGCCAGCAGACACTTCCTTAGAGAGTCTGGGAACTCCTTCTCCAAGGACTCGCTGATCACTCAGAATTCAAGAACAAAGGACGCTGTGGAATTTGAACCCTGTGGTGTCCTATAGATTCACATGTTGTTGTTGGAGATGGAAAGGGAGGGGTCAGAGTGAGAAACGTCCTAATGGCGTCTAGGACCAGATTCTTTGTTCTGCTCCACAGTTACTGAATAAAACCATAAATATGAATTTCCTTGTTCAATCTTTGATCCTGGAGGCTGCCAGGGGAGGAGATAATCCCTCAAACCTGACATAGTGTCAGCCAGCAGCTGGAAGAGCCCCAATTCAGGCAATTCCAAACACACCGAAGTCACATATGGCGTTGAGTGTTTGGTAGGTGGTCATGACTTGGGGGGAAATGGCCTCTTGTGCCTAAGCAGGCACACAGATTGGTGATTTCCAACTGCTGGATATTGTTTTGTTTTATTTCATGATAATTGCACTGGGCCTCTTTTGGGGAGGAAAAGTGGAATATAAATAAATTTAACATAATAAAATAGAAATGGCTGCACTGTCTAGCTTTTCCACCAATTGACATGTCTTCATTTCAACATATTGTTTTGGTGCATTCAATGGGACTATATTAAAAAGGTCACTTTTCCTTAATGTGCTTAGCATGCTGTAGCTGGTTAGTGTTAATCTTTTAATTAAAAGGTCAGATCACTCATCTTCATCTCCTTAGACCGACTGTCACTATATTATTTTCTTTACAAATGAGCTGATCCAGTACTAGATAATAATACGAATCATTGATGCAAATTGTGAACAAAGGAATCAAATAATAATGTTTGGTTGAAATCATAATCTATGTTCCAAGTGAAGATGAGAAACCTGCCTTTAAGGATGTTTCCCCCCCCCTTCATTTTCTTTTCTTTTTGTGGTGTACCTGAAAGATTAGAATAAATTGAAAAAGCCCTGGTGCCATAAAAGCTATTTTCATTATTTAAACCATAGTCAGATTCTTTGAGTATCTTCTGATCAGATCTGAGCCTAATTGCCTACCAAGGCTCTTTAGAAGGAACTCTCTTATTTTTCATTCATATTTCCTAAATGATATGCTCTGATGCTAATATAGAGTCTTGCAGGAAGATTTTCTTTTCCTTCAGATTCTCAGATTCTCTGTACAGAAAACTTTTCTTTATTATCCTAAGAATTGATCAGATATTACACACACACACACACACACACACACACACACGTATATAATATATATGGATTTATCAAACATTATGTGTTGTATCCAGGGCAGTGCTATGTAAAAGCCACTTAGTATTCATCTACACCTGGTGAAATGTTTATGCCAGTGGATCATTGTTGCACAAAAAATGTGTAAGAAGGTTGCTGGCAGCAGATTGCACAATCTATTCTGCAATCTGTTGCACAATGAGTTTTTGCTAGCAACACTGTCTTGCTGGATTTCTCTGTTCTTCAGCATTATATCTCACCTGTCCATTAGTGCAAGAGCCCTAGCTAAGGACGCATCATATCCTGTCCTCCAATTTCTTTAAAAGTGTGTCTTTTCTTCTGAAAACATGCTTCCATTTTTCTGCCTTATTCTCATGACACCTTAGAATTTGTGGGGTTTTGAGCTTATGCTATCATTATAAAGTGACCAAGGGTGGTTTTTGTGTGTCTTGTTTAAGCAAACATTTCTCCAGCACTCAGGCCCTTACAGAGCCAGGCAGGGGCACGGGCCAGGTAGATAATGTGCCCCCCGTTTTTTTTTACCCTGGGGATTTCAAGGCTCGAACCGTATCTGCATATAAAGACAAAATGCAAAATATAGATATACAATAGTGCTTTTAAAAAATACATAGGGAAAGGGATTATTTTAAGTATTTACATTTAAATAATGGTGAGCGATTATGAATATGCTGACCAAGGCCCCCTTTGGAATCGGAGGCCCGGGGCAAGGGCCCATATGACCCCCCTCTGTTTGGGCCTGCCAGCACTCTGCAGTCTCCCTGGGAGCTAGAAGTTCTTGCTCTGAAAAAGCCCCAAGTGAGAAGATACCTCATGGCATTTCCCCATGGGCATTAATTAAAGCAGGGCACCCACGAAGTCTGCAGACCACTGATGATTTGTGGAGTGAAAATAGAGGCATGCCCAGATACCCCCAAGCCATTTCAAAAGTAAGTTAAATGTGACAAAACCCTTGCACCGCACCCATGAGAATTTCACTGACTCCCTCATTTCCTATGCTAATTTCCAAATGCAATTTCTTTTCTCATTAATTGATGGAGAATGGTCAGAAAAAGAAGCACATGAGAAAATTGAGTGCAAGATACTGCCTTCCGCTCCTATCTCTTATACTACTTTTACAGCTATTATGAAAGCAGTTTCCCAAGCACCTTTCTCTCACAGTCTTTCATCATTTGAATCACGAGCTGACAGAGTGATGCCAGTTCTCTGTGTTGTAGCTGATTTGATATGTGATATTCTAGGGATGTTCTTAGGGATGGGTTAGTACGGTTATGTCACTTAGACGGAGGTCTTCAGCTACTCAAAGGCAATTGTTAGATATCTTTAGCTTGGAAAGCAGCCTTTATCACACACAGTTCATTCCTAACTGGAGAACAGACTACAGTTAGATTGGGTTGTTTTCCAAGTTTGTCCCATGGCAAATTTTCTCTTGTAAGGTATGCAGACTCTGTGAATGGGTAAATGTTAGAGCTGTGCAGCTGCCACAAGATTTACCTTGTATCTGAAGCATTTGGGAGCAGCCTGATCAGTTTAGGATCTGCTCTTTGTCATTCTGATTCAATGGTTGTGTACATACGTCACTTTAAAGTGGATTTGATGCATCATGTGTGCATCTGTTTTTCACATGTTACTCACATGATGTTGCCTTCCTCTAAGTGGCAGCCTGCTCTTTCACCCCATTTAATCCAGATTTTCCCAATCTTCAGATAATTTACTAACAGCTGATATAGTTAAGTACATTGTGTGGGCATTTGGGTTTTTTAAGTGTGTGGCAACATGTTGTTGGGTGCTACCTATCACCACACTCTGTACTTCATTTATCAGTGGGCTGCTGTTGGGGTCAAGCATGACATACTTTTTTAAAAAAAAATCTGTTGTTATATGCAAGTCTGGCAGATTGGAAAGCAAACTTGTAGCTTGTAAAACAATAGATAAATTGACCACATACAGGTAAACAAACACCTGCATGCATGCCCACAATGGCCCTCAGGTTTCTGGAGCTCAGGGTGACGGTGGTGGGTCTGTTGGTGGGTCCAGGTATGACAAGCACATTTTTAATGTTTTGTGAAAGTCTGGTATATCAGAAAAATTGTTAATTCAAGAAATTATTTTGAAAAATTGCACCTTGCACTTAGGCAAAAAGTACCTGCATTGTGCACATGTGTCACAATGAACCTCAGATTTCTAGAACCCAGGTAGGAAACAATAGCACACAGTGTTATATCTCACCAAACACCACCCATCAAGACAGGTTCAATTGAAAGTGCTCAAATGTGGACAAATGTGCACAAGAGCAACCCACATGCACATTAACACTCAGGTGTGTTAAGAACAAATTTGTTATCTAAGTTGTTAAATCTAAGCTGTTAAATCTGTTTTGCACACTTTGACTATAGTGGGGCAATGGATAAATGGATATTACTCTTTTCCTTTTTATGTAAATGATGAAATTTGCCGGCAAATAAGACCCTCCAGAACTGATGAGCTAGCCTGCCAAATATTCATCCCGAGGGTTTCATGCAGAGAACTCTTGATTTTATTTTTTAAAGTCTCAATTAGGTGATAGATCTTTTTACATTTTGTCAGTTAACCATTGGGGAGACTTGATCACTTACATAAAGTTAGAAACTATTTGGCCTAAACGCTGCCCCCTTGACTCTACTCAATTTCCACCATTTTTTTCTAGAGTTCAAAGAATTGATTTGAATTCAAACAAGTCACAAAACATATGTATGCATTTTGAAACGTATTGCTCCAAATAATAGTCCTGTTTTCCATTGATGATGGAGGGGAAAAAATCAGCTTCTTTGTAGGGGAAGCAGCAGCAGCAGTGATGTGGGTCATTTGAATGCCAGGTTATATTGAATTTAGCATGAAGTCCCCAGATGGATATCTGTCTGATGGAAGCAGAAGCAACTGATGTGATTAAGGCCAGAGTTTTTGATTAGCTGGACTTTGACAAGGCTTATTGGATTGTGTCAGGTGGGGATTTCTTGAGGAATTGCCTCTGTCTCAGAACCAAATCGCCAAGCTGACACGCTGGGGACTGTGAGACTTTACTGCAGATGAATCTGTAAAAGAATAATTTTAATTGGCAGGAATGAAAGAGTGGGAAATGCTAGCGCATTAGCACAAAGAGACTTATTCTGACAGGTCAGTTTGTTTTCATTCCAAACGCCTTTCATTTGTGTGGTGGTAATCCACATGGAACCTACGGCATTCCCTTGGCATCCTTCAAACATGTGGTGCGCCAGAAGAATGCAAGACCTGGAATATTAGCTGACCTGTTATGGGCTGAGATCACAGCTGGACCAATTATTAGTCAAGCATCACTAATGGGGCTACTGAGCAAGCAGCCTGTGACAAGGAAGGTCAGGGTGTGTGGGGAGGGGGTGCTGTTTACTGCACATGCTACTAATTATTCATCTCAGTAGCCATCGTTACATTGTACCCTTTGTGTGATGCAGAAACCTCCTGGCCTTGCATATGGAGTTAAGAGTTCAGTAGGTACCTAAGAACTGCAAAATTGCATCTTATTTGGTCCCATTGAATGTTAACTAATGATGTACCACTGTGCATGGTTCGTAATTTTCTTGGAGCTGCACAACCATTCTCATGAATTGTTTGAGAGGTGTGTTGCAGGAATGGGAGAATTCCAATGTGCTTTATTTCTTGGAGAGGTGTCGGGAGATCGGGGTAGATTGAAGATTGGTCTCTCCTTTGGTTGGAACCACGTAATGAATGAATGAATGAATGAATGAACTTTTCCACCAAGTTGCTCAGGACCATGTTGTACACAGTCCTCCAGCACTGAAAGCGTTGTCACTTTTGAAGTCCATTTACAAGTGTTTTGTGTTGAAACTGCTTGCAAACAGACTTCAGACCTCTATCAAATTGTCAGCTGATTTCCTAATGATATCAAGTGATTGACAGGTGGGTGGCCCCACTCATCTGTCAAAGCCACATGGAGATTTTCTTGCAAACCCTGTTTCGTGCTCAAAATATTCATGATTTAATATGTGCAGAGCCCTGCACAAAATGAATTGTTCCTTGGTGACCATGAGAAGTAAAATTCCCCACGTGGAGGGTAATAAACACATTGGAGTTCCATTTTGTTCCACACATTAGGAGTTAGGTCTGGGAAAGGATGAATCATCTATTTCTGAATGACATCCATACCTCACCCCCAAGTGTCTTCGCCCATAAATCTATGTTGCTCCATTTCTGCTTTCACCTGTAATTTTTATTTAAAATGCACCAAAAATACGTTTAAATGTGTATTTTAAATGCACAATATTAACATAATTCTATTTCGCATCTTTCATGACATTTATTTATTTTGAGCCAAGAACTGCATCAGAACATTTGGGAAGTATGAAAACTAATGAACAGGTAAATTCTAATCTGGGCATAAGACTGTATATAAACCATACATTTAAAGCACATTGAAAGGATGCCCCCACAAAAACACCCAGAATTGTAGTTTGTTAGAGATGCTGGCAATTGCGCATTTGTAAGGGATGAACTACAGTTCTCTGGATTATTTTTTTTGGGGGGGGGGGGAGAGATATATGCTCTGAATGTATTATGTATATGGTGCTTTAGTCTGGGAGGTCTGGACCAGATCCATTGATAGCAGAATTTGCAAAGATCAAATTTCTTAGGCGTCCCAAGTTTCGAGATGCATGCTCCCCTTTCTGGGCCAAGATATAATTTTCCATGATTTAATTGTTGGCAAAGATTAATTAGCACCCCAGCCATTCCCAGCTGTGCTGCCTGTGAGAGTCTGCTGTTGAATGGCATGACAGTCACCAAGATGTATGCCGTCACCACTCCACGGGCCTGTGATTCATTGCTCTGTCAGTCGTTTGAGATACAGTGTATGAAAATGCCATATAAATGCAAATCCAAACACAAACACTGAATTCCCCTGTTGGGTAGTGATAAGGTGCTCATCCAGATGACATATTATGATTTAAAAGTGGAAAGTAATATCAGGGAAAAGATGGGAGGGGGACCAACAACAATGACTCTTAAAATGGATTTCATTTTCAGGTGTTTATATTTCTATGCATTTACCTTTTTTTTTAAAAAAAAAAATCTGCTGCTTCCCCCTTTCCTCTCTCACTCTATATCACTTTGAGATTATGCTTTTGTGATTAATTAAATTAAATGGAGATAATGGAGATAAACTCTGCAACAGAATTGGGAAATGATGGAATTGGCTCTCTGAGGAAGGGTGCGTAGCTGGGGAATGCTGCAAATAGCTGAAGTTTTTGTTTCCGCAAAGGAAAAACAGCATATTTGATGATACAGATAAATATCTTGAATAAAACAGCAAGATTCTGAACTGTCATCATGGGATCCATGGGTGAGGGGGGAGTTAAGAGAGTGGTGGCATGTTGTATAAGATATCCATGTCATAATCAAACTTATTACACAGAATGTGGAATTCACAGCCTGTGAATTGTCAGCTAATGTGCAATTCCAACATCTTTAGGAACAATTGCCCCATCTTGTAGTGCTCCTAATGCAATGTTATGTCATAGGGAATCATGAGGAATCAGAATGCAAACTAAAATTAAAAACCTACAAGGGCCCAGTGACCATGGCATGAAGTCTAGAAGAAGACACCTTTTCAGAGATGCAGTTAGCATTGGATAACTTAAACTCTTCTAGGATCAAAACCACATTCAGTCTTAGAGGAAATGGTTTCTGCAGTGTTTTGTGAAAGTGCTTATGTGTGCTGTGTGTAAGATAATCTTGTTTATGTGCACTGTATACAATATGAAACATGCTTGACCAAACCTAAAGCCAACTTGGGGATGAGGAACCTTTTTTTCTGCCTGAAGGCTGCATTGTGTCATACCCAATCTTCTGGGGACACGTTGCACATACATACACCATACAAACACCTCCCCAACCCCTCTTTGCTACTGACCAGCTGCTTCTCAATCAGCTGGGTAGCAAGGAGGATCTCCCTCTTGCTCAGCACTAGTTCTCTGCCTCCTGGCTTATCTAGCCAAGCTTCCTGTTTCCCCACATTGGCCCTACTGAGAAACCCATAAACAGTTCATGAGGGGAATGTAGAGGTAGCACATAGCTGCCATAACTAATGACCATTGATAGTGCTATCCTCCAAATCCCCCTTTAAATCCATCTAACCTAATGGATATTTCCACCACATCTTGAAGAAGTGATTTCCACAGCTTAATTATGTGTTGTGCGGTGGTGGTGGTGGTGGTGGTGGTGGGTTTCCATTTGTCAATCCTGAATCATGTACCAATCAGTATCATTACATGGACCCTGGGTTCTAGTGTTTTGTGAGAGAGACTAAAACTTCTCTCTATCCACTTTTTCCACACCACACATAATTTTATATATCTTTATTGATTCCTCCACTTACTTACCTTTTGGTAAGCTAAAAAGACCCATACATTCTGTAACTTTCCTTTGTCGGCAAGTTGCTCCTGCATTCTGTTCATTATGGATGACTCGTGCTCCCCTGCAGCTGCCTCTGCAGCTTGCCCAGCTCTATAGCATCTGGGATGTGATGGCCAGAACTGCATGCCACAAATTTTTATAGTGCCATTATGATATTGACAGTTTTCCTTTACCTAATAATCCCTAAAATGGATTTTGCCTTTTTCACAGCTGCCACACACTAGGTCGGCATTTTTATTGAGCTACCCCCCCCCCCATGACCCTAAGATCTCTTTCCTGGTTAGTCACTGCTAGCTCCATCAGTAAATGTGTAGAATTTGTTTAGGTTTTTAGGCCCCACAGTGAACCACTCCACAGTTACTTACATTGAACTGAATTTGCCACTTGGTTGCACATTTTGAAACAATCTCTTTGGAGCAGTCATTGTTGGCTTTCACCACCACAAATTGATTTCCTACTGAGAAGGCTGAGATTAACAATGCAGAGGGCCTTCTCAGTAGTGGCGCCCTCCCTGTGGAACACCCTCTCTTCAGATGTCAAGGAGACACAGCTTTTAGAAGACATCTGATGGCAGTCCTGTATTGGTAACAGACACAATGTTCCCTGAGAATGATCCAGACACTCCACAGGCCAGGAACCTGAAGGAGTAGGAAAGCCCCTTGGATCCAATGCTGAGGAGACTCATGAGGGGCAATCCAGGTTGATTCCTGATGAAAACCCTCAATAATTGTCAGAGAAGTGGACCACCCCACTCACAGTCCTCAAGAGCACTAAAAGCTTCACATTCAAGCCTAAGAATGATGATACAGTGTGCATCTACAGACCCAGACATTGTGTTACTCTGGATCAACTCAGGATTTAACAATCCCTGATACTCCTTCACTGCCTGTAGCTGTGGTTAGCATGTGGTTTAGGGGGCCATGTAAAACTTTCCTCTGGAGCTTTCCATTTGCTGGAAAACACAGTGATCTGACTCCTTGCTGGCTCTAGTTCTGCCTCTTTGCTGTGTTGTACCTTATAGGATGCCCTGTGATATTAACCTTGGACTGTTTCCTGACTTTGTTTCTGGGTCATATTTGGTCCTATGCTGATACTCTATGTTTGACCTTGGTTTGTTCGGATTGCATTGCACCAAAATCCCTGCCTTCGTGGTAAGTATTTTGGTGAAACACTTATACCTACTGGGACCATAGCTCCTGAAGGTTCCCACTAGATTGTGTCAGCTTTCAGCCTCCTTTATTGAAGCAGGAGTTAGAGGAAATTAAACTCCTGTGCAGGAAAAAAACATTTCTGAACATTCTTAGATTATCCACATCTTGAGACTATGTCCTGCAATGCTCTCCTGTAGCTGAAGGGCCTTCCCTTTCACAATTTTACCCCCTTCTCACAAGGGTTAATGAAAACAGCAGGCAAACAGTCAGCAATTAGAAATAGAGAAATATTTGTGGGCATCCAGCAGCCTGAATAAAAGCAGGCATGAAAAATCTGATGCCTAGAAGGGTACTGCCTTCAGATGCCTTCCAAAGAAAAAGCAGCACTTTGGGGTGATCCTTTGAGGAATCTAAGTCAGAGCCCCAGAAGCTCTTTTCTCTTTGAAACAGCAAAAGGAGCAGCAACCTGAAATATGTTTCTGTTATTCTCAAAAGGCTTTCTGCATTGTGTGCTCCTCTCCACCCTTGTCTTCCTTCTCCCCATTTTGTTTGCTCCACACCTTCTTGTCCAGAACAGCCCAACCATTGAGTCCTGGGCTGCCCCCACCTCCCTCCTAAAATACCTATTTTTTCCTGGCTCTTTTTACCCATGGAGGCAGATGGCACCACCCTCAAAAATGTACCTTTTATCCAGGCCTCAGGTGAGAAGATAGTAGTTCACCCCAAAGCTCTTTCTCTTTTTGCTTCTGTGCTACTGCTTCTCCTTGAGTCTCTGCAGAGTTGCTCTTCCTCCCCCACCAACAGCTTGTTATGTGGTGAGAGGCTGAGGAGTGAGAGCTGCACTTAACTTATTACTATTTGATTGCATTTACCTTATTAACTGAATGAGGGTGTGTGCGAAGGAGGTATCATTTTTTTTCACTTCCAGCCTTTTAAAAAACCCAACATGTACTTGCACATCTACAGGGGTCTTTGCATACAGGCTTCCCACCTGGCAGCAATTCCTGGGACGCTCATGTGACTGTGCAATGTGCCATGGCCACATGGGCATTTCCCAAAGTGCTGCTGGGCCGGAAGCCTGTTTGTGAAAACCACCGTGATGCTGCAAGTACATTTAAAAGATATATGAACTGCAAAAAATAAAAAGACCCCCATGCCCACCTCTTCAGCTAATAGAGCAAGTAAGCACAACACAACATCCCTCTGCCCCATGACTTTTCTTCCCAAGTTTTACTTTCCTGCCCTCTTTGGGTACACCTTCAATGCAAATCCCCTCTCCCCATTTTCACAAATGGCTGAAGAAAGTGGGCCGTAAAGGTTTGGAACAGCACAATTTCCTATACAATAAATGTTGCAACCAAATGAAAGAAGCTTGAATTTCCTGCAACTATGGATGAGTGCACAATAAACACTGGCCTGGAAGGACCCTAATAGACTTCTGTTGTCATGATCTCTTCTCTTTATTCTGTCTTTGTTCTTTGCTATCTTCATCTTTATTCGCAGAAAGCAGCAGGCTTTACTCTAGCTGCATGTGAATGGAAGTTAATGACAACCTCCATTCTTGTTTCTTGTCCTTGATATAATGAGTAAGATGGTTAAGGTAAAAGAGCTGGCTCCTCTAGGAAGCTGGCCTTGACTGACAGAGGCTGCTCCTGCTGCTCAAGGAAACCATGAAGAACAACTGTAAGAAGTTTGACTGTTTCCTTAAACCACAAGATAGGATACTATACTATATCAACACTGCCCCAATAACCCATTTGTTAAGGAGGTAGCCCATAATAGCTGCAATTGCACCACTCAGTTTGTTAGAATATGGTGCTGATAAGGTTGCAGGTTTGATCCCTGTATGAGAAAGCAGGGGGTTGGATTAGATGATCCTTAGGGTCCCTTCCAACTCTACAATTCCATAATTCCTCTGCCTGATTCTATGATTCTATGATTTTGGAGTTTGAGCAAACATAGGAAGTTAAATAGGATCGTGAGTAAACGTTTCAGAAAGATCCTGCCCTTTGTGAACATTTTCCCTTCTGCTTCCCTTAGATGGTGCTAATGGGGTACAAAACACATAAAACTTATGGATTTAAAACACAAGGAGAGAACTTATTTTGTTATTCAGAGTTTCTTGAACATTACATTTCTCTTCTTTTAGCTCTTCTTTATTTCTTTCCCCTTTCCTTTCCCTTTTAAACAAAAACAAAAACCTTCAGCGCTTTAATGTAAAGTGCCTTCCTGCTGAAATAATGCATAGCAGTGCAAATATATATGTGATTTTAGTATTTCTCAGGCACTGCTTTCTTTTTGTGTGAGTAATCTGCTTTTGCTCTTCAATGTTAAAACATTTTTATGCTGCATACAGTCTCATAAGAATATGAGGCCAAAGACCCATCTGGTCCAGCATCTTGGTCTCACAGTGGCCAGCCAGATTCCTGTGGGAAACCTACAAGCAGGAAGCAAGCACAAAAGCACTCTCCCCTCCTGTGGCTTCCTTCAACTGGTATTCAGAAGCATTGCTGCCTTCAACAGTGGAGGCAGAGCATCGCCATCATGGCAAGGAGCCATTGAAAGCTTTATCCTTCATGAATTTACCTAATCCACTTTTGAAGCCACATAGATTGGTGGCCTTCACCACCTCATGTGAAATGAATTTCTCCACCACCCCTAGCAGTGAGCCACCTAGAGATCAATATTTACTGGGTGGTTTTATATAAAAAAATATCCTTGACTAAAGAACAGTGCACTCCTTTGATCTGAGGTGGTTGTTCTCTTCCACCAAGCACATGACTTCTGGGTGGAATAAACATGGTACAAGGAGGAAGGTAGAGGAATCTCACCTAGCCAGCCAAATCAGCTGGCTCAACCCTTTGCGATCTGCAGGGTGACAAAAAGATCAATGGGATGACATATTCTGCAGACAGATCATCCTAATGGACCATACAAATGAATTAATTTGTGTGTGTGTGTGTGTAGAAAATATGCATTTTTAAAAACGTATTTTATACATATATTCTGGAGCTGCAGTAAAGTAAGGTGATTTTTGGAAAATATATTTGATAAAGTACACGAAATGACAGGTTATCATTTTCCTAGGAATTCTAAAACAATTCTTCTTGGGATGCTCTGATGTGAAGTCATCAGTGTTGATCCTCAACTGATAGACAACAGCAATTTTATGTGAAAATAAAATAAAATCCTCCAAGTATAGCAGACTGGTTGGAAACAACACATGGGAATATGTTGTGCAGATAAAGCAGACATATAACAGGAAAACTTTATATTATCATCAAAACAAATTCTTCTAATTAATCACTGCAATTTAACTTTCTACAAAATTGTTCTTTTCTGAAATTATCTATCCCACTGGCGGAGGATGAGGAGTGCGGGGGGAGTGCACCGCCCCTGGCAGCATGATCCAAGCAGGGTACCATCATGGCTGACCTCCACCCACGCTGGGTGCCCTGCCCTCGCAGGCGGCGCACCCCACCCCCAGGATGTGCGTTCTGCCCCTGCGGGTGGCACCTCCACCCCCAGGACATGTGCCATGCCCCTGCAGGTGGCACACCACACCCCCAGGATGCACTCCAACCCCGCCCCTGCCTGCTCTCTGGCCCCCAGTGCCAGAGCATGAAGCTCTGCCACAGATCTACCCCCCTCTCCTTTATTACCTTTCTACTTGCAATCTTCTGCGTTCAATCGGTATTATGCTTTTTATTGCATATTAATATGTTACAATCAACAACAATTATTCAAAATATCAGTATGAGGTAGCTTAATTGGGAGTGTTTTTTAATGCTAGGTTTTAATGCTAGGTTTGAGGGGAAAATAGTATCCCAAATTCTGCTTGCTATTTGTGCACGATGAAATGGAGGTGTGGATATTTTCTGACTGGAGAGACAAAATGCTTCAACCTAATTTCCTTCCACAAACACACAAACCAGAAACAACCGATTTTGAGAAATTTCTCCTCATTTTCTCGAATAAAACTCTACTGTTACTCCATATTAGTGGAAGATAAAGGTCATGAAGATGGAAAGGAATAGGGGCCAAGTCCCTTGTTCCCCTTAACGATATTGAAAACAATATTAAACTGGACTCACAATTGCACCAAAAATTCACAAATGGTAAAACTGGTAAAATATTATCCAGGGTAGGACTGAAATTCGCTCAAGTGGACCTCAAAATGATTTTTAAAAGTCAGATAATCCCCTTTTGAGAATTTCGGCATATGATGAAAAATATCCAGTCTGCAAGGCAGAAAAAGAATTGTGGAAGGGCTGTTCCTCAGTGTTGGAGCAATTGCTCTGTATACAAAAGATCCCAGGTTAAATGCCTAGCATCTCCAGGCAAGGCTTGCAAACTCCTCTGTTTGAAACCCCATAATGCAGCTGCTAGCTAGTGTAGATCATACTGAAATAGATGGGTCAATGGTCTGACTCAGTATGAGGTAGCTTAATTGGGAGTTGGGGGTTGTAGCTCAGTAGCAGAGCATCTTATTTGCCTGCAGAAGGTCCCAGGTTCAGTTCTCAACAGCTCCAGGTAGGGATGGGAAAAAAACTCCCTGTCTGAAACTCTGGAGAGGCTACTGCCAGTGTAGGCAATACTGAAATAGATAGGCCAGTTACATTAAGTAGCACAAATCAAAGTAAAGTGGGAGGAAACCCACATAACAGATAAATACTGTTGATTCTCTAACAGAAATATTTGAGAAAACTGCCAAGCCATTTTAAATATGCATACTTTCAGTGTTACTATCTAGCAAATACTAGGAGCAAATTTATGATTATGATTGTATGTAGCATCTTCAGAGGATGCCCATTTTTATTATGCAGGTCAAGATGTAGTATTTCCCTGAACTCATTTGCATGTGGATGGTTTCTTTAAAACACTTGCCCTCCCTGTGCCTTTGTGTATTCTAGCAGTATGATTAGTATTTCATTTTGATAATCCATTTAATAAACATAGATTATCCCCAAAGTGAGAGAGTTCTTGATTTCCAGTGCTTGTCAAAAGCCTCCTTAATTCATTTGCAGCCTTCTATATGACCCCCTCCTGACCATCTACTCATATTCATTGTTGATTTTTACTGACAGATTCCAAGGCAGTAGCTGCTTGACATTTTGTTTCATCCACTCCCAAAGACCCTTGCATAAAGTTTTGGGACGCTTTGAAATCAGGGAAGGTTTATGCCAATCAGGCGTAGCCTGCACTTTAAAAAAAAAACGCCTCATGTGAAAAAAGGTGGAAGTGTAGTCTTGATTATGGAGCCTCTCTGATTGCTCTTCACTGCTCTAAAAAGTCCACATTTTTGTACCACTGCAACCTCCTATGGTTCACTCTGACTTTGTAAGTACTGTACATTTATTTTGTCCCCGCTTCCAAGAAATTAGAGGTTTATTTTTTTTTTGCTTTTCATGGTCAAATCCATTGTTCATCTTTGCCTCTGTTGTGTTGAAGCACCAATTTCCTCTAAAGAGAACAGCTAGATTGAACAGCTAAATACTGGAACTCTATTTAATTTTTATAATAATTCATCTGAGTAAGATTTCAGAGCAGCCACTGCATTAGTCAATACATGAATGTAGGAAGGAGTCAGAGCATTGATCCATATAGCTCAGCACTGTCTGTATTAAGAGGCATGTGAGTTGAGTGGTTAATGTGCATAGCAACCAGCCTCTGAGCACATTCATCAGGTCGCATGCAGAATGTGCACACAATTCTTCTATGAAGAGGAAGTTGTTCACGTTTGCTGGTCAATAAACATAATCCCTAAAGGGCCTTGGGGAGCACACCCCTCACCCACCCCAGAGTTTGCACAGGGGAATCATTTGTTTCACTTCACATTTTAATATGATTTTATTTTAATTAATTAATTAATTAGTTTTAATTTGTTTTAACCTGAAACAGTATGTGAAATAAGATGCTGCTATGCTGCAAAATTTGCACTACCGGTACTCTGAATTTTGTCTCACAGTTCTCCAACCAAAAAAACAAGAATGTGTTTGTTGGGGGGGGGGAGTGAGCATAAAAATTCATATACCAATGAAAACAACATGAAAATAACATGCTTAATAACATGAGAAATTGCTTGCAAAAATGTTTCTTTTAGGAGAAATGCACACTGACTTTTTCATGAGCACTTTTTTAAACAGAAGAAGAAAGCAAACTGATGTGGAATTGTGCCAAACTGAACTTACCAATGGAAAAATTAGAAACCGAAATTGAAACATTTGTCCATTCTTCACACACACACACACACACACACACACACACACTGGAGTCAAATGGCAATGAAATGCAAACTATAGAGTCAGTAACAATTCAATTAAAGTGTAAATATATGGAAAATAAGCACAGTCTCCATCCACAGCTGTAATTGGTGATTATACAATCGTCCTAGAACTGATAAGTTAATTAACAGCTGTAGCAGGACAGAAAAACATTCAGTGTATTCATGTCCAAATGGATCATAGTGTCTGTCTTTAAAAGCCACTTCATAAAAATTATCACCTCCTCTGCTTCTCCCCTTATGCTTTTACAAATCCACCATCTTCTCTGTCTCTTGCAGGCAACTTGATTTGTAATGTGATACAGCAATAAATTAAGTGCATCTCAGTCCCATGCATGTTAACTCTGAGGTCAGTTAAGCACAGCTTACTAGCAAGTAAGCATGCACAGGATGGCAGTGTTAGTTGAAGTACCTTATTTTGTCCAGTCTGAGACTCCCTTCTGTACAAGGTTCTGAGCTTCATCCCCCTCCCCTTGCCCAATTTATGGTATTCCAGAATTTCATGCTAGGAAAAGTAAATGTATATAGTCCAGAAACTCTAATTTTATCATTAGCAGTAATGGCCTGGAAGGGGAGGCTGGTCAACAAATTAGGAGGCTCACCACCATCCTATAAGCCATCTAGATTCCTGCTGACCTGACCTAGTTATAAATAATTCCAGCTATTTGTCTGGCTGTTGCATATGGGCAGCAGAGTAATATTATTTGTGGAGTTGTGCACACCATGGCTTCTCAAAATTCCCCACCTTACTTGGTGCCACAGAAATTGAGAAAACTAGTTCACCATTCCCCCCTCCCCAAGTGAGGTGGGAAGGAAAGAAAGAAATATCAGCTAACTGGTGCAAACCCCTTGCATGCTTTCAATGTGTGATAGGGGTTGTGTACAATGCACCACAAGATAACCAACCAGTGCCAATTCTGTGCACTGTTGGTCATTCAGCATTTATGCACCATCATGGTGTTGCCTCAGCTGACCCAAGAAACATCTACCGGCAAGACTATGCTGTACTCAATGCTCAGTCGTTAGAAAATTAGACAGTATTAAGAGAAAAAGAATGGAAGAGTAAGACAACTCTCTCCACCTGACCCTCAACTCACCCCAGGCCATACACTCTCTCCTTCACTATCGCTGCTTCAGAACCCAAGTATTTTTCTCCAGGTTGGAAGGTGTCCTTGAACTATGATAACACCTCTTGTGGTCCCAGGCATGGTGTGCCAGGTGTTGTTGGTGTTGGGTGTTGGCAAGGAGGAGGTCTGCCAACTTTAATAAAATATTGGGGGAGGGGCAGGTAAGCCCCGTCTTGTATAATCAATCACATGACATGTTGCAAGCACACCATTTTAATGGCAATGCCCATCAACTTAGGGCGCCCCTCAAATGTTTTATTGGGGGGGGGTGTCAAAGCCCCCTCAGTCCCTAGGAGTTGGCACCTATGGCAAGGAGTAATCTTGACAAGACAATATATTGGGATCAAATTGACCACAGCTTTGTTGATTACAGATGTCAGTAGGTTTTGGCATAGATATTGGGCATGTATCCTGAATTAGTTAACCAATTTGCTGGATGATTATTCCATCAGGATTGATACTGGATCTAGGGTCACCTTATGACATGCGTCAATTTTGGGCAATCCCTCCAGGACACCACTTCTATGGCCAATTAGCCCCATCTGGGCATTCAAACAGAAACCTTTCCCCTAGACCCCTATAATGGGGGCACCCTTGTACTTTGACCAAATAAATGGGGGTGTGGTTCTGACTCAGCCCCCACTGCCAAACTAAGGATCCAACCCAAAGACTTTTTCTGCCAACAAGTTCTGACTATTGCTATGAGTTAGGCAAAACCTCCAGGCAAGCCCAATTTTCTCTTCAGGGAAATTCCTTTTTGGAATTATATAACATATAGCAGCCTTCACCAAGCTGGTGCCAGTGTGGTGTAGTGATTAAGAGTGGTGGACTCATAATCTGGTGAACTGGGTTCGCATCTCTGCTCCTCCACATGCAGCTGCTGGGTGACCTTGGGCTAGTCACACTTCTCTGAAGTCTCTCAGCCTCACTCACCTCACAGAGTGCTTGTTGTGGGGGAGGAAGGGAAAGGAGAATGTTAGCTGCTTTGAGACTCCTTAGGGTAGTGATAAAGTGGGATATCAAATCCAAACTCCTCCTCCTCCTCCTCTTCTTCTTTTTCTTCTTCTGCTTCTTCTTCTTCTCCAGTTGTTCCGGACTACAACTCTCATAAATTCCAGCTGGCTGAAGGGAGTTGAAGTCCAGAACAGCTAGAAGACACTGGGGCTGGATCTACACTGACTTATTTTACGTTATTAGAATGATATTAGACATGTCATTCTAAAATATCACAGGGCATATTTGTAAATTAAATAATTTTTTTACCTTTTTTACCTTAACGCTGCTGGTTGTTTTGCAGACCCTCTGGTGTAACTTATTAATAACGCATTATGAACGTTAAAAGTAGGATGTCCTGTGTCCATCTCTGTTATCAAAACCCTTCCTTAACTCTTCATTAACATTAAAAACCATGAGTGTAGATTCACCGAAGGTTGAGAAAGGTAGGTCTACAAGTTAGAGACTCTCTACTAAACATATGGATTTCAATTGTTCTTATTCCCTTTGCTAGATTTAATTGGTAAAATATTGTCCCTAAATTGCACATGGCAAAATGGTGAGGGTTGGGCTCTTGCTCAGCACCTACACCTTTTCTATGTCAAAAGCACATCTTACTCTTCTGGGAACATTTTATGTAAATTTGATATTGTTACTGTTTTTAAGGAGCATTTCTTCCTGTATTTTTTATTTTATTTTATTCATGCCTTTCAGGTTTACACATTTCACTAAATTTACAATCATTTTAACATTTCAAAACTTGACTTCCTTCCCCCTCTTTCTGCGGTTCCTTAAATTTACTTTTAATTTCTGCATATCCAAATTAACTTAATTTACTCATCTACTTTAAATATACAGTGATACCTCAAGTTAAGAACTTAATATGTTCTGGAGGTCCGTTCTTAACCTGAAACTGTTCTTAACCTGAGGTACCACTTTAAGCTAATGGGGCCTCCCGCTGCTGCTGCCACCGCACAATCTCTGTTCTCATCCTGAAGCAAAGTTCTTAACCCGAGGTACTAGTTCTGGGTTAGCGGAATCTGTAACCTGAAGCGTCTGTAACCCGAGGTACCACTGTATATGCTTATGAAACTGCAGGTTATTACAATAATCCTGCCAATGTTCATATCTGTTTACAATCTATCTGTAAATATTCAATAAACCATTCCCATTCTTTTATAAAGAGTTTATCTTGATTTTTTATTCTTCTGATAAGTTTAGCCATTTCTGTATATTCCATAAGTTTTTGTATCCATTCTTCCTTTGCTGGGTATCAGGGCTTCAGAAACTTCTTTTCCTGAGCAGCTGCCAGCCTGGGCAGAGAGCCAAACGCAGATAAGAGAGGTGGCCATGGAGTACAGGGGGCGAACTACGGCACAACATGCTAAGAGAAGGTTCCTCCCACATTGCTTTCGTTGAAAGAAACTCGATGCTTTGAACTCAGTTGAGTCATCATCTTAAAATGGATAGTGACTCCCGGGAAGGGAGCTCTCGGCAATCTGTAATCTTTTTGGAATAAAACCAACCTTTTAATGAACTACGATCGCCCGCGCTTCACTGCTGCTACACTGGGACTTCTGCTTCTTTCATTTTTTGAGCAAATAACATTCTTGCCACTGTAGTAGCATACATGAATAAGTTTCTATACGGTTTAGGTTGTTCTGTCCCTATAAATCCCATAAGAAAAGCTTCTGGTATTTTTTTTTTTACAAACATTATTTTAAACATCATTTTCAATTCATTTTCATCTATCATTTCCCAGTAAGCTTTAACCTTACTACAAGACCACCACATATGATAAAAAGAACATTCTTTCTCTTTACATTTCCAACACTCACTTGATTTGGATTTATACATTTTTGCCAATTTACTCGGTGTTAGATACCATCGATATATCATTTTCATATAATTTTCTCTCGGACCATAACATCCTGTAAATTTTATATCCATATTCTACCATTGTTTCCATGCTTCCATGTCTATATTATGACCAATATCTATTGCCCAATCTATCATTGAGGATTTTACTTGCTCATCCTTAGTCTCCCATTCCAATAATATTTTATACATTTTGGACAGCACTTTTACATTGCATTCCAACAGGTCTCTGCAGGAGTGATATTTGTTCCCCAAACCCTTGTATCCTACATTTCTTAAATACTTCATTCAAATGATGATACTGTATCCATGTTGTTAATTTTCCTGATAGTTCCTTAAATTCTTTTAATTTATACTAATTCTATAAATTGTCCACCCTTCTATCATATTCTTTTTCTTTACCGCTATAGCTTCCAATGGTGTGAGCCAAAGTGGTGTGTTGTTGTTTTTTTAACCTCCAATAAATTCTTCCTGTATTATTGAGAGGGCTGCAATTTTTTGTGTAACTTCAACACAGATAAGGATTTTTTTTTTGTTGGCTCATGGGCTGTATGTGTATAGAATTGTGTTAGCTAGTTGTACTTTTTAAATTCTGTATTCAGTTCTACTGGTCTGTGATGGTTGTAAATCATTCATGCACCCCCTATTCCCTGCTTCATAGGTGAATGGGTCAGATACACAAGCTACAAACATTGTCAAATCTAGTTTACCCTAAGGAGTGAGGCAGTGGAAGAAGAGGGTGGGTTTCTTAATTTTATTTTAACTGGTGGATTTTTGTGATGTAAGAAAATGAAAATTTATAAAGGCACCACATTGTACATATTCTCTACAAACCTCCAGATTTCATCTTCAGAGGGTTGATTTCATCTGCATCAAAAATCAGACCACGTTACATCACACTGAAGCAGAAAAATGTGACAGCTTATTTATACAAAAAATAATAATAATGCCACATTGAAATGGCAGGGCAGCAATGCAAGTTTAGCTCTGCTTATCAACCTGTTTAACAAGGAGAGCCTGACACACCTCACACACGTTTGGCATTCACATCTGTTTTGACCGTCAGAAAATCTGCTCTGAAATCTTGAAAGAGATGAAGAGTGGGAGATAAGTGCTATCCTATCTATATATCTATTCCAGACAAACCAAGGAATACTTCAGAAACCAATAGGTTCCAATAGGTTCCAATAGGTCACTGCATTCTGTAGCAGGAGAATTTGTTCTTCAAATACCAAAAATATCAGAAGCCCACTCCAAAGTAACAGAGGAGGGTTTTCAGTGTGCTCCTGTTCTTCAAAACATCACTGTTGAGTCAGGTGCCCACTATGTGTATTTCCTAGAAACCAGGCACACAGAGTTGGGCCCAACATGAGGCGGGAGCCATCATGCATGCATGACATCACACACTCTGGTAATCGCAGGGGAAGTGAGGAGGGCGTTTTTCCTTGGCAGCATCCTCGCCTGGTGCTGCCCAGCTGAGGAGAGGGCCAGCAATGCTGCTGTGACTCTCCTGCTTCTCTGTGCAGCTCCTTCACATGCACAGCCCTGTACAGGAGAGGGGTGTTGCTGCCACCACCTGTCCTTCAGCCAGCCTAGAAATATTGAGGGGGCTGAAGTCTCTTCCATCCCCTATAGCGGGCACTCCTGACAGAAATAATTGAAGGCATTTTTTGTTTCAATAACTAGGAAAGGAATTGGGGGGGGAAACGGCCAATATCATGCCATTATGCACATCTATTTGAGGTACATTTGAAGTACATATGCACATTTGAAGGTACCATGGATAGTTCTGATCACCTCACCTAAGAAAGGATATCGTAGAGTTGTAAAGTTTCAGAAAAGGGTCACGAAATGATCAAGGCTTGCCTGCGAAGAAAGGTTGCAGCGTTCAGTTAGACTTTTTTAGTTTAGAGAAAAGGTGAGTAAGAGGCGACATGACAGAAGTTTATAAAATTATTCATGGCCTGGAGAAAGTGGATAGAGAAAAGTTTATCTCCCTCTCTTGGAACACCAGAACTTGTGGACATCCAATGAAGCTGAGTGTTGGAAAATTCAAGACAGATAAAAGAAAGTACTTCTTCACTTAGCTCATGGTCAAACTATGGAACCCCGTCCCCCAGGAGGCAGTAACCAGGGGCGTCGCTGGGGAGGGGCGGTAGGGGCGGTACGCCCCCAGTGACAGGGTGAGCAGCGGCGGGTGGGGGTGTCAAGCGGCGGCCCCTCCCGTCACTCCCACGCTCCACCGCTCCCTCCGTCACCCCGGGAGCAGCAGCGCTGCACGGACGGGGTGCTCGCTCGGCCGAGCGAGCACCCCGTCCGTGCAGCGCTGCTCCTCCCGGGGTGACCGGTGGTGCGTGGGGAGTGGTGGGAGGGGCCGCCGCTTGACACCCCCACCCGCCGCTGCTCACCCTGCTCACCGCCGCTTGCTCCGTCGCCGTGGGAGCAGCAGCGCACAGTGTGTGCGATGCTGCTGCTCCTGGGGCGACGGAACGAACGGCGGCAAAAGGGAAAGGGGGAGCAAACGGGCGCTTTTCTCCCCTTTCGGCTGCTTAAACGCGCCAGCTTTGCTTCTCCCCCCCCTTTCGGCCGCCCCTTTCAGCGCTGGCTGGGCTGCGGAGCCGAAAGAGGCGGCCGAAAGGGGGGGGGAGAAGCAAACAGGCGCGTTTAAGCAGCCGAAAGGGGAGAAAAGCGCCCATTTGCTTCCCCCCCCTTTTCATTTTCGGACGCTTCTTTCGGCGCTGGCTGGGCTGCGGCTCTGCAGTCCAGCCGGCACCGAAAGAAGTGACCGAAAGGGGAGAAAAGCGCCCGTTTGCTTTCCCCCCCTTTTCACTTTCGGACGAAAGGGGAAAAGGGGGGGAAGCAAACTGGCGCTTTTCTCCCCTTTCGGACGCTTCTTTCAATGCTGGCTGGGCTGCAGAGGCGCAGCCCAGCCAGCGCCGAAAGAAGCATCCAAAAGGGAAAGGGGGGGAGCAAACGGCCGCTTAAACGCGCCTGTTTGCTTCTCCCCCCCCCTTTCGGCCGCCCCTTTGGGCGCCAAAAGGGAGAGAAAAGGAAGCAAAGCTGGCGCGTTCAAGCGCCCGCTTTGCTTTCCTTTTTTTTACCTGCGGGGGCATCCCCAGGGGCGTGGCATCGCGCTGTGCACGTGCGTCATGACGTCATGACGCATGCACATGCCACAATGCCCCGCCCCCAGGGGTGCCTCTTGGCTTGCCGCCCCTGGCAGCCAGGGGGCTAGAAACGCCCCTGGCAGTAACTGCCAACTACATGGATGGTTTTAAAAGCAGGATTCAACAAATTCATGGAAGAGAGGGCTATCAATGGCGACTAGCCATTGCTGCCTCTGCCTCCACAATCAAAGGCAGCAATGCTTCTGAATACCAGTTGCTGGAAAGCAGAGGAAGGGAGAGTGTTCATGTGCTCAGACCTACACTCTGGTTTCCCATAGGGGCATCTGGTTGGCCACTGTGAGAACTGGATGTGGTCTAGATGGGCCATTGGCCTGACCTAGCAGATTATTCTTACGGTCTTACAAGTACTGGCTTCTGCTTCCATGACATAATCTACACTAATGCCACACATACCAGGGGTTGATATGGAGGTCCATAAGACATGGGCAAGAAGGGAGATATTAATATTACACATTATATTCACCCTACAAATTTAAAGCAGTGCAAGGGATGATGTTAGCAGCATCTGAATGATAAACACGTTTGTGGGAATACACTTCGTGGGTGCACTTGCACCTACGATCGTTTGTACCTGTTTAAATGTCAATTATGTACACTATTTAATGTATACTTCTGAGTTAAAGTGAAAGTGAAAGTAGGATCCAGTGGGCGACTTGCCGCTGAGATCCCTCCACTTAGACTTTTTGGCTCCAAGGTTTAAACTTGTTAATGGTCAGTTAATCTGCTTCCCGCCCTTTTCAAGGGCAGCAACAGTGTTCTGATTGGTAAAAGTATTGATCATGACATTGTCTGTTCGTTGTCAATAAAAGGCTGTGGCTCCCCGTGTTGGGCAGATAGTCGGGTGGTTAGATGGAGCAAGGAACGGGTAGGTTAGAACGAGGGTTGGTTGGGTTGTTTGGGTTAGAAGAACGCGCAGGAGGTAGAAAGGGATAGATCGCGGAAGATATGGCGGTAAAGGGTCAGCTAGCTTAGATAGTCTTAGAGCGGACAAGCCCAGAGAGAAAGTTGCGTGGCAAGGTACAGAGAGAAGAACAGCCCACGCGGGTCAGCCAAAGCCATCAAAAGAAACCATGGTTGTCTGTCTTCATTTCGTCTTAGTTTAATTTTTTGCAGTTTATTAGCGCTTTTATTTGGCCGCAGTTTTGGCCGCCCTTTGTTTTAGCACTTTGCTTTAGGGAACAACTTAGGAGGTCGCTAGTGCTTGCAGATGCATCTACGAGGCACTTATTCATCCAAACGACTCACGCACCCTTCAGATTCAGCCTGGCGGACAACCTTCTTCATGGCGCGGTGTGAGTTAAGCTCCGGAATTACCGGCCGTCCCGTCCGCAGGCTTGGCCGGCGCCCGTGCAAGGACGCCCGTGAGACGCTAGCCACAGATCCCCCAGCAACTGGTATGCCGTGTGCAGTTGACCTTGTCCTGCACGCGGGAAGCTCCAGCGAAGAATCCCCGCACACGTTCATTGCAAATAAAGTAGGCAGGCTCTGGGAGAAGAAAAGTCTTCAGAATATTTGCAATGGCTCTGAAACCAACCAGATTTAGGCCACTCAATCTTGATGTAAGAGCCAGATCCGACCAGGAGAAAGAATTAACTTTTGAAAAAACGAAAACTAGATCTGAATAGTTGGCTTTGTGAGTGTGACATGCAATCAAGGTTGTTCATGACATGGAATACAATAAACTCACTCTTTTTCCCTTCTGTGCCAAACTTTGCATCATCTAGCATATGACTTTCATATTCTACTTTCCACTTCCTCGATGCTGCCACCACACACATTATTTTCTCCTTTGCAGTTGTCAGAACATAACGGGGAGAGGAGGGTCATTTGACTATGCTTTTCAAGCCTTCCAGATGCTTGTTCAGAATTGATGGCTTTGAACAGCAGCAATTTATTATCTTGGCATCCCTTCCTCCAACTGTATGGAGAGTCGGCCTTTTGCAGATGTATTTGCATCCCATTCCTTGCAAAAGAAAAAAGACTGCTTCACCGAGAATGGGACAAATGAGCTAGGAAATAAATAGAGCAAAAGCTAGGGATGGGGGGGGGGGAGCAATAGCAATAAACTCTTTCCTACCACTGCAATTCTAATAGGAATCTGTAACACATCTGGAAGGTTTGGACAAATATTTGCAGTGTGTCAGAGCTGCTTTGGCTTGGGTGAAGCCTCTTGACATTGGACTTTTGCACCAAAGGCATCCCTTTTCCATTTGCTCCACCACATGCAGGCGCAGAGGGTTGCCACATGAGAATGCACCTTTTAAGATAAGGCTACCAGATTTTTTTTCAATGAATCCGGGGGCACTTTTCAACTTCAATGGATTTTGTATGGGGACTGGTTTGTAAATCTGGGGACTGTCCCCGGGAAACGGGGACGTCTGGTAGCCTTATTTTAAGTGGTAGCACCCTGTCTCCAGAGTGCTCTCCCCAGAGAGAAAGGCCTGACGCTATTATTGCCAGTCTTTAAGTACCAGGCTGAGACCGTTTTCTTCATACTGGCCTTTGGCAATTAAATTGCCTCTTACAGTGGTGCTCATCTTTTAGTGAGGTGGGTAGGACTTGTCCTTTTTAAAATTTTATTAGATGAGCATTTTAGGTATTTTGCATTGTCCATTGTTTTAATTTTCTCTAGCTTTAAATTGATTTTATTTATTCTATTCTGTCTTGTTAAATTGCTTTGAGATTGTTTTTGTATAAAGCATATGACAACTATAAGCAGCAGGGGAAACAAAGCTTTTTGGAGCAGTGGGCACCTTTGGAATTTTGAGCAACTGCTGTAGGCACCAGCCACCAAGTGGCTGCCATAGGGTGTGTGGAAATGATACAAAATGGCTGCTGTGGGAGCATGAGCAAACACAAAATGACTGCAACATCTACAAACAGACATGGCCACAAAGTGCTCCAGGCATGGCCTGCCATCAGTCCTCATCCATTAATGGGGAGAAAAGTCATCTTCCTTGGCAGTCGTTCTCCTTGCTCACAGAGACAAGCTCTTTGTACTTCTCCTCTGTTCAGAGTTGAAGGGAAGGTGAGTGTCCAATCCTGTCATCCAATGAAACATGGGCATGCTTAAAGAGTAGGTGAGGCCAAGCCACTACAAACATAAATGAGCAGGAAGGGCAAACAGGCTCCTGTGCTTTGATAAAAAATAAAAACCAAATTCTGCTGTGCCTGTGTGTGTTATTATCATTAGATTGCCCCGTATAAAATTTTGGGCAATTGTCTAAGTGCACAGATCTAGGTCCTTCATCCTATCAAAATGCAGAAAGAGATGTCATGTTTATCTTCATATTCCACAACTCTATACCGTGCTGCCAACATACTAAACTTCCTGGTACTTGAATAAGGTGACAAATTCATTCTTGAGGAGCAGAAACTACTTGTGCCTTCGAGCAACGAAATTTAAAACATGTAGTCCTTGCCAAATGTGTCTGACAGCCAAGGAAATTCTTGGGTAGGAGACCCGAGAATCTTAGACTATTGAGAGTCAAAGGAACTTCAGTGCCTTTAGGCTGTATCAAGACTCAGCTGATATTTTCTTTCCTTTAAATTTTTCATTGTTTCCAACTCATTTCACCTTGTTTTATCCCAGTTCCACATGGAGAAACTGCATACACTGGATGATTTAAAACTGAAGTCAGGAAGACAGGGGAAAAGGAGTGAACAATCTTTAATTCAGGGGTGGTAGACCTGTTGCAACCCACATGCTGTTGGACTGCAACTCCCATCAACTTTGAAAATTAGACAAGCTATCTAGAGTTGATGGGAGTTGGAGTCCAACAATATCTAGGGGGCGCCACCCCTGCTTTCATTGATGATAGTCCTGGAATTTCTGACCCAACATCATCTTAATCCATAAATAGTGATCCATTTTCAAAACCATCTTTGTAATTTGGAGCTGCTGTTTTTTTGTGAGAGTTCAGTGGGGGACTAATTTTTTTATATATAGTTCTCTCCCGACTTACAGAACATTGCAGACTCCTGTTGTTGTTGTTGTTGTTGTTGTTGTTGTTGTTGTTGTTGTGTGCTTAATTGCATTTGTCCCCAGGATTTACAGTTCTCAGCACCAGCATGGTGGAGAGCCACTTGAAAATTCAACTACCATCCCTTCTAGAGCAAATAAATTCGGGAGCAATACCTTGTGCAGTTTTGCTTAATAAGGGAATGGCCACAGCTCAGTGGTAGAGAATCTGTTGTGCATGCAGAAGATCTCAGGAGCATTCCCCAGCATCTACTCTCAGGACTGCAGTTGTCCCCTGCTTGAAACCCTAGATATCTGCTGCCTCAGTGTAGGCAATACTGAGTGGGGTGCATCATTAGTCTGATTCAGAATAAAGGGCAGCATAAATTAACTTTAGTTAAATGAATCATTGCTTGGAGCAAATATAGTATTTAGTTGGAAGGTATTCAGACTGCGACTTGGTACAAAGTAAGAAAGCTTATGTTTATTAAAGGAAGTACACAGGTCAATGCCAACCAACAACATTTTTGATAGGAAAGATTTCTAGCTAACTATCTAGTTGGGGGAAACAAAGGAACAATCCTTTCCCCTTAGTTGCCAGAATAAAGATCCAAGATGACCTCATGCCTCAAGGTCCAAAGAAAGTGCGTGGGGAGAAGCAGGACGTTGCAAGCAAGATGTAACCTAAGCCGTATCAATCTAAACATCAAAGAGAAAGACACATGCCAGCAGAGAGGTGCTGGGAAAGTTTGGGAAACTGGAGGTATCTTTCTGTATATACCTTAAACCCTGCAAAGTGCTCTCAACTAGCAGAGTTGCAGCCAAACTTCCAATAAACTCTACATAAGGAAGCTTCCTGTATCCCTCCATGTGACCTATGATGCCCTAACTTTAGGCTTTAAAGCTTCTTAGTCCAATTTATACTTCCAGAGGAATCTTTGCATCCGCGTCCAAGCACATTAAGGAGAATGGCTCCATCTAAGAGCTGGTATTGGATTACTCTCCACCTCTGACCCATCTGTTGTATGTAGTCTTGGGATTTTCCAGCAATGCAAATTAATTTTAAGCAAATCTGAAATATAATGGAGTCACAAGAAAAACATGATTCCTGAAATATTCCATTTTACATCATTTCATTCTTCCCAGTGCAATCCACAGTATTTTTCACATATTTCAGTAAATAACTCACCAACACAGAAGATTGTACAGAACATTTGAAGCAGCTGAAATGCAAGGGCATGACACAATGACAATACTTCCCATGCATACTATGCAGAATATGTTCATGTTTGTGTGCAGGATGACTGCACCGATTGTACATGGCAAATTCATGAGGGTGCCGATTAGGAACCTGCAGCAGCTTGGTTTAGTGAGAATTCCCTTAACAGTCCATTCTTGTCTGACATTGTAGGAGACCTTGCTCTTGATGTTTCAGTCTCTGAGGTAAGACAAGTGGGCAATTTGAGATAGGGTGGTTTAGAGCACCCTCCCCAGAGATGCTTGCTTATGCATGTTTTGTTGCTGAATTCTTTACAGCAAGGGGTAGGAGAATATTATTTATTCAATTATTTATTGAATATTTATTCAACCAGACAGGCGACAGTCATTTAATCCTGGTGTGGTCTTGCAGCTTGCCTGTTTCTGTTCTTCCTTTCAGATCCTCCTGTTTACTGCACTGATGCTGTCTCCAAAGTCCATATCATTTTTGGGGGGTGGGGGTGGGGGCTGGAATTGCCTCCTCTCTGGGACTTTGATTCAGGATATGCTGAGGAGATCTAATACATATTAGTGGGCTAGGGGAAAGTGGGTTTAGTTTAACAGTGGTCCCATCCCTGGTGTGTGCCTCATTGTTGTGATGAAGTCATATATCATTGTTAGGCCGGCCAGCCATTGCTCTTTATTTGCCTATGAGGACATGCAGTTCCAGTTTTGGACTGTGTTAAGCAAGGCAAGATCAAGCTATGCTTGAGTTATGTTCCTTCTGTCTGCAGACCTAGAGGGCTTTCCATCTGAGGGGATAAGACAGTTGGTGAGCTGCTGCTTATAAAGCCTGTGTTTGGCCATGAGTTCTTCCATGTGACCCATTTCTGGTTTGCTTCAGCTTGTTCTTTTGTTGTAATTTTGTCTGCCCGACCAGACCCAGGCTGCCATCTGCCATCACAGTGTCTTGGCTCTTGGTACTCAACTCAGATTGTCCAATAGGGAGCTGGTTTGATGGGAGCTCCTTCCCAAACTTTCTCATGTGGCAGCTGAAGGACTCCTGCCCCACGTCCTGATGAGTCATTTAAGTTAGAATTATTTCAGTTAAAGGACTGGCTTGTATTTGCTGTACGGCTTATGTCATGATCTTTGCATCATCAGGCAAAACTTTCTGAACCTCCTTGTTGTTTGGCCAGAATTATAGGAATGCATGGTATGGAGGAAGGGCCCTTCATCCTAACCGGGGGTGGGGGGAGCAGGTGTGGTGTTAACAGGATGATCACAAAGTGAGTCCTGGCAATGGGTTGTGCCTGACTTCCTCATTGCAGGATTTGTAGTGATGCCTACAATTTATGTCATGATAATGAAGCTCATTTGTCAGACCAAGGCTGCACTACCGTATTTTCCGGCGTATAAGATGACTTTTCAACACAGGAAAATCTTCTCAAAAGTCAGGGATCGTCTTATACGCCGGGTGTCGTCTTATAGGCACTGGCAGAGGAAGCCGGGGTGCTTTGCCAGGCTTTGCTAGCATCACCTTTAGCTTCCAGGACTGTCCTGGAAGCTAAAAATGATGCTACTGTGTTTCCCCTAGGGGAGCCGAAGGTGAGTCCAGCTGGGAGGAGAGCGAGGGAAGCGGGTGGGCATTGGGCAGCTGAAGATGGTGGCGGGCTTACCAGAGAGCAGGCAGAAGAAGAGTCTCGTGAAGATGCACAAGCCCTCTTCCCCTCAGCAGCCTCTGTGATTTGTATGCCCTGTCCTTTTGAATGAAGCTCGGCTGCTAAGCTCCCTGTTAGCTTGGCTGGATTAATTACACACAGTTTTGCAACTCTGCTTTGCAGCTTCAGGGCTCCATTTAGGGATCACAGCCTTTTCTCCCTTACTGCCTTTCGAGTAAACCAGGAAGCATACTTCTGAGCACATGAGCGGGACCTAGATGACCATTTTCTGTGTAAACATGCTGGCTTGTCCTTGCAGCCTCCTGCTTTGTTCGCCCACGTGGCTGCCGATCAACAGCGAACAGTACTTGACCAGGTCCTATTGCCCCACTACTTTTCTGTCCTGGAAGCTAAAAGTGATGCCAGCAAAGCAGGTGGTTCCTTGAAGCGGCTTCTCAGAGACACCTTTACTGTCCTGGAAGCTAAAAGCGATGGTAGCAAAGTACCTACATGTCATAAGCATTTGAATTAAAATTACCATATTGAAATCAAATCTGTTGTTTTTTTTTTTAATTTTTATTTGGTGTGTGTTGGAAGAGTATCCCAAACTCTATATTTTAACTGGAAAAGTTGGGTGTTGTCTTATACGCCCAGTCGTCTTATACGCCAGAAAATATGGTACTTTCTTGGGGAAGTTTGTTTGAAATCTTTAGGGTGAGAGAGGCAAACAAGCAGGAGCTTATCACCTCTTGTTGCCTTAAGTACAGACATGTAAGGAAGTGTGAAGGTAAATAGATAAACTGTCAGGCATGGAGGATCCTTTCCTCTCCTGGTAGTATCAAAGGCAAGAAGAACAAGCAAGTTCGTATTTATGGTTTTTATTCAGTCACCTGGTTGCAAGACAAAGAATCCATGTCTCCACCCGAAGGAGACATTGCCTACTCTGAGTCCCTCCTCTTCCATCCCCAACAATATGCTGAGTACCTATGGAAAGTCCCAGGTGTCACACTCCTTTGCATTCTCTGTTTTTGAATGCAGAGTGATTGATGGGCCCTTGGAGAAGGAGAATCACCCAGACTCTCCAGGGAGGTCTCTGCTGGCTGCTCTCTCCCTCCTCCCTCCTCCTCCACTATCTCGTAACTAGGCAGTTCTTCATTCAGCTGTAATTTGGTTAATTCATTTAAGTTCGGTCTGTAGTAATCCAATTGTGATATTCTGGTGTGGGGGCAAATGTTTCCTGGAAGGAAAAGCACACAGCACCCTCATCTATCCTCCAACAGTAAGGTATGCTTTACCCCTGCAACCACTGAAATTCTAAAGGGCCTTGAGAATGAGGCAGTTGTAGAAAGGGTAAAACATTTGAAAAACTGGTGAATAGATTTTGGCAAAGCACTGCCGATAATATTACGTCTGTGGGACTACCACATAGTCTATTGGATATTGGAGCTGACTGGTGGGCCTTCTCATCATTTGTACAAATAATATTGCTTCATAGTTCTGGGAATTATTCAGTGGACCTTAACAGCACAAATTTTGGTTTTAGCAGACACTGTATAAAAGTTTCAGCAATTGAGTTACCCAAACAATTGCATTCCCTTAATCAAAGTGGAGATTTTAAAGTGGTGTGTGTTATTATCCCCCCCCCCCTAGATGATCACCTTTAATGTATGCATCACTGGCTAACAGGGATAGGAAGAAAATCATTACTAATTGATATGCCTTAATGGTCTGTGAGGATGAGCCCAAGAGAAATGCTTAGAGGAAGATATTTGATTCTAATTATGCCTGAGAATGTACAAGCAGAACCATCATGACAGCTATATCATTGTCAAAGTGCCAGACCTTGGGTTTTCTGCTAATTTGACACTATTGCAAAATTCTGCTTCAATGAGTGCACTGAGAGGCAAAGTTGATAAAAAAAAAATGGGGACACAGAAAAGTAGGACATTTCCCCAGAAACATTTATTTGCGAGCGACATTGCAAAAGGTCAGAAACATGGATGGAAAGAGACAGCACAGCTCGGTGGTAGAGAATTTATGTTATGTAAGGAAGACTCAGTTTCAGTTTCTAGTAATCCCATTCAAAAGGATCTCAGGCCACAGCATAAGGACCTTTGTTTTTTTGTTTTTGTTTTTTAACAAGAATTTATTGGTTTTCCACATTAAAACAGATACAACAAACAACAACAGAAAAACAGCAAATACAACAAAAAATAAAAAATAAAAGAAAATACACACCCACACCGGAACACCAACACTCCATAAATTTAATTCAAATCTTATTTCCAATCTAATTAGGGGGACTTCCCCCGTTCTCTCCTCTGCTTCCAGTTCTAATTTACTTTAGTAACTTTCAACCGATTTCAACAATTCATTCATCTAAATTCATAATCTTCATCTCTAAAACTTATATCATTTAACATCAAAATATCCAAATATAACTTCTTAATATATATCTTAACTTCTTATAACCTTATCAATCTCTTCTACCACTAAAACTGCTGCTGATATTTCTAATTCATACTTATAAAAATTAAACTATTCTTCTTTAAAAACAGTCCAAGTATCTCTTCTCTATTCCAAATCGCTTTTTAACACTCTGACTTCGGGGTACCGTGATAAGCCTTCCTAATTACACATCAAAAGTTTTCACCCTACCCCTCTTCTTGCCATTTTTTCTCCCCCCCCTCAAAGTCACCCAAAAGGCTTCCCCCCCAGTCCTTTCCAAAACCATTGTCCAGATTGTCTTCTTTTTCCTTGTATCCAAAGGCCAAAGCCTTTTCCCAAAACATCCTTGCAGGGCTCTTCAGGAAATATGATACCTCACCGTCCAGCATCTCCATTTCAATCTTCAAATCCACTTTTAATTGTAGTTCCCAAGATTGTTGTTTCTGTGTTTCTGGGCTCCCACCCCAGAAAACCGATATAAAATGTCTATGTCCAATCCCAGGCCTCTCACACCGGCCGGGTTTTTCCTTCTTCTTGGAGTTGCATGGTCACTGTTACTTTCTTCTTAACGGCAGGAAGAGGAACGGACTCCCTTTTTAACGATCCTCCCCAGAAGCTAATTAGTCCAATTTTGAGGCCAATTAAACTCCGTACTTACAGCCTACGGGGTTCTTCTTTTTTTCCTTTCAATTAGGTGAGAACGAGGCGCTCATCTGCGGCTGCAGCCGCCACTTAGCTTCCCCGGCTGGGGCAAACCTCCACAGCCCCGCGCCGTTGCCCCTTCACTCCTGCGCCTCTTTTACAAGGGGAGCCGGAGAAGGGGTCAGCGCAAAGGGGCCAGCTGGAGAGCCCACACAGCGGGACGCTCTACCCGCTGCTTAACGGAGCCCGCTGCGCGGTAGCGGAGCTCCTAGCCCCTGGGGAAGCCAGGTCGTCTCGGAGGCGAGACAACCCTCGACCGCCAGCAATGGCGACCTCGCCGGAAGTCCCACAGCATAAGGACCTTTGACAGAAACTTTGGAGAATGGTTATGTGGCATTAAAATTAATTAATTAATTAATTAATTAATTATAATGTGTGAGCCAATTACTCATGCCCCAAAATGCCATACATGTTGACTAACCTTTCTCCGGTTCTCTCCCTGCAAACCTAACAATGGTTACTAGCCACAATGTCGATCTTCCACTTCCACAGTTGGAAGCAGTCTGCCTTTGAATACAAGTTGCTGGAAATTGCTGGTGAGGACAGTGGTGATTTGTTGCACTTGCACGTTTCCCATAGGCATATTGATATGCTGCTATGAGAACAGAGTGCTGGACTAGATGGGCCTTGGGCCTGATCCAGCAGGGCTCTTCTTACGCTCATAGACATTTGTGCTGCACATCTGTATGCAGTTCTCTTGCAGACTACTTCCATGGATGCTTTGGAGGTTGGGAAGATTATGGGTACTGTAATTTCTCAGAACATTTGATTTGCTCAGGAGAAACAAAGTTTTTTTCTGGGGTATGTGTATATATTAGAATCTGGCTCATTTTGGAGTTGTTTTTTTTTTTGGGGCAACGCTCACTATCCATAAAGTGTAATTAGCTTTTTCAAACAAACAAACAAACAAACAAACTTTCAGATAATTCTAATTTGTACCAATGTGGCGGAGTACAAAAATCAGAGGCTGTTGCTTTGTGAGCTGTCTTCTCAAAATCAAAGTGCACCATGTGTTTTTGCATGGCAATGTCCCTCCCCTCCCCGTGAAGTAATGACACAGACACATTATGCAAATTTTAATGGGCGTAAAGGCCACAACTTTATTGGTTACGGATGTTGAGCGGTATTGCCTTAGGCATTGGACCCTATCAGCTATATCCGACCCCAACCTGTGTGTTGGGAATCAGTGAAGGGTTAACCACCAGTAAGGAACCCCAGTGATGAACATCTCCCAGAATCCCCCCTGTGATCACCATAAGGGGTGTGCCTTAGGCCCTCAGCTCCCCAGGCTTCAGACAGGGCCACACCCCCGGAAACCTTTACCAGAATACCCTTCAATTGAGGGGCAGTTGATGACGCTACCTCACCTCCTCACTTCATATGGAAATTTCCAATGCCTAACCACCAAACCAAGAGTTGTGACGATTGCTACGAGGTAGGTGAAAAAACCCATTTTGGCTAGTCTAATTGGGAAAAATTCCTACCAGCCCCCCCGGCCAACCAAGACGACCAACCAAAGTCCATAGCAAGGTCAAAGCTAAACCTAAGGGGAGGGTGGGTGGGTGAATCTAACCAGCTGGGAAGCAGGACAAAGAGGGTGAGTTTCCCACCCGCCACTAGTTTAAAGGGACTAAGACACGCCCCCCCAGGCCAACTGGATTGGTCGGCCTGTGGGAGGAGCGGGAATAATCTACCAATTACGCAGGGGCTGGGTTCACCCCCTACACGCGTGATCAGGTCGTGACACCCCCAAATCCACCTCCTGTTGTAAGAGATTATTTGCTAACAGCGCACATCTGTTCTTTTGAGACAGGAGTTTTAATATAAGGAACCCCAGGCTAGGGGTCTGAATGCTGCCCACCAGGACACTATCCCCAGGCCGCAACCCTCCCAGGCCCTGTTTTGAACCCCAAATAACTTAGATAATGTGCCTTGCTTGCTTGGCTGGAGGACAAAAAGGGAGTGCATGAATTTGATCCTTCTGGGTGCAGGTGTACCCAAGTTAACAATAGGGGTATAATATAACTTGGCCATGGATTTGTTAAGAAAAGGGCCTTCAAACACTGCTGTCAGTGGGAGATGGTCACTCTCCGTATTGTGATCCACTTGGAACTTTGAGACCAGGTCATGGGCAAATCTTGAGATTAAGATATAATCTATGATACTTCCCCCCCCCTCTTTCAATGGTAGGTGTACTCACCCGGTCGGTCCCCCCCTTTATTGCCATTTAAAATTAACAATTCCCTCCTTTATTCCAACTTGAGCGAGGCAGAGGCCAGAGAAGTTGCATCTTCTGTCTTTGGAGAGACATGTGACTCCTATGTCTGGGATGTTGTCATGGTCTTGAAAATGATTATAGCATCTGTATAAGTTGTTATCGTCTGTTCCCATTCGGGCGTTGAAATCTCCGCCCATGATGATTGGGGTAGAAGGATATGTAGATTCTAGAGGCTCTAAAAAGGCCTCTAATTCTGCCCAGTTGGCCTTAACTATAGATTTTTTGGGCAAGGGGGCAGATATACGTTTACCAGCAGCAGGGCGTCTGTCTTTGAGTATGACTACTGTAGCTAGAGGGTTACAGCTTGGTAGAACTTTAATAGAGTGTTCTAGTTCCATAGAGATGATACTGACCAGGCCTCCACTGGGCCTACCTCCCCTTAGAGAAGGGGTGGCTGGTAGGGTGTGACTGCTGTAACCATTAAGCACAATGGGCTCGCAGTACCAAGTTTCCTGGAGGAGAATGATGTCAAAATGCTTGAAGTATGACATGAGTTGCTGATTGTTTTTCTTTGTGCGCCACCCTGCGATGTTCCAGGATAACAATTTGAGTTCCTTGTGAGTGCATGAATTATGTGTAGAAACTGCCCTACTTTACCAAACCAAGATCTTCATTTGGTTTGACCACATTTGCTTTTGATCCTGCCCATCGCTGGCATATAGCTCCCTGAAAGTTGTCCAGAATAGTATATGGCTCACAGTTGGGGGGGAGGGGGAGATTCCTTCCCTCTGTTTTAATCAGATGCACCTCTGCATATATTCTTCCATGTGACCTTGCTACCCTTTGGATAATCCTGGAACTGGGAAATATAATACAAAGCTTTTGATAAAATGTAAGAAGCTTAAGTTGTAGAAGCGATATGATTTTTGTGCATTAATTTGCATCTCCTCAAATATTCTCTAATTAAAGGTGTTAGCAGTGACAAAAGAAAGGCACTTGATCAGCAATTTGGAGAAGTTTTACAACGGTTTGTTCTTGATTGTGTGGGAGGAAGTGTTTGATGTGCAAAGTTCTTCCAGGATTCTACTTTAATAAAGGGTGCAGTGTTTTGATAATCAGCAACTGTGAAGGTGCATGAATATTTGGGTTGACAATAATATGCTTACTGTCACTCAGAAGTTTAGTTCCTATATATATATATATATATATATATATATATATATATATATATATATTTAAAAACCAGTTAAACACAGCTGATATTCTCCAGCAACTTACTCTTTGCTATGTTCAGGGAAGGTGGAATATAGCCAATACTGGATATGCTTTCAATCATTTTATCTTCAAAGCAAATGCAGCCTGTGTCTGACATCTAAAGCAAAAAAGAAAGAAAGAAAGAAAGAAAGAAAGAAAGAAAGAAAGATAAGACCTGGAAGTAAGATCTATTGAAAACAATGACTTTCTTCAGAAGAGATATTTAGATGCCCCGGTACCAAGCTGGATTGAACCCTCTGTGCATCAGCTGATGCAAAGGGAATTCATACTTTAAGTGTGCTAGCAGCCAATCCAGCATACCTGCCCCTCACCAGGCACCCCATGTTAATTTAGGGGTGGGGAGATGGATATGGCTTGGGGGAAATGGCCTCATGTGCCAAATTTTAACTGCAAGGCTGAGGTTCCTCACCATTGCTCTAAATTGAGCCTTTTTTCTGTTTAAGGAATTAAATATAGAGATGAATGGGTATATGGCGGGAACTTCAGTTGTATCACTAGAAGGAGATTTGTTTAAGTAAGTTCAGGGACTTGCCACAAAGGGGAACTGTTTAAAGAGTTGTGAGTTTCTGATTCTATCTTCTGATGGCATTGCAACCAAAGTGTTGGATTGGGACTAGGGGAGACCCATATTGAAAACGCTATCTAATCATTAAGCTTGGTGGGTGACTTTGGGCCAATCTCTCAGCCTAATTTATCTCTCAAGATTGTTAAGTTTGCATCAGACACTTAATATATTTTGCACAAAAGGGGGTGACTTAAGTGATCAAAGGGATGGAGGAACTTCCCTATGAAGAAATATTGCAGCATTTGTTTTACAGAAAAGGTAAGAGATGACATGATAGAAGTTTATAAAATTATGCATGGCCTGGAGAAAGTGGATAGAAAAAAGTTTTTCTCACTCTCTCATAATACTGGAACTCATGGACATCCAATGAAGCTGAATGTTGGAAGATCAGGACAGATTTTTTTTCAAAAGCACTTCTTCATGCCGTTCATAGTGGTAAATATGGAACTCGCTCCCACAGTAGGCAGTGATAGCCACTAAACAGATAATTTTAAAAGAGGAGTAAACCAATTTTTGGATGATAAGGCTACTAGCTGCATGGCTACTAGCCATGGTGAATGTGCTCTGCCTCCATGGATAGAGGCAGTAATGCTTCCAAATACCTGATGCTGGAAACTAAAGGAGGCAAGGATCTTTTTGTCCCCAGGTCCTGCTTGTGGGTTGCTTGCTACTATGAGAATAGGATGCTGGACTAGGTGGGGCCATTAGTATGATGTTCTTATCCAACGTTGTCTGCTCTGTGATTCTCCAGATCTCTCTCAGTATTTGCTTTCTTCCTCGTTTTTATTTTATTTTATTTAAAGCATATGACAGGAATTCAGTCTCGAATATTCTACAGGAAAAGTGTATGCTGTGCCACTGACATATTGCATCTTCTGTAGTGAGTATTTTGCTATCTTAAATATCAGCTCATTTTTTTTCCTTCCAGTAGGAACTTCCTATAGAAATGTAAATACATTATTAACTCCTGAGCACTGGGAATTCAAATATGCATGGAATATAATGCATTATGTTGTATATAAGGCTCTGAAACTGTGGAATAATGCAGTTTCTTACCCCAGAGATAATACTAAGGCTACTAAAGTTGTTAACTAGTGCAGAATGAGTGAATGTTAATCAGACTGTATACCAAGTAGAGACCACGAGAAGCAAGGCAACTTGATCTGAACAGGGTTACATACACCCTCACCCTCATTATTTATTCTGGCTCAAATGCAAAGAGGAGGTGGATAAAGCTGTAATAAAGATACCTTGAAATCTTGAGGAAATAGTGCAGTCTCAGTGGGACTCATTACCATACTGTTAGGACAAGTAGAATAACTTGATACAAAAAAGAAATTACAACACAGCGAGAGGGAGAGGGAGAGAGAGAGAGAGAGAGAGAGAGAGAGAGAGATGGCAAAGTCAGGTATGGGCAACCTGTGCCAATTCAGAGCTTCTTAGACTCCACCTACCATAAACCACAACTAGCATAGCAAATAGGAGCTATAGCTGAGCAGTAACTGGAGAGCTACAGATTCAAAGACGTGCAATCTTATTCATGCAAAGTAGAACACCCAGCTTATTTTAACACCCAGGCCAGTTCTGTTGACACTGACTAGCAATAGTTTTGCAGAGTCTCAGGCAGGAGCCTTTCCTAAACTTACCTAGAGATGCCAGGGCAGGGACAGGATGTGGGATTCATGGGGCAGTACTGCCATCTCACCGAGAAAGTACAAGAAGATAATTTGGTCATTGGTATCAAAAGCCACTAAGAGATCAAGTAAAAATTACATGGTCACCCACCTTGCCCTCCTGGTAGAAGTCATCCATCAGGACAAATAAAGCAGATTCAAGATTATCAATGGATAAGCAAGGCTTCTCTGGTGTGATGGAAAGGCAGAGAAGGGAAGAGCAGCCTTTGCTCCCCAACAAAGCAAAGAACAGCTACCTTAAACTTAGAGGTTTGGGATACCTGCAACTGTAGCAATCAGTCCATTCCTGCAAGTCCAAATGAGCTCTTTTTGCTAGCCACTTCCAATATAGCACCAGATGTAGGGGAGTGCACACAGCCCCCCCCCAACAGGTTGCCCAACTGAAGGGGTGCAAAATAATAAAAACTTCTGTTTTTGTAATAATGTGAATTTTCAGTGAACCTATTGAGAAGACCCATTAAAAAGCAACTGCATCAAAATGAATTATTGTGGAAACAAGAAATATGGGAAGGGGAATTTTGTCCTCGCTCAGGACACCATAATATCAAAGTCTGTCCCTGTCCAATAGACACTTTACTTAAGTACTTTTGTGCAAATTGTGTGGCTGGAGAACCACATTGCAACATTTGCAGGAGTGCAAATTTCAAATGACATGTGTTGGAAAGCACTAATTAGGTCAAAACTCCCAGACTAGTAAGACTGGACCCACTGAAGCAGTGCCCCCAACGACCAGCCCTGCTAGGTAGTCCAAAGGGTACTATCGATAATAGGATCAAAACCTGACAAAACTTCCTGTACGTCTCCCAGGAAAGGCCATAAACCAGTGCAGGGGTGTCCAAGGTGGTATCCTCCAAATTGTTGTTGGCATCCATCTGCCTCAAGAGACAATGGAGTGTGTCGCTAGGTGTTTTGGATTACAACTGTGAATATATCTTAAAAACAAACAAGCCACACACATACACCTTAATTGTACATTTGCCTTATGCTTTTCAAATTAAATATTTCTTCAAATGCACTAAATATTCTGGACACCAAAGACTCCTACCTGATCGAAGTGAATTAATTAATTCTAGGGTGGTGATAGAATAAAAACTGGAAATCATCTTGAAGGTGAAACACTAGAATCTGCTCATTTTAAAAAGCGCTTCCAGCATGAATCCACAGAGCAAGAGGGACAGATGTGTCAGTTTCAGAGAAGAGCTGGAAATTGCTTCTCTTGCAAAGCCATATCATGTGCTTTCGGATAATCTATTCAGAAGTGCAGTAAGTCAATCCAAAAAACATTACAGTGTCCTATTAAGTCCTTGGACAACAGGATTTGTGTGTCTTTAAGTTTAAATCAAAGCCTAATCCATACTTCTGAATGAGCTAAAAGAGCAGGATTCATTTTCAACAGGGATTCAGCATGCCAGTCTGAGTAACAAATATGTAGCCAAAATCTGTTTTCTATTTTCCATTAGCCTTGACAAAGCAAAGGTTCCCTTTTGACACTTTGCATCTGGAACTTAGAGATGGAGGGGCTTTGTTAGTAAAGGCCCATTGCTGTTTCTGATTAAAGCATTCTGAATGATAGATGTCAGTCCTTCAGAAATTGAGAACTAACTGGAAAATTCTGTATTAGGGTCAAATTAGATGCGATGGGGGGCATATTTGCCGCTCCCAAAATATTTCCTCCCATCCTATGAAAAGGATGTGGATAAGAGCTCAATGGGAGAGGAAAATCTCTCTTTTTGCTACCCCCCATGCTTCCAATTCAAATTGCCCCACCACCGCTGCTGTATACTGTAGGGTAGGGTGGGGAGGGGGCTTTCTTCTTCCTTTTTGTAAATAGTGGCTGCAAGGAAACCAGATCAATGTAAGAAACATAAGAAGCTTGTAAGGAACCATTGATCCATTTACCTTAGTATTTACAATGCTAACTTGCAGTGGCTCTCCAGAGATTCAGACTCTCCCAGCCCTACTTGGAGATGGTGCGATTGAAACTGGGACCTTCTGCATGCAAAGAGGATGCTCTGCCATTTCCTCATGATTCAAAAACAGGTAAGTCCTGCCTAGGAAGGTAGCAGCATAGGAAGCCAAATGCTTTATCTAGCTCTATGCTGTCTGGCAGTGGATCTCCAAAGTTTAAGACAGAGGGCATTCCCAAACCTTCCTGCAGATGCTAAGGAGTGATCTTGGGACCTTTCACATGCACAGCTAATGCTCTACAACTAAATTAAGGCCCCTCTACATTAAGTCATAGGGGAAAGAAGGAGGTTCCCACCCCCTTGCCTTCTAATAGATTAAACTTGCCCACTTCAGCTGCCAGTTGCATTGGGAGGATACTGACTATTAATTTACAAGAGCTGTAGCTGGCGCCCTGGAAGCTGTGTTCCCCTGATCGTTGGGTCTGCCATGTTCAGACTCCAGCAGTAGGATGTCTAATTTACTTTGGACAAAAATAGATTAGCTTTTCCCTTGTCATGTTTACAAGTCTTTGGCTGGAACCCTTCACCCATTTATGTGGGAGTAAGCTTTGTTGAACTCAATGTGACTCCTTTGGAGTAGACATGTATAGGATTGCTGTCAAAGTTTTTAGAAGGCAGATATAACAGAATCCCAGTTACTCATAGATGCTACCTCTGAAACAGTGATGGGGTAGGGAGATGATCTTGATTTTTCTTTAAAAAAACAACAACTAGTTTTTACAAGGGGTTTAGAGAAATTTTAATGAACCTATTTACATCACTTCCCCCCGCCCCCAGTTCATTCTTCAGAATTGGTGCTATTTTACTTGAGGGTTCCAATCTTTTAATAAGTTGCAGAAGGGAAGGGAGGTGAGAAAATGTGTAGCAATATCACATAGATCTGCTAAAACTGCTTCTTGACTGTTTTTTTATGTTAATACATGATTGAATTTGTGTAGTAACCCTCCATAGGTTGTTGGATTCCATCTCTCATCAGCCCCAGGAAGCATGGAAGCTATAGTTACACAGCACCAGTAAGAACACAAATTCACCATCCCTGGCTTAAGTTCTCCTGCACCCTTTGTGGTCTTCCACCTTCTGCTTCTGCTGCTCCCAAGTAATGCCAACCAGAAAGACCCCATTCCTCAAGTGGTAGTGATCCTTAATGCCCTGTGGTGATGTGGTGATGGGGCCCAAGGAGAAACAGAAGTACCATGACCTGGCCTTCCAGGTGAAGGAAGCCCATTTCAAAGCTCACCCTGACTGGAAGTGGTGTAACAAAGATTGGAAGAGGTCTAGCACAGACGTGAAGCCCGCGGGGCCAGGGGGATGCTCCAAGGAGAGCCGAGAGCGCAGCATGTCTGAGACTGGTACCGCTGCTGTGCCAGGAGGCCCTTCTGAGATGCAGCTGCTGCTGGGGCCAGAGGGCAAGGCAGTCATGGTAGGATTTTCAAGAGTTCCTGTTTTGGAAAAGAATTTCATTTGTCACAGTCTATCACTTCCCATCACTGTGGTAGTCTAGATAGCATTTCCCAAACTTACAATATTCACACACATCCTTTGAGAATTTAGTCTTACCAGCATACCCCTTCTCAGGTGAAAATAATTTGGGGGTATTAAATAACAATAGTACTATTTTGTCTTTGAATTGTAAAAATAGTACTAATTTATCTTTGAATTGTAAAAAAAAAAAAACGCCAAACATTGAAAAAGCAGAAACATGTGATAACTGGTAGTTTAGGTGGTCTGCTACAACTTCACTCTGAAAAATAGTGGAACAAATTGCAATTTTAACACATTATGTGTCTGGAAGGTTTCCCTGTTTAAGGGGCTGCTGTAAGATAGCAGAAATGGGAGACAGGGCAGCATCTTTCCAAACCATTTGACTGCATTGGAATCCACCCCTTAAAGCTGCCTGCAAATCCTGAGCCAATTCAAGGAGAGGCCACCTCTAGATCCAGCCAACAACCACAAATAAATTCCACACCACATTGTCAGCCTATTTCTTCTCTAAGAAGTGCTAACTTCACCAGCATCCAAGCCACCCAGCCACCCACACTTAAAGTTGTTCTCCTATGCTTCATATCTGTGCTTTTCACCTGTTCACCCATCACCTCCTGCAATAAGACTCCTGACTCAGTGTCGACAATATCAAAACACAAAAGCTCTCACCAAGGCAGTTAGGGCATGATGAATGCAGCCTCCTCCTCCTCCTCCTGGTGTACTTTTACAACTGCTTGTTTAACAGGTAAATGATAACATTATAGCTATCTTAGTCAATGCGGATGAAATAAATTCATCACAGTCCTGTGTACACTTGAATTTGAAAAAATAAACAAAAACCCAGAACTTAAGAACTCGTAATGTAGTTTACTATTATTTTAAGAAGAAAACCTGATAGCCTTGCCTGAAGGCCTCCTCCATCCAATCACCCCTTTGGAGTAAACTCAGCTTTTCCCATGCCAAATTTAGGGGGGTTCCAGCCCCCACTGGCACCACCTCTGATGCCCATGGTAAACAGCAACTTTAAAGCCTTCAAAATGAGTTTTTCTTTCTGCTGTTCATATTCCAGAAGTGTCAGCTTTATAGTTCTCTCGACTTGGCTGCTTGACAGGGTGCACTACTGACAATGAACCTTATAAAGGGAAAGTATCAAAGCAGGAGTGAGGGACCTGCATACTCTGAAACATTTCTCTGATGAAAATAGGGTGTCCTATTATTTAGTAGTAGTAGTAGTAGTACCCACCCATCTGACTGGGCTGCCCCAGCCACTCTGGGCAGCTTCTAACATATTTAAAAAACATAATAAAACATTCAACACAAACAAAAAACTTAGAAGTCTTCTAAAAGTTGCATCTCCTTGGGTTGGGGGGTCACATAACTCCATACCTTCCAACATTTCTCTGGTGAAAATAGGGACATCCTGAGGAAAAGCAGGACATTCTGGGATCAAATCAGAAACTGGGACGGCTTCTGTAAATCCGGGACTGTCCCTGGAAAATAGGGACACTTGGAGGGTCTGGACCTGTGGTCCAGGGGTTGAATGTGCCCCCACTAGAAGTATCAGTCTGGCCCTTACCTGACCGGAATGTGCCCTTGAACTCTGATAATGGCTCTTGCTTGCCTGGGTGGAGGGCAGATAGGTATGTGCGGATTGTACAAAGGTTAGAGTCACATCAATTGCTCTGCCCACTTTTGCCTCTAGTCTTCGCCCCCCACTGACATGTGCTCCCTGGAAGCTTGTCTACAGGGCTCTCTTGCTCTTGGGCTGAAAATGTTTCCCCAATCCTGCTCCAAAGAGTGGCTACTATAGTATCAGCCTTCAACCAAAAGCATTTCCCAGGTCCCCACTTACTTATAAAACCATTCACCCTGCAGAAGGGGTCTTACTGGCCTAGTTTGGCTACATAATTAGATGGCTACATGCTCTGTACTGCAGCTTCAACACATACTGTTCTTCCAGTCCTGCTTAGGAGGAAGTATGGGTAAGATCCAACATGTATCAGCTCTGGTCAACAGTGTCAAGGATGATGGGAGCTGTAATCCAGCAGCATCTGGAGGGCCACAGGTTCTTTGTCCTTGCTGTATTTCCTGACAATAGAAAATCGAGCCCATGGGAATAATTTCAATTTCCTTGAAATTTTCAACACCCTTGAGTCTCTCTGCATTATGAAAATACTTTTGATGATTCAGCTGACACAGGATGTGAAGTCAAGATCTGTACATAGGCCACCGATGCACTTACAAGACAACAACATGTTCAGACTCCACTGAAAAAGAACTTGCCTTCAACATGTAGACAATTCACTTTCAGACAGAATCCTATTATGTAGCAACAAGGAGTTTTCCCTCCTTAACCCTCGGAGAACACTATTCCATTGTTCACAGTTAAAGGATTGGGTGTCCCTCTTTCGTTGGCTCTCATTTCCTTTTCCCCCTGCTGCAAATGAGAGGTGTTTTATGCTTTCCTGCTGTGCTGTAAAACACGGCAAGAACCTAAAATAGTTCCACATGGAAGGACAAAGATTTCCAGTATTTGTTAGTATAGGTGGACATTCTATCCTTTACTAGGAAGTGAGCCCTGCTGAAGTCAGTGGTGCTTCAGGAATGAAGGCTGGATAAATCTATTTCCAAACTATGCCAGTTTTGAAAGTTTTCATTCATAAGTCCATTCCATCTCATTTGCGCACCTGGCTGTATTTTTAAAAAGATTCATAAGGAAAATGTATTGCAGAACATATTTAAATAGCTTTATGTATGTATTTAATCATGATATATATTTAAATGTATATTCTATCTCAATATATTTCTAAATGTATAATTTTATCCTAAAATATACAGTTCTTAATGCATTTTTTAAAAGTAGAAATCTGTATTGCAACATTTGGAGAAGTGTGAAATCCAAATGATAATTGCATTCTGTATGAGTCCGAGAGGTGCAAATTAGGCTGGTTCATTTAAAAAATGTGGAATGAATGAAATTCTTTCCATCCCTATTTACTAGTAAACACGGAAAGGATTGGGCTGTAAGATGACTAACCGAGGACATGCATTTATAAGTACAGATGAATTCATTAATCACAGATTGAAAATGGCATTTGAACCAACTAAGATTTGGAGCTAATTTCTGTGAAAGGGAGTCCCATGTTGAAAGCATTGGCAGGAAAAATATCAATGCATCTCTTAAGTCAAATAATGAAGAAAGGGTATTTTTCAAAACATAAATGATCATGCTTTTACTTTTATTAGTAAGTCTGGCTGCAGGTTTGAAAAGCCCTGCAAATGCTACGTCTGCCCTTTAGCAGGGGTGAATTTGCTATACATCCTTTCTTGGGAGAAGACATGAGCTGGTCTCTTCTACAGGATGGGGATCTTGGGTAGGAGTGTGAAATAGTAGGGAAGCAACCAGGCTGCTATTTAAGCATGTTCTGCGCTCTCCATCTCCTAATCCTCCTCTTTTGCAGTGTCCTTTGGACCTCCCTCTCTCTACAGTGTGCTTTGTTTTCTTTCTTTTTTTGTTAGTCCCCCTTTCTGGCAGCTTAGTAGGAGTTTTGGGGAAGCTCCTGATTGCCCCTTGGGACTCTAATATTTGCCAACTCCACACTGTAGGGGCCTTTGATTTGCTCAAGATATATATACTTATTTGGTCTGTTTGGCATTCAGTACAGGCAGGTAACGCGGGTACAGGGGAGGCGGGTGGTGCTGTGGGTTAAACCACAGAGCCTAGGGCTTGCCGATCAGGTCGGCGGTTCGAATCCCTGCCATGGGCTAAGCTCCCATTGCTCAGTTTGCTCCTGCCCACCTAGCAGTTCAAAAGCATGTCAAAGTGCAAGTAGATAAATAGGTGGGAATGTAAACAGCATTTCCGTGCGCTGCTCTGGTTCGCCAGAAGCGGCTTAGTCATGCTGGTCACATGAACTGGAAGCTATACCCCGGCTCCCTTGGCCAGTAAAGCGAGATGAGCGCCGCAACCCCAGAGTTGTCCGCGACTGGACCTAATGGTCAGGGGTCCCTTTACCTTTACAGGCATTCTGAGCATTTTGGGGTTTAATGGCACTCTTGAGTCACCTTCCACAGCCTTTGGCTCTTTTGACAGGGCATGAGAATTTTCTCCCAATCTCTGCCATAGAATGTGGCTATTTACATGCCCAGGGGTGTGGAGGGGTGCTTCCTTAGATTCAAACTTACCTGCCCATACTTACAGAATTTGGTTGTTGTTTGGCAGATCTTCTATTGTTATATTTGAATAAATATGACTTTTCACCACCACTCTTTCTCTTGAGTCTTCTTCCATAGTTTGCTGGCAAATCACCTGTGCAGCCCCATCCATCACTGCCCCCTTTCTCTCTTGTCCTCCTTCTTTACCTCTGCATCTCTCTCTCTCTCTCTCTCTCTCACTCTCTCTCTCTCTCTCTCTCTTTTCCCCCACTCCCATCACTAGGCTGGACGACACACAACATAAGCAGGGCAGCAGTGATGTGAGTTGTGAGAGGTAGTGCGGCAACTAGGAGGCCCAAATGTCCTGAAAAAAGTGCTGGGCACTTTCTGCTGTCTATGTTCTGATGTTGCACAGCAATACCACTTAGGGTGCCTTCTGTGTTCCCCTGCTGGTCTTTGTCTTCATTCCACATTCCTAGCTTCTAAATTTCTGATTGGCCACATTGACCACTGGCAACAGAGAAAGAGTGTATCTTACCACTTGCAACAGAGAAAGAGTGTATCTTACCACTAGAGAAAACAACTGTCAGTTTATGTATAAGAGGCCGCAGATTCTCAACTGTCTTGCACCAACCCTGTGATTTCCTTCAGTAGCTGTCCTCAGCAGACCTTGGGTTTGCAAGGGTGATGGCAACATTGGAAAAGCCGTGTGTGCGTAGCTTGTCCTTCCAGCCTCTTGCTCCCCTGGCATCAAGCTATATCTTTTCCTGACATATCAAAATGTGAAGTCATAACTAGATAGACTCCTTTGAGCTGAGATCTGAAGTTCCAGCCTTTCTTAGATAACCGTAAGATGTATGTTTGAGCCACATGCCATGGCAATGCTCCTTTCAGATAAAGTAGAGTTTATAAATCAGAAACAGTAGCTTGAAAATCTAGTTTGTCAAGCATTGATAGCAAGGATTTTTGAAGATAGGAAGGAGCCAGGATTTCTGCAGTAAAATTAGAGCAGATTATTGGGACTTGTTTACTAGAGTAACCAGCTGCTTGGGGAAGATTGTAAGGAAACCATTCCCTCTGGGAGTGTGAAAATCAAATCCTCATAAGAAGCATTAACTGGCAGTGCACAGGATAAATGCATACTTGCTTTTCTTCAGTGAAATGAGGCCAGGAAGAGAAACCTCAGATCATTATCCCATAATGTTTCAGGGGCAAAGATGCAGAGCAGCCATACTGCCAGACATTCTGCAAATCAGTCTGTTTCTTGTCCTTGTCATTTTTACATATTTTAATTTATTAGCCTTGTTCTGTCATGTTTTTATATCAGGCTGTATTTATTGTCTTAAAAGCATGAAAATGTGTATATATGTGTGTGTATCCAAATACACATTTGTATATGCATTGTTTTACCTGAAAATGCACATTTTTGCATGTGTTTTATTGCTGTGGAACTCCTTAACACACCTGTCCAAACTGCAGGCAGATGAAAGGTACTACCAGTGTTAGTTAGTATACAGTATGTTCCTGAGACAGGTACAGAGTTGGATCACCAAAGGTTCCATTGGATTCTAAACTGACCCTATTGGTAGCAAGTTGTGGCAGGGGCCTTTGTTTTCTTCACCAGCCTGGGAGATGGTGCAACAAAAATACAAGGATTTACTGTCCACTCCTTCCACCCTGGCTGGTGTAAGGGGGTGGGGGATTGCAGATTCAGTGTGGGCTCTGTCACCACATTAAGACTCACTGATGCCCTGGCAGGGTTAGGGCAGCAGCCTAAGAGAACATCTGCAATCAGTCAATCAATCAATCAATCAATCAATATCAAAACCACATCTCAAGAACAAGTAGTAAAACTCACTATATTGCAATATTCCAACCAGACTAGAATTTAATACAATTGTGCGTGCTATGCTTGCTCACTATGTTCTGTACCATGAGCCAGTGTGATTGCACCTAGAATAGACAGAGGTGGACATTTATTGCAAATGAACAGGTGGGCTATATAAGGAGCTGTTTAGGGATCAGCTCTCATAGATTCCCACTGACTTCTATGGGGTAAGGAAAACAGATTGCAATCTAGGAGGCAATGGAGATGTAGTAAAATCTGACAGTCACCCAGAAATCTTGAGTATATATATTTGTGGTGCGCAAAAGAAACAAAAGAGCATGGGCTTGGAATCCACTTTGCTGCTTTGGACTTTGGTTGAAAGTTTTGAACTGGCATTGCAGTTTGGTTTGGATCTGAAGCACAGCCTCAAAGTGGATTGCACTCAATATAACCTTATGGTTAATGTTCCATTAGCACAAAGGTGCAATGGAAAGTCCTTCCCTCTTGTCCTCCATGCAGCTTCTACATCCGTTCTGGGAGTTCCCCCAATTCTCCAGAGCAGATCTGGGAATAGCACAGGATATGCTGAGGGTGGGGAAGGGGGGGAAATCCCATTGTGCTACCTCTAATCTTTGTGCTAGCACAACTGTTTCGTTGAATACTGCCCATTAGTTCCTTTTTTCAGAAGTTTTGCACGATTCTCCATTTAACAGAATGGGGGAATCTGCAAAAGTCTCTCTTTTTCATTTCTTTGGTAGAAGTGGATGAAGTTTGTCAGTATGATACTCCTTGAAGAGAATGTTATCTGCCAAATTTTGGACAGTGGGATTTTTTGAGTGGGATGGAGAAAAATTGACATTGCTCCTTTGCCTGCACTGGGGACAGCTTGAGCTTTGCCATGATCTTGCCTCATCCTTGATGTGGATGACAATTCATTGAAATAAAGTGTGTAGTGATGTAGTATTTGCCCACACACACACACACAAAAAGAGCACAGACATATACAGAGTAAGACATATTTTATACTCCCAGACACAAACTGACCTACAAATAACCCTGGAATTAAATCAAATGCTACTTGGGCTGAAATGGAAAGTGGGAGATGAAGGAAAGTGACTCACCTAATAACTAACAACATGGTTTAGACTCAGGACAAATATAAGTGACAGAAACCATAAAGGGGAAAAAAGTATTCCGTTCAAGGAAATAGTTAGCCTGGAATAAGGAATGAAGAAACAGAAAAAATTTGAAAGGGGTTACACAAGCAAAACACAACCACCAATTCCACAAACTCTTAAAGCATTGCTGCTCCTGAGGGAGTGAACTAGGAAAAAGCACTGAAACAACTTTGGACATATCTCTATACATCTCTCCTATAGCATTCTGATTGGAGATAAAAAGGAGCGTCTCAAAAAGGATATTTGTTGAGCACATAAGGGTACAGTGAAGGGCAAACAAAATGATCTAAGAACTGGAGCATCTATACAAGGAAAGAATACAGTGTTGGAGGCTGTTTAGTTTTTGGGGGGTGGGGGGAGTGTGACATGACAGGGGAGGATAAAATAATGCATGGTTTGGAGAAGGTGGATTCTCTCTTGTAATTCTAGAACTCACAGATCTTCCAGATATAAGTTTTCCATATTGCTACCACAATATGTAGGGAGTGCCATCCCATATGCAGGGGTACCATATCATCCTCAGGATTCTAGGTGTCTGCTGCTGTAATATGAACATATGGCGTCACATGCACATGCCTGCACATAGTGCAAGGGTGTGTCTGTGACGTTGCATGTTTGTGTTGCAGCAGGCAGCAGCAGCAGCTCCTCCTCCTCCTCCTCCTCCTGTCCTCAGCCAGTGAAGTACCCTTTTCCATGGGGAGCGGACTGGAGTTGCTCTGTGTCAGAGTGTGCAACCCCCCCCCCCCCGGAAAGGGTGCCTTGCTGGCTGGCTGCAGAGGGCGTAGCTGAGCTGCTTCTATATTGGAGGCAGTGCCACTGCCACCTGTCAACTTTTCCCATTGATTTTGTGGGTGCCAAGCCCCCACAAGTATATTTTTTGGGGTGCCCAAGCACCCACAGCCCCCATGGAGTTGGCTCCTATGAGTGATGATAACCAACTTATATGGCTTTAAATGGAGATGAGGCAAATTAATGGAGGATTTACTTACTAATCCTGATATGTTACCTCCATGATTAGAGGCCAGTTTCTGGGGATTGTGAGCAAGAGATTGCTATCACCCCACATGCCCTGCTTTTGGAAATCCCTTTGGGGCATCTAGTTGCTCACTGTAGAAAAAGACCTGGTGCCTTTGGTCTGATCCAGCTAGGCTCTTCTTCTGTCTTTAACCATGGTTGGAGGCTAAAGCTGACCATCACACAACTACTCCTTTCCTATGTCTTTTCCTCCTCTTTTTGACACCTGAGGTGCATATTTCTAGGACCTTTCTTATTTTGTAACTGTAAGTTTTTTTAAATACTGTGTTGTAATGTTGTGTTTTAATGTTATTACCCACACTGGGACCTTAGAGTGAAGGGCAGGTAATAAATTAAACAACAGCTGCTGCTGCTGCTGCTGTGAAAGTTTCAGAAATGTCCCAGAAAAAGTAAAAGCTCCAAAGCCTTGGAAGCTGCCCACTTTTATTCAAATTATTTCAGATCAAAATTGCTTTGGATTTCAGAGTGGTCCAATCTTGTCCAAAGAGGGCTGCTTCCATTCCACATTGTACTTCAAAGAAAATGAATGCCCAGTCCATATCCATCTGCCAAAATATATACAACTTTAATATTTATTTATTTATTTATTTATTTATGCATACCAATATTTCTCTCTCTCTCTTTTTTAAATAAGAATTTGTTGGTATTTCCACATACAAAATAACAAATAAAAAACAACAAATAAAAACAATCATTCAACATATAAAACAAATACAACAAACAATACTAATAACAATAAAATAAAAACTGATACATACCTCAACCACACAGAAACACAGGAATCTATTAATTATATTCTTATTTCAAATCTTATTTGGGGGGACTTCCCCCGTTCTCTCTTCTGCGTTCTATTTCTGATCTACTTTAGTAACTTTGTAACTAATTTAACAATCATTCACCATACTTCTTAATCTTCAAATAAACATCTTATACAACTTATATCATTCAACTTATTATTATCACATAAAATCATATTTCAAATCTTAACTTCTTACATCCTTTTTTCTCTTAACTTAGTAAAACTATTGCTGTTATTACTTCTAATTCCTACCTTAAAGATATTATAATCAAAACATTATCATAAAAAACCTAAATATTTCTTCCCTTCTCCAAATCGCTTGTTTCCCTCTGACGTCGGAGTACCATGGTTAGCCTTCCTAATAAATCTCATAAATTCCTTTACCCCACCCCCCTCCTCGCCATCCTCCCTCTTCCCATCCCAATCTCCCACCAGTCTTCCCCCCAGCATATTCCCAGTCGATATCTTTCTTCCCTCACACCAATTTCTTCTTTCAAGATGTCACATTTTCCTTGTTCCAGAATGTCACCTTTTCCTTGGTACCTAAAGACCAGAACATTGTTACCAAGTATCTTTGCTGAACTCTTCCAAACAACTTGTACATTGTCTCCAAATGGCTGTAGTCCATTCTTCAAATCCAATTTTACATCCCAGAGTTGATGTTCCTGCACTTCTGGGCTCTCATCCCAGAAAGCCGTTATAAAGTCATTGTCACCAGCCTCAGACCTCTCACGTCCACGAGACCCTTCTTCTTGTTGAACCTGTGTCTCCTCTGCTTCAGATGATATCTCTGGAAGATGATTCTCTCTAATTGTATCTCTAAATGTGTCTGTGATTTCTCTAGTTGTTATTTTAAGTTCCTCATCAAAGTTATTGAAGGCACTTTGAATCCCAGAAAACGTTTCAGTGACATTCTGTTGCAAAAGTTCCAATTGCAGTAAGATTTTTTCCTGGCCTGATGACATTGCTGGGTCTGGAAGAGCCGTGGGAGCCAGACAAAGATAAGCAGGAGTGGGCAGGAAATAACAAAGTCTCAGTACTTTTCCATCCTCACTGGTCAGATTTCAGCTGCCATTTCCCCCCTTCCATCAGAGGGTAAACTTTCTTTCACTATGATCCTCTGTTAATCAAAGGAAATAATTCAAAATTCTCAGTCCCGTTCCAAAAAGGGATTTCTTAAGCAGTCAGAATCAGAATCAACGTAAAACTTCAAAGCAATCCAATATAGCAACAGCCAAATCCGGTGTTACTTTGATCTTGCCGCAAAGGAGAGAAACGGACTTCCTCTTTTTAAGTCTCTCTCCGTAAGCCAATTAGTCCAAATTAGGTCCAAATTACAGTCCTCACTTACAGTTCTCTTCTTTTTCCAGCCGAATTTAGGAAGAACGGAGCGCTCACCGCTGGCGGCCGGCTGCCGCTTGGTTTCCCCCGGTTGGGGACAGCTTCCTCAGCTCCGCGCCGGAGCCTGTTCACTCGAGCCTCCCTTTTACAAGGGAAACTCGAGAACGGGACAGCACAAATGAGCCCGCAGGAAAGCCCCAGCCACGGGACGCTCTTCCCGTGGGTTACCGGAGCCCGCAGCGCGGTTGCGGGGCTCCTACCCCCGGGGGAACCGGAGCTGTCTCGGAGCCGAGACAGCTCCCAACCACTAGCAATGGCACTCGCGCCGGAAGTCCCCAATATTTCTGTCTCACTTTTCTTCATCAGCTCTAATCAAGGTGAACAATATGAATTCTCTCTTCCGTCTTTTGTTCTGAAAGCTGTCATGCCGATACCTGCCTGGGGAAATTTTTTTGGTAATTTGAGAAATTTGTGAGGCTTGTGAGGAAGATAATATACCAACTCTATGTCCCTGAAACCAGTTTTGATTGCTGAGAAGAAAAACAATTGTCCCTTCCTTTGTAGCCTAAGGATAATGATTCTAGATTACTAGTGATCTGTATCATGATAGATTGACTTGGGACAATTCTACTAGGCTATAGGTTTACACACAGAATCCCACACACCCACAATTACTATATTAAGCAACAGTGAACATTTTCAAACTACATTTTTCCAAGTCATCCTCCTTACTGTTTACCAAATACTAGGGGAAACAGCAAAGGCACACGCGATTAGAAACTTTTCTTTCAGATTACCCAGTGATGGATTTCTTTATAAGCAAAAATAAAATTGTCATCTTTCCCACCCACACAACCACCTGAAAGCCCATTTTTTCCTGCTCTGCAAAATGCAATAAACATAGAGGAAGCAGAAGGATATTTATCATGACTGTCATACTTAGAACTGAATGGGGACAGAAGACACCGGCAGCAACTGACAGATCTGAATTTTGAAATCTCTCAAAACCACATTTTGCAAGACGTGTCCAATAAGCTCCAATCATTCATTACTATTCCCAAACACAGAGATCATCTGAGCAAAAGCAGATGCTGTGTACATCAAAGCAGTGCATTACAATGATAACAGGCAACTTTCCCTGCATAAAGCAATTCACAGAGGTAGCCACTTCACAGGACACATTTTGATTGTCACGAGTGTTTCCCATTTTCTTTAAACCAGAAAACTGCCTTTGTGCCTCAAAGCTTCCATGACTGAAATAAAGGCTTTCTTCCCCCCTGCTTTCTTCTCCACAGATGCTCACCAGTTTTAAGTGTAATTTACACTATGGACCCCAGTTCAAAATGGTTATGTGTTTTGGGTTGCTATTGAAGGGTTACCACCAGGGGGAGTTGCTTCCTTGAGTACTTAAGAGACAAGAAATGGCGATGGTGATTCTCTTGTTATTGTGCTTGCTTGGGCAAACATTATAGCCCCATCTGCCCTCTTCTTTGAGGTGTTCAGGGGATGTGCCTTTCTGGGCTACTAGCAATGATGGCTATGCTCAGTCTCCACAGTCAGAGGCTGCAGTGCTACAGAATACCAGTTGCTGGAAACCACAGGAGGAGAGAGTGCTGCTGTGCTCTAATCCTGCTTGAGGGACTTAGCTGTAGCCCCCAGGAACTGCTTTTCCATTACAGCCTGTGGGAATACACTTCGTGGGTTCCTTTGAACCCATGGTTATTTGCCTTAAGTTAATGTTGTTTATGTACTATTTTATGTATCCTTCCGTTTAAAAGTGAAAGCAAAAGTAAGGCTCAGTGGGCATCTTGCCACTGAGATTACTCCGCCTAAAAGTTTAGTTCCAGAGGTTTGAATTTGTCAATGATCGTTTATTCTGCTTCCCGCCTTTTTTGGGGACAGCAACAGCGTTCCTATTGGTAAATATATCGATCGTGACGTTGCACTTGGTTGTCAATAAAAGGCTGCGGCTCCCCGCCTTAGGCGATGATTCTAGATTCAGTCTTATGTTATTTGCTTTTGACTTAGTTGGGTTTAGTTTAGTTATTGGGGTTTTTGGGTTGGATGGGTTGGACGGGTTGGAAGCGCGTGCAGGATTTAGTTAGCCTTAGCATTGCAGAAGACTTGGCGGTGCAGGGTCTGTTAGCTTAGGAAAAGCTTAGAATAGTGATAGGTTTAGTGAAGTGTAAAAGCCTATGCGGGTCAGCCAAAGCCATTCAAAGAAGTAATGTGTCTGTCTTTATTTCATCTTAATTTAAATTTTTTGGGATCTATTTAGCCTTCATGCTTGGTCGTAACTTTAGCCTTATTGCTTGGGTATGTAACTTTAGAGTAATTCAGGAGGTCGCAAGTATTTGTAGCTACTTTCACGAGGCATTTTCATCCGAACAACTCACGCACCTTCAGATTTAGCCTGGCGAACTGCGGCACGGTGTGAGTTTATGCTCCGGAATTATCGGCCGTTCCATTCGCAGGCTTGGCCGGCGCCCATGCGGAAACGCATGTGAGGTGCTGGCCGCAGATCCCCGGCAACTGGAATCCCGTGTGTAGGTGGCCTAGACCTACACGCGGGAAGCTCCAGCAAAGAATCCCCACAACAGCCCTGGCTCTGTTCTGTCAGAGAACTGTTTGCTGCCAAAAGAACTGCCCTAGAAACTAACATGTTTACGGAAATATACAAGAGCACAAGTTGCATTGTTCGACTTTAGGCAGTCCAGGCAACGTGAAAGGCAAATTGCAAGGTAAATTCTGTACTCATTTATATTATGATCTGCAATGAACATTATATTGTCTAACCTTTAGTCCACCCTAACAATGCAAGATTCCTGTTCCTTTACAGAAGAAGTAGGAGGGCAGTTTCCAACTGCCCATCTTAAACTGGGCAAAATTACTCTGGCCTTCTACAGGTATGTATATCAGCTTCATATCTGTGGTGGTGTGGGAAAAAACCTTAAAGTTTGTGATACAAAACACAAAACTAGCACAAAGCTTTGTAGGGGATGTGGCAATGTTGGGTTTTGAGTACCCCCTAGATATCCCTTGTTATTTCATTTTCACACTTGCAATGGTGTTTTAAAACCTGGGTTTTCCAGCACAAAGTAGCACAAAACCTCATCACACACATTTGGAGTGCACATGAAGAGTATATATACTCCTCGTGTGCATATATACTGTGAACTCCTGTTTGATGTGTCAGTACACACTTTTGGGTGGCAGTGTAAGACACATGGCTTATGGAGCAAAACAGAACTTTGGTGTAGGATTAGAGCGATACTAAATTAACTGTAATGTTCCTCTCCCTCACTTTCTAAAGTAAGGATCTAACAGTTGCTTTTAAACTTGGTTGAGCAGCAACAAAGCAGCAACAATTTCAATACCTTTTGCATTTAGTTGAAAGCTTTGCTCTCCATTTCCCTCTGATTGATTTCTATGGAGGTAGTCTAAATTAATCCTGACGTTAGAGAAGTAGGAAATGAAATGTTTAAATAAGGAGCCTCTTTGAGGGTATGAAACGCATATCAGCTGCCATGAGAGTCACCTTTTAGGTATTTCAAGTTTCTGATCACTTTACAGTCAGGGCAAGAAAAAAAATGATTTAGATACTTTTATTCCTTTAATTTTTTTTTTTTTTTTTTGCAAGATCTGAGTTAAAGGAAATGGAAAATACTTTGTCCAACATTCTGGTGGAATTAGATTAGCATAATTCACACAGAGACAAATTATTCATTAATGAAAGATGTATTTCATACAAAATCATTATATTCCCCCCCCCATAACACTAAGTCTGGAAGCAAGGCCAGGCTTACAATCTGATCAGTGCATATGTGAGTGAGACACTTACATTAATAATAATAATAATAATAATAATAATAATAATAATAATAATAATAATTTTAACAATGATAGTATTAACAATGACGACTAAGGGATAGATGGTTAATAATTGCTTAGTCAAATAGATTTATTAATTAAATTCTTTGTTTTAATTTAAATAGTGGCCCTCTTTCATTAGGGGGCATCCGTTCAAAGGAAAAATAATAATGCAAGAACTTAAAGAAAAAGCAAATAATTGAATGTCAGGCATCATCATTGAAGAGGCATCCCCCCCCCGTCTCATACAGGACGGTATGTTCCTGTTATATCATGATAATGATGCATGCACCATCTAAAAACTGTGTGTGTGGATAGATAGATGGATGCGTGATAGATTACACAGATGCCTACACAGGGGAAGAAACCCTAGAAGTAACACCATTTTCATTGTCAAATAGAAAAACACGCATAAAAAAAATGCTGTACAAGCTTACAGAATTACAGTGGTACCTCGGGTTACATACGCTTCAGGTTACATACGCTTCAGGTTACATACTCCGCTAACGCAGAAATAATGCTTCAGGTTAAGAACTTTGCTTCAGGATAAGAACAGAAATCGTGCTCTGGCGGTGCAGCGGCAGCAGGAGGCCCCATTAGCTAAAGTGGTGCTTCAGGTTAAGTACAGTTTCAGGTTAAGAACGGCCCTCCGGAACGAATTAAGTACGTAACCAGAGGTACTACTGTATTCCTGGGACTAAATTTACAAAAATATTTTTCATATGGTTCATTGTAAATAAGACATTCTCTACAACTGTTGTATAGGACACCCCAAAGCCCTGTTTTAAGGGTAATTTCTTACAATGACCCTCCAGAAAAAAGGCATGTTATTAAATCTTAGTTCTATAAAGGTGTTCCTTTATGGAGCTTAAGGTAACTGGAGCCATATAATTTAGCTTTCTGGTGGTATGGCTCGATACATGGATACAGCCAGAGGGCTTTTAAAATTAGGCTGAGGGTTGCATGCAGCCCTAAGGCTGTAGCTTTTCTGAATTTTTCTTCTTTTCCTTTTTGAAGATATTTGCTTGTCTAGGGTTCTGTGCCACCTTCCTCATTCTTCAGGATTTCTCAGAACATAAGAAGCACCTGCTTGGTCAGGTCAAATCTAGTCCAGTATCCTGTTTTCACAGTGGCTAACCAGATGTCTATGTCTCTGCCTCTTGTAGGAGTAGATTCCCCAGTTTACCTTTACTGTGTGAATAAGTACTTTCTTTTTGTCTTCCCTAAATCGTTTAATCTTCATCTTTGTTGGATGTCCCCAGCAAACCCTGCTGGTTAAAAACCTGCCTTTCCCCCCTCTTCCTAAGCATGCCATTTTATTTCATAGTTTCTATATATGGATCACTCCTCCCTCCAGCCACAAAATTGTTTTACCTGTCCAGGCAAGACAGGACAATACTGCATCTGCATCTTAATATTAAAAAAAAACCAAACACATGACATACATTTGGTCTTAAAAAGGAAGGAGATAACTCAGGAAGCACTGCAATTCAGTGGTCTGATTAGGACCAGTGCTGTCAAGTATCCCATTTCCCCTGGGATTCTCCCTTATTTCAAGCAGTTTCCCGCTGCTCTCCCTTATTTTTTATTTCCCTTAAATTTCCCATTTTAGAGGAGAAGCAGCTCCTCCCCTGCTGGCCAGGGACTGGGTGGGAAGACCTCGCCTACTTGGAGAGAAAAGCTTCAGCCCTCAAAGCAAGTGGGAGCCGTTTCCCGTGCTTACAGGGGAGTGTATTCCTCCCCCTGCATCAGCCACTATCTGTTGCCGCCGAGCCCCTCAGCTGGCCAATAGGGTTAGCTGGCGGGCGGAGCCTGGCTGCCTTTGAGCAGCTGCTGCTTCCTGTCCTGTTTTGATGTGATCAGACAAGAAGATGATGGGGCTCCATCGCGCGGAGCACATGGCTGCCCTCCTCTTTGCTGGCTGCCCTCCTCTTTGCTCCGCTCCGAGTCCGAGCCCACTTGGAGTTTACATTGCTGCTCCGCCCACTTTTGCTTCTGGCTCCCCCCACCATTGACATGTGACTGTCCCCGGGATAGGTGAGACTGCTGATCCCTTATTTTCAAATCCGAAACTTGACAGCTATGATTAGGACATTGCAAATTAAAACCTTGAATATTTCTGAGCACATGATCCAGACGTGGTGACAGTCTTACAGTGTGTAGCGGGGAGAACCACCACATCCAGTGTTCTGCTGGATCAATGTAGCCAAGGTGGAAGGTGAGTAGCTTTACCTTGCTCCCCATAAATTATCTTTCCCCCTCCCATTTGCTCCAGTGGAAGAGAATTCACTGTGAAAGCTATAGGGCTGGAGTACCTCCAATTTATTTTACATGGCGCGCGGGGGGGGGGGGATGTCAGGAGAATGAGAGTGCTTAGGATCCAACATGAGCAGTATCTGATCCCACCACTGGAAGAGTTAATATCAGTGGCAATTTATGACTCTGACACTAAACCTCCCTGTCTTCTCATGGGCCTCCCATTGCACCAGTGAAGAAGGTGGCCTACAGTATTATAGAGCCCTTCAGATGCCATTCTAGGGCATACATGATTGTTCTATTATTTCCTTCTGAGCTCCAAATAATTTTTCTTACGTTCTTCTTACATTCTTGTGATTCGTTTCCAGTTTGATTTACTATATAGAAGGATGCTGGATAATTCTATCAGAAATAGAAATGGAAGCCAAAATTGGCACTCTATACATTTTTGTCCCAAGCCCAGAATACAAATCAATCAGTCTAGTGAATACAATTGGTATCAGTCATGCAAATATAAATGGGGTTCACTCACAACAACCAATATGTAATTAATCGCTTTTTAAAACATTGCTTTGCTGTTTCCTTTACATTGAAATGAGTTGTATAGAAATAATAATGACATAATTAATTACATGGAATTTGTAACTTATGTAAATAATAGCATAAATTATGGTAAACAGTGAACAGTAAGACAATGTAGTATTTTGTAGAAATTCAACTGCAGAGGAATATAATTTTGGGGGGAGGGGGGGGAGGAGTTGGAATGGAAATTGCTGCCTTTTTACATCCCTTTTTACATAACATATTAATTTCACTACTAATGCCACTATCAGTGACCAAAGCATTTCTTTTCAAAACAAAGAACAATATAACACATACACATACACAACACACCCAAGCACAAACCCCACAATCAAACCACAACAAAACTAAATACACCAAAAATTCTTATTCTTATTTACACATAAAAAAAAACTTTTCTTGTTCACATCACTACTTAGTGACTTCCCCCGTTTTCTCCCCTTTGGTTCCAAATCTAATTTACTTTAGTAACTTCTCATCTCTAAAATTAAATCATTAAAAAATCTAAACTAAACAAGCTTCTTAAAATCTTATTTTTACTCCAAGATAATCTATCGCTTCTTATTTTGCATCAAATCTATTCCAAATATAACTTCGTAATAATTAATAATACAACTTTATAACATAACATATTACTTCTTATATCGAGTCATATCAAGCATCTTCTTTCACTTAGACTGCTGCTAATAAAACAAAAATTCAAATATCTCTTCTCTAGTTCAAAAGCTTAAAATCTTAACACGCCGACTTCAGGGTACCATAATAAACCATCCTAATTTTATCCTTAATGTATTTCACCCTATCCCTTTTCTGACCATTTTCTTACACCATCTCGGGGCTTCCCCCCAGATATTCCTCCATCTTACACCCCAACCATTTTCCAGAATGTCCTCTTTTCTTGTAAGTCCACAGATCCAGACCCAGTCTATTACAGTCCTTGCAGTGAGCATCAGGGTACACAGATCCTCATTTTCCAGCATCTCCGCTTCAAAATTCCATTCATCTTTTGATTGTAGGCGAATAAATCTTTTCCCCATCATTCCTGGGCTCTCACCCCAGAAATTGGATATAAATTGTCTTCTGATCCTGGGACTCTCACTCCAACAGGACTTTTCATCTCTTCGGAGTTGCAAAAACATTGTACTTTGTACTTCAATAATCCCCTTTAGCTCCCTGCCAAGGGTCTCTTCCATTTTAGCCATGCTCGCAATGGTCTGTTTTGTGGGATATAACTGTCTTACAACATCCTGGTTCAGCAAAGTTAATTTCTGGTTCAGCAGTTCTAATTTCAAAAAAATAATCCTTTGTTCGTGAGTGAGACCAGAGTCTAAAACCAGCTTGAAAACAAAGCCCAACATGGTAGAAATGGGCACAGGGTATCAAATTTCAGTATTTGCCATCTTAGTCACAGTACTTTTCCATCTCTATCACAGATCTCCACAGCCATTTTCCCTGGAGTCAGGGTGAAAAGATTGCATTCCATCCCTTTTTAAAAAAGAGATATTTCCACTAACTTTGATCCCCAAAAGGGGTCTAACCGATCTTATCTGTAAAGTTCGAAACATTTGTATCCACCGCTGTAACAGCAGTTGCCATCGATACAGTTACTTTCTCTTTCTCCAAAGGGAATCAGAATGGGCTTCCTTTCCGTCATTTCTCCCGGAGAGCCAAATGCCAAGATAGATCCAGTATTAAAGTACTCATGGCCAACGGGCTTCTTCTGTCTTACTTTGCCAGGTAGAACGATATCGCTTGCCGCGAGCAGCGGCTGCCGCTTCGCCGGTCCAGTTGGGGCATGTCTCCTCAGCCCAGCTCCGTAGTCCCTTCACCCCCACTCCCCCTTTACAGGGGGAACGAGGGAAGGGTTCGGAGCTATAGTGGGCTCGCCGGAGAGCCCTCGCCGTGGGACGCTCGACCCGCGGTTCACCGGAGCCCCGCTTTGCGGTAGCGGGGCTCCAACCCCCGGGCCAGCCTGGGTCGCCTCGCTGCCGAAGCGACCCACGACCGCCCGCGATGGCGTCCTCGCCGGAAGTCGACCAGAGCATTTCTTAACTGACTAATCATCCGGAATAATAATTTTAAAAACATATTAATCCTTAAAAACTCTGCAAAAGTTTTGCTGCTGAAAGTTCTACCAAACTTCACATGCAATGCGTCCAATGCAATTGAATAAACATCTGCAATAATCAAAGGTTCAGTAATTCCATAAATACAGTCTTGTTGTTTTTGACAGCTTAGTAATTAAATAAGATGAACAAGTACATAGTATGTGAAAATGGACTAGAGAGAAATTGATTGTATATTGTACTTTCCGTCTCTTGCTCTTTCAAACATGCTTACCCGGGGGGGGGGGGGCAGAGCCTAAAGAAAACCAGCTCAGTTAATCAATAAAAATGTTCAAGCTGTACCAAGGCTTCCTTACACTTGTCAAAGCCACAAGTCAGTGGTTGTTCAGATCATGCACAAACAGTAAAGACCGCAGAAGGGGGGGAGTTTCCACCTGAGAGAGAGAGAGAGAGAGAGAGAGAGAGAGAGAATGCATGAGTGATGGGTTACTAGGAGTTGAAAGGAAAGCTCCATCTTTAGCTGATCTGATTGCTATTTGAAGAGAGGTTTGTGCTTAAGGCACCAGGTGCTTCTGCCCTGTTCGCTAAAGCTAAGGGTATTACCTGAAGGTAGGGAGGTCAGAAAATTATCTCGGAAAAAGAAGTAGAAATTGCTGCTGTTTGTGTTTTCATCTCAGGCCCAGAACTAAAATCAATCCAGTGAATGCGATCAGTATCAATCCAGTGAATACGTTCACGACTCACAATGTCGTTGCTGCTGCTGCTGTTGTTAACTCCCCCCCCCAACCAATACATAATTAATGATTTTATTAAAGAAAAAGTTATTTTGACATTTCATTTACAATGAAACGAAGTATGGAAATATTTGTCATAAATTACAAAAAAAACACCACCACTTATGTAACTTAGTAAATTACATTAAATAGTGAACAACATGGCAAACAACATAGCATTGGATGGAAACCAAACTGCAGCAGAATCGATACAGCTCTGATTGTAACAAAGACAGTTCAGAATGGAATTGTTGCCTTCTTATATCTCTACTTTGAGAGGTGCTGGTAGATTATTAATTAATAATAATAAATTCAATTTATGTACCACTCTTCCTCTTGAAGGAGCACAGGGTAGAAAACAAAACAATTACACACACACACACACGGAGTTAAAGGCATTCTAAAAACAGTAAAAAATAAATGTCAACCAATGATCTCAGGGTTGCCTAGAGCAGTGTCTTTCAGCTATGAAATATCTAGGGAAATGGGGGGGGGGTTAAATTTATCTTGGCCCTGTCATAGATCACTGCCAACTGGACCTCCCCCAGTGGAAGCATCACCAACAAAGCCTCACCTGCTGATTGTAGAGTCCAAAGTGGTTGATATTGGGGAAAACACTCTTTTAGGTACTTGGGTCCCAAGCCATGAAGGACTTTATGCGCTATCACCAACAATGTATATTCAGTCCAATAGCTCACTGGCAGCCAGTGTGGTGTTTTCAGGACCAGTGACATATGGTGCCACCAGAATGTCCTGCTTATCAGCCTAGCTGCTGCAGCCTCTGGACCATCTTTAAGGGCAGCCCTGCACAGAGTGCATTGCAGTAGTCCAGATGCAAGCCAGGCTACCCTGATCTAGAAATGGATATAGTTGGCAATGGATATTAGCCCTCAAAGCCACAGGTGGCATTTGAGACTCCAGTGACAAAAGAGTTCAAGAGTACTACTTTTTTGCTGGACAGGCCATTCACATAATTCACAGACATGGGAAGCACCTACTGACAGCACTTCCATTTTATCATGATTCAGCTGCAGTTTATTAGCCCCCATGCGGCCCTTCACTGCCTCCAGGCACTAGTTCAATGTCTTGACAACCTCTCCTGTTTCACATGGAATGAAGAGCTAGAGCTTCATGTCATCAGTACCTGTATACTGATGGCAGCAAGATCCAAATTCCCAGATGAGTTTCTTATAGATGTTAAATAACATGGGAGATGGAATGAGACTCTGTGAGACTTCATAGCCCAAGAGCCATGGCATCAAGCCACAATCTCCTAGTATGACTTTCTGGTGCCTCCAGTTCCCACCATCTTGAGTTACTGTAGAAGGGCACAATGGTCAGTAGTGTCAAAAGGCACTAAGAGGTCAAGGAGAATCAATAGGGTCATGCTCCCCTTGTCTCTCTCCCGATACAGATGATGAATGTATACCTCTGCACCTCTTATGGAATCATAGTAAGTGAACTGATTGGAGTGACAATAACCAACTTTAAAAATGTCTTCCATGATCCTGTTTCAATTTTATCCCTCATTAGCCCAACTAGATCAGTTAAAGTGCGGTGGAAGAGAAAAGGGGGAAGCTAAGCAATTTCTTTCCTTTTGTTCTTTAAAACAATGTGGCAATGGTCCTGTCTACCTGTCTGCATGGACAGACAAATAAATAAGGCTACCAAAGGTGTAAGAAAAGTGCTTGTGTGTGTACTATGCATAAACAAACAAACAAACCAGGACACAGGTGGCACTGTGGTCTAAACCACCAAGCCTCTTGGGCTTGCCAATTGGAAAGTCGGCAGTTCGAATCCCCACAATGGGATGAGCTCCCATAGCTCTATCTCAGCTCCTGCGGACCTAGCAATTCAAAAGCACGCCCATGCAAGTAGATAAATAGGTACCGCTATGACGGGAAGGTAAACAGCCCTTCCTTGTGCTCTGGTTTCCGTCACGGTGTCCCGTTGTGCCAGAAGCGGTTTAGTCATGCTGGCCACATGACTCAGAAAGCTGTCTGTGGACAAACACTGGCTTCCTTGGCATGAAGTGAGATGAGTGCCACAGCCAAATAGTTGCCTTTTACTGGACTGAACCGTTCAGGGGGTCCTTTTCCATTAAAAAATAAATTAAAGGTATAATACTAGAGATCTCTCTAGGAAATCTCTGTGTAAAGAAAATAACAAATTATATTTTTGCTCCCAGTCCCAGGATCAATTTGTGTTAGATAAGCTGTGTGTATTCCATGGGGCTACTGCTGCTGGTAACCACCACAATCTAAAAGTCATAATTGACTGAGAAATAGTGGTGGCTGCCTGCTTTATGAATATAGGATGGTGTATTCATATTCATATTCAGAGAAAACTTGGCCAGGCCTCATACATTTATTTTTAGGCTACATGCCAGCTAGGCCATAGGATACTCCTAAGGCTGAGAAGGGAGTGATAATGAATTCTTCAGCACCTGCAGATTACTAATCTTATTTCATTTGAGTGTGTGTGTATCTCTCTTCCTCTCTATATTAGGAGTCTGCTAAGGTCCCAAGATTAAAATTACAATTTTTCTGAGTCACCTAGTGCTTTATTCTCTTTAGTCTGTGATTCTGGTTCCAATCCACTCTATAAGACAAAGCCACTTGTTCACCATTCATTTCTATGGAGAATATAAAAATAGCTGTAGCTCCCTCTACCCACTCTTTGGCAGAAACAAATAACATCTGCAGCCACAGAAGCCTGCAAATATTTTAAGTCTGTCAAATTGCAGGCTCAGGGACTTTGATGGGACAAGTAAAAATATTTCTTTAAGTCACTGTTTCTCAAACCTAGCTAGCAGGATCAGTGGTCAGGGATGATGGGATCTGTAGTCCAACAACAGCTGGGGACCCAAGTTTGAGAACTGCTTTAAGCAGTCTTGAAATGGGCTGTGGTGCATTCCTTTCTTAAGAAAGCCTCTCTGGAGTCTAACTATCACCCAGGGCCAAATATCACAATTTTGTGCAAGGTGCTTGAGAGAGTGGTGGTGGTCTAGCTCCAGGCATGCTGGAAAAGAACTGATTATTTGGATCCATTCTAGTCTGGCTTCAGACCCAGTCATGGCACTGAAACTGCCTTGGTCACACAGGTTGATGACATTTGTCGAAAGACAGATGTGGTGAGTATGACCCTGCTCTTTCTCCTTGATCTCTTGGCATTTTTCAATATCCTTCTGGAACATCTCGGGGAAGGTAGTGGTTGGGGGCCCAGGTCTACGCCTGATTGGCTGATACCCAAAGAGAGTGCTTCGTTTTGAAAGCTCCCCTTGTTATGTCTCGTATCTGAAGAAGTGTGCATGCACACGAAAGCTCATACCAAGAACAAACTTAGTTGGTCTCTAAGGTGCTACTGGAAGGAATTTTTTATTTTATTTTGTTTTGACTATGGCAGACCAACACGGCTACCTACCTGTAAGATTGACAATAATGGTTTTGCCTGGCCCTCAAGTGATATCTTCATAATGCTGTGAACTGAACTCTACTACAAAGTCATGAGGTTGGATCAAAAGGTGTTTTCCTGCACAAACATTTTCTGCTAATGGAAGGGTGTTGGTTTTTTTAGAAGCTAAATCCAAAAACAGTATCCCATTTTTGCAGAAAGAACCATGAGGATGACTAAAGCATCTACCCATTAAAGCACTGTTGAACTCTTAAGGAAGCAGCTCTTTTCCTTCAGCTTACAGTCCCTTAGATCCCTCCCATTATTCTGAATGTCACTTCCAAACTTTTCAGTTCACTAGTCCTTCTGTTAGTTGTCACACAAAAAGTATAGAGATATCATCTTGTTAAAACATGGGTAATAATGGCTGATCATGTTATCGTACCCTTCTGCTATTGAATGACTATTATTTCAATATGAATTATTCAGACAATTAGAAGAAAAGAATGTCAGTATGTAGAAACAGACACATTTTTAGAGGGGCAGGCAGTCATGCGGGAATATCTCTTTCAGTCATTACAGAACTATATTCATATACATTGCTGCTGCTTCCCAAAAACATTTGCAAATGTATTGAGAAATGAGATTAAAATTGGCCAGAGCTGACAATGTAGGCAGTAGACACTGTTAATAAAAAGCAGCTATGATACCTAAGAATCCTTGAATTATCGGTTTTCTCCATAAGGAAGTCACAGATGTGACTTGCCAACTTCTATCAGACTTCCGTAATTAAACTGCTCATGCCCCCAAAGTTATTACTAATTCTTGTTACTGAAAATTGATTTCCACTCTGGTTTCAGTTAGATCTGCCAAGTTAAATGTCATAGAAAAATAGTTTATTTAATTTGCAATATTATCCTTACATTTTAAATGTGCTTGGACATCCAGAAACATTTGGGAAGCACCTGAACCTTTCATTCAATCCCTACTTTATGAAATATTGAAAACCTATTGCAATTTATCATACTTTATATTTCATTGCCATGTCTTTTTGTGTATTTAAAGTTTAGTTAATACAAACCTGACAGGAGAATGGAAGGTAATTTACACTTTAATGTATTGCAGAACAGCTGATAGCAATGTATTATTTCTGTCAATGGAAAACTACCATTTCTCTGATAGATTGATAGGCTGAGGAAAATAATTTCTCCAAGCTTCATCTCCCCACACTCTCCCACCCCCAAGGCATGCCTGTTGCACAAGTTTATTCTGAGCAGCTGCACAATTCCACACATTATTCTTATTAACACAATTAATTAATGCAAAGTATTGCCAAAATTGGCTTCTAAGTATAAAAGTATAAAACCCAGTGACATATGCATTAAGACCCTATCTACACTATACATTTCAAACACTATGATACCACTATAAACAGTCATGGAAGCTGTAGTTTGTTAGGAGATCTCCCATTCCACTTCACAGAGCTACAGTTCGCTGAGTGGTTTAACAGCCAATCTCTTTAACCAGGGTATTCTCTGAATTGCAGTTTTCTGAGGTCTGTGTCTATTCCAATAGTGCGTTTCCATGCTACAGTTGAGCCCCAATCCTCCACCCCAGCTTCCAGAAAGATACCCCCGTGAAGAGAATGAGACCTGCTTTTCTTCTCATTTCTTTAGGAGGTGGAGATAAATGTCTCCAAAAACCTTGAGGAAGGTGTTGTCATTTAACTTAATCTATTATCTATCCACAGGGATTATCAGGGTTCAACCACAAATTCCAGCCTTGATCTCTATACATACAGGATTCACATTTGTAGCACATTAAGGGGGCTAGCAGCAGTTTGCTATCAGTACAGGTGTTAAATGAGCAGAACTGCAATACAATCACCTCTTACCCACTGCTTTCTTGGAGGACTCCCCACCTCGAAAATACTAATACTTAACTAGTTTATGAGAGCAGGTGGTCTATTAAAACCGGCTTGTTAAAATCAGACTCAGACAGCAGACTGAATTTTGCTGTGGACTTCATTAAGACCTGTGCAGCATGCTGAAAGTTCCAGGGGTCAGAGCAAATCAAGTGTATGTTTAAAAGGAATTATGAGGAAGTTATAGCCCAAAGTGAATCCTAAGGTTATAAAATAAAGCAATTGGTGAGTGTATAAACATATTAATGGGAAGCTATTAGGCTGTCTTATTAAAAGCATAAAGCACAATACATTCAATATAAAGCGGCACAATGTACAGTGGTACCTCAGGTTAAGAACTTAATTCGTTCTGGAGGTCCGTTCTTAACCTGAAACTGTTCTTAACCTGAGGTACCACTTTAGCTAATAGGGCCTCCCACCACCGCTGCACGATTTCTGTTCTCATTCTGAAGCAAAGTTCTTAACCCGAGGTACTATTTCTGGGTTAGCAGAGTCTGTAATCAGAAGCGTCTGTAACCCGAGGAACCACTGTACTTTGTGCTAAAGTTATACAGAGCTTCTGCAGTGACGTTCATATTATTGTATGAATTATTTGTTCACACACTAACTTCCCTGAATGGTGGAGACTGTGGGGCAGCTTTTGGAAGTGAAACATATGCAATTTTTTAGGGGGAGGGGTGAGCCCAAAAATAAATCAAGGGGCACAAAATGTAATAAGATGTCTGACAGACAGAATGTCAACAGATGAACAGAGGCGGAGTTAGCTGCTCCGGCCCCTGGAGCAGCACACATGCTATGCACCCAGGGGTGGGGCTAGCTCTGTGTGGGGTGGGGCTAGCCATGGGGGGGGGCTAGTTCTGTGGGGTGGGGCTAGCTGTGCGGGGCAGGGTGAGTGTCCCAGGGGGGTGCCACCTGCAACGAGTGGCGAACATCCCAGGGGGGTGATGCAGCGATGTCACCCCCCTCAGGGATGATACCCGGGGCGGATTGCACCCCCCACCCCTTCATCCGCCAGTGCAGACGAAGTTTTCCCAATAAATGAATTGTCATACTAGAAGAAAGGTTTAAACTGTTGAATTTCTGCTTGCCACACAGCGATTAAAATTACAAGATCTTTGCTCTCCTCAATTGCCAAGCCTAAACATTGCAAAGAATTCAAGTTTCATGAGTAGTAAACCAGTGCAAAGTCTTCATCAATTGATCGCAGGCTAGCAATACTACTTCCTGGCTGGTGTAATATTGCAGATGGTGAGGCAAATTAGATTTAAGATTTGCACAGTCCAGATGCCCATGCTAAAGCAAGCAGTGCATTCTAAGAGCATTTGTTGCCATTTTTATTATTTAAAACTCATAATAACTACAGTAATGTTATCAGCACAGGTCAAACAACCACCTTGCCTCCCCTCTACCGCCTTTTTATCAAATAGGATTTGAGCCTTTGACATGAACATACTCCTTTAATTATTTATACCACCAGCAAAAGCAGCTGCCCACACTAAGAACCCCTTTATTTTTTCCTCCCCACTCTTTCTGGCTGAGCAAGCAATTAATCGCTTCCCATGTTTCACATTGATTTAACCTGATACCAGCATAGCACCTACATTGCCTCCTAGCATGTCCCATCTGAAGATTCTTACTAGATTTAGACTTATGGTTTCAGCATCAACAAGCTTTTCATTATTGATTTGTTTAACTTCTAGTCTGGGGGTAGGAAACTGGACCTGGTAAATATTTGTTTTCCCTACTCCCATGGGCCAAATCTGGTAGGCTGCCTACCCGTTACTCACCTGTCATCAGGTGCCATGATGATTTGAGGACCCGACAATCAGCTGATAGAACTTCCACCTGGATAGCTCAGTAGGTTTGAGCATGGTACTGATAATGCTGAGGTTGCATGTTTGACGCCTCGTAAGGGGCAGCTGCGTATTCCTGCATTGCAGGACATTGGACTAGATGATCCTCATTACCTCTTCCAACTCTAAAATTCTATGATTCTAGAGCTTCAAAGTACTGTGTAAAGGCTATTGGCAAGCCGCTTTGAAGCACCAACAGTCATCTGATTGGTAGGACTCCAAAGCACAGTGAAGGGAGATTTGCAAGAGGCTTAAAAAGTGTACTGTGCTGTGCTTTAAAGTATGCCTGATCAGCTGAAGCACTGCACACTGCCATGTGTGCAGTGCTTCTGAAGCCCTGTCAACCAGCTGATCTCTGGGATTCCAGAAGTACTGCATACAAGGGCTTTTGAATCACTGCTCATCAGTGGTACTTTAGAAACTCCTTTTGGCCCAACACAACTTTTTCTACCCCCCCCCCCACCAATGATGATTGGCAAGTGGCTTGGCTCAAATTACCCGGTGTTTCCTACCTCTGATCTAGCCTATCAGAGATTTCTGGAGAACCTGAAAGTTTGCACACCATTTTGTGACACTCTGGATTTTCCCTAGAATGGATTTTAGAATGTTGTTGATTTGGGAAGAAGATGTGGCTTAGTGGAAGAGCAGAGCACATGCTTTGCCTGCCAGTCCAATGCCTGGCATCTTCAGTTCAAAAAAGCCAAGGTAGCTGAACTAGCAGATGATGTGAAGGACCTCTGCCTGAAAGCTACTGCAGGTTAGAGTAACCCAGCCTTCTCTGCTCTGGTGTTTTGGATATAGCTCTTTTAGTCCCTAACAATTAGCAATTCTGCTGGGTGTGATAGGAGCTGTTGTCCAGAACATCTGGTGGGCCCCAGGTTAGAAAAGATTTGAGAAGACAATACAAATTTCTGGACCTAGTACACAGCACTGTCTGTGTTCCTCACTAACAGGCACATGTCTGTTTGAATAGGCTCTCTGAAATCCCAGTGAAGGCTGTGTGGGGGCAAGAGCTTCCTTCCAGATGTGACTTGAAGAACAATTCATTCTTTTAAATTTATTTCCATCAGGGCTGTCTTCATTCTGCTTATCGAATCTTACTGTCTTCAGACCTCGTTGCCTCCCTTGAAAGCAACTTGCAGCTCAGCCAAGCAGATGTTTTCTTATCAAGAATTCAGACCAGACCTATTTATTCAAAATTAGCATATCTCATTAACTGTCTCAAAGATACTGGCTCAATTCATCTTTTAATTAGCATCTTCTTCTTCTTCTTTTAAGAAAAAATGTATTTTTAAAAGAGAAACCTCTTGTCACCCCCTGCTCCATACAGGTCTCCTCCCCACCCCAATAAAATCTTAAAATATGAATATTATGCATGATAATCACTCAAATAGGAGAGAGGTAAAAATCTGTGCGACCCAAATGCCATCAAAAAGAACCTTCCTGTTGCACATGGAAAGCTGCATTATACAGTATCTACAGATGTCAATTTTTATTCTTGAAGAGTTCTTCCACAATTCTATTTGTCCCATAATTTCTAGGCACAAGTCCAAGCATTTTTTTCTGTAGTCACTTTCCCCGGGAAAACCCGTTGTTTGCTGCTGAATCAGGGCTCATCCACATTTACCTTTTGCTCCGTGGTTTCTAGGCACAACTCCGCACTTTAATGCTCCATGTCCAAGTGCTTTTTATTTATTTATTTATTTATTTATTTATTTTTGGCCCACTGCTTTCCCCACAGAACAAACGACAATCTGCAGAGAACCCAAATTGCTATTTGTTCCAATTCAGCATTAAATACCATGTTTTTCTGGGGAAAGAGGAGGGGCAAAAAGAGGAAAATGCTCAGACATGGAGCATTAAAGTGTGGACCTGTGGCTAGAATGTGCAGGACAAAAGGTAAGTGTGGATGAGCCCTCAGAGCAAATGCTGATTGGGTTTTCTGCAGTTTAATGATTGTTCCATTTCCACAGGAAATTGGGGTTTCTCTGGGGAAAGAGGTTAGGACCAAACCCCATCCCGAAAAACCTATTGGACCCTGACTAGAAATCGTGGGACAAACAGAAGTGTGGATTGGCAGAACATTTTTGCATGCCATTTTGACTAAGGTACACATTTTGTGAGCAATTTCCCCCACTCCAACATAAAATATTTTTGTATCTAATTTTCACCAACCTATTCATTTTTATGCACACTTTTATGCCCTAATTATACATGGTATGGTCAATATTGTTTGGTTGGGAAACCGCATAGCAAAATTTAGATAAGTATGAATTTAAAAGGGATGTATATGTTTTGGTTCTCACAAGGTGTTGAAGGGCTTTTGTCTCCATTCTATTATGTATGGACACCACTTAGAATCATAGAACCATAGAGTTGTAGAATTGGAAAGGACTTGTCCACCTCACTGCAATGTAGGAATCTCAACTAAAACTTGCCCTTGACTGGTCCATATGTCTTGACAGTAGAGGGAAGCAAGATCAATAAAGCTTTCTGTTCAGGTGTGGCGGTTCGCTCAACCTGCACAGGTCCCCCAGACGTTTGACGGTCCGTTGATACCTGCACTCACCACTTTATTAATTAACCGCTGCCACCAACCAGTCTGTCTGGTATTTACTTCACTCAGTTCAGGCAAGGAGAATATTGGAACAAAACTGTTTTATTTGAAGTTTAGTACATAAGCATATGGTTTCTGGATAAACAGTACTTTCTTGGTTGTGTTCTTGTTAACAACAGTGCCCAATGATTTCTCCCATCCCCTGTTCCTACTCCTTCCCTTGCCACCCTTCTTCCCACCGCTCAATATCCACAACAAGCCCCAAAAGACTCAAGACTAAAGAACCAAAAGACTAACAAACCCTCTTCCTTCCCCGGGAGGGGTTTATATAGCCCACATAACTCCGCCCCCTAAAGGTTCTTACTGGTTATTCCTGTTAACTCCTTCTGTGTCATTCCTAAGTTTGGGTGATCGCCACATCAGGTACCTCCCAGGGTAGAATTCCAACTCAAGAAGAAGATAGACCTCTCACAGTGGATATCAGGTACTCAACATATTATGTCAAATTGAAGATCCTCCTGGGCCATAGCTCAGCATTAAATCCCTAGGCCAAAAAGTGAGCCAATGAAACAGACACAAACAGGAGGTGCTTTATTTAATGATGTGTGCACAATGCAGCCACCCCAACTTACTGCCCTCTAGCTATTTTTGGAGTACAGAATAATGCCAGCAAGCATAGGCACCATTTTGGGAGACGTTGATGAAAATAGCATTACCATCACCACCCCAGTCCATTCTTGGGCATCTCTGCAGCCAGAGCTGGTTTAAGACCTTTAGAGACCCTAAGAAATTAAAAGATTTTGGTGACCCCATATATTCATATCTAATTTTTTTAAAAATAGTAATAAACCATAAAATATTTTTAAATAAAACAAAATCTACTATTTTATTATATCTATCTGTCTATCTATCTATCTATCTATCTATCTATCTATCTATCTATCTATCTACCATCTATCATCTATCTGTACTTTTTGATTTATTGTGGGAGCCTTTTTTGTGGAACCTGGTTCAGCTGCAGGTCCATGGTAAATCCAGCAATGGAAAATTTATGTGGTGCCCCCTTCCCTTTATGCCCTAAGTGTGTGCTTATTTTGCTTAATGGTTAATCCAGCCCTCCCTGCAGCATTCCAATGAAAGCACACCAAATATATGTTTACCTGACAGCTTGCCTCTCCTTCCTGCTCTCTGCTTTCAGGATTTACTCTCTTGACACCACTTCCAGCCAGCTTTGGTAGATGCAGTGGCCTGGCCTAGACTGTATCTTGATTTTCTCCTTCCAAAGAGCAGGGGAAATTAACATGATTGTTTGAAACAGTGATCTCGCTTTACAGTCCTACTTAATCATGGAACGCAAAACTCTTTCCATGATGTATTTTTATGACATGCAATTCAACAACCCACATTTATTTATTCAAGCTTAGTAATGTGTGTAGGTGAATGCAAAGTGCCCCAGAGAGTTTGGGGATGGTGTTTGTCATAAGTGAGGGTACAATAAATGTGCAATATATAAATGGCTGCTTTTATATCCTAGTTAGACCCACAACTGATTCTATTGTTGTCTCTGGCTGTAATGTAATATATCATCATGCTAACAGAAATAAGAATTTAGGACATGAAGCACAGCACCACAAACTGGGGTTGCTTTTGTAGAAAACCATCCTAAAATAAGTTATACCAACTTCCCCCAATCTGGTGCAGTCCACATTTTTCAGACTATAGCTCCCATCAGCTGCAGCCAGCAAGGCTAATTGTCGGACACCATGGTGGAATGTTGGATTATACTTTTTAGATTAGGGAGGAGACAGAGACATTATAGCTGTCACCAAGAGTGTGGCTACTTACACCTAGGAATGGGGAAGAAATTTGGCTCAGTTCACACTTTAATACTTAAATTTGCACATCCCAATACAATATCTGAATCAAAATACTGCTAGTATATGCCTCTACCCCTTAAGGGGCCTTTTTTTTGGTCAGGTTGTCAGAGTAGAACAGTGAACTCAAGGAGTTCCTGCCTTCTAATCCCTGTCAATAACAGAAATATGGAATGCTGTATGTTAAATAGTCCTCTAAACTGTTGTGTTAAATAGTCCACTAAACAAAAACTAAAAAGTGAAAGGGCTATCAGTATCGTGTGATACTGGTTGAAAGAACAAGGGAATAGAACGGGTATGACTGACTACAGTCAGGGAACTTTTCTCAGTCTGCAACCATCTCAACACTGGTGTGTTCAGAAAAAGTGGCATCACCCTCTGAAAAACAGTGACATACAACTGGTCATGTTCACAGTCAACTACAAACAGAAGCTTTTGTTCAGTCGTTCAGTCGTTCAGTCGTGTCCGACTCTCCGTGACCCCATGGACCAGAGCACGCCAGGCATGCCTATCCTTCACTGCCTCCCGCAGTTTGTTTGGCCAACAGAAGCTATAGCACTATAAATGATAGGTTTGGAAGTACTCTAAAATAGTAGATAGCTAAGAACATAGGAAGAGCCCACTGGATCAGGCAAATCTGGTCCTGTATTGTTGTTGCCTCCCAGTGGCCAACCAGGTTCTGTGTGTATATGTGCATGCATGTGTGTAGCAGTAACTCATCATGTGATCCACACCTGTCTGAAGTAGTAGAGTCCAAACATAGGTCTATAACCACGTCTGTCATGTATGCTACTTTGTTATTCTTTAGTTGGACAGAGTACTTGAGCATGAAATATGGGGGGGGGAGTTCATTTAAGGAAGCCTGGCTTTGTTCTGTTTACCAAGAGTTAATTAGCCAGAGTTCAAATTTAAATAGAAATCTTACTTAATCCTGTGACAACACAGAAATATATGCAAATGATTCAATAACAATGTGCCATTAAAAATATGGAAGAAATATCCACCTGCCACCAATTAAAGCTGTATAATTCATCGAAAGGATGGCTGGTTATATTAATTTTACCCCTGTGCTAATTGGCAGTAATCTTCAGCATGTTGTACCTGTCTCTTGCTCTTCTGAATCCCACATCATCTTGTGCCAGAAATATTTCATAAAATATTGAAATGATAGTCTGCAGTAAAGTTACAACAAATGTCAACAGACACATTAGGATGATCCATGACAATTTCAAGTGTAAATTATATATAAATCTTTAGCAGCTTATTTATTGTGGTCAGCATTAAGAACTGAGTTTCTGTTGTGGAAGTATTCAGCTGTCCATTTTCTGAAGTGCCTTTATTGCCTGCACAGAATCGGACAAACCTGAAAGGAAAGGATGGATGTCTACCTACAAGTCCAATCATTCAGTAACACCTTCGCAAAACAAATATGAATACATCAGGGGTGGGAAACCTTTTCTGGCCAGTGGGTCTGATATTAATCTTTCTATTTCTGGTGGGTCAGATTTGACAGATCTGATATCAGCCAATCAGCTGATATCATTATGATGTCAGGTGATGCTGTGCTTTGAAGCTCCAGTACTCAGGACTTCAAAGCGTAGTGTGGGGCTGCTAGAAAGCCCCTTTGCAAACAGCCCCATGCTGTTCTTTAACCCCCACCTGGAAGTTTTAAGAGCAGCATGGGGCTATTTGAAAAAGGACTTTCAAACAACACAGTGACGCTCTTTGAACCTCCAGTTTTTGGAATTTCATAGAGCAGTGCTCGTAGAGCTGGAGAAAGAAGTGGTTTCTGTTGAGGTTATTTCCCCTCTATTTTTACAGCGTTTTTAACTGTATGTTAAAATGTCCACTCATAAATCCTTTCTGTTCCAGTGTCTTAAGGTATTTTTAAAATTAATAAATAAATAAAGCTGCATGGATGCTTGTATTTGAATAAGATACTTTTTGACAGGCCATTATAAAAGCATCAAATAGCACTTTCACAAAAGTTTGCTGTTGACCCTCTTTTTGCTAAACCTCTCTCTCTCTCTCTCTCTCTCTCTCTCTCTCTGTGTGTGTGTGTGTTTAAAACACATTTTCTCTCCAAATGCATATTTCTAGACATTTTGTTCAAAACATGTCTAACTGTATTTTGATTCCTGAACCACGTCACAAGATTCAGTGAAGTGCAAAATATATTCCAGTTCACACATTAGGTGCAAATCACTTATTGGAATCCACAAAGATCAACTTCCTCAAACATCCCTGTTTTTTTCCAGATTTGATTTCCAGTATAGACACTATTGCTGTGTCAGTGCAAACAATTATCCCAAGACTTCTTTGTGAAGTGTAGAGTGTGGAAACAGCCTTTTGCTAACTTTGCCATCCCCACCTCATCTCCCCCTGCGATATTGTCTAGGCATGTATTGGCCGGTAGCTTTTTCTTTGGTTGCAGTTGTCATATTTCTCATGATCACTGTGGTAGATTTTACTTGCACACTCAAATAATGAATGAGTAAAATGGAAAGGATTGAAATTTTCCACTTAATCAGGTTCAATAAATTATGAAGCTGAAGAGCTTGAGGACTGCAAAGTTCAGGAAACTGGTAATGATGAGATAATAATAGGCAGCCTAGATGAACTGAAGTACTCTTAAAGATGTGCAGCCTGAACTTGTCTATGCATGTTTACTCAAATAAGTTCCACTGAGTTTCTTCAATAGGGCTTTTATTTTTAAAGAGCAGTGTCCTATCTTTATCATGTGTATTGATTCTGTGGCTAAAATAATGTTCAAGAGATTTTCCCAGTGGAGGGGAGAATTATAAATGAACACTCAGAAAATGGATCAGGATTTTCTGGGTGAAGTGCGTATGAAGGTATGTAGAGATATAAGAAGGTTTTACATGAGGAGGACTTTTGCCTGGTCATCCACTCACACATTCTCAGCCAAAAATATGTTCTCAGAGGAAAATGGGAAGTAACTTCATGTGGTCATTCAGAACACTTTTTTTGGGGGGGTGCAGGCTGTATGAGGGGGGAAATGTGAGATTGTCAGTCGAATAATGACTAGCAAAGAAAGGGGAAAACCAGGGCCACTGAGGGAAAACAGCATTCCCCGTCCCCCGTGCTACTGACTCCTCCCCCACTCAGTCACCACCACTGCTCCCATGATGACAACAAGGAAAAGAGGGAGAAATATGAAACCCAAAAGGAGGCCGGTAGGGAAGAAGGAGTCAGCAGGGGGTAAGGGAGGAGTGTTCTGTGGAGCAGGAGTTAATGGAGGAGGAACAGCAGAGAAGGGGTGGTAGAGGAGGCAGTGGTGGCATAGGAGGTGGGTGACACGCTGCTCACAGACCTGGATTTGCCACGTCTCTCAACTGTCCCAAGCCTGCCACCCTGAGGCAATTGCTTCACCTTGCCTCATGGGCAGGCTGGCCCTGAGAAAACACACCCTGCGCCCCTCAAACTGTAGCCACCCAGGAGTGTCAACGTGAATGAAATATGGGGAGCAGGTAAGCCCTGTCCCGCATAATCGATTACATGACATGGTGCACACACACCATTTGATTGGCAATACCTATCAACTGGGGGGGGGGGCATCTGCCTCAAATATTTTATTGGGGGGCGAAGACCTCTTGGAGTTGGCTCTCATGCCACCCACAACATTTATGCTTTCAGGATAAAAGAAAATCTTTGTGGCTGGCAATCGGAGAACAGTGTAGCAAGGAATATAGAGTCCAATTCACATATAGGATTTCTCTCAAAATTCCTGAGCTTCACCTGCCCATGCAGAAACAGGAAGTCATCTTGAAGAGACCTAGAAGGTAAACATGATCTCAACAATGCACTGTCTATCAACTGTAAATTTTCTCTTGGTTACATTGGAACACAAATATGTTCTCTGCAAATTCTAAAGCTATAATAGAAGCAAGTGGTTCTTTTCCTGTTTTCAAAGCACGTCTTTCCTGTGTGAGCTGAAGTTATCATGCAGCTCTATCGGTTAATGGTAAAACACTGTCAAAGTGATGCTGAGAGAAAGAGAACAGGAAGAACTTAATTACCCCCAGGGTCACCATTCAAATGAAAACTAATGGCTGATCCTACTGGAGACAGAAGCTGAGAGGCAGAGGAAGTGAGAATATTTCTATTTTGGTTAAAATATGTGAAGCAGTGCTATTTTTATAGAAAAGGGGGTGGTGGAATTCACCTCCTTCATTATTTTAGAATGGAAATGATTCCCAACTGAGAGGTGCTGGAACAGAGTTCATGTGAGTTTTGGTTGGAGAAAACAAAGCCCTGATGAGAAGAACCCTACTGGTTCAAAACAAAGGCCCATATAGTCCATAAGATTTCAGTGTTTGAGATGGAGTTTAAGGGACCAGATGGTCTTTAAAATACTTTGGACCCAAGTTGTTTAAAGCTTTGTGAATTAGCATAAGAACCTTGAACCTGGTCCAATAGCAATTTGGCTTCTTCTTTGGTTTGTGATATTAGGCATATGAAATCTGTCAACTGAAGCTACTCATCTTCTGGCACATTGCTTTGGTGCCTCCAACTTGCTACTTGTGGATTGTAGATGTAGGCTGCTACCTTGAATGTCTTCCCATTCCAGCTAGGTCAAGGTGGAATAGACTGTGGCTCGTTGCTTAGTATTACCAATGCTGTCACCAAAATTCAACATTATTTGGCTTGGAATGCGAGTTTGTCCAGCTCTTAACACTTGACTGGGAACTGAGCATCATTTCTGTGAGAAGTGCTTCTCCAGCTTGGAATGTAAAATGAGATTCTACACAAACACCATAAGGCAACAACACATTGCTTAGGCTTTATTTGCAGCGAGAACTTACAGTTATGCAATCAACAATCATAGGGTATTCCCACATTACCATAATATAAAGGCATACAATAAAATAGATGGGGTTGAAGGGAGGCTTGCTGATAATATATAAAGACTGCCTGCCAAAGAAGCAACTCATGCATAATTGCCAAACTCAACTGTGAATCAATGAGTATATCTATCACTAAGTATACTTCTCTTCCACGTACTACCTTAAAAAAAAAATCTGTCTCTCTTAGCTTCCTTATTTTATGATCCTATGCAGCATTAAGTGTGACTTAACTTCCTGGAGGAAGAACTGTGAGGGGAGAGACTCCATTAGGCAAAGCCTCTTTCCACCTTCCTTGCCCCACCCTCCAGCTCTAGGAGTCCTCATAAGGGGGCTGGTACTGGAGGAAGAACTGTGGGGGGAGAGACTCCATCAGGCAAGGCCTCTTTCCACCTGCCTTGCTCTCCCCTCTAGTCTCTGCTTCTCAATTTGTATTGTATTATTTTATGTACTGTGCCTTGTCGTTGTTTTATTGATTATAGTTTAGAAATTATTTTTTGTAACTGTTGAGTGGATTTCTGTTTAACTTTTATATGTTATTATTATTAGTATTTAATACTATTCTAATGATTGTTGAATGTTACTTTTTGATGTAGGTTGCCTATTTTAAAGTTGTTTTATTATCACATTTTTGTATTGCATTAGATTGTTATAAGATGTACATTTTTTGTTTCTTCAGCTTGTAAACCAGATAGAAAGACGGTATACAAATTAAAAATGATGATGACGACGACGACAACTTAGCTTATGGATTTCCAGTATGCTTAGGAATCTCCAGTGGTGCATAGGATAGGACTATTTGCTCTCTGCATGAGAGCCATGTTAATGTAGACATCAGTTTTATGCTTCTTCTTCTTTTACCAAATCAATGCAGCGCTGCATTTGCCCAAGTAGTTTCTATCCTTCTGCCACCCCTCTCCAAGAGTCATTTCATTTTGCATGGCATGGACTAAGACTCGATAATTGTACAGACACACAGCATGCTCAGCCATTGAGCTGTAGCCTCTCTCCAAAATCTGTCCTAAAATAGAGATGGAACATCCTGTAAATCTCAATGTTGAGCTTATCCAAACAATTTTTTGCCATGATTTATTCCCTAATTTTGTCTTTATTGGTTCCACTAAAAATATGAATAATTATTGTATATTACATACATCATTATTAGGGCTGTGCAATGGATTTGACTGAGTCCTGAGCCAAATTGGGCATATTTGGAGGGCTTTGGATGAGCTGAGTACACACAACCACAGATCACTGAGAGTCAGGTTGGATTGTTCTAGAGCCATCCATGGCTGCCTGGCATCAGGCAGGTTGGAGATGTAGACAGGGTGTGAAAAAGGCTGTGAAGATAGGTCTATGGCTGTGTCCATCTGGGAGAAAATGGGCCCAATGCTTCACAAGGCACAAGAAGTCATGTTGGAGGTCTGGCAAGGCCTCAGACACCCTCTCTAAGGCTGTAGAGTAGAGGCAACAATGCTGTGGGGTGTGGGCACTGCTTCTTAAGTGAAGGATTGGATACTCCCACTTAGCAACTGTTAATCAGGAGGATCCAATCTTATGTGCTGCTACTTCTCAAATGGTGTTGGTTTTTAGTTTTTGTTTTGCTAAGGATCCGATCCTGCGAGATTGGATCCTTTGCAAGTGGCTTCTCTTGTGGTGACGGAAGTCTCTCATGAAGGAAGAGTAGCCAGCACCACATAGAATCTAATCCTGTGCAGTGCCATGCACCCCCAACCTTCATATACATACCAGTTTTCCTAAACTGACCAGAGCTCATAAGCAGTTGCATACAATAATGCGTATAAATCTATAAAAAATACTTGTTTTACTGCATATAGATCATGATGTAGAAATATAGCAGAGCATGGGACTTGACCATATATATGTATAATGTATGTACAAGGCATGACCGGAAAGTTTGGTGAATGGTCACAGAAATCAGACAGTGAGAAATATTCGAGCATACATACCTTACAGGCCTTCAAAGTAGCCCCCCTCTGATACAATGCACCATTGACAATGTTCGTAGAACTGTTGGAAACTTCTGGAGAAGTACTGCTTTCAGTTCCCTCATCACAGCAGCTTGGATGTGTGAAATGTTGGAAAATCTGTGCCCTTTCAGTGCAGATTTCAGTTTTGGAGGGTGGGACAACTCAGTAACCTCAGTAGTGATTTCATGCGGAATATGCAATTCTTCCGCCATCATTCAGATGGACAAATGCTGATCCCACATCAATAACTCACGAACTCTGTTGACGTTTGCTGCCATTCTGCTTGTCAGCGGTCTGCCAGACTGAGGGTCATCTGTGATGGTTTGCCACCCTTCACAGAAATGCTTAAACCACTCATACACTGCCTTTCAAGTTACAGCTTCATCTCTGTACACAGTTGTGAGCATTTGGTGGGTTTCCGATGCCAATTTACCCAATTTGAAACAGAATTTCATATTTACTTTCTGCGCCATTTTCAATCACACTGCATTATTAACAGCTACTAAATGCTACTGCATGAATGTAGGCCTGTCAACAAATGCCAAGACACGTGTGCATATGTTAGCTGAGATACGGACGAATGCCTCCCACGTGCCTCAGCAAATCCGGCAATTCCCATTATCGCATATGGGGGTAATTCACCCTTCTTTCTGGCCACACCTTATATATGTACTATACATATATGCATGTTTTTGTGTATCCTTTTGCTTATAATTAGTTGGTCTAGATAAGCCCCAAACCCCAGCAAACTGACAATGTGCAAGTGGCTCAGACATAAGCGAGTGCTCAGTATAAGCAGTAGCCTGATGCAAGCAAAGTTTGATAGGGCCAGAACCACCAAATTCCATGCATAAAGCTATTTAAAATTGATTCCTCCTCCATTGCTACCCAAAAGCTACATTTTGTGCCACAGTGGACTAGATGTACTCCAGCTCTTCTTCATACTTTGACTGCGTAGTGGTTAATCTTCAACTCAACACAGTCAAATTAATTGGAACTGCCCACCTCCAATCCCATTTTTAACTTCCTGTAAGAAGAGAAGGGAATGATCACTTCTTCCTTTTCTAAGAATGATTGCCTGCTCCTTGTCTGAAGGGAGGGGGCGGTGTATACCTTGGTTGTTTCATTAATTCATTCGCTGTCATCATGTGCTTCTGGACTGCCTGCATCTGGATATTAGCCAAGCTCAAACAGAAACACTCTTGGCTATGGGAAGGCATAAAGCAAGTTTCTGCATTCATTAAGACTGCACAGCTTTTCCTAAGGGGGCACTGAAATTGGAGCATGTAGAGTTAAAGCTGCCTGACCTGAATAGATAAGAATGTCAAGACCGCCTTGTGTTCAGCTTGAGTCAAGAGTGTAATGAAAGGTGAGGCCAGTTATGGATTTTGTTTAATTGAATCACTACTGTATATAGCTATCATTATATACACAAATGGTGTATCCTTGACTTGACACCACATACAGAATATCCATTACACTGTCTGAGAGCAACATTTTACACTTTGAAGGGTGGAGAGAAAGTCTTGGGGAATGAGAGGAAGAAACAACAAGCAACACTTTCAAGATTTGTCAAGTCTTTTGGCAGACATTCCACTCCACGTGACAGAAATTTGCTTGGCAGCTACACAGGATTTTCTGTAACTCAGTCTCTAATCAGTTGGCAGCAGTAGGCAGGAGAGGCACCTGTTCAACCATATTTTATTCAAGGCACGTCAAGTCAACTTTAAAAATAGAATAACTGTTTAGAGTAAAACTTTATTAGCTCAGGCTAACAATAGAAAGTCCTTCCCAAATATCCTTAACTGGATTTTAAGGTCCTGAGCAATTGTGCTCAGCACCTTAAAATGGTGCCTTTCATCATCAAAGGCACCAAATCCATGGGGATGGTCCTGCATTGTACAAAGTGCATGTGTGACAATAAGGAGGATTTAGAAAGCCTTCTATAGTCAATATAGTGTGCCTTGTCTCATGGTCAAGCTGAATTGTCCAGTCACATCCCAGTCCCAGTGATGGCCCACCCCTCCGTCCCTCAGCTGCTTCTGAAAGACTATTTTGCCCTGAGATGAAGGGAGAACAAAGAAACAGCTTGGTGAACTGCCATCAAGCAACCCTAATAAGTTCGTCTCCTCTGCTCCAGAGGCCACTACAGTGGCTTCTGGGGAACCATCTTGCCCTGAAGAAGGCCAAGAAGAACAAAGGAGCCTGGTGAGATGCCACTATCCAGCTGCCATTGGTAGCTCCTCGCTTCCTCAACTGCCACCACAGGGTGTTCTGAGGGACAATCATACCCCGAGGGAGAGAGAAGAAAGAAACAGCCTGGTGAACTCTCATCACCCAGATCTGAGGGGTGGCCTCACTATCATCAGTAGTCATCACATATATGTCTGCAGGATCATCTTGCCCTTGAGGGGAACAGAGAAACAGAGGCTCCATATTCTAAAGTTTCTTTTCCAGTTTATTGTAACTTGTATGTTTGCATGCATGTATTTATCAATCAAAGCATATTGTTATAATAATATTACATAAGCCACATTGGCCACATTCATAACATACATGAAAACATTATAATATGACTTTATACAGTCAGCTTCCCACAAATTATTTTGGAAGCCATAATTGGTGAAAATTGTTACTAGAATCATCCTCCCTTCCCAGAGCAACAATTCCTAGAGTGGTTCAACAAGCAATCACTCTTCACAGGGAGTTCTGGGAATTGTGCCCCTGGAAGGGAAAGAGGAGTCTCCTACAACTCTCAGCACCCTTAAGAGGTATCATAGTGCTTTAAATGTATTGTGTTGATTCGGCCTTTTTGAGGTCCATCTGAAAAGAGGTATATGAACACCTTAAATAAATACCATAAAGTATGTTGTTTAGACAGTGTTTCAGCTGAGTATAATATTAAGGTCCTGTTCATGCTGTAGACTAAGCATGAGGTTCCATGTGTAGAAACACCTCTGTGTGCCTGTAAAGTAACTATTGATTCCAATGGGCTCTGCATGTGTCTAGGTCAAAGGCATCCTCTTACAGCTGTTCCTTTGCCTTCTACTATATCATTTGTCTCTGTTGGCCTTCCCCATTGACTCTCTTCTTGGCAGTGCTTGTCTGCAGAGGGAGGGTGAAAAAGAGCCAGGAACAACTACCAGAGGATGTGTGGCCAAGTGGTGGCAGGGCAAGAAAACCGCCGGAAGGGGGCTCTGTAATCAGGGCTGGATCTACACTGATCTAAAAGGGGGGGGGGAACACTAAGAAAAAAAAAAGAGTTATATAGTTCTCAGTGCAACTTTCCATTGACTGCTGTACAATGGTGTCACATTTTTATAATGTACAGTGGTACCTTGGCTTACAGACGCTTCAGGTTACAGACTCCGCTAACCCAGAAATAGTACTTCAGGTTAAGAACTTTGCTTCAGGATGAGAACAGAAATCGGGCAGTGGTGGCGCGGCAGCAGTGGGAAGCCCCATTAGCTAAAGTGATGCTTCAGGTTAAGAACAGACCCACTTTGAAACATGTGACAGCTTTTTAATTTACACATGACAGTTTTCCCCCCCCCCCTTATTTCACAAGCTTTAAAAGGAGCTTATGACACGGGAAAGCATCCAAAGTGAATACCACCTTTGCTCTGAAATGATATACAGTGATACCTCGCAAGACGAATGCCTCGCACAACGAAAAACTCGCTAGATGAAAGGCATTCGCTAACGAAAGGGTGACTCGCAAGACGAATTTTTCTATGGTCGTGCTTCGCAAGATGAAAATTTCAATGCATTCCTATGGGAATTAAATTCCTATGCGTTCCTATGGTTGTGCTTCGCAAGACGAATTTTTCGCAATACAAAACGACTCGCGGAATGAATTAATTTCGTCTTGTGGGGCACCACTGTAGCCTATTCTAATACCACAGGATTTCTCCACATTGTTTTGCTGATTCTGTAGATCAGGCCTCAGATGCAGAAGATTCTGAGGTTCAAAGAATAATGTGCACCAATATTTAATTTAATGGATCACCTGAGCAAACTTGATCAGAGTCTGTGATGGCTTTGATATGTATATACTGTGTATCTACATACTGAGCCATAGCTCTTTTGTTTTCTTTTCTTTTGTTTTGCTTTTGTTTTGTTTTGTTTATATACCGTCCTATATCTGGAGGTCTCAGGGTGGTTCACAGAATAAAATCAAAATATAAAACCACAAAATACATAATCAAAACAACAACAACAACAACAACAACCCAATAACCCCCACAACCCAATAACACCCTCCTATATAAACAGCACAAGCAGGGTGTCTTTGGTTTTTTTTTTGCATATACTGTGCTTTAAAAAGATTAATAACCATATCTGGCGTGTGACTATTTCTTAATGAAAATCCAGAGTATCTGCTATGCATTCTAAAGTCCCCCAGCTACAGTACCTGGCACCTCCAGGTAGGCTCCTGCCTAAAACCCTGAAGTGCCACTGCCCATCAAGGTAGACAATATTGGGCTATATGGACTCAGTATAAAGAAGTTTCCTATGTTCCTAAAAGGGGACAAATAACCACTCAGATGTAAAGAAGCACTTCATAACAGTTCAAGTTGTGTTCCTGTGTTAGTAGTTGAAACAGAATGGGTGTTGTTGTTGTTGTTGTTGTTGTTTGCCCCCCCCCCAATCACATACCCATGAAACTTCCTATAATTATTTAACAGTGGGATATGGTCTCCAGAAATTCTTCAGGAAGTATCTTGGGATAGTGTGACCGTCTTCAGGCAATGGGTAGTTTGTAAAGAGGAAATAACATGCTGATTTGCAGTTATAATTGAGGGAAATTGCTTAAGAGGATTCTGACAGTATAGAAAATAGGCCAATTAGTTAACCCACTTCTCTCCTCCTGTGATTCTTGAGTGTCTCCATTTAATTTTGCTGTCACTTATGTAGCAAGGTTAAAAATGGATTAGCACTCCAAGCCACCCCTTAGCTCCCTCCCTTCATTTTTATTTTAAGCATGATGGGTTGTAGGGTTTTGTGTGTGCTTAGAATTAAAAAAAAGGAAAAGAAAGTTCTTTACTCCCATTTAACATAAAGCAATAGCTCACAATTTTAAAACTAGCAAGATCTTTTTTAAAGTTTTTTTTAAATGACCCCTCTATTCAAGCAGTATTCTTCTCAGACATTCTCTTGTGCAAATCTATGGGACACAATGGCAAATATGCGAGGAAATTGTGAAAGAAAGAAGGAAAGAAAGAAAGAAAGAAAGAAAGAAAGAAAGAAAGAAAGAAAGAAAGAAAAGTGCAAGACCTTGTGGACTGGATGTGTTTCAGTTATGTCTTGTTCAGGAAAATGTGAATTAGGGAGATTCACCTTTAAAAGTAAATTTAATTTTATTTCTTCCCCTGTTCCTAGTTACAGCCCTATGTGACTGTGTTAAATAGATATTGATTGTTTGCGTATTGGGTTGGTGGTGGTGGAATTCATTCAGTCCACTTTTCACAGCGGACCAGCCCAATCTGACACTCCTGGAAATGTTTGTCGATCAGAATTCAAGCCCCAGTTGGATTATGCACTTCTACAGATTTTCCAGTGCATTTTTGGTGGGCTAAAACCGTGCACATTGTATATAAAAGATTTGTACAAAATGTGTCATTCTATGATTAATGCATTGAATAGTGCATTCCAAGTGTGTGTTATTTAAATGTAAACTTTTTTTGTGCATTCTTTCAGAAAATCTACACAAATTGGGATGGAACAGACCTGGGAACAAGCTCCAGCAAATTAGAATTGAATCCCTATGTGTACATTAGTTATTAATCCCCAAATTGTATTAATTCCCCATTTCCCATGAATATTCACATAGAATTCACACAGACGCAGAACTGGTAACGCTATTTCAATGTAAATGAAGTTTCTGGGCTGTTTTCAAAGGCAGCCCCCCCCCACCATACCAGAGCTTGGATAACTAACTGTAGAAAGGCTTCCAATGGATAGGGTTGTAGGTGGGGTGTCAATCAGCCTAAGTTGATGAAAAGTGTTCTGAACCTTAGGGGGCACTTGACACAGCTCCATCTATGCCCCCCCCCTACAAAACTGTGCTCTGCTTTAAGGAATGTATAACCCCCTATAGAATATGTTAAATGTTACTCACCTGGACAGACAAGCCATGGATATGAGGAGCACAGGCTATTTAATTTACTTATTTTCTGTGGTCTCTTAAAAACCTAAGAGGGAGACAAATGCTTGCAGTCAAGAAAGGGGGGGGAGCAAGTTAAATATCAGAATTTTGGCCTTTCCACTTTTTCAGAATAATTGTGCCCCATTTGGGGCAAACATTGCAAGCTGGTCACAACGGGTGCTGTGAAACTGCCCTCCAAATTAGAAGGGGGGAGGGGTTGCAGCCTGCAGAACAGCCTAATGGTATTTCATTAACAAACTGTAAATAGCAACAGCATAAGCTAGATGTGAAGCTGCTTTCATGGGCCATAAATGCTAATGTTTATTACCAATAAAAGTCAAAGGAGCATTTAGTAAAGCAGTTTACCAAACAAACATTAAATATTGTAATGCATTAGCTTCAATGGACAGAATCAGGTTATTTAATTAACAGTGAGTAATTTGCTAGATTTCCCCCCTCTTTAGTTTACCACAAATGATTTTCCAATTCATCCAGAACAAATAATCCCATGAGTGCAAAAAGCAGAGCAGAACTATTTAAATGATCTCTGTGTGTGTGCGCGCACACACCCACCCTGGGAATGGGGATGGAAATAGAAAGCTAAAGGGGATTGAAATTTATTGGGGCAATTATCCCCATTATGTGCCCAGGCACAGTCCCCCCTCCTCCCCCAGAAGCCAGACCCGATATCAAAGAAGAAGACATACCAACTTATTTTGGGATTAAATTGGCCACAAGTTTATTTAAATTTCAGATGTAGGAAACCTTGGCATAGGCATTGGATATGTGTCCTTCTCAGCCCCCTGCTGGGGGTCTGAAGCAAGACAGGGTCAAACAGGAATATGGAACTACTACAAAATGTGCGTTTACACAGATGGCTATTTGCCGCGACACTAGGGGGAGTTATTTGGCCCACCTGTTGTGAGCTTGTGGACAGAGACTCCCCTCAGGACCTCTCTAACAGGGTACCCTGTTATTGCTGCTGCGGAAGGGGTGAGTCACCACTTCACTCCTTCATCAGTTATTAGACTAAAGGATTCCGCCCAAGGCCTAAAACCGCCAAGACTATCTACAGCTGAAACCACTCCTCAAGGCTGTGCTTCACAGCTCTCAAACAATGTTCATTCCCTATAGGGGTGAGGTGCACTTCATCAGGTCTGAATAGGTCCAATTTTCTCAGTTTTGATGTCCGTATGTCTGATACTCGGCCACCAAGACCCAGGGCTCCGTTGTGTAAAGCCCTTTTGACTTTTACTAGGGCGGAATTGAGGCAAGAAAGCTTGAAGGCCCCTCTCCATTGCAGACACCGAAGGAGCTCAGATCAAGAATACATTGAAGGCATTCTAAAACAAAAAGGGAAATCACCTGGATGACGCCTTCTGATTTGGCTGTTTGTTTGGCTATGATTCTCCCCACTGCCTGGTTGTCCAACCAGTAGAAAACCTTAGTATTCTTGAAGTGGTGCCAATTAGGAAGTGGGTAGGTGACATTTAAAAAAACCTGGAAGAAAATTATGAGGAAAATAATAATTTCAGAATGTATTTTCTGAAAAACCTACGACCACCCCTAGAATTTCTTAAAGCAATATTTCCCAGCCACCAGGTGGCTACTCTTTGGGGTTGAACATTTCTGGAATGCTTTTGATTGCACCTGCAAGCACAAGGGGAGCAACATAAGAAAAAGAAGAAAACAAAAAGGGGGTGGGGAGAAGAAGAAGAAGAAGAAGAAGAAGAAGAAGAAGAAGAAGAAGAAGAAGAAGAAGAAGAAGAGTTTGGATTTGATATCCCGCTTTTCACCACCCGAAGGAGTCTCAAAGTGGCTAACATTCTCCTTTCCCTCCCCCCTCCCAACAAACACTCTGTGAGGTGAGTGAGGCTGAGAGACTTCAGAGAAGTGTGACTAGCCCAAGGTCATCCAGCAGCTGCATGTGGAGGAGCGGAGACGCGAACCCAATTCACCAGATTACGAGTCTACCGCTCTTAACCACTACACCACACTTATGATCATCTTATGTATATCATCTTATGATCAGACTGTTAGCTGAACAAGTTGAAGTAACAATGCAGCATGTAGAGGATAAGATGGTTTTGAATAAACTATGGTTGGGGTTTGAATATATCTGATAGTTTATGATCACAGTAATCACACTGCTAATGTTCTGTAATTCAATTATGGCACAGTAGTGCACATTAGCGAATCTGAAACACAGTGGGAGAAACTAGTTAAACTCACATTTCAGTAATATCAATATTAAGCTGACTGCATAATTACCTCTGAAAAGTCGCCACTTAAGACACAGCAACATAAGGAATAAATTATGAAGATGAATGGCATTGCTAATTCACCATCATGTGAGGGAGAAGGAGGTATGAAAAAGTAAATAGAACTGAAATGATTATTTTCCTTTTAGCAGCCAAATATTATAACATCACAACATTTAGCATTGTATACTTTGCCCTCTAATGCACGAGACTGAAATGAGTTTTCAATTATTGTTTAATTCATTGCTTCTGAAAGCAGCATTAAGTTAGATGCCTTTATTCATATTGGGTTGGATCCAAGGTACTGTACAAATAAGGAAAACAGCCCAGAGCACGATTCTGAAATGCTTGATATGACACAGTGCTAAAGTAGGGTGGTTCTCTAAGAGTTCTCATGCTTTCCTTGCAAATGAGGTTGCACAAACTGGTACACAAGTGGAATCTACACCAGTCTTGCCTAATTGTGTATATTCCAGATGTTTTGGACTACAACTCCCTTCAGTCCTAGCTAACACATTTGCAGTGGAAGTTGAAGTCCAAATAATCTAGAAGGCAGGTGGGGGAAGGCTTATCAACATCATATTTGGCTATAGTTTATTAGCTCTTAGTCACAAGCTCTTAGACACAATGATTTGATCATTGGTAGCTGGAGCTATAAATATGTTAACATCCATATACTGTTGTTGTTTAGTTGTGTCTGACTCTTCGTTACCCCAGGAACCAGAGCATGCCAGGCACTCCTGTCTTCCACTGCCTCCCACAGTGTTAAAAAAGTGTTTTAAAAGTGTTAAAATAGTGTTTTAAAAGTTGGGTGCCACTCCCACTCTCTGCAGAGCTGCAACAAGATTCCAGCACTCACCCAGGGTCTGTGTTCCATTGTTTATTTTAAAGCTATGTTTTATTATCACATTTTTGTATTGCATTAGATTGTTGTAGGGTGTATATTCTTTGTTTCTTCAGCTTGTAAACCACCTTGAGTATTGTAAGGTAGAAAGGTGGTATACAAATTAAAAATGATGATGATGATGATGAGAATTGAGAAATGGCGGAAACTGTTGTAGCTTAAGGAAATATGGTTTATTCACCATGGAAGGAGTCCAGATCTTACAACATGGTCATTTCAAGAGGGGCTTGTATCCTACAGCAGTGCAACACTGGAGTCCAAGGTATTGTTATAGATTTAGGGTAATCCCTAGAAATTAATAAACCCTGTTGTTGTTGTTCAGTCGTGTCCGACTCTTCGTGACCCCATGGACCAGAGCACGCCAGGCACGCCTATCCTTCACTGCCTCCCGCAGTTTGGCCAAACTCATGTTAGTAGCTTCGAGAACACTGTCCAACCATCTCATCCTCTGTCGTCCCCTTCTCCTTGTGCCCTCCATCTTTCCCAACATCAGGGTCTTTTCCAGGGAGTCTTCTCTTCTCATGAGGTGGCCAAAGTACTGGAGCCTCAACTTCAGGATCTGTCCTTCTAGTGAGCACTCAGGGCCGATTTCCTTGAGAATGGATAGGTTTGATCTTCTTGCAGTCCATGGGACTCTCAAGAGTCTCCTCCAGCACCATAGGAGGAGACTCTTGGAGGAGTGCTGGGTGGTGCTATGGTGTTAATAAACCCTAGAAATGAATAAATATTAGGATTTTGATTTATTGGGATATGGATTAAGACACCAACTACAGAGCTGCCAGGCAGGTCATTCCTGGGTTGGCTTATGCAAACCAGCCTAGCCAAGCTAGGGCTGTTAAAGGAACAACAGAGAGCCATTGAGGGTCATTGCCAGTGTAAGAGAACTTCCTCCGTGCCCTGGGGTGTGAACAGAGACAGGGGTCTGAAGGGTTGCCAAGGTGCTGGGGTGTGTTTTGGAGTAGGGGTTTCTGGGAGGAAGAAGGAGTGAGAAGGGCTGACATTCAACTTTGAAGGAGGCAACCTCTGGAAATGTGTATGCCATAAGCGCTGGACTTCCTTCGTGCAGACAGAAGGTGTAAATAAATGAATAGACCATATTTCTTAAAGCACGATAGCCTCCACCATGTCTTCTATTCTCCAAAGGGACATTGACCCTGTGTATGTGCCTGGGAACCCATGGGCCCTTGTCACTGCTCGGCAGAGAGAGGAGCAGGCAGTACTGCTTTTGTAACAGTATCTTTCCCAGCCACCCATCCTACAGCCAGCTTGTCCAAGATGGATCCCATTCTTTCTTCCCTCTTCTTCCCAGCAACCTTTGCTCAAGACTCTCTTTTTCTTTCACCTCACACAACAGTTACCCTGGCAACCTTCCAAACCCCCAGTCTCTGCTCACACTTCAGGACAAGGGGTAAGGGCAGTTGTCTTACATTGCCAATGGCCCTCAATGACCTTGTATTGTTTCTTAATGACCCTAGCTTGGCCAAGTCATTTTGCATAGGCTAGCTCAGGAATTCCCGTGCAGCTTGTATTTCTCCCTTCACATCCTAAATAATCAAAACCCCACCATTTATTAATTTATATGGTGTAGGTGGGTCTCACTCCCAAATCTGTAACAAAATTATACTATTTGTAGTGATTCAGAAAATGAAACTTTCTGAAAATCTCAATGTTGGGCTTATCCATCCTGCTCCATGAAAAAGTGCAGTGGTACTTTCCCCACTGGTTCTGTTAAGAATACAAATAATTATCATATATAATATGCATAATATTATATACCACATTTAAAGGTGCCAAATGCGTGCCACATTTGCCAAGATACACACATGTAATCATAGGTTTAGAAGACCAACCACCTGCACAATGTGTGACCAGCAATGCTGGATGCAACTAACAGCATCCCTTACAGATGGCTCTACAGAGTCTACTGGATAGGGTCCAGCAAAGATATACAGATTAAGGGTAGTATACAGATTTTTAATAATAAGAATAAGAGAGCCCAACACTTGCGGAGACAGTCTCTTTTGACTGATGAACAACTCTCATTGTTCCAAAGTGTTACTTAAGGTTCAGCCAAAATTCTGCTTCCTTACAATTTCAACCCTTGCTCTCTCATTAAAGCAATAGAAGAAATGGTTCCCAAATGACATTAAATGCATATCTACATACATAGCTTGTGTGAGATACAACTGATTGTACACAAAGTAAAACCTTGATCGGTGACAGCTATTCCATTCTATGCTGAGAGTGCTGCAAATTAAAACACTGTCACCTTCAAAAGCATCTACTCTTCCTCCACCATGCCAGGAGTCTAGTCAACTCAATGTCAGAGTAAACTGCTTGATTGATATCCTGCTCTCAAATAACTCCTCGATTCTATTTAAAAAATAAAATAAAATCAATATTTAGGAACGAAATGACACACACACAAAAAAACAACATTTTTGTTAACATTATTAAAATTGCTGGCTGAAATTTCACCTTGTGAATTAAAAAAAAAAGTAGTCAAGTCAATATATTTGAACAACTATGCATGCTTGCTCAGTGTTATTCCTTGATATTTCATTTTCCACAAGGATTTGGACAGTGTATCGTGGTAGTAGCACATAGTCTTCATATAAAGGAGACCTTAGGTTAAGTTCTCTGTTGCCACTAGACTGCCAATATTTTGCAGGAGGGTTTCAAACACGTATTGGAAATTTAGGTTTGCATAACTAAAGCAGATTAAAGGGCTCTGTTGCAACAAAACCACATTTTTGATTTTTTTAAAGGACTTTTTGTTGTTAGAAAAGTGACAGAGTATAGAAAGTGAAACATGTGGGATTAATGGAAAGGTGTGCAAGCAAAACAGGATTAGTTCAGGATGAATGCTAATTTTCATTTAATGATCCTGCAAAGAAATCAAAATGAACGCTCAAGAAAAAATGGGCGTAGTCTAACCTCCATGTGCACTTTATGCAAGTGTATCAGGATGAATAAACTGAAGAAGCCCCTGGTATCTTTAGTTGCAGCATCTCTCAAATATTGCACAGGGTGCTGGGTCATATGAAAATCTCCACTATATGCTCTTTGTGTATTTTTTTTAAATTAAAGATTTTCTTGATTTACAAAAGTGTGTGCAATGTCTCTCTCATATTTTTTCCCCATGTAACATTTTTACAAATCAGATTTGGTTGTTGAGACATCAAGTCTGGAGGAAAGTACTGGGCCTGGACATCCCCTTATCCCTCTCCTCTGTCCCTGAGGGAGAAGCCCAGGAAGATCTGGGTGACTCTGGACTATGAAGGGGGATGTGTGTCTTTTTCTGATGCTGATTCAGAAGCCAAACTCTACACGTTCTCAGGAGCCTCGTTCTCTGGAGAGACCCTCCTCCCTTTCTTTCTTCTGTGGAGAAGTGAAACCCACCTCAGTATCTCCTGAGGAGACTAAATCTGCCTCTCAGGCCCATTAGATATTTCTTTCCAGACCAGAGTGACCGATACAAAAACCATTTACCCCCCAAGAGAACATTGGACAGTTTTTCAAGGGGATCTTTGAGAAGATTCATTCCAGTCAAAATTAGCAGAAATAACATATTCCTTCTTTTCCCCATAATTCCCTCTGCAGCTTACTTCTTAAAGAGACAGTACTACTTTTAACAGTCCCAATAAAGAATCTTTTCCTCACCTTCAAAAAAAAAAAAAAAAAGACATCAGGGGTTCCAACTGCTTAGCATGTCCGTACTCTCCATTCCCATATAGAGCAACACTGGAGTTTTAATGCCTGAAGAAGCCTTATGTGGCAGCTTGATATATGTCCAGACATCTTTGGATTCCTTTGATCCTGATGTTTGACATCTCGGGCACAGTTAAATCACCAGTCCACACTATATTACACTAATCTTTGAAAGTCTAATATCAACTTCTCAGTGTATTATTATTATTATTATTATTAAAAACACTTTCAATGCCCCCCCTGCTTTATATTCATTTGCTCAATAAAATTCCTCACACAGCCAAACATTCTGGCTATGCTTGTTTCTGCTTTTAAAATAATCTCATTCTGGGAAATTAAGTCTTTGAACTTGAAGAACTGCTGGCTTTGGAAAATTACCAAGAGACAGAGGAATATACTGTGAGAAGATATATCTAATGTCCATCTGGGGTATCACAGTATATTTATTATCCATGTTAAATGTAAGCAAGCATCCGTAAATCACATATCTGGCACCAGACTATACATTCAATGTGGTTAAGGAAGCAAAACATACGCAATTAGTCAAAGATGTCATGCATAAAAATCATGCAGAAACCACAACTGACTAAATTAAATCCTTGGCAACGAGTTATATTGCAGAGCAAGTGATATGGTTCACAATGCATAGCCAGCTAACTTTGCATTTCATTGGGGACCGGCTAAATAGTGTTTGGAGGAACTGCCGGGAAGCTGATTATTTAAGGACAGGCTCCACTTCCCCTCCACCAGTCACAGTCAGGGCACCTCCAGACATTTCTTGTATTGTGAATTTATGACGATTTCTGCTTATGATGGTACTAGGGCAATTATATGCAGTCCAGCTTTCAATGTTTACATCTGCTAAAGTTTTGAGGTGGACATACTGCATCATTCCCCATTGTTATATGTCCCATAGTTCCCTGGTGAAATCCTGTAACTTTTTATATCACAAATGTCCCAGATTTTTCTCTCTCCATGTTTTTGATGCACTATAGTGCAAGAATAATCCTCCAGACTACAATTGGAGAAACAGTGCAGAACAGCTAATAAAGTAGAACAATATGTGGATGGTCCAGTATTAATCCAAAGGTAATACACTGTTATTGCTTCAATGATATGTTTCAGAATACCATACCCTCTATGCCCTGTCTTTTATTGGGGGTGGCAAGGAATCCCTACCAGCAGAGTACTTTTGGCACACTAGCCATTCCTGGCCATCCCCACACTCATCGCTAAAAAATGCAAAGGTTTTGTTATATCGCTGTTGCCAAAACCAGGCCTTTAAAGCTTGTCGTTGAATCAGGATAAGAATGTTTAAAGCTGTCATTGTGTGCCAGGAAGATTCCCTTTACTCTGCTCTTTGTCAGGACCTGTCTAATTGAATGTTAGATGTGCACACAGTGTCCCATCAGTAATGTGTGCCGTACTTTCTGAGTGACAGATTAAAGAAATCTGTATTTTAAACACTTTTCTTCTCTTGACAATGTGAATCCCATAACCCCCCCTCTTATCCATTTTAATAAGCCACACTTTATGCTGATCTAGTAACTGAACATTTGATAAGGATTATAAAAATGTGTTTCGCTCATGTTAAATCACTAATATTGCTCCTTTGAATCAGGCTTCAGTCAAGATACAGAGGGAGATGCATTCTCTTTCCTCAGACATTTGAGGTGGTAGATTCCACCATCCAAGATTAACCTTCACTCTCAATTTTCCCTACATTGGGTATTTTATAAGTAATCTATTTGAGGTTAAAGAAAATGTGTATTTTTGCTCAGTTTTCCATGGAACGGCTAACAGCTTTGAAGCCCCGGGGCTGCATAAGGCTTGCTAAGTTTAGTTCAGGGTTTCCCCATCTTGGGTCTCCCGTTGCTTTTGTACTACAACTCCCATTCTCTAGTTAGTAGGACCAGTGGTCAAGTATGATGGGAATTGCAGTCCCAAAAAAGACAACAGTTGGAGACCCAAGTTTGGGGATCCCTGGTTTAGTTCATTGGGAGGAGCGAGGGGAAATAGATCTGGGTTATTAGAGAGCATCTCTATGGCCGAATGGACATTTTATTAAGTTAATTACTTAATCATGATTATTACATTCATATCTTACCTTTCATTTGCAATTCCCCCCTTGCAATGATTTACTGTCCTCAGTTCCCGAGAAGAGGAACATTGGCGCTTCTGGCCTCTGTGCCTCAGTACAAAGGAATGGCACCAGCACCAGGCCGTCCCAACACCAGAGGGCAGCTCTGGAATCTCAGTGTTTTCTCTATCAGTTCCTGCCAACTGGTGCCCTACAAACGCCCATCATCTTGGCTACTAACCATGCTGGTTGTCCATGTGGTATGAAACATGGAGAGTGGCAGCTGGTGAATGTTGTTGTAGGCAGGTATAGCAGCATAGAAATAAATAGTCCTCTGCTGCAGCAAGCACATGTGGGGAAGTTCTGAAGAAGGGAAGGAAAAGGGACCACCTAGTTATCTCATACTTTTAATAAGGTAAGTGTGCACACCTTGTCCCACAACATGAAATTTCAGAAAAATATATATTCAGGGTTATAGTTAGAAAACAACAACAACAAAGAGGTAGGTTGGGGGGCAGGAACTCATAAAGATCAGAAATAGGCTTTGACTTAGCACAAATGTTAAAGAGTCTCGTCTCCTCTGAAGAAATTATACTGTTACTGATGTTACAATTTCATTGTTTCCATTAACCAATAAGGATTCTTCTGCAGCTAATCCTCCTTTTCTGACCACTATTTGTGCTGTGCTTTCCTGTGGTATTTGTTTTCCCCCTGACTGTTAGTGATTAATAAAAGGCATCCTTGAAGTTCATGGGAGACTAAAGAAGCAAACGAGGCTTCCTGCTATCAGAGACATCATTCTGAAACCAAGTAAAGGTCAAGGTGTTTTTCTTAGCAGCAGATCCCCAGGTTGGAAGTCAGGCTATTTATCATCTATAAAGTGCTGCCTTTGCAGCCTTTGTGATAATTTCATCAATAAGAAAGAACTAAATAATTGTGTCCTTTTGTGCAAGACCCATCTCATCTATATTTAAGAAAGGCTAGAAAGAAAATGTTAGCAGATGGAAAAGGCTTTGTGAATCAACCTGCAAAGTATAAGGGCAACCTGTAAACCTGAGACAATTTTGTGTGTGTGTGAGAGAGAGGGGGGGGAGAGAGAGAAAGAGAGAGAGCGAGAAGGGCGAATCTCAAAGATGTTTGCAAGAAATTCAGATGCATATTATCCCAATTTGAATTTACTTTTCCTAAGTATGGAATATTAAGCAACAATAAAGGTTTTTTATATTTATTTTTGAACCAGGTTAATAAAAGATCTAGAAAGATAATAGTGTGTGCATCTCAGTGTAGGAGAATGCACCAGTCTGAAGAATCTGAAAGCTATAAATCCAAAAAGAAAACGATAGCAAAGAGGATGGTGGGGCACATGACACATTCCTATACACCAAAGGTAGGAACTGAATCTGGCTAGCTAGCTCAATCCTTATCTCCCCCACCCCCTACACACCAAGTTTGACAGGTGGGTGTGACTCTCCACCTGTCAATCACATGATGTCACAACGCTGCACAAATTTTTGCTCATGTGGTTTGAGATGGAATTGTGTGGCGAAGATCCAGAGATTTTGCAAGCCCCTGCAATCAGCTGTCCGTCAGGGCTTGCAAACCACTCTGCAAATGTCAACAATTGGCTGATTGCAGGTGCTAGAAAAATGCCCTGCACGGTGCTTTACAGGCACATGTGTCTTATAGGGAAGTGTCAGGATTGAAGAACCTATTTCTCAGTCTGCCCCTGTCGTAAAGAACAGCCTATGCTGTTCATTAAAAAAAGACTCAGCGGAACTGAGGCTTTGCAAAGACTACATACTTTTGAACAAGGTGATGATACCCAACCGCTACCCTCTCCCATGCATAGGGAAGATGTGCAGGTGCTTGAGAGGTTGAGATCGGCAAAGATCTTTACCAAGCTAGACTTGAGGGTGGCGTACAACCTGATATGGGTGTGAGAGGGTGATGAGTGGAAGACGACCTTCTGCACCAGATACGGCAGTTGTGAGTACTTAGTCATGCCATTTGGACTACAGTCGGGCACTGTGACATTCCAGGCATTCATCAATCACATGTTGGTGGGGTTGCTAGACTCTACGGTACTGTGTTATCTTGATGATCTCTTGATATACTCAGACGACCTGGAGGAACACATTGAACACCCGAAAGAAGTGTTACAACGGCTGAGAGAGAACCAGCTCTATGCCAAGTTGGAGAAGTGTCAGCTTCACATGACTAAAGAGGAGTTTCTGGGCTACCGCATCACACCGGAGGGAGTACACATGGTTCCCGCCAAAGTACAGGCTGTGGTATTGTGACAAGAGCCCAGAACCAGGAACGATGTACAAAGGTTCTTGGGATTCGCGAATTGCTACCGCACGTTTATACTCAGGTACTGCGAATTACTACCGCAAGTTTATACCCAGGTACTCTGGGTTAACGGCACCACTAATGGACTGTTTGAGGGGCAAGAGGCCTTTCTGGGACAGAAGAAGTTCGGAGAGCTTTCGAGAGGCTTAAGACCATGTTTGCATCAGAAGAGCATTTGGCTCATTTGGACCCACATCAGCCAATTGTAGTTGAGACAGACACGTCAGATAAGGCTCTGTGAGTGGTATTGCTCAAGCAGTTGAGAACGGGAAGTTGAGACCGTGCACATTCCACTCTCGCAAGCTAAATCCGTTGGAACAGAACTACACAATTTGTGAACGGGAACTGCTGGCTATTAAGGACACCCTACAAACATGGCTCCACTTCCTAGAGGGTGCACAGCACCAAGTGGAGGTGCATACTCATCATAAGAACCTAGAATGCTGGCAGGCGGTAAGGCACCTGAATCAGCAGCAGATAAGGTGGGCTCAATCCTTCTCCAGGTTTGACTTTTGAGTACAGTACGTATGGGGGTTGCAGAACCAAGGGACGGGTGCCCTCTCCTGGAGGCCAGAGTACCAAGCAGCAGTACAGAGACATACAGTATCCTCAAGCCTGAACAACTACAACTAACTGTGGTTATGGTAGCTGAGATGTCAGAATTCTGGGAGCAGACCGCCTAAGATGAGTTTGCTAGGAAAGAAAGCCGAAGCAGCGGGGATAGAGTGACGTGGAAGGCTTCATGGAAAGAGGAGGGTTGCTGTACAAAGCGGAAGCACTGTATGTTCCAGAGGAGGAGCTTCGCACCAAGGTTCTGAGGCAATGCCATGACTGCCCTATGGCGGAACATTTCGGAAAATTTAAGACGGAACGGTGAGTGGCACAGTTTTGGTGGCCCAGAGTGCAGGAAGAAGTCAAGGAATATGTCAAGGCATGTAAGGTTTGCCAATGAGCCAAGAGGCCCCAGGAATCTCCAGCAGGGTTGTTTCAACAACCCCCCACCCCTCAAGGGCCATGGGAAGCAATAGTGATGGACTTTATCACCGACCTACCAGAATCATGGAAACAGTCATATGGGTAGTGGTAGTTCTGTTCTCCAAGATGGCGCACTTCATGCTCTGCAAGAAACTGCCTTTGGCGCAGGAGACAGCACAACTCTTCGTAGAGCACGTGTTCAAGCTGCATGGCTTGCCACGAAGGGTCATATTGGACAGAGGAAAGCAATTTACCTCCCAGTTCTGGAGGAACAGTTCTGGAGGCATTCTTTGACTGCCAAGGGCGGCACCCACGAGGGTTTCTAGGGCAGGAAGACAGCCTTGCAGTGCCAGCCGCAGAACAGTTTGCAGTGCTACACAGCTTGTTGAGAGACCACCTAGAGACCACCTAGAAAGAACAAAGGCACAATACAAGAGAGAGACCGATAAGCACAGACAAATTGGCAAGGAGATAAGGGTGTGGTCATCCACAAAAGATTTGCCAAGTAAAGGGTGGTGTCATAAGTTGAATCTGCAGAGAGTGGGCCCGTTCGAAGTGGTAGAACAGATCAACCCTGTGTCATTCAAGCTCTGACTGCCCACATCCACGTTGTCCCCTGTGACGCCAGTGCACCGCTACCAGCCAGCGAAGGAGCCACCCCCCTCCATTTCTGGTGAAGGGGAAACCTGAATACGAGGTGGTGCAATTGTTGGACTCTCAATGGAGGGGGAAGAGACTGGAATACCTAGTGTCCTGGAAGGGGTACGGGGTACGGGGAGGAAGAAAATTCCTGGGAGGATTATGGGAACATACGTGCCCCAAGGTTACAGAGAGAATTCCACCGTTGGTACCCCAGTAAACCCAAACCCAGGAGGTGGGTGGAAGTGTATGAGGACTGGGACGAAGACGAAGAGTGTGAGGCAGATTGGGGAATGGAAGCAGAGGAGAATACACAGGGGAGCACTTACTGGGAAGAGAGTGAAGGGGAATGGTGGGGAGGTCCCCATAATGCCCCTTACGAGGAGGAGGGAGAGTAGGGAGAACAGGAGGAGACTCCTAGAGGAGGGGGTGATATCAGTATTGAAGAACCTATTTCTCATAGTTTGCCCCTGTCTGAAGAGGAAACACCAGCAGGGGAGTTTGAAGGCAGGGGGAGGGAGAGAAAGGTATGCAGGTTGCCATGGAAACAAGCAGGCTGGAATTAGGTGAAGGTTCAAGCAGCAGAGCAAGAGCAGAAGCAGATAGCGACAACCTATCAGAGAACCAATAAGTTACAGGCTTCGCCAGAGGGAAGGTTTACAGGATAGGGGGAAGGAGAAACAGTGCCATTGTTTTTTTCTGTAAGAAGAGAAAGGGAAACCAAAGTCCAGTTGAGTCATCGTAGGCTGTAATGGAGGCTGCTCAGGAGGGAGCTGCCGCACTTCCTGTTTGTTCTTTGCAATAAATCATCCTTTTTAATTAGCTGGACTCATGCGTTTTAAGTGCCCCTGACAGGAAGAGTCCTGTATTTTAACAACTTTCTGTTTTAAATACAAAGAACCATAGGAAGAGACAGCAAGGACCTGGATGGTGTTTCTCAACAGCTGGCACCTGACCAGCAGATAGCTCACCTGGTCACATGGCTCAACAGGTGAGATGGAGACACTGCACTAGGATCTCAGCATGTGCCTCCCTAATGCTTACCGGAAGAGAGAAGGGTCAAGACAGCATGGAGGCTGGCACAGTGCAAAGCAGCAGATTGGCTCCGCTGCCAACCTCCCTGCTGCCTTGCCCTTCCCCGTCCAGTAAGCAACAGTGAACCACCTGCTGGGAAGCTAGTATGGTAGATCTGCCCCACCCAAAGAACTGCCTTTGGTGAGGTGCATTGCATTTCTGTTTGGCTCACAGCAGTTATTTATAAATTTGCTTGTATGCATGTAAATTAGCATGCACAAGTGATTATGCTATTTTGTCTGTTTTCTATGGAGATGTATAAGTAGCACCTCTGTTCCAGAAACTGCTTGGTGACAAGAAAAATGCTCCCTAGGCTGATAGAAGGTTGCTGGCTCTTATTCTTTTAAATTGAAATTAAAATGCCAATAGAGTTGCACCATGGGTCTCCTGCATAAAGCACTGCTTGACCTATACATGTCCTATATGTATAATCCTCAATACAGTGTTACCTCGGGTTAAGAACTTAATTCATTCCGGAGGTCCGTTCTTAACCTGAAACTGTTCATAACCTGAGGTACCACTTTAGCTAATGGGACCTCCCGCCACTGCTGCACGATTTCTGTTCTCATCCTGAAGCAAAGTTCTTAACCCGAGGTACTATTTCTGGTTTAGCGGAAGCGTCTGTAACCCGAGGTACCACTGTATCTCTACTTATTGTTCCAGTTACAGGTAGGTAGCCGTGTTGATCTGCCATAGTCAAAACAAAATAAAAAATAAAAAATTCCTTCCAGTAGCACCTTAGAGACCAACTAAGTTTGTTCTTGGTATGAGCTTTCGTGTGCATGCACACTTCTTCAGATACACTGAAACAGAAGTCACCAGATCCTTAAATATAGTAAGGGAGTGGGGAGGGGTATTACTCAGAACTGTGGTGGGAATGGGTGATCAGCTGATAGGTGTGGAAAACCTGTTGACGACTCTTAACGACTGTAATTAGTATTACAGGGAAAGGCAAGGGGTGAAATGGCTAAAGATAGCATTGTCATGTATAATGAGATAAGAATCCAATGTCTTTGTTCAGACCAGGTTTCTCCATGGTTTTAAGTTTGGTAATTAGTTGCAATTCAGCCACTTCTCTTTCCAGTCTATTTCTGAAATTCCTTTGTATTAAGACAGCAACTTTGAGATCTTTTATAGAATGTCCTGGGAGATTGAAGTGTTCTCCTACTGGTTTCTCTGTCTTGTGATTCCTGATATCAGATTTATGTCCATTTATCCTTTGGCGTAGGGTTTGGCCTGTTTGTCCAATAGAGAGAGCTGAAGGGCACTGTTGGCAATTGATTGCATACACAATGTTGGAAGATGAGCAATTAAATAGTCCTGAGATGGTATGTTTGATGTTGTTGGGGCCAGTAATGGTGTTGTCTGGGTTTATGTGGCAGCAAAGTTGGCATCTGGGTTTATTGCAGGCTCTGGTACCAGTGTCCATGTTGAGTCCTGTTGTTGTATTATTGTGGGTGAGGAGTTGTTTGAGATTGGGTGGCTGTCTGTAGGCCATGAAGGGTCTTCCTTCCAGAGCTTGAGAACTTATTGTGTTCAGTGGGGTTTACTCACATGCAAGTGGGATTGCAACCCCCTCTGCAGTGGTTTCAAAGGGGAATTAAGCTTCTAGTTAAAGCTTTCCCCCTGGAAATCAATGGAGATTTAAAAAATGTTTAATGTGGACAGGATCCCAACTTAAGTCTTGTCAGTGAGAGTTTATCTCCCCCCCCCCCAAGAATGTCTCAAAGAAGCTGTGTGGGAGAAACTGTTGGGTGAATGTCAGAAAGTTCCTTAGTAAGGGCTGTTGCTTTACAAGGTTTTTGGAGACAAAGAATGAGATTATTATTAATGAGAGTGTTTTGAGATTCAGAATTTGTGTGTTTGTGTGGAAGGGAGAGTACACCCACCAGTTAATTAAAAGCCTATTTATATTATTAATAATCTGATTAGACAAAACTGAGCACTCAGCTACTTCCTAATTTCTAAGATTAATTGCAGTGGGTTACCTAATGAGCTTTCATTGAGTCAACCTGCGAGAATGGCTGACTTTTAGAAACTTTTCATAGACACAAAGTTGACATGGAGCGTACATCAAATTAGAGGCACTAGGTATATTTAATCTTTATTCAGATGTGCCAGATAATAAGCATTTCATTAGAATTAGCACATTTCCTGTGCGTTCACCAGTTCCTTTAAAAAAGCCAGTGTTAGCAACAGACTTGAGAAGATGTTGTGGTAAATAAGCTTGCAACCCTAACCCCACTTAGCTGTGAGTAAATCCCATTAAATTCAATAGGGCAAACATCTGAGGTAGTTAGGATTGCACAATAAATAAATAAACAAACAAACGCCATTGCCTATGAACCCCAGAAAAGTAAGCAGGACTGTGGTAAAAGTTTATCATTTATAAAATATAACACAAAAATCTGCAGAAAGAAACAAATAATTCCAGTATAGGAAAGAGGAACTTATGTAGACAGCAAGGGAAAGACTATGTGTTCACCATTGTGGGCAAGACCACCCTGGCTTGGTTCACCTCCCTTAAGTGAGTGATGAGAGCCTTTGATATCCAGCTCACCACATACGGCAAAACAGTAGCAGCAAAAACATCATAACCATAGTCCTCCCCCCCCCAAAAAAAAGTCTTCCAGAAAGTTTGTGTGCATATATAAATATCTTTATTACTGTCAATGACCAGCCAGTCTCTCTCCCTTTCCCTTTCCCTCTCCCTCTCTCTCTCCCTCACTCCCCACCTCTCCATGTGTATGTGTGCATGTGCTTAATTTTTAAAAGCATAGTTCTATCTCTCAGCCCAGTTATGAATGCCATGCCATTCTTTGTTTGTCACTCTTTTTAATGGAGTTTTATTAAGGCTGTGATTTTGCATTATTGGTCAGTTGACTCTAACAAAAACATTATTACTACCTTAATAATGTGGTGGAAGTTTGAATTAATCCTCAGCTTAAAATGTCTCCTATGGGGCCCCCACCTCTAATCATTCTTCAACAAGTCACTGACTCGGCCAAAGCCACATGCAGAAGCAGGGACAGGAATTCTCAGCAAAAGAACTTATATTTTAGTGTTGCTTTCTGTGGCTCAGACAGTCACTCCATTGCCCATGTTGACCCAGGATGAGACCAGATTTCTCCCACCTGAGCTAACTTGTATATTGACTCAAATCTTCCTACTGACATTAACAAGATAAAAACCTGTCAAAATCACCAGGCCAGGTACCATTTCTTTGAATTAAGATATGCAGGCTGGGAACTTCACTTCCTTTCTTCTGGCAAACTGATGACAGCTGAGAACTGCAACAGAAAAAGCTACTAACTGCATCCTTTAAATTGGGTAATCCAACATGGTGCTCCCTAGATGTTGTTGGGCTCCCAACTCCCATAAGACCCAGTCAGTGTAACCAGTGGTTAGGGATGATGGGAGGGCATCATGTTCAAGTCTATTCACTCCCCAGTGATAGCATTCCACAGATGAGGAATCACAACTGAGGAGGCCCTTTCCCTTGTCATCACCCTCTGAGCCCCCCTCAGAGAGGTGATCTGGAGAAGTGCCTCAAAAGATGATCTGAATGTTTGGGATCCGAACTTTAAGGGGATTTATAGGTCAAAACCAGCACTTTGTGCTTGGAAGCATATAGACAAACAGTGTAGCTAGAACAGAATTAGAGTTGCATTAGTTGCTTTCTACAATAACTGAAGCTTCTGAACCATTTTCAAATGCATTTCAAATGCACATAAAATGCATAGTCCAGCCCTGAGGTTACCAGAATATAGATTAGTGGATGCAAATTATATATAAATATGTGCCTTTCCCCCTCTCTTTACTTTTTGGTGATGCATTCTAACCTTGGAGTGTGCTATTTGCTGCTCTTCCTTCGGTAGCAAAATGCCTGGGCTGGTCATAAACTCTGCCCATTCATTTTCTCCCATCTTTTTTGACACTCCTGGGATATCCCAGCCACAACAGAAGCCAGTCCTTTGATTCTGCAAAAGAGCTCTCTCCACCCTTTCATTTTTGAGAGAAACTTCCTTTCTATAAATTTTAATAGGGTAGTGCAAGAGAGTACCAAAATGGCAAGACATATTTTCTAAATATTTAACAAGGATCTCTCAATTATTCAGACCTCTTCCAGAGTTCTTTGAGAATACTCGTGAAACTTTTACATGTTTCTTTAAAAGGTACAAAAAGAAACTAAATATTACAAATATGTTTCTAAATTGAAACTGATAAAAACAAGATATATATATATATATATATATATATATATATATATATTCATACATTTGTGGTAGATATAAATGCAATTTTCACTGCTAAGTAAGAGCAAAGGTATTAAGCTCTGCAAAGGGGGGGAATGTGGAATGTAATATTAATAAATGGACTTTACCTACCAAATGATGCATTACACTAGGCATTCATTTCTTGTTGCCTTCTTGTGAAATTACATGCATATTTCACACTTAAAAAAAACATAGCTTCTATTGAATTTTACAGGACTAGTGTTTAACTACATAGCATCTCTTGTGTCATTTATATAAATCTCATCATTCATTTGAAAGGGAAAAGCTATTAACCAAGAAGAAATGATTCCATCAAAGTGGAGGGATGATTCTGAAAATTCTTATCCCCACATTTTCAGTATACTGAATTAACTGGTCTTGAAATAGAAACAATGTACAAGGAATGCTTCACTAATCCATTTTCATTTCTGATTTCTAAAAACCTTTTCCTTTGCCTGTAAAGTAAATGGACAAGGTTACATTGGTTATATTATATATTCAACTTGTTAAATGATATATTTTGACTTCCTACATAGAATAAACAGCATTTCATCCAGGGATGGTGGAGGCCCACCTTCTACCTCCACAGGACACACAGAAAGGAACATCTGAACTACTCATTTTTTGGCCAGGCAAAATGGACATATTCTGAAGGAGCAAGAAAGTCAGAGAAGTTTGATTCAGTTCATATCAAATGATTCACACTTTGAAAAAAGTCAATCTTTAACAAATCACCCTTTTCTGAATTTTACAATGCAGTTCTCCAGGCAAATGATGTTCACACATATGTGTATACCATAAAATGCAGATATTAGTGAAAATAACAGAAGAGTGCATTAAATCATAACAAATTGCTTTGAATAAAAAAATCTATATATCAGGAGACATTCATAATAAAATGCCAATGAATTTTCAAATTGGTTTGGTAATGCAAGGAACTGATCTTAAAATTGGGATGGGTGGGAAGAGAAACAGAAAAAACTGAAAACTACAGATTTGTCCATCCTTATGCAAGGACAAGGGCAAACTGTTCCATCAGCTATCATGATTTCTAAGCACACTGCTTAATGTAAGGTTTCTATTTCTAGTTCCTTTGGCACTGTGTCAAATTCTCACAGGAGTTTTTGCCCCTATTCAAAGCACCTCGACTTGAAACATGCAAACATAACACTTCTTCTAGTAGTGTATGTGCATCAATTCTCAGCTCTCTCTTTTTAAAGTGTGGATGCTGATGGCTAAATCATTATGCACTTAGGAGCGACCTCTGGTAAGCTCTGTAGCTACATATACAAGCCGTTAGAGGTTAACCGCTAACAGGATTCTGTAGGCAGCAGTAATTTTGCAATGTGTCTACCAACCATAGACATCTTACCATTTGCTCTTTTTTTTTACCCTTCCCCAAGGTGATAAAACCTCGTTTGAAAGGTTATGTTAGCTTTACAATCTTTACATAAATAAGAATTAGATTTTTTGGCTTCCCTATTCAATTATATACCATGAGAAACAGGGATGTTGTGTGTGTTAATTAGGCTGGGTGGTGATACATGATTCATCCTATAGATGGGGGTCTTGAATTCTCCAGGGCAATAAAACAACCCTCAGAAATGGCTGGGTAGCATTTTTTTTTTAAAGTGCTTTCCTCCTTCTGTTGAACTATTTACCCAGATAAGCTGGTTGTGGGTTCTGCTGTCCCCAAGAGTCACAAGAACACTAGGGACTTCAACTTGTAAGTTATCTGAAGCATGCAGGCCTTGTTTCTAACATAAGCACATAGTGGAGAGCCCTCTGAGCATAGCTGTCTACTTTCCCCTTTTTTAAAAGAGAAATTCCCTTATTCCGAATAGGATTCCTCACAAGAAAAGGGAAAAGTTGACAGCTATGCCTCTGAGTAAAACAAGAGACAACAGATCACACCAACATTTCAACCAGCAAGGCTTTCTACATTTCACATTCTTACTTGCAAGTCCACCAGCAACAGGACTGGTACTGTTTTCATGTAAAAAGACAGAGGTTGTGTGCTAAGGATTCCCTTCTTTAGTACTTCAGAAAAATGGGCTGATTTGACTTAGAACACTTTGGGCTTGCTCTGCTTTGCCTCAATTTGAAGTCAAGCTTTGCTTCAGAAAATTCGGCAGCAAGTTTTGTACTTTGTGGCAGAACTGGATTAAATCTGCAAACAAAGAAGCCTCCAGCTTTCCAAGAAATGGAATTATTAAATTACTGAATAACAACAACAACAACTAACACCACAGGTTTTTTTAACAGAAAAATGAGTTGCATCTGTTTTATGATTTGCTGATTATTCATTATTTTGTGACTGTATTTTACCTGTTTATGTAACACACCCTGGGACTCTAGGTTGAAGTGGGTAAGAAATACCAGAGAGAAAGGAAGGATAGCTCATCTGATCCAGCATGAGACCCTTAATATCAGGGTTGTGGTTTCAAGCCCCACATTGGGCAAAAGATTTCTGCATTGCACGTGGTTGGACTAGATGATCCTTGTGGTCCCTTCCAACTCCACATTTCTATGATTCCAAGGAAGGAAGGAAACATTGAGAAATGGTGGGATAAAAATGTGCAAAATAAAAAAATACAGTGTTTTCCTTATTTTCACTCTTCCGTTGCCTTCAAAAGCAAGGATTTAATAGTAATTCTTAGAAGCCATGCAAAAATCCATACTTTTAAAATGGCACGCAAACAGCCAAGGGGAAATGCTTGGCACGAGGGCAGGGCTGCTGTCTGCCTGAGGGTGGGGGAGAACAACTAACACATTAAAAATATATTAAAAAGCCATTTTTACCTGTTATTTGTTCACTTTGAGACAGCTAGGCGGGTTGGCGAGTCCATCAAATTCCTGAGGTGAGCACTAATGAGTTTTAACCTGATTTTTTTTTTTTTGCACACAAAAAGAACATCTGACTTCCTACACACAATAAAAAAGTGGCATTTGCCAGTGTACAAATTGCTGTGGAAACCACTTTGCAGAGTCCCAGTGGACACTTGCCCTTCTAATGCTGATACTCGAACCTTTTTTCTTCTTCTTACAAGTGCAGCTTTGGAAAAGAATTTCACTTAGTTTTTGCTTCCTGAGACATTCATGAGATGAATTAATCTATAACTGCTTCAACACTAGGCTGCCACCTCAGAAGTGATTTTCTGCGCCTTCCGTGACAGTTGCTCCTTAGTTTCCGTGGGGTGGGGGGCAGGGAGAGAGTTGCCTCTCCTCCTAGAATATAGATCAGGAGGAATGTTTCAGTTGTTCCAGTAATAGCTGCAGAGCTGCTTCTCAATGTCATGCATTTAGAAAGCTGGCAGATTGATTAACTGCTTATTGACAGTTTTAGGTACACACTATAATTCCCCTTCAGGTACTTTCATGTGCTGAGCTACAAATGCAGTCTCTAGGGAGTTATCCTTTCAATATTTACAACACTGTTTTTTTCTTCTTCTGAGTATCTGGGTATGTTTAAAACAGTAGCTCTCAAATATAAGCACTGTGTCACCTCATTCATTCATTCATAACATCTATAGTCTGCCTTATACCTTGTGCAAAAGTTTAACACATCCAGGCATCCATTATTTGCCCCTTAGTTTGAATCAGATATAAGGAACATATGTGATAATTGTCTGCACTAGTCAAAACACAATATGTTGTATATTGCTTTGAGATGCATCATAGGAAGTGATTCACAAATGAAATAAGATCATCATCATCATCATCATCATCATCATCCAAAACCTATCAGATAAGCACTGCATACCTAATTCTCACTGAAGGCACAGTGGATTGAAGAGACACAGCCAGCCTCTAGCAGATCAAGTAACAACAGCCTGGCAATTCTGCCCCAGACAAAAGAATGGCAATGCTATTCTGCACCAGATACAGCTTCTTGACCATCTTCAAGGAGTAGCCCCATGTAAAGTGTGCTGCAATAGTCCAGATTAGAGGTTATTAAAGCATGGGGTATCAATATTAGGTTCTGATGGGTTCCTTTTGATTTTTCAATTTTTCCAGTCTTAAATTCAGTTCAACCCATTTGCGTGTTTAGACCTTTAAACCACCCCCTTAAATAAATTCAGTCAAGACTCAAATTTTGGTTTGGTTTTTGGCAGAATTTAGGCCACTACTTTATTGATTACAGCAAGTCAGTGGTTGCATAGGCTCTGGTTCGACTAGCTCCCTGCACCGTTGCAGGTAGCGCTGACCCAGGGCACCAGCATAGGTCAGCCTAGGGTGAACACCCAGAATAGCGGAAAGCCGAGGACACGCTAGTCCACCACCCAGATGTCCCCCTGGACTCATGCGCGGGCATACCTCTCAGGGTTGACCAAACCATTGAGTCCCCGGATTCCTTTAATAGAATACCCTTCACATAGGGATGGCAAGAGCGTTCCCCCATCCCTATCACCTGAACCAGAGCCTATCTGCAAACTTACAAGTTGTGACAATTTGCTACGCAGCAGGTGAAACCCAAATGGCAACAGCCAATCAGCCAAGTGGGGAAAATTCCTGCTGTGCCCCTGTCCCAACAACAGATGACACACGGCGGCATAGCTAGGTCAAGCGCACAAGCCCTAAATATAGTGAGAGGTGGGCGGGTGTTCTGATGCACTGGCCAAAAGAGGAAGCTCTGGGTCACGTCATGTGCATGGGTATATATAGGTCCCTTGATCCATTTGGCTAGTGTCCCATTGGCCTGATTAAACCCAGCATCAAGGGAGCTACCAATAGGGGGTTGTGGCTATCCAATTGTACCCATGCACAACACTGGGTTTGGTTGCCAGGTCTCACCTCAATACGTACCCCTCTTTGAGAGAGGACACGATTTCCACATCAGTTTGAGAATATTTTTTTAAAGTCCTCATGAAAATTTAAAGAAAATCCTACACTGCCCCAAAATGACTGCTAACATATTGTTTCCTCTTGGGATAGATGGGTAGGAAACACAAGCAGCATAAGCAGACTAGATGCTAAGTGAGTTGGACCGATATAGCTTGTTCTGGCTGCTCCTCAATCTTATGGTACTGACGTTGCTTATTATGTTTCTAGTCCCATCTCCAGGAGCAGGCACAACACTTCTCTAGCCCCCAGTGCTGGATTATCCAATAGACAGACCAAGCATGTGCTTAGGGCACAAAAAATGAGAATTCAGAAAGGGGGGGGATTTGACATTTGATATTTCAAAAAATAAAAAGCATCAAAGTAGTCATTATGGGGAAAATCAGAACTTTGTTAATTTCCTTACATCATAAGAAATGCCCTATATGAGGTGTGGGACAAATATAAAAAGTATTTAGAGCCGAAAACCCCAAAATGGATTTCACTACTGGAGGCAACCACAGTTAAGAAGAAAAATATGACAACAAAATGGATAACGCATAAGGAATTACTAATAGAAGAAAATGGCCAAATAAAACTCAAAAGATATGAGGATATAAAAGAGTATTTTTCTAGTTGGTTAGATTATCATCAATTGTTTGAAATTTTTAAACAAGATAAACAGATTGGATTTGATTGGGAGACCTCTAAACTGAAAAAAAGAGCTATTAAATAATAAAACTAAGATAATATCAAGAATGTATAGACTTCTCTTAGATTAGAAGGTTATGGATGAAGAAGTAAAGGCCACTATGACAAAATGGGCTCAAGACATAGGACATCCAATCATGATGATAGAATGGGAAAATTTATGAAATGTGACTCTGAAATGTACAGTGAGTTATGATATCAGAGAGAATATATTAATAATGCTACATATATCTAACCCCCTCCAGATTGTCAAAAATGTATAAACATTTGGCGAATGTATGCTGGAAATGTGGAGGGAACAATGGTGATATGCTCCACATGTTGTGGACTTGTGGGAAAATTAAGATATTTTGGGGCAAGATCTATGATGAAGGGAATAACTTTCAAAAAAAGATATTGCTATTAAGTATACTTGATAAGGATATTCCAAAGCAATCAAGAGAAGTGTTTTTATATGCATTGGCTGTTGCCAGAATCCTTGTGGCTAAAGGTTGGAAAGAACAGGAGGCTCCAAAAATTATAGATTGGCAAGCTAAAGTACAGGAATATGCAGAGATGGCCCAATTGACAAATAGTCTTAGGGGTAAATCAAAGCAACAATTTAATGAAAAATGGGATGGATATAAGAAATACGTTCAAAAATATAGTAACAACTAATTAACTATGCCAGCTTTCGAGTGAATAAAGAAAGATAATGTGTTGGAAAATGAAGTTAAGGATGTAAAGTGTTGTTAGAGTGTAACAGACAAGTACTTCAAAGAATGATTATTGATTTATGTACATTCATGTTTTTAGAATATGTATAAGCATATGGAATTAACAGGAAGTCAATTTTTTAAAATATTTATTTATTTACTTATGGTGGGGGGAGAACTTTTTTAATTTTTAAATTCCCCCCCTATTTATTTAAAGGTGGTATAAATCAAGTAGAGAAAAATGGCATTGTGATGTCAAAATGGTTTATTTTATAAGAAAACATTAATAAAAGAAGATACAAATAATAACAATGAGAAATCAACAAGTTAAATACTTAATTTATGTTTGTATTTTGTTATTTGTTTAAATGGATATATGTATTATCAAACAAAATCTGAATAAAAAGTTTGTTTTTTTTAATCCTTACATTCTACACTTTTCACACATTTTTCTGTCCTCTTTTTATTTCTCCCCACATAAGTCAGGAGATAAATCCTGCTAACACAGATAAAAATAAGTGAGGAAATCAGATCCTGTGGTGTGTTGCAAAAAAATCTATGTTTTATTTTAAAAAGTTATTTTATATTTTAGTATTGTTTTTTGTATTTTGGGGGGAGCACTATAACCTATTAGGACCTCTAAAGTGTGGGATAAGCAGCCTCATATACAACATGCTTAAGTCTAATGAAAACATGAAGGGGTTAACACCATAGAGTAAGCTGTTCTGCTAGGCTTAGCTATGTCTACTTCCTCTCACCTTTGGAGAAATAATGCCATCATGCCTTTGTTCTCTTTCAGTCTACCTGAGAAATTCATTGTGTGAGGACGTCTGGCTGCTCCCAGCTCATACCACATGGCTCTCACGAGCCACTCTTGAGTTCCTATACCAGTAATCTAGGAACCTTCACCACTTTGCAACTAACCTAAGTTTTATTGCCTGTGCAACATTTTCTGAATGCTGTATGGAAAAGCACATGAATCAGACCTTTGGATAGTTTGTAAATAAACCATTTTAAAAATTCCAAATGTGTGGTCTTTTTCTATGCTATGGGAAGAGGTGAACTTTGGAAGGAAGGACATTTTAAAACGTCTTTGCTGCATATTTGTGATTTTAAGTCTCTCCTATGGTTCTCTCATCAAAGAGTACTTTCCCCAGACTTGGATCTTGGCATCCAGGAATTCTCATTTCATACCTATATTTTTCTTGTCCCAACATAAAGATCTTAATCCAGCCCTACTAGCCCTCTCTCCTGGCAGGCTTGGAAAAGAAGTGCACTGTTCTAGAGACACCTAATTAAAATGCCTGAGAGAGATGTAATTATACCTCTCCCAAGTTGTTTTCCCCTCTCCCTCTAAATATTTCTATTTGGTGTCAAACTAATAAAAGGAACAAGATTTAACTTTTCTTCTATAAGTTTTAATGAATACAAATGCAAAACAAAAGCAATTTCTTGGGAAATAATAGGCTTTTCCTCTGAATTAACATATTTAACAAATAGAGATGGGGGAGGAAGGATTGCAGCATGCAATGTGATTAACCGAGTTGTGAAGGGAAGCAAAGTGACTGCATTTTATTTTCCTCCAAAGATTAAATCTTCCCCCGATTGCCAGCACACTCCATCCTCTCTCAACTGTGAAGCCATTTGCATTCAAGAAAAAAAGAGACTCTTTCTGAAAGATCTTTGTACAATAATTACTATTTGCTAAGTTTTCATCAGAACGATGATATTTTCAGTGAAGTACCCTGAAGGCAGCCTTTAAAAAATGTTTCTGCCTTTTGCTTTCTGAGATAAGTTGATTTTTGTGGGTTGTCAATTTACTCCCTTCTCCCCAACGCGTGCGCACACACACAAACACAGAGTAACTGAGACAGATTGATCCTATTTCAGAGTATCATGTACATAAAAGCTCTCCTAGGCAGCATAAAATTCATTTAAAGGATATTTAAAGTACACAATTTCCCCCAAATATTCCTGTGAACTATAGTTTTTAAAAGGATGCTGGGAATTGTAGTTCTGTTGTATGTAAACCACAGTTCCCATGATTTCATGGGGAAAGCCATGTCTGTTAAAGTCCTTTGAGTGTGATTTACATGTATGGTTTGTAGGCAGCCCAAATGATGCATTTTCTCCAGTCGTCTTTTTTATTTTGAAAAGAGAAACAGGAAATGGTTATATTCAATTGCAGAGGCTATGATACGAGTTTGAATCCCCACCCATCTTACTTTCTGACAGCAGACAAATGAGTGGATATGCTTAGAAGAAAATGGGAAATTGTGAGTATGAAGTTAAAACGCTTGCTCAGGGACTGGTCTGAACAGAGAGGCTCCTTGGTCAGTTTCCTACAGCAAGCCTCTGCCCAAACACCTATACCTGAGAAGGTTGGAGGGGGGAGATCCAAAGAGGTCTTCAGATCTTTGCCAAAAGATCTTCTACTTGACCTGTCATTCATGGGAAACAGCAGCAAATCTCTTTTGACTGGCTGTTCTAATCCTAAAGACAACCTTCACCAAGATACCCAAAGCCATTTCCACACACACACAAAGTGTGAAACCTCATTAGGTTTTAGCACCTAAGAAGCACAGCCTTTTAAAAATTAGAAGTGTTTTTATTTTTGCCCTTTCTCACTACACCCCCTCAAGAATTGTTCCCTGTTAAGTATCAGCACTGTTATGCAAATGTGCAGTGACATTTCTTAACAGGGACAGGACATTTCAGAACAGGTGCAGGAGAGGTGCAAAGTACAAACAGCTCAGTGAACAGAAATTTAAATAGTGAGTTTGGGTAGCTTTTCCCATTACTTGTGATTCATGCAGTACTGCAGAGATGGCCTTTTTCTGCCCAAGAGGCATGTTCTCTAGTGGACAAACTTCTGGGGACCACCTTGACAGTGGTAGCCAGGGCCACAGGCAATAAGTGGAACAATGGAGCAGTCTCTTAATCTTGAACTCAAAAATTCAGCGGTTTCTACACATACGCTTCCTACATCTCTCAGGGCTTTTCTACACTTACCTTTTGCCTGCTCCTTCCAGACACAGATCTGAGCTTAAAAGCTCCATATCAGAGTGTTTGTTTGTTTGTTTGTTTGCCCTTAAGCTTTCTCTGAGAAGACCCTCTTTAGTGCTCAATCCGAGCAAGCATCCATTTTCCACGGATTGCTATTTGCTCCAGCTGACCTTTAAAGAGCAAGTTTTCATGGGGGAAGCTTGAGAGCAAAAAAGGGGGTGCTCCTGAGACATGGAACTTTAAAGTGTGCACTGTGCCTGGAAAGAGTGCAGAAGAAGTAAGTGTGAATAAGCCCACAGACTAGACAAGAAAAAGGCATTGGCAAGGAACAAGAATACTTTTCAGATAGCCAAAAGCAACAAGGACAGTGTGGAGCAGTCCAATGGCACAAGGAGCATGACCATGGAACCCCTCTGTTCTTTTCCAAACTTTGTGGATGCAAATTGTTCAGTCAGAAAACTCTGTAGTACAGGAACACCTGAACTGCTCTGCTCCATCTTCCTGCCTTGCCTTGTGGGTTGCTCCAACACATTGACATGGGATGGATGCTGTTTCACCTAGGTGGCTTTGTGGACAGCTGAAAACATTGACTCACTCACTGTGACAACAACCTTTGCACCCCTATCAGAAAAGTGTCCATATATGTTTTCTGGGGAGTGAGTCCTGTTTTCAAGGTTTCTAGACAAATGTCAACTCTATATGGAACTTCAGTCTGAGGTCTTCTCCAATGAGCAGGTTAAGGCATGCTTCCTCATCAGTCTGTTGAATGCGATTTTTGCTCTTTGGGCCTCACCATATTCATTCACACAAGCACTTTGCTAGATCATCATGAAGAATTTATAGCTGAGGTGAAACACCCTTTTGAGGATGCATGGAAGGAGGAATTGGCTAACCTAACAAGGTTCTGGCTCACTTCTAGAAAATCCCTGCTCCATCTGCCTGTAGTACAAAATCTAGACTAGACTGATCCTGCCTTGGTTGGACAGTTTTAGGAAAATCTGGGGAATGAGCTTTTTTTTAGCCCAAGAACCACAACTGTGGTGTAGTGGTTAAGAGCGGCAGACTCGTAATCTGGGGAACCGGGTTCGTGTCTTCACTCCTCCACATGCAGCTGCTGGGTGACCTTGGGCCAGTCACACTTCTTTGAAGTCTCTCAGCCCCACTCACCTCACAGAGTGTTTGTTGTGGGGGAGGAAGGGAAAGGAGAATGTTAGCAGCTTTGAGACTCCTTTGGGTAGTGAAAAGCGGGGTATCAAATCCAAACTCCTCCTCCTCCTCCTCCTCCTCTTCTTCTTCTTCTTCTTGAAAAGGCACATGGCAGTTGGTGGGTGGGATCATAAGCTAAAGTGGGTAGAGCAAGAACTGCTCATATTATATTCGTGCTGTAGGCTTGTTTCTACATACACACACCCATCTCTAACCTCCATCCTGCCAGGCAAGGATAATTATAAGAGTTCATTGATATATTCCAGACAAGCAAAAACACTCAAGGAAGGTGCAAAGTGGGGCTGCCAAGATGTGTGACCTGGGGGCGGGGTCACATTCAGCCAGCGGACCTGAGGTTTTCTCAGTACTGCTATACATCAAAGAGAGAAACACACAGCACTGTTGCTGCTTTGTGCTTCAGAATCCTAGTGCAACAAACTTGTTGGCATTTCTTCCTCACTGATTTCCCTTCCAACTTTGCTTTATTCTGAGTACTGTAGTTCTGATAGCATAAAGCCTTAGGCAAAGTATTGCTCGCAGCATGTATACAGCTCATACCACATTTGGAGGAAGCATGTACCCACCATGTCTTGTCTGTATATTATCCCCACTTCAGACTTCTTTGTTTTTATTTTTATTTTTTATGATTTAGCTGAAACTTGAGATTGACTTCCAAGAGCCTTTCCCTCCGATCTAAACTGCTGTGTTCCAGCTTCTCTTGTCCTTACACCCTAGGGAGCCTGTCAATGCTCTGGGAATCAAGCGTTTCTTGGGGGGAAACATTGAAAACCCTTGACAACTGAAGAGGGAGGGGGGAAACCCCACTTCTGAGCAAGGAAATGTATTTAGGCAGGAGTAGAAGGAAGAGGGCAAGATCACAGATGATAAAGAGGAGAGAACAGTCAGGATCAAAAAGAGTAGGAAGATGAAAAGGAGCAGCAGAAGTGATGGGGAAGGAACTGCAAATGTGTCACAGTAGCACAAACAGTTTTGGAAAACTTATTTGAAAGTTTCGAGATCCAACGATCTTTTGGCAGTAGCTCCATGCTGACTTCCCTGGGAGGAAGCACCCTGAATAATCTGGTATTAATTCTGAGTAGGGATGACAGAGAAATTCATTTCAGTTTGCATGTTAACTAATTCTCTCTTTAAAAAAATATATTTATGATTTTCAGTTCAGTTTTCGGTACATTTCAATATTTCTACAATCATTTTAACATTCCAAAACCCCCTCTTTCTGTGGTCCCTTAAATATATATATATATTATATTTCCTGCATATTCCACATTAACTTAACTTATTCATTTATTCATCTACTTTAAATATATAGCCTTATAAAACTGCAGGTTATTACAACAATCCTGCCAATGTTCTTATCTGTTTACAGTTGGTTTGTAAATATTCAATAAACCATTCCCATTATTTTATACAAAGTTTGTTATCTTGATTTCTTGGTTTTTTTTCTGGTAAGTTTTGCCATTTCTGCATTTTCCATAAGTTTTTGTATCCATTCTTCTTTCAACAGGACTTCTTCTTCCCATTTTTGGGCAAATAACATTCTTGCTGCATGCTTAACTAATTCTTATTTCCTGAAGCAATAAGTTGATACCTTTGCTTTTTGCCCAAACAGTCCCAATAGCCACCAGAACCCTCATGTTGTGTATGAACATGATTCTTGACAGTTATTTTGGCCTCCTTGTTTATGACTAGGGATGGGGGGAAATTTCATTATGTGTCTTTCTTTGCACACCACTCTTCCTGATCCCACCCCATATAGCAGACAAAGTACAGCAGGATACATATGCACCCCCCCCAAAAAAAACCCCACCATAGGATAAATTTCCAAGCATAGGCAGAAGAGAGTGGAGTGGCTTGTATGGCACAGCTCATCTGTCAAAGACGTATGGAACAGAACCAGAGGACTCTATCCAGCCTTTCATGGACCAGCTTTTTAACATGCCATTGCGAGTTGTTTTTGAGAGCTCACAGCTGCATGCAACCCACCCCCCAATCTGCTCTTGAGCTGAATGTGTGACATTGACATTCACATGGCCGCCTCTTTGCACAGCCCCCGCTGAGGAAAGTCAGCGCAGATTGATTGCAGGAAATGACAGCTGTCCCATGTGGAGAGGCCCAGAGAGTGAGCACCTCTTCTCCAGAGAGCTTTACTATTAAAATGGAAATGTACCCCTTTCTCCTCGGGAAATATTGGGGGAAGATAAACAAAAAGTTATTTAAAGACCAGTTATGAGGGCTGCGTTTTACAAAAATAAAACCTGTTTGTTTGACGCATGCTATTTAAATCCTTCTGCCTCCTTTTAATTTTTTTTAAAAGGATATTATTTGCATCTGTCAGTTTTAAACAAAAAAACATTAAATTCAATTTCTGCCTTTCGGGGCCATCTGGCAGGTTCAGAGTTTTGATCTGGTGGTGGCTCCTCTAATAGTTTTTCAGTGGTTTCTTTTCAAATTTCTAAACATAATCCCTGGTCACTCAATTAACAGCCCTCCTCGGTGCACACTTTTGGTATCCATCTGCTCAAGGTTGTTTTGAAATGACACTACCTTGTATTTGGCATTCATAACTGTCAGACTAACCTCCAACATAACCCACCTTCTGTTCCAAGCTTGAAAACAGATTTTTTCAATATATATATATTTTTAAAAAAATTCTAAAGATTGTCAATAATTTTTTCTTTCTCCTCCTCTCTACTGTAAAGATTCTGTCCTTGGTGGCAGTGGATGCTATTGCCAGATGTAAAACTATTTCAGACTTTGGAGTGGCTCACACAGATACACATGCAGCATAAAACACACAATCCTGTGGAATTACAGACTCATTCTCTTACTATTGAATAGAAAAGTGGTTTTGTGTTATCCAATGGATTATGAAAGTTATGTGTCTCTCAGCAAACCTGGTGCCCTTGAACTTTCTTCACATTTTAATCATGTATCTTTGGCTTTCTTTCTTCAGCATCATCCACTGTGAATCTTTCCTGTGAGCCCATTGCCTGACCTGAATTCCTTTCCAGTACTTGTTCCTTGTCGCCTGGATAAGGGATGGGGAAGGAATGTGTTTAGCCTTCTTTTTGCAAAGGACCATCCTAATCCAATTCTCCCAAAATTGCATGCAGATCAGAACACAACTCCCAGTTAGATGGCATGCTTCACTGAATCCTGCACTGCAGTTTCACTGTGGAAATATGTATATTTTTTCATATAAAATATACTGGTACATATTTTATATGAAAGGTGCATGTTCTACAAGCAAATGCACTGAGAAGTGCACATTTCACATTTTAAAAGTGCACATTTTGCTTTAAAAGTGCATTCAAAATGTTTACAAAATGCATGCAATTTGAATGCATGTGATTTCTCTCTCACACAAAAATCTACACAAAACTGCAACACACCTATAGCTGTGTACCGATGAGACTGAAATGGGATGGAATTAGTTGCACAGTCTTTCCCTACTCCTGGATTGACTACGATAGATTTTGACACAAGTAGCTCAAGAGCTGGTGCATTAGATGGAGGAAGGCAGCCACCTCAGGAAGCAGATGCTGGGAGGTGTGGAGTGGGGGCAGAAGTGAGCCTGCTGCTGTCTGGTGTTGTAGGGATTCCATTGCAAGGAGTAAAGTGAGATTCGAGCTTCCAGTCCATGCAATTGTGAAATTGCAGGGGACACCAATTTTCTCCTTGCCTCAGCTAACAAAAATATTTTGGGCCAGTATTGCAGGATGTCCTTCCAAAAAGGCTTAGGTCCAAGCTATCTGAAAGACCATATTCCCACACATGAACCACCCATACAGGCACCCTTGTTGAGGACATGGGAGCTGGCCTTCTTGGTGGCTGCTCCCAGACTCTGGAATTCCCTCTCTGGAGAAGGTAGATGGGCTCCTTCATTGTCCTTCTGCTAGCAGGTGAAGACATTCTTGTTACAACAGAACTGACTGCTGGGAACTGGCTGCTTTTAATGAAAGGGCCAGGCCTGTGCTGTTTTTATTATAATTATCACAATGTGTTATATTTCCTCCCTATGTTTTAGCTGTTTTTATTTTTATCTGTAAACTTTTGCCTGTCAGGGGAAAAGGTGGTGTATAATAAATTGTCAGGCTTTGGGGAATTCTATCCCTTCCTCAGTGGCAGCAAGAAGCAGAGAAAAATGAAGAAGAGTTCTTACTAATTCAATAATCACAGCAAGAGACAAATAAATGCCATCTGTCTACCATTAATGGTGTTGCTCCAACTGAGCTCCTCCCCCTCCCTTCCTAGCAACAGCACTTCCCCTTATGGTGGCCACCAGGGGCTAATTGTCTCTGAGTCCTTTGCTCTTGCACTCTCAATGAATGCCGCATTCTGGGAGAAGTGGGGTTAGAAATACTTTCCAGTGATAATGTATCAGCTGGCTTCTCTGTCTCTGTCTCCCCCCCCCCCAACACCTCCCAGCTCTTCTCTCTGCCTGTCTCTGAGCTGTTTGCCTGTCTCTGAGCTGTGACCTTCCTCAAACCACTGCTGTAATTCAATACTGCCTTCCTCTTCTCTGGAAGCTTCAGGAGAAGGGGGGGGGGTGATCTCCACCATTCCTCCCCAGTCTCGTTTCCTTCAGTCCAGTCTCTGACATAAATATACAACAACAACAACAACAGCAAAAGATACAGATGCCTTCTGTTTGTGGGTTTATGGAGGGATCATAAGAACCAATGGGGGAGGTCAAAGGACCACCTTGTCCAGCATTCTGTTCCCTTAGTGAATAATCACATGCCTATGAGGAACTCACAAGCAGCACACTCCCTACTTGTGATTCCTAGCAACTGGCTTTGCCTGATCTTCAGATAAACTCGATATGTGCATACATTTCCCAGCCAAGCCAGATGCCAATTGTTGGCATATCAGTTTGTTGCAAACCCAGAACCTTAATGCGATGTGGCCAGACCCCAAAATAAAGAGATGCAGGTAAATCAGTTGAACTACAGTCATATTTATTTAAACTCCCAAGAAGCATCTGCAAATGAAAAATGACAGTGTAAGAAGCTAACTCTTAACTCACTTGTAAGGTGACTTACTTTGGGTGAGTGACCACTGCCCAGGGTTGTCATTGTATGGAGAAGAAATTTCATACAGTTTGCATTTAAACGTCAACCTATATAATTCTCACTTTGTAAAGCAACATATGAATTCTGCCATCCTTCAAATTCTCACTTATCTGAATTTTGCAATACCATTTTCCAGCCAAGTAATGTACACAAAATGTGCATTGGCATGCATGTGCATGTCTGCCTGATTCATCTAATGTGTCTCACCTCTCATATAGCCCAACCACAGAAACACTTTGGTAGGGGAGCAGCAGGCCAGCATTATATATATAAAAAGACCCCAACCCTCAAAAAATCTCCATCTGCTGTGAATCAATTATATATAAAATCACTTGCTGACGAACAGTAAAACAGAAGGTTTTAATAATATTCTTATAAATGGAGATTGTAACAGAACCATTGCATTATGTATATTGCATGAACACTTCTCAAGACTCCAGGCTGCGTTCTTTATGCATAGGAGGAAAGGCAGTATCAAGGGACCCAATCCATGTATAAAATGTGAAAAAGCAACACAACCCTTTGCCCCCAGGCATTGACCAGCAGATCCATTTTGCAGCAACTACGACTGTTACAAATCAAGGGCAAGATGGAGAAAGTATTGCCTCTAGGATCTGCTACTGATGCCTTTGCCTCCTCAACTAGCAGACCACACAGTTTTGAAATATAAAATCCCCCATGGGTGAATCATGGAACACAGAACCTGTCACTCAATAAGACTTTTCTTTGTAATCTTCGTTGTCCCTGGTGAATTCTTTGTGCTGGGTTAAATGAAATGAAATTCACTGCTGAAACTTTTTCTTTGCCAGGTCTGTCACACTGTAAATGTCACCGCTTCTCCTTTTGATCATTTCATATCCTAGTTGCTATGCTAACTGTTGGAGGGAGGCATGTCCATCATCACTCTCAATCCAAGTGTGAGACATCATTTCTTGTTATATAAACAATCGCCAGCCCAGTAGATTTGGCCGAATTTTTGCTGCCAGGCACTTGGCAGTAGGGATGGACGGATTTATCCATTTTGGGTTCTCTTGGTTTCTCATTTTTCCAATCTCATTTTTCCAGTCTCCAGATTTCCACATCACTCTGCCATATATTAATTTCAATTTCAATTTCAATATCTATATCCATATCTATATATCTATACACATATACACAGACATGCATGCATTCACCCACACATCTCTCACTATCTGAATACAGTCAGTTCCCAGGAAGTTGTTTGTTAGGCAACTGCTCTGCTCACATAATGAGTTGGTGATTTCCACTGATTCCTATGGTAAAATTTATAATGTGATCCCAACCAGGAAAATTTGATTCCAAAATGATTTTTAAAACCCAGGGAAACTCTTTGAAACCTTGCAAAAGGCAAGCAAGGAAGGAAAAAAATGCTCTGTTATTTGTCCATTCTCTTCCATTTCCTCCTCCTTCCTATCATGGTTTCTGGGAAAATTATTATTATTATTATTATTATTATTATTATTATTATTATTATTATATAATTACAAAGGATGTGGTGCATGATTTTCAGACATTTCCCCAACCCCCATAGCATAGATTGCCTGTCCTCTGAATCTAGTCCTGGGTGAACCAGGTTGACCCAGGATCACCCTTGTTCACTCTGTTAAAAGAACAGCATTTCATATATATATTTAAAAATAAGCTAGGATTCTGAAGCTAGGAAGCTGATGAGGTTGAGGAGTGCTCTCTGTAGATACTATTTTCATGGATTTGTGCTCGCCAGCTGAGCCAAGGACCTCCTTGCCCTATCTGAACATTGACTTCATTGGACTGCTTGGCTTTTGCCTCACCCTTAGACCTTCAGACTGCAACTTTACACTCCTGAATGGTGAGAGGATCTTTGGCCTAATCTCCAATTCTGTCCATCAGCTTGCCTGCTTGTTACTCCATCTCCACAAATCCCTGGTTCATAGGGTGTGCTCTTAGGATTTGATTGCTGTGTCTGAGAAAGGGATTAATAATCCTTCAGGCAATTTCACCCATTTAGCCTTTCACCTTAATTTCTTCTCAGATATACTTTTACCAGACTAATGTCTCTTAGTATTAAGGCACATGTCATGGCTTTAAGCTTCCTCCTTTTGCCTCACTTGACTACTCTCTCTCTCTCTCTCTCTCTCTCTCCTCCCCCCCCCCCAAAAAAAAATCCAGGTTTTTGATTTTTAAACACACTGGTTCATTCAGTCACTCTCCATTTTTTTCTGGAGGAAAAAAAAAGATTTCTGACTTTTAGCTCACTGAAAAATGAGCTAGTGTTACTGTTAACTCTTTTTTTTTTACTTGCAACGAAATTCTATACAAACTTTCGATCATATTCCTTTATTATTAATATTTGTGGTGTTAGATCCCCATAATCATATTGATAAGAGCTTAAGAGCTATTGACTCTCTACATTGACAACACTTCATTTTAGTACAGTTAGAAAACAAGAATCAGTGTGCATATGTTTAAAACACATTTAAACCACATGGCTCCCCCCAAAGAATCCTGGGGGGCTGTGGTTTGTTAAGGGTGTTGTGGGTTGTAGGTTTGTGAGAGCAAAGAACAATTTGCAGGATTCTTTGGCGTGGAGCCATGGCTTTTAAATGGATGGTGTGTATACAACCCTAGACTATGAACTTCATGGTTTTGTGATGGGGGCTCCTTATTTTATTTAACATCATTTATATACTGCTTGAAACATCAAAAGCAGTTTACAAGATGGTAAAAAACCAGTATTCTTAAACTGGTCCAGACTCGGGACCCACCTCAGATATCCAACCTACAGCATGGGACCCGCTTCCACTTTTGATTGATACATAATAGTTCTCATATTACTAATCCTAAAAAGGCAATTAAGAGGAATATGCATAGTGTTACCTTGGCACTACCACTGCTATTTTCGCCACCTTGGCTGAAATCAAATGCACAGAAATAAACCTGTGTATGGCTCTCTGGTTCCGTTTTGCCACCTGAGGCAAAATGGGAAGGTGTCAACAACCAGCCCCTCTGTTGAAACCTCACTCACCAGTGTCACACAACGGCAGCTTCTGACAAAACATCACAGAACTCTCATGAGACTTTGCAGAACTCTCATGAGCTCTCGCCAGAAGAAGATGCACCTGGAGCCATGTGACCCTAAAGGTGGGCGGAGCAACGCCTCAAGGGATTTTGCCACCTGAGGTAGCTGCTTCAGCCCATCTCATGTGCATGCTGGTCCTTAATCTGGGGAATGTCTGTCACCCTTATAACCTAAATATAGGTAGCAGTTGTTCTTTTTTAGATGTTGTGGTTTTGCAGGTGGGGGTGTGTGTCAAGCAGCTTCTTCCAATCTGAAGCAACATAAAAGTGTACTTCCAAAACAAAAAGTATTTTTCCCCTTTGCAAATGCAGTGTTTTGCCATCTTAAAATAATTAGTGTTGTACTAAATCTTTGCAGTACTTTTCTTATGGAAAATCACAAGGAGAAGAAGCTAATATTTAGACCTTCAAGAGAAGTGTTGTGAGGTTGAGCATTTTACTTTATTAAGTGAATGAGATAACTAGGGGTCCTGATATTCTGCCTAAAAACATTTTTTAAATGCTGTTTGGCTTCCAACCCATCAGCATTTCCTGGAATGCCCATATTACCACGCAATGCTGCATGAGAATTCTTGAGAAGTGCTTTCAGGCTCCAGGCTGTGCAAAGTTTCTTGAGTGCACAGGGGACTTTTTGAAGTGTTTGGTGTGTGTGTGTGTGAGGGAGGGAGGGAGGGAAGGAGAGTCATTGGCACCCTCATTTAGTTAACAAGTAATTTTCACACTCTGCATGGAAGAGGTGTGTTTGGGGGAGAAAGAATTCTTAATTTGTGGGAAGCAAAGAGTTTCATGAAAATAGTGGGTGGGATTTGGCACAACGCTAGAAATAATATCAGAGCTACACTACACATACCTTCATACTTTGTGGATAACAAAAAAAAAACCGCCAACCAGCTGTGGTTGAGTTTTTTTTAAAAAAAGCTCAATTTCATACCTCTCGTACTGTGAAGAAATTTTATAAGGTGTTTGATATGCACATTGTCCTTTTATATTTGCATGTGGATTTTCATTTCTTTCATGCTTTTTTTGAACATTCTCTAGAACCTATAAATAGGTGAAGGCAATTTTTAACACTTGCTAATTGGTTAAAACTAGCAAGGTACCTCATTTTAGATAATGTCATGTAATTGGCAGGAATCCTAAATGTGCAGGTGTTCACCATCTCTCACTTTAAGCACTGCCTCTGCCTTTGCAATGCATCTGACTCACCCTTCTTCTGGTTAAAAAAAATAAAAAAACATCATTACCATATTCTACCCTGAACATAGCTTGTGCTAGTTTATTCCTATTTGAAATGAATGTAAGGTTTTGAAATGCTCTGCTACTGCCAACCAAAATATATAGCTGTGCAATTTCAATCATATAGGGCAGGGGTCCCCAAACTAAGGCCTGCGGGCTGGATACGGCCCGCGTGAGCCAATTATCTGGCCCCCAATGACCCCCGCCACCCACTCTTACCGGTGAGGCACTGCTGCCCATCTCCAGGTCAGCGCGGCACTGGAAATAACTTTTGCGCATGCGCAAGCATAATTTCTGACACACTTCTGGGTCTGCAGAGGCCCGTGCGCATGCACACAAGCTATTTCTGGTGCCACGCCACACCAAAAGTGTGCCGGAAAGCCCCTTCCACCCATAGTAAGGAGGAGGGGCTGCAGGCACTCACAAGCCCTTCACATGCTCAGGAGATGGCTGCCATCCCCTGGCACCATTGGCCGAGCCCTGGGTGTGGTGCCTATTCAGGCTGACCAGTCAGGTTGGTCAGTGGGTGTGGCCTGCTGCATTTAAGCGGGAGCGCAACCAGGGCTCCGCCTCTCACTTCCTGCTCCCCAGCTGACACGGTTTTCCCGCCCTCCCACCCTTTTAGGCAGTGTTCCCGGACCTTGCTATGGACCACGGTTGGTCGCCGTTGAGGGCCCTGGTAGGAATTTTCCCACTTGGCAAATTGGCTCTGGCCTGGTGGTTTTCGCCTACCTCGTAGCAACTCGTCACAACTTTGGTCTTGGTGGTTAGGCATTGGATTATCTCAGGAAGGCTGAAGGTGGGGGAGAGGTTGGGCCATCACCTCTCCCAAAATGCTGAAGGGTACTTAGTTAAATGAGTCCTGGGGGCGTGGCCCTGTCCGAAGCTGTGGAAGGTGAGGGCCTAAGGCATGCCCCTTACCGGTGACCCCAGGGTGAGTTCCTAGCTGATGTGCAGCAGCAGGGCTCTCCCATCGGTGGTTAACCCTTCCCACACTGCCAGCACAACAGACTGGAGTCAGATATAGTCGGTCAGGTCCAATGCCTAAGCCAATACCGCTCAACATCCATAACCAATAAAGTTGTGGCCTTTTCATGCCCATTAACCTTATCTATTGCGTCCTGTGTCTTTATTTACCACTGGAGGCGTCGGGATATTGACATGCAAATGACTCTTGCGCATGCGCACAAGCTATTTCCAGTGCCGCGCCGCACCGGAAAAAGTGAGTCTGCGCGTGTATGGGTGCGCTCTTCCTCGCCCTCTGGCCTGCCGTGCGATTGGCGCGGAGGAACCGGCCCGAGGCCAGGTAAGTTTGGCGACCCCTGATATAGAGTAATGATGGATTTAGGGAAGAAAAAGTGGACCTCCATGTTGCAGTTTGGCCTTATCTTCTAAAGGCAGTGCTCCAGTTCATGGTCCCAACTAGCAAGACATGACTTAATATGTCATGCAATTCCACCTCTTCCATTCTCCTGCTCTGCTGCCATCTCAGCTGACACTCAACAGGCTGTGATCACCAATTTCATAGGGTTCCTTTTATGGAGTTCTGCTCTCTTAAGTTTTTCGGGAGATCACTCGTAGCCGAGTAAGATTGTCTTCCATAGGCTGTTCTGCAATTGGAGCGCTCGCAGGCCAGTGTTTCCCAGTTGTCAGTGTTTATACCACATTTTTTTTAAAGATTTGCCTTGATACAGTCTTTAAACCTCTTTTGTTGACCACCAGCATTACGCTTTCCATTTTTAAGTTTGGAATAGAGTAGTTGCTTTGGAAGACGATAATCAGGCATCTGCACAACATGACCAGTCCAACGAAGTTGATGTTGAACAATCATTGCTTCAACAATGGTGATCTTTGCTTCTTCCAGCACACTGATATTAGTTTGCCTGTCTTCCCAAGTGATGTGTAACAGTTTTTGGAGAAAACGTTGTTGGAATCTTTCGAGGAGTTGGAGATGACGTTTATAAGTTGTCAATGTTTCACAAGCATATAGTAAGGTTGGTAGTAAACAAGCATTTTGGTTTCCCTGCGAATGTCCCAGTCCTCAAACACTCTGCACTTCAATCGGAAGAAAGCCATACTCGCAGAGCTCAGGCAATGCTGGATTTTGGCATGGATTTCGGCATCATTGTTGACCCTTGTGGAAAGATAACTGCCTAGGTAGGAGAAGTGATTGACATTTTCCAACGTTACACCATTGAGTTGGATTTATGGAGCTGCAGATGGGTTATTTTGTACTTGTTGGTGCAGCACTTTGCTTTGGGGGATGGTAAGCGATAGACCAAGCTTTTCGTAAGCTTCTGCGAAGACATTTAGGATGGTTTGGAGATCATCCTCTGAGCGTGCACACACTACTTTGTCATCAGCATACTGAAGCTCTATGGCAGAAGTTATGGTAACCTTACTCTTTGCTTTCAGCCTGCTCAGATTGAAGAGCTTTCCATCTGTTTGATACACAGTATGATTTCTACTACTGTGGGGAGTTTCCCTTTGACAAAGTGTAGGATCATGGCAATGAAAATAATGAATAGAATTGGGGCAATAACACAACCCTGTTTAACACCTGATCCCACTGTGAATGGTTCACTTTGAGAGCCATTGTTGTCTGCAATTGTTGCTGTCATATTATCATGGAGGAGCCAAATGATGTTCACAAATTTATCTGGCAGCCAATATTCAGAAGGACAGTCCACAGGGCATTACAATTTACAGTGTTGAAAGCCTCATTCAGGTCAATAAATGCCATATACAGGGGTTGGTTTTGCTCTCTTCATTTTTCTTGAAACAAAATAAAACAAAATAAAAAATTCTATCCAGTAGCACCTTAGAGACCAACTAAGTTTGTTCTTGGTATGAGCTTTCGTGTGCATGTTTACTCAGTAGCAGACAGTAGAAAAGGTCTCATAAAACCAAGCATGGAGACATTACATCGTATGCATTTTACATACACTTCCCCTAAAATATGCATTTATACACATTCATACTCTGCAACATGCCCCAGAGTAAAACCAGAACACAAGTCTTTCATGGCTGTGATTTCACATGAGCCAGGTGAACCATGTAAGAGCATGCCCTCCACCCCAATGAATTGGGACAGTTGAAGGGTATGCACATTTTGTATACATTTCCTTTTAATACATGCTGGTTTGTTTGATTTTCTATGCATTTCCCCCAAATACATATTTTTCTGCGTTGCCAAATTCAAAGAGGTGTGAAATCTAATGGAGAATACATTTCTCAGTAACTGTTAGCCATGGTGGCTATATTCTAACTCCATAGTTGTAGTCAGCATGCCTCTGAATACCAGTTGCGGGGAATCACATGTGGGGAGAACATTGTTGCTCTCAGGTCCTGCTTGTGGGAGTCCCACAGACTTCTGGCTGGCCACTGTGAGAACAGGATGCTAGACCAGATAGACAACTAGCCTGATTAATCAGATCTCTTATAATGGTCTTATTTTGATACGCATACAAGTTCAGGGACTGTCCAGTAAGGTCAGTTCTCTTTAAAATATGGACGAGATGAAATTGTCCTCCATCTCCAACACTGTAGGAAAATCTTGCAGTAGTCTAAGCTTTCTTACTTCTCTATTGCAAGGAGTAGTGAGGTGCAGAGGAAATGGGTTGAGCATCCGTATTGATTTAATCTCTTCATCCCAAAGTTTTCTCTATTCACAAAGCCAACATTGTTTATTTGCATCATTAACGTGTTGGTTTCCCCCCGTGTCTTGTCCATGCTAATATGCTGTCTGTTCTCCACTCAGAAATAGGCACAGATTAATGCAATGTTGACAGCAAAATCACCAAGGATGAAAATTGCTGTGCCAGACAATCTTTATAGGTGACATTCTCCAAGTTTCACAAACAATCTGATGAAATGACTATTTACATAATAAGGCAGGACAGGTTGGGTATTATCATAAAATAATCAAACACTGGCGTATTTTGAGGCACAAAGCATAAGCAAACGCATTTAATTTCCTCAAAATGTGCTTGTCTGGTAACACCCACTCTCCCTTCTGGCTTTCATCTAGACCTATTTCTGCCTAATTATTATGTAGATAAGGATGTACAGCATTACCTAGAAAATAGGAGAAGGATATGAAATTCGGAGTAGAAAGTGTAAGGAAACACATATACAAGCAATGTGAGTTTTATTTTGCTTCTAGCAGCAGCAATTAATGCTCCTTCAAAATCAAGCAGAATTTTGGTTGAATGTGACAATTCTGAAATTTGCTCTCAAAATTCTAGTATCTAAAATGATGTCCTCCCAGCACCCACTTGACTAACTATATGTTCTACAGGAAAAATCATAGCTTTCCGAAATCTTACATGGGAAGCTTCCTTATCTCAATCAAAACATGATTGCAGACATAAACCAGCATAAATGCAACAAAATTAATGTAAACAAAATTAAATACTGACAAAATTAACAGTGAATACCTATAAATGTCTGCTCAGAAGACAGTATTATAGGATTGCAGCTTAAATAAACATTTCTCAGTTCTTATTACCATTAGTTTTTACAATTTTATTTGCAAAAAGCTCTGTCTGTTTTAGGTTCTACCCTATGTCTTCTGCTGTGAAGACAGATGCAAAGAATTCATCTAGCATCTCTGCTATCTCCTTTTCCTCTTTTAGCATACCTTTGACTTCTGTGTCCTCCAATAGATGCCCTAGCCAGTATATGTATGTATCCTGTTTTTTGTGGGGGAGGTGGTCTTTATGTTTTTGGCAATGCCACTAGAGCAGAATGACTGTATCAAAATTCAGCTATGTCAGGCTGAGGCAAAGCTGGCATAGCAGCTGAAGCTGTAATAGCTACTTACCTGGGGATCTGGGGAAGTGGCTGTTTTCTGTGCCAATCTGTTTCTGTTTCTGTTTGCCAATCTGCAGGTTTTCACCTACCTCATAGCAATCGCCACAATTTTTGGCTGACAAGGCATTGAGATGGATCCTTAGCCATTTAGGTACAGTGATAAAGGGGTCTAAGAAGGAGTGTTTCTGTCCAGGAACCCAGACAGGGGCTGATGGGTCATAGCACCCTTGTGAGAGGCGGCCCTGATGGGATCATCACACCTGACATTTTTCAAGGGGCAACTCTCAACCCAGGGTCAATCCTACTACTATTACTATTACTAAATAAACTACTATTTACAGGCATCTTAATGAAATATGAAAGCTTCCTGGGGTAAAAGGGTTAGCCTATTTGTTTCAAGCACCTTCGCCAGGAATCACGAAATCTCCAAGGCACCCATTTAAGATTTTATATCTGACTTTAAATTAGTCTATCAAATTTCTCATTAAGCCTCCTGAGCACTTAGAGCTACACAATTAAACAAGAAGTCATTAGGACACTTGGTAGAAAGTAAGGGACCTTTCCATGTGTTCAGTATAGTAATAGTAATTTTTGACTTTCCATTGTAAATGAATGGGCATCATCAACCTCTACTACTAGCAAAAGGCATCAGATTTCTTTGTTTAATGTGAAATTCCTATTGCCCATATTGAATAACTGTCTTGATTCTACATTTCAGCCAATGGGACTTTTATTTATGAAGTTCATAGAATCATAGAATTGTAGAGTTGGAAGGGATCATGAAGATCATCTAGTCCAGAGCTTTTCAAACTGCATGTTGCGACATGTTAGTGTGTCGGCTGCAGTGTGTAGGTGTGTCGCGTGAATGCTCCCCATGCTCCTCCCAGGGCTGGAAAGGGGTTAGTTTAACCTCCGGTTTGCTAGTAAAAAATAATTACCCTGTTGTGAAATGACGCATGTCTCAAAAGTGTGTCACCAACATGAAAAGTTTGGAAAGCTCTGATCTAGTCCAACCCCCTGCAATGAAGGAATATGCAGCTGTCAAATACGGGGATGGAATTGAACATTCAAAGCTCTCCCTCCAATTTGGAGGGGGGGATACATACATTTAATAGGTTCCCGGTTTTTAATTGCTGGATGTTACTTCTTGCTGCAATAATAAAGGTAAAGGTAAAGGGACCCCTGACCATCAGGTCCAGTCGTGTCCGACTCTGGGGTTGCGGCGCTCATCTCGCTCTATAGGCCAAGGGAGCCGGCGTTTGTCCACAGACAGCTTCCGGGTCATGTGGCCAGCATGACAAAGCCGCTTCTGGCGAACCAGAGCAGTGCACGGAAACGCCGTTTACCTTCCCGCTGGAGCGGTCCCTATTTATCTACTTGCACTTTAATGTGCTTTCGAACTGCTAGGTGGGCAGGAGCTGGGACCGAGCAACGGGAGCTCACCCCGTGGCAGGGATTCGAACTGCCGACCTTCTGATCAGCAAGCCCTAGACTCTGTGGTTTAACCCACAGCGCCAAAAGTCTTTGTTTTAAAAACTTTGTCGTTTGTTATTTCTAGTAAGATTATTGTAGCAGTCTAAGCGCTAGAATGAGAAAGAGATTGAAAAAGATGGCATCAAGTATAAAATCCAACAGGCATAAAAGACCCAATATTTGATAAGTGTATAAAATGAGCCTATAACTTGCTTTATTTAGTCTCTCACTTTTGGTGTCCCTTGTGGATGAGATAAGGCAATCAGGTTTGTTTGTTTTTTAAATCATGGTTTTTTTATATGTTTCCAAGCTGTCTTGAACTATCAAAGGGGCAAGGTGAAATGATTTTAGATAAATACACAATCCATTCACAGTTAAACGTTTGAAATCCTGTTGATTTTAATGTAAGTGTTAAGTGTGTACTAGAGGGACGTGGGTCGCGCTGTGGGTTAAACCACAGAGCCTAGGGTTTGCCGATCTGAAGGTTGATAGTTCAAATCCCTGCGACAGGGTGAGCTCCCGTTGCTCAGTCTCTGCTCCTGCCAACCTAGCAGTTCGAAAGCACATCAAAGTGCAAGTAGATAAATAGGTACCGCTCTGGCAGGAAGGTAAACAGCCTTTCCGTGCACTGCTCTGGTTCGCCAGAAGCGGCTTAGTCATGCTGGCCACGTGACCCAGAAGCTGTATGCCGGCTCCCTCAGCCAATAAAGTGAGATGAGCGCCGCAACCCCAGAGTCGTCCGCGACTGGACCTAATGGTCAGGGGTCCCTTTACCTTTACCTGTAGTGTGTAACATACCGCTTGTTATCATCCGCCTCTTCTGCCGTTGAGGACTTCTTGGATCATTCTTTGTCTAGCTCCTTCCCTTTGAACTTACTGCCTTGGGTGACCCTGCTGCGAGTACGAAATTCCTGACAGCTTCACTCACAAGGGTCATAGGAACATGCAAGCCCACTCACCACGACAAGGTGATGATTCAGCAAGTGGGGATTGTTGTTTACTCAGTGGTAGACAGTAGAAAAGGTTCCATAAAACCAAGCATGGAGACATTGCACTGTGTGCATTTCACATACACTTCCCCTAAAATATGCATTTATACACATTCCAACATGCCCCAGAGTAAAACCAGAACACAAGTCTTTCATGGCTGTGATTTCACATGAGCCAGGTGAACCATGTAAGAGCATGCCCCCCACCCTAATGAACTGGGACAGTTGAAGGGTATGCACATTTTGTATACATTGCCTTTTAATACATGCTGGTTTGTTTGACTTTCTACGCGTTTCCCCCAAATACATATTTTTCTGCATTGCTAATTTCAGGGGTCCCTTTACCTTAACCTGTAAGTGTGTATTTAACTCACTTCCACTGGAATTTTTAAACATCCTAAACTGTCTCAGCCTGAGGACTGGAAGGAATAGGATCACTGTTATGCAAAGCATTTCAGGGTTACAGGATGTGATTACTCAATAGTATATCCCACTTTGTTTACTGGGGCTTATTCCCAGGTAAGTTTACACAAAACATGAAGATGTTTTGGAATAATAGGTGGATTGAGCTGAACTTCTTTAGACTAGTTAATTGTTAGAGAGATGGAAGTGGTTTCCTTCCTGGGCCTCAAAAGAAACAGCAACCATCTATCCCACCAGCAAATACAGATGGAGATCGTTCAGTAATCAGTGCATGAACATGAGACTTAAATGGAAACAAAATGGAAACTCAGGTGCCTAAACACCGGGATAAATGTAATAATGAAATGGGGATGGGACATCTACATAAGAAACAGGTGAACAGGTTGGCTAAAACTTAAAATGTTTTGCATGATTCCCAAGCCTATATCCTAGATGATTATTCTGAGGTGCTTCTTCCAATTTTCATGTTATAATATCATCTTCTCTAGGACATGTAAAGTTCCCTCAAGTTCCCTCTTTTTCTACAAATAGCTGATTCATATACAACATTTTCTAGTATCGTTAAATGCATCTTCTCTCTTTTTAAATAATAACAATAGGGGGTCTGGCTACTAGAATGCTTACCATACCGTAATATTAATATTCATAGCTATCATTGTATAAATTGTAGCAAAATTCAATTTGCTTTTCCTTCACTTTTTACTACCTTTTAAAAAATAAGCATCCCTAGGAAATGATTTTAAAATTGAGTGTATTAATCAAAATACATAATTAACTATAAATGCAATAGAGCCAATTACTGTGAATGCTAAGCATATCTATTTGTGATCCCCCCCCCCAATGTTATCACTTTTCTTCTTCAACCTCAGGAATTTCTACATAGTGATGTGGTTATATATAGTGGTAAGAAATGTAGTTAGGCTTCATCTGGAATATTGTTCCCAGCTTTGAGTGGTGCACTTTTGGGAAATATGTATCAAACTGGAATAGAATCAGAGGAGAGAAAAGAAAATGGTCAGTGTTATGGACGAGTCATAAGAGGAAACTGGTACGTTTAGCCTGGATAAGAGAAAGTTGAGAGAGGACATGATAGCAGTCTTCAAATACTTGAAGATAGAAAAGATAGATCCCCCCCACAAAGACACGAGAACAAACTTTGGGATAATTGTTATATTTATTAATGTAACAACTTGGAGGAACAGCAAACTAATTTAGCCAAATTAATTAAATTCAGAAAATAGGTGATGATTTTATCTAACTCTAGTGGGGAAACATCCATCCAGACCCCTCAACATGTGATTCATCTGCAGACTGTGCCTCCCCTACAAATCATGGGGAGAAAACAACCCCTCTTGCTAGAGGAGCCTTGGGTATAAGCCCAACATGTCTTATCCAGGTTCTGCTGTCTAGTGTTCACCAAAAATGTGTGGGATAACCAGCCTCATATAAGCAACATACTTAAGTCTGATTAATGCATGAAGGGGTTAAAACTGTAGAGTAAGCTGTCCTGCCAGGCTTAGCTCATCTTGGGAGGGACTAGGTGTTCAAGTTTTATTCATTTCTACTCTACCTTAAAAGCTCAATATGTGAAGAAGTTTGAACTGGTTGCTTCTACTTGGCCACATGCCTCTAACAAGCCATTCTTGTGTTCCTATAACCAATAACTTAAGAACTTTCATTGCTTTGGAGCTAAACCAAGTTTTACTGCCTGTGTAAGTACTTCTGCATGCTGTATGGAAAATGACATGAACCTGACTTTTAGGGAGTTTGTAAGTAAAACATATTTAACTTACCAATCATGTGGTCTTTTTCTATGCTAGGGTAAAAGGGAGGTTTGGGGACTCACAAGTGTACATCCTGAAGGTCATGTCAGGCCTAAAGAGCACCCTCAGTAATTAAGTTTTTATTCCCCACCTCCTCCCCTGCCCAGAATGCAAAATGAATTATTCTTCCCATCAGTGTGGAGTAGGCAAAAAAGGAGGGTTCCCAAAGGCCAATCAATAGCCCACCGCACAATATTCCTACTTAGCTATTTCTAATAGGTAAGTGGTCAAAGCCCATGATGTATATAAGGCAAGGAAAGGAAAACTTGAGGAGGAAGTCAGGCGAGGACCAGGCTTATAAAGCTACACGTGTTCCACCCTCCACTCCCTTCCTTCAGGAGCCATTCTACAAAGTCATTTTTGAGGAAATAGGATGGGGCCAAATGCAGTCCCGCTACAAGGGAGAGAAGAATATTCCCCTGTGGACCCAGAGGGCAGAGCAAGATCTAATGGGCTCAAGATACCAGATGGCTGGGCATTAGGAAACAGTTTGTAAGTTGAAGCAAACAGTGGAGGTTGGTCAGTTAGGGCAAGTTGGGAACTGCCCTACCAACCTCAGTGTGCCCTCAGCCAATTCTTACCAGCTGGCAGCCTTTTTGTTTTTAACTTCCAACCAGTTCAGGTTTGTGACACTGCCCGTTATCTTTCTCCTCCTTAGTTTCCTCCTTAGTTTCAGTGTTGCTCTTATGGAATTCAGCTGGGATGTGGATGGAAGCAAAACCAGAATTCATTGGCTCGGTGGGGGATGTTTTCCTCAATATCGGCAAGGACAGGTGGGCAGCCTTATGTTGGAAATGCTGCAACTCCTGATTTACTGCACTGAGACGATAGTTGGCCTAATGGCCCACAGAACATTCTGTAACTGTATGACTCTGTTCTAAATGATGGAAATAAATGAAGATAATCAGTTTTCTTAAGTTAATCAGATTTCTTAAATGGTGCGATCAAATTGAAAGTACTTTTCCATGTATAAGACTAGTTTTTTTAAAAAAACAACAACTTTAAAATAAGGTTTGAAATCTGGGGGCATCTTATAAATGGATAGTGCATATGTCCATTTCCTAAATTTGGAGTCCCCAAAAGTAGGGGGTGTCTTATACATGGGGGCATCTTATACACGGAAAAATACGGTACCTTGTGTTTCTGTTTCCTGGGCAATAATGCTATTGATGGCTGCTAGTCATGATGTTTCTGTGTTACCTGTGTTAGAGGTGACATGCCCCTGAATACCTGCTGCTGGGATTCACAATTGGGGAGAGTGCTGTTGTGCTCAGGTCTTGTGCTCCCCAAAGGCATCTGATTGGCCACTATGAGAGCAGTATGTTGGGCTGGATGGGCCTTTGGCCTGATCCAGCAGGGTTCTTTTCTGTTCTTATATGAAAAATCACAGTACATTGAAACCTCAAAAGCTGAAAACCTTTGAATGTGAATGTTTCGGCTCCTGAACAATCAAAAACTGGAAGCAATTGTTCTGGTTTTAGAATGATTTTCTGAAGCTGAACATCTGGCCTTGGTTTTTGAACTGTTCCAGGAGTCGAACGGACTCCCAGAACAGATTAAATTCAAAAACCAATGTACAACTGTATTTATTTCATCCAGTATTTATTTTGGATCCTTATGAATTGGGTGGGGGTCTCTCTCTCTGGCCCCTAGGACTGTCCCAAGGCCACACTGCTCATTAGCCCTGCTCCATGCCTTTTTCATGTGTCTGTGTCTTTGCAAAATCAAAATGCCACTTGATTGCCAAGATGACAGGTGGTTGTGGAAAGGGCAACACTTCTGATGTGGCTGTGGCTGTTGGTATGTAGTCACCTACAGCTGCAGAGGGACACAGTGGTGTTCACCTAATGTCCCAACAGTTGAGTTGCAGCTGCTTCCTGGGAGGAAGCTGCTTCGTGGGAGGAAGAATAGGAGGTTGTGGGGTGGTTGGTGGGGTGCTAACACATGCAGAGCCAATTAAGTGTTCCTGCTGGCATGTTTGCACTCCACTGACCTCTTACTTTCCTCCTCCCCTCCTTCCCTGTAAGCATAAATGCCTCAACTGTCAGGAGGCCAGGCGAGCGGAACCACCCCACCATGCTAACCATTGAGACCAGTTGCTCTGCCCACTTTTTGTTTCTGATCCTGCTCACTGTTGCATCTGTCTCTGCACTCTATTAGCATGTGGTGCCTACAGGTTGCCAGTGAGAGGATCTGATCCTCAGGCTGAAAAAAAGACTCCTACTCCTGTCATACATATTACCTGATGACAGAGACCTGGTTAACCATGTGATTCTGTGGTCCTTTGTTTGGCAACAACCTTTGCATTATTACTGCAGCCAATGAAAAATCACCAATATGTGGCCCCCTAATGGGTTGCCATATTTTTGAGCTTTGGGGGCAAAATCACAAAAATGCCATTTTTGAGATATTTTTATGGGGAAACGGCAAAAACAGAACAGGCTTCCACATGTCCAGTTTCCTGGACATTTTTTTCAGATTTCTGCCCAAACACTGCTGCCAACTATCGTATTCCGGATATGTCTGGGGAAATCCAGATGTATGGCAACCCTGAAATACATTGGTCTATTTATACAATGTGGGGAGTGGGGGAACCTGCCCCATGAAGTGCAGCGGCCATCCCTGAATGCCGTCAGTGTGCTTCAGCTGAGCTCAGTTATTTCTGAATATAAAATAGCTCTGCAAGCAGGCAATAGTGGGTTTCTGAGGAAGATTTGAGATGCTGGGAGACCGAATGGAGAGATACGCTTCTGTTTCTTGAGCGACCTCTCACACAAAGGGTTAGTTCAGGTGACTTTAATTTGCACCTACACAGGGAGCTGAGCTTTCTTTTACACTACTTTAAACCCAATTTCAGTACAGTATGTGCAAGTATTAATTATACTCCCAGATAAAGTCATTAACCAGTGCCAGGTTAAATGATTAATGCAGCTTTGCTGTTTAAAAGAAACAACATATATAGATATATCTATAATAAAATGAGCTCCTAAAGCAGATAATGGAAGGTTTGGGGGGGGGGACCCATCAAAGTTAGGTGGGTATGCAGATCTCTCAGGTTCTCCCCCGCTTATACAATGTGCTTGTACAATCTTTCTGTATCAGCGAGATGATCTGTGTTCTTATATGATATTAACCCAAAAGGTCTGATTTTACAGATGACTGCAGCACTTATTTTCATTTGGTTCAGCTCTGATGGATTGCTGGGAGAATTTTATGCAACTCCCCCACCACCAACACACACAAACTGGCATAATACAAGAATTTCTTGCCCTTCTGTGACCAGACTTACATATTTGCCAGTTTCTGAAAATCTAGAAGAAGGAAATGAATAGTGCTGCGGTCACATTTCTTGTCCAGATTTGGGGGGGGGGGCGGCGGCGGCGGGGGGGAGTCAATTCATGGCCAGAGGAACTAGGGCAAAAAATAAAATAAAGTCCAGAAGACTATAGGACTGGTGAGAAAAAAAGTTTTCTGAAATCCTCAGAGGTAGGTGCTGTTCTTAAAGTTAGTTAAGTTTACAAAAAGGGTGAGGTTCCCATCATCCCTTGCTCTGCAGTGAGAGCCAGTGTGGTGTAGTGGTTAAGAGCAGTAGACTTGTAATCTGGGGAACAGGGTTCGCGTCTCTGCTCCTCCACATGCAGCTGCTGAGAATGTTAGCTGCTTTGAGACTCCTTCGGGTAGTGATAAAGCGGGATATCAAATCCAAACTACTCTTCTTCTTCTTTTTCTTCTTCTTCACGTTTTAAAAAGGGATGTATTGGTCCATTGCTTGTCAGATTTATAACATGTTTTCCTCCCCTTTCTCACACTTTAGAAAGATCCTTACAGATTGCTGTAGATTCATGGGGCCCAGGGTTGTGCATGTGATGTTGCATGGGTGAAACACGTGTGACATCACATATATGACTCACATCATCGGGAGGAGCCTAAGCACAAAACTGAGCATGGCACAGTTTCAGTGGCCAGTGGCTTCTCCTCTCTTGTGCTCAGCCTCCTTTCACAGCAGGTGGAGGAGCCAGCCACTGAAGCTGTAATGCTTGGCTCCACACTTGGCTTCCTCCACCACCTCAACAATGGGAGGGGAGCTGGCCCCCTCCCAAAGGATATTCGGGGTCCAAAACACCTCAGCCTCCATGAGCTGGTGCCCCTGTCTCCACCAATTCTCCTCCCCACCCTGTGTGCATTTTTAATTATCATTGCAGCCTTTCATAATTTGCCATCCCCATTACATTTCCAGGTTTCTGTGGACACCTGGCAGAGGAGATATCTATGGTTAAGTCATCATCCAGAGGTGATGGTGGTCACCTGTATCAGAATGACAAAATGCAACTGACTGATAAATAGCAATGCATGAATTCCTGTGCAGTTACATTGAGGGGCACTGGCACCTGGTCTCTTCCTGGATACAGTGAATGTCAAAGTAAGTCTTTCCCAGTGGATGATGGTCCATTAGGGCAAATAGAACACTCTCCCACCAATCTCAGACTGCCCTTAGCCAACCAGCACCTTCCTGCTTTCTTACTTAAAACCTTTATAGGCAGTGGCAGTGCCTACCAGCTTTCTCTTCTTTAGTCTCCACGCTTTTGCTCTGATATTTCCAGGCACGGGTCTGATCTTAAAAACTCTGTGTCCAAGTGCTGTTGTTGTTTTTTGTTGTTCTTTTTGCCAGACAGCTTTTATAATGAAAACCTCTTTAGTGCTAAATCAGAGCAAATGTCAATTTGGGTTTATTGCGGAGTGCTGTTTGCTCCAATTGAGCTTCAAAGAGCATATATTTTCAGGGAAAGCAATGGAATAAAAAGGGTGTGTGTGCTCAAACAGGGAGCTTTAAAGCACAGACCATGCCTGGAAAGAGCAAAGATGAGAATGGATAAGCCCCAAGTGTTGCCACTTGTAAAACTCAGCAGGGGTGCAGGTGAGGAGAAAGCTAGAATTTGTTGGTTCTACCTGTCATTGGCTCTGGCTCCACCAATGATTAGCCTCCCTACTTTTCAACCTGCCAATTCCAATTGGCACCCATCACCGCTGGCCCTTGTGTTATTATTTATTTATTTGGAATACACCTAATCTGCTTTATAGCCCCGAGAGGTTCTCAGACTAGCTTATAGGAGAGAGAGAGAGAGAGAGAGAGAGAGAGAGAGAGAGAGAGAGTTGAATACATCTGGAACCATGATACAGCTTCTGCTGAATGCTGAAGGCACAACTTTTTACCCTGACCTTTGACACTTGAAGTGTATATTTTTAGGACCCACTATTTTTGTGATTTTAAGTTGCTTGAAACTGTTTTAATATTGTGTTTTAATGTTGTCCCCCACCCTGGGACCTTAGGATGAAGGGTGGGCTAATGATGATTATAATTTTCTCACAATAAAAATGATATTCAGGCTGATATCAGGAACAGAATGGTGACAGGGTTATTCAAGTGATGTTTCCTGTCATTAGCCTTGGTTTTCTTGGTGTTCTCTTAGGCAAGAGAGTGGGGATGAGCAGCTGGATCCCAAGTCTGATCATTCCAGTGAACCAGAGACAATGACTTGATGACCTAGTGGTTTTAGTGGACAGGGGCATCCCAAGTAACTGGGGGTATTGAGAGTCATTGGCTCCACCCCCACACAGGCATCTGCCCACATGATTTGCATCCACAGAATGATTCCAGTGTGTCCCACACATTTCCAGGAGTGGATATAACCCGACCTGAGCACTCAAGGGATTGAGAAGATGGCACATATATAATATATGTATGATCCTTTTGCAATTGCCTTTTTGCAGTGTGTTTGTACCACTGCATGCATGTAAATATGCAAATAAAAATTAAAGGCACCTGAAATGTGCAGCATACTGCACATGCTTTAATCCTGGAAATCAGGAGGAGCAGAACTTGGGATAGCATGAACCTCCAAATATTGGGCTGGAATGGAGGAAATCCATCCATTCCAAGTAACTTCTTTTTGACCTCTCTGCTGTTCTTAGTCACATAAACACTTACACTGTTTGAATGAGTTAAAGGATCCATTAACTCAATATAACTAGGTCTCCATTTAACTTCTGTTCTAAATGCTCACTTTGCTGCCTTATATTGCTTTGTACAATGTGTTTTCCAGCTGCCTTTTAAATGTGCACTAAAACACACTGTAGGTCTGCCACTGTTCCAGTCAAGCGCTGCAAATAGCCCCTAGGAGAGTAATGCATGCTCTTTGTAGATGGGAAACAAACAGGGGCAGAAAAAAGATACAGCATATGGACAGTTGGTCTTGCAATTGCACAGGCAGGAGGTGCCTCACTTTAAGCAAAAACAATTTCCTGTTTTCCCTGAAACGAGAAACGAAAGCCTATGGATTGCTTTTTTCTATTGCTGTCTAAATGTGAATACTTTGCCTCTTCTGCGCTTGCCACATGTCACAGGGGACACTTTGCTTCTCCCCCTTGGAGGAAGTACAGGACTCTGTGCTGATGATCATGGCTTGCTTAGTGGAACCAATTGGAGGAACATGCAGTTGTGGCTGTTTGCAATGGCTAGATATCCTTTGGGACCACTTCCCAGCTGGGGCAACTACCCACCCACCTGAGTTCTAGCAAAATAAATATTACCGATAGCCACCAACCTGGATAAGGTTATCAATGGCTACTCATCACTGAATTGGGACATCTCTAGAAGAATGCTGCACTGTGAGCAGTTAGGTGCAATGCTCTGTGAATTTGCCCTTTGAGTATCCTCAATGGTGCCCAGGCACTTGCTGGAATATTGCAACTTTGAAGGGTGGGGTTCTCAAAGAGTTAATCACATCTTACTAGAATCAACACTAAAGTAAATCATACAAGAGAAGAAGAAACCTCTCAGACATTTGGAAGGGGAGGGGAAGGAAATGTCCTGCCTCATCAATAGCAGATTAGCCCATTAATTTCCAGTCCTGGTCTTCAGATCAGGATTTCCATCACCCTTCAGTGAGATTTAAAATGTGGCAAGAGTGGTAATTGATGGGAACACAGTGATGGCTCTATACTATTACAGATGCTTGGTACAAATACACACACACACACAAACTCGCTGTATTTGGCTTATTTCTGGCTCATCTCAGGCCAAGATACACTGGCATAAATTGCATGTCCTAGCTCAGCTGCCTGGCTAATCCAAGTCTCCCAAAAAGGCTGTTGAGGGGGTGGGAACAGAGAGCAGTAATTTAGGGTGGATCCTAAACCCATTCAGAGCAGTCACATGACCTAGCAACCTAACATAAACTACTGTTTTAAGGGCTTGTTTTCTCTCGACCAGGCCAAGAATAGAAGCAGCATTATGATAGCTTAATTTACACAAGCTTGCTTTACACCAGCCTCTTGTGCATAGGATTTTTCTCTTAATCTCTTTGCTGTTATACAGAAGTGTGATTAAGCAAGGGAGGAGACTCTCCTTCCCATCTATGTTATTCACCTAGTGAGGAAGGAAATGTCCCCATAGATCATTAGGTGCAGAGCCAAGCATCCCTGAAGCCCTCTCAATCTGCAGTTCCAAGAAAAAAGTATGACATTTATTATAGTAATAATAACCTGCAGATAAATCTGGGATTAGGTGAAGATAAGTGTCAGCTAGGATTGATTGCTTAACAATAGACTCTTTGGCACCTGTTTTTCTTACTCACTGAAAGTACTTCTTATTCTGATTGAGCTCAGAGGGCTCCTTTATGCATCTCTGTGGTGTTCTATTGAGTCGACTCTTTATAATATCATGTAAAATCTAATTTTAAGGATGGCAATGGACATAATCACTTCTATAGGTCTGTAGAGGATACAGAAAAGTTTTATAAAGGGTCGTACCGCTCAATCGCCCTGATTTAAGTGGGACATACTGGAATTTAAAAAGCCAATCTGCCATCTGATTATATCCCAGAATATCCCACCTTTTGGTCTGGCGCTCTAGTGTGAGCCAGCTGGTTCATGCCAGAGTACCAACGAAACGATTCTTGTTTTTTGGTTGAGCACTCTGGAGGTAATCGGCTGGTTCATGCCAGAGCAGCTGACCAAAAAGTGCCTGTTTTTTTTTTGTTAGGCACTCTGGTGGGAGTCAGCTGGCTTGCACCAGAGCTACTGACCCAAAAACAAGTGTCCTGATTTGGATTCCCCAGATGTTGGAAGTTATGAAGGGTATGTTGGGAAAGTGCATTGTTATCAGTAGTTTCTCCCCCTCCCCCATCCTGCCAAAATGCCTTTGGGTGGCAAATGTTGACACAATAGTGACTCTCAGATATTACCATTTATGCCCTTGTGCAAATGTGGTGTCCACTAGAGATGAACATCATTTTCAGTTTCACATTTCTTCAGTTCTCAATGTTTCTACATCACTCTGCTTTAAACAAAAATCCTCATGAAAATCCCCAGCATTTTAGTACTAATTTACTTTTTAAAAGATCCACTTCATGGATATTTTCTCTTTCCACCCCTCTTCCCCAATTCTGCAGCCCCAAATTCCTCCATTCTGATTGGCCCACACTGAAATTCTGACATCGAGTCCAGTCAACATCACTCTGAGATCCAAGGTGTGTGTCTGAAAGTTGCTGCTGCTGCTGCTGCTGCTGTCAAAGGCAAATGGTCACTATATTCCAGGTACATCTGGTCCCTTACCTGCTAGCCTAGTGAGGTGGAGGGAAAAAAAGGCTTACTGGTTTTTCCTTCTCTTCCCAGGAAAACGTCAGGCTGTAAACAACCACAAGCAAGGCAGGCTCTCCCCCACTCCCCTCAGGATTAGCAGTTGAGACCTGAAGCAAGAGGCTCACAAGGAGCAAGACCCAGGTGGTATTTGGCTACTCTGAGATGCATGTTGGGTTTAGACATAGAAGGTGGTTGACTGTCCAAGTGGGAGAAGGATGTGCATGATTGAACGAAGGAAAGAGAAGGAGCAGGAGGGCTTTGCATCAGTTGGGCCATGTAAGCTTAGACCGCCTGACTGTCCTGAGTTATAATAGGCAGAGGGCCACACCCCTAACCTGCCACCTAGGGGACATGTCCCCATTTGCCCTCCCTCAGTCTGAGCCTTCTCTCTCTCCCCCAATGCACACACACTATTACACAGAATCAACTCAATACAACACAATTGAATAAAAAAAAGCACTCTGAGTCTAATTAGAACTTTTTTTTAAAAAAGCAACCCTTTACCAAATATGAAAAGAATAATAGATGTCAAAGAGTCTATTGTTAAGCAATCAATCCTGACACTTATCTTCATTTGATCTGAGATGTAACTGTAGGATATTATTACTGCAATAATTGTTAAACTTCTGCTGAGTGAACAGGCTCTTAGAACTTCTGAAACAGTCATATGTTTCAACTGTTCCTATTTATCAGTAGTGTATCCCTGATAAAACACTTCCAACTCTGTTTGTCTTGCTACAGTGCCAGCACCAGGCTTTGAAGAGCCCTCATCATTACCACTGGCTACTGTTCCTCCTCTTTCCTTGCCATTGGCCTGAGTTGCCAGGAAGAGATGAGCAAGCAGGCAGTTGGATCTATTGCTCCTCCTCACTATTGTTTGCACCAGAGTAAGAGTTGGTTGAACAAGCAGGTGGTAATGATGAAAAGGAGGAGCAAGCCACATGACTCTGGTTAGTGAGCCCCCAGATGGGCTGGGGGCCCTTGGCAGATGCTAGGCATGCCAAACCTTGATGCCAGTTCTGCCTTATTAACAAAAGGCTGTAGGTTGCTAGAGTTGCCATTCTTCAGGGTTCATCTGTCTTCCCTGGATAGCCAAGTCCTACAAGAGATAGTTGAAAGACCTGGGTGTGCAAAACTTGGAGAGGAGAAGAACAAGGAGACAAAAAAGGTGGCCTTCAAATACCCAGAGGGCTGTCATGTAGAGGATGGAACAGATTTGTTCCTAGCTGTTCCACTTCTGGTTTTGACTCCTGGTTCCTGATCCCTGGCTCACCTCGTGATCCAGCCCTTACAGGCACCAGTCCTTGGTATAATAGTCTTGTGACAAGCATCTACCTATTTTGATCAGAGTAATAATGGAGGATAACCTCTTTCCAGAGAGCTTTGGAAAACAGGACTGATGTTCACAGTGTCTCCTTGCCCACTAAGTGATGGACTCACACAGCAGGGCTATGGTGAGAAAGAGAAAAAAATTTCACCTCTCTCTCTCCCTAACTTGTTAGTTACCCATGGCAAATTATCTCTCAGATACCCATTTCCATGTCTTAATTGCTAACATTATCCTGCAATTAAAATACCCTTTAATTGTTAAAAAAATAATCTCCAGATGCTTGAAACGTAAAAGGAAGAGGTTAGTTGTCAGCCCAGTTTTGTAAGCAATCTGGGACATGCTCTTAATCAGAACAAGCTATTCTGTAAATCTCCTTCTGAGTCACTTTTACACTGGATTATTATATACTGGATTCCAAAGGGAGAATTTTTATAAAGTGACAAAACTGGAAATGTTTTTTTTAACATACCAACTCACAACAGAGTGTGTTAAAAGCTAAGAACCAGAGGGAGGCTTTCTTCTTCTTCTTCTTCTTCTTCTTCTTCTTCTTCTTCTCCTCCTCCTCCTCCTCCTCCTCCTCCTCCTCCTCCTCCTCCTCCTTCTCTTCCTTCTCCTCCTCCTCCTCCTCCTCCTCCTCCTCCTCCTCCTCCTCCTTTTTACTTCCACTAGAGTCAGGAGCCACAGTTGGCCAAGCCTATGCTCAAGAAGGATATTTTAGAGGTGGAAAAGGTTCATGAAAGAGTAACCAAAATCATCAAAGGGATGCAGTAACTCTCCTCTGAGGAAAGGCTGTAGCATTTGGGGCTTTTTGGTTTGGAGATATGTTGAGTAAGAGGTGACATGATAGAAGTTAAAAAATTAAGCATAGCATAAGTGAGAGTGGTTAGAGAAAAGTTTTTCTCTCTCGCTTTCTCACAGCACTGGAACTCACATACATCAAATGAAGCCAACTGCTTCGAACATTCAGGACAGATAAAAATAGAGTGCAATAGTTCAGTTATGGAATTTGCTCCTACAAGAGGCAGTGATGGCCTCTTTAATAGAGGATTACCACAACAGTGGAGGATATGGCTATCAGTGCCTACAAGCCATGATGACTATGTTCTCCCTCCACTGTCAAAAGGTAGTTGCTAGGAACCCCAGAAGGGGAGAATGCTGTTGTGCTGAGAAGATCCTGCTTGGCATCCAGTTAGCCACTGTGAGAAAAGGATGCTGAACTAGATGGGCCATTGTCCTGATCAAGCATGCTGTCTTAAGACTGAAAGTACCTGATGCTCCCTGGATCCAATTGTCAGGCAGCACGTATCTGCGAAGATAGAAGATTATGTTATACAGCTCAGACTATTTGACCATCTAATCCGGTATTTTCTCCTCTGAATGCCAGCAGCTCTGATTGCCCAGTGCCAGGAACAAACACTCCTACTAGACAGAGAGCCTGGAGAGAAAGACGGACTTTCTATGCACTACAGCAGAGAACTCAGCTTGCTCTCGTGCTGCTCAGGGGGAAGCAGGACTTTGCTTTGCCACCAACTCCAGAGTTTTCTCTGCAACAACACAATAACACCATAATGTGCTTTATAAAGACTGGCAGTAACTCCCCCCCCTCTCTCCAGGAGAGCTTTTTGCAATATTTGAAGACATGCAGCCTGTCCTCCAGTCACATGCTTTTGTGTGGTGGTGGAGCAGGACACTTGCAGAGGAGGCATCCTCAGATTTTGGAGGGTGATAGAAGAGTCATGTCCTCATCCAGGGCAATATAGAAGTGGGTGCTGAGGGCTTTTATCTCAAGTGGGTCATGGCTTTGCCACTGGGAACAGGATGCTGTACTAGATGAGCAGGGCTGTCTTAAGGATATGCTGTGCCAGGGTGCAGAGATCTGCCCGGCGCCCCCCCCCCAGGCTGCCCAGTCCCAGGTGCACAGGAGGGCGGAGCTGGCCAGCCGCCTCAGCATCTCGCTGGCTCAGTAGCCCCCGAACTCGTGGCACAGAGCCACCCACAGCAGAAGAGTCCACCATGGCACTCTGACCAAAAGACGGGCTCTTCCCCAGACTCAACTCTCGGGCCCCGGACTCTCAGCCTGGCGTCCCTGAGAGCCCGGTGCCTGGGTGCCCCATACCCCTAGTGCCTATGGGTAAGACAGCCCTGTAGATGAGACTGCTTTGATCCCAAAGGGACCTTTTTGTGTTATGATGTTACTGGCATATCATCCAAATCAGAGTCCTCCCAGGGTCATGAAAAATTATATTCTCAGAACCACCACAAATAAGTGCTTGTTAGAAAAGAACATGTCTTTCAATCATTTAATGTTGCCCAATATAGGACCTTATGGAAAGCTTCAGACAGTATGCGTGAGATGTGTGCTAAAGTTAGTCCTGCTCATATTGAATCTTCCTCTATGAGTCTTCACCACAGATGAGTTCGTAATTCTTTACCCATGAGAATTCATTTTTCATTTTGTTCTGAAATGAAAACAAGAAGCTGCAGAGTTGATTTGGATTGTATTGATTAAAATTTATTTTCTCCCAGTCAAGTCAAATTGACTTTGCTCACAGTATTAATTCCATGATGATACTATGGCTCTGTGTAAGAGGACTTTTGGAGAAAAGTCTCTATGAATGAATCCAAATTAAAATATATTATAACTGAACATTTGTTTTCTCCTTATGAACCTAATAAATAAAATGAGATCACTTGTGTCTAGCACGTTATAGCAGACCTAAATAAGAGGTACTTAGTGATAATCAGGGTTGGAAAGGCTCCATGCAGCTAAGTGTCTGGTGTTTGTATATGCTGGGAATCACAAGTAGGAAGAGTGCGGTGGACTCAGGTCCTGCCTTTGTACTTCTCATAGGCATCTGGTTGGCCACTGGAAACAGGATATTAGACTAGATGGGCCATTAGCCTGATCCAGCAGGTTTTTTAATGTTCTTATTGGGTTTTGATCTGTATAGAAAAGCTACTGTCCCTTGCACTGCAGACTTAGAGGGGACATGAAGCCAACAAAGGACTCTGCCACTCTTCCACTTCTCCTATGCCTGGAAAGCACAGGGCCAAGTGGCTTTCCACTTGACCCACACTTTATAAGTCATTTTCGTTTGGGGGTTTTTTGCATGTGTTTCCCCCCCCCCCTGTTGGAGCTGGTCAGAATAGTCATCCAGATGGACCGGGTAGACAATCGGCCTGCGGTGTCACGGTCCTGCAAGAGGAAAGCCAGTGGGTCTCCTCTGCCAGGGGTGGCGGTTATTCATAAAACCCTGCTAAGTGTGCCTCATGTGCAGTTTGGGGCAGAAAAAAAAACTTCTGCATTTTCTTTCTTCCTCCTTGAAATCCACAGCCAACGGTGAGGGAGCAGAGACGCTTCGGCTGCTGGGGGTCATCTTCCTGGTTGAAGGCAGCCGGTTCCTTTGAGCCCCCCCCCCCCCCAGCAACAGAATGAGTGCAGCTGGACAGAGCACACAGGGCTGGAGCAGCACATGCAGCAGAATAGGCATGCAACAACTTTGGGGGTGTCAGGAATTCTGCTTTTTGAAATATGGCAAGCCTATCTGTTATGGTTTACAGATAACTCCTGTCATGTCCTTTCAAAACAGTTTTGCATTCCCACAATCTTCTCAACTACATTTTGTGGATGATTGCCTGGATGGATGCATGCATGTGGGAACATACTTTGGCATTAAATGGAACTTCTATGCCAGTATAGCTAGACTTAAAGGGAGACGGTGTGGTTACTAGTCATACCAAAGAGGGCGTTTCGTCAGATGCAGCTTTTCTCATCCATGCAGCACTTTGACCTGAAAATCGCACCGGCCAAAATCCTCTCTTTTACACATCTCCTGTCTACCTATAATATAAAGTTCTATGAGCACAAAAGGAACTAGACTTCTGCTTCACATTTCTGAACAATGGTGCATACATTAAGCTGTGAGCACCATATTATCATTAATCCCCTCTTGCTTTTCATCACTTAGAGTAAGATTCTTTTTTAAGCACACTTCTTTCATTTAATGATGTCTGAAGCTTATGGGATGTAGAATATGATGCTATAAGTGGCAAGGAACTGCAGCCCTGCAGGAGGTAGAAATATTGAAAGAGGTAATCATGCCTGCTGCCATCAGGTCAAGCTATACATCACAAGACAATTCTCTCTTTTTTCCATTTCTTTTTTTTTCTTTCTTAACCCAACACAGCTGGGTTAAGAAGAGCAGGAAAGGCTGCTTAATCCTTTACTGTACAGTAATTTCCTGCCAGCTTGAAATCCCCCTCCCAAAGCTGCATTTTCACCTGTGGAGATAGGGTGAAATATTTGGAGAGCCTGTATTATTATTATTTTTATTATTGTCCTGTAGCTCAGGCCACAGCCACAAGAGGGCCTGTGGTGCCTCTACCCCACCCCCCCACCCCTTATTTTATCTCCTTTCCTAAACCACTATGCAAGCATTACTGGAGGGAAGCATTAACATTTGAAAACTAAAGTCAAATTGAAATTTAAAAATCTTAAAAAGAAAAGAAAAGGTAAATCCGAAACCCAGTTATATGTGCAGCCAAAAGAGAAAGTGTCTAAGCAGGATTTTAACCAGCTATTCAATTAAAAGTAAACCTGCTCCCACCTGACCAAGGTGTGTGAAGTCGGTGGGATAATCATTAGCCCCTTTCTTTTGAATTCTGTTTCATTTACATTGATTACTATTAACAGGCAGATAAATTTCTGCTCAGATTTCTGCTCAGGTAAGTCTGTCCTGCTGTGTTTAATGGCGCTTACTCACAGGTAGGTAGATACAGGAGAGCAAAAGGGTGCAATCCTATTGGCTTTGGGAGGGTGTCAAGTGAATTCCCATATAGGACAAGTTGTTCAGATAGAGGAGTGGGATTAGCCCTTGAGAGCAGCTGACTTAGTACACAGACAATATGGAGCCAAATGCTGCCCTTGAAACACAGTACTCAGACTATCAGGCTTTCTCTGGAAATAGTGCTGATGGGACTGCCTTCCACATGCTGGTGCCCTCCAGATAATAGTGGACTACAATTCCCATCACACCTGACCATTTGCCATGACAGCTGGGGCTGATGGGAGTTGTAGTCTAAAACAGCTGGAGGGCAATGGCTTGGGGAAGGCTAGTGTAGAAGGCTTTGAAGCACGCACACACACACACACACACAAAATACTATATGATATAAACACAGTTATAAATAAAATAATAGAGGTCTATATACATATATTTGCACTCAATGAGGAAGCCTAATGTATGTTCATAAAGAGAAACAAGTAATACATTGTTATCCAAATGATCTTTTTTCTTTAAAGATCCCCCTCCTGTGGAAACCGAACACATAATTCACTGTGCATCTAAGGAGGTGTCAAAGGATTAATATGCTGTAATGTATCTCTCCACATGAATCTCTATCGGAAGATAAAACTGATTGGGGCATAACTGCAATTCTAGTCAAAGCTCCTTGGAGAGCTATTTGTTATTATCTGAGGGAGAAACAATAGGCAGATGAAGAGACCCCCCACCCCACAACCACAGATCAGATGCAGCACCTAGTTGTTCCTAAAACAGATAAGGAGGTCCTCTTATGGATCAGCAACTGTTTTTTTCTTTTAAAGGCAGGAGGCAGGAATAAATTAGTTTTCCCCAACCTGATACCCTCCAGAGCTTTTGGACTACAACTCTGATCAACCCTGGGCAGCATAGTCCAAAAGATCTGGTGGGCACCAGATCGGGGAAGGATGGAATAAATTAACAGTTACCATTTAGCTGGAAATATGCATCTCTTTTTGAAATTATTTTTAATTAAAGGAAAAGCAGACATCCTTTTTTAAACAACAACAACAACAACAACAGTAAGTTATAAATAGGAGCAGTGTGTTATTTTTGGACAGGTGCAGGGAAACAGTGATTATCCTAGATAAACAGGGATATTTGGAGCTGCATATAGGTGTTAGGGTTGCATACTATATAAGAGAGCTATACTGATGATAACCAGCTCTGATGCATCTTTCCAGCTAATGCCAAAGAGGTTTTAAATTGTTTCCTACATGCACTGTAGGACAGGATAGGGGTTAATAAACTGATACTCAATCCAGACATGATATAAATGATGTCTAGTTCAAGGTACAGCCTGCTTTTGATTGGGTTGCCTTACTTCTAGTTACTCATGTGATACTCATGTGCACCAGCTACACCATTTCCTGGAAAAGATAGATACCATGACAGTAATATATGCATTTGTATGTTTCCGAGCACAATTCAAAGTGTTGGTGCTGACCTTTAAAGCCCTAAATGGCCTGAGCCCAGTATACCTGAAGGAGCGTCTCCACCCCCATCGTTCAGCCCAGACACTGAGATCCAGCTCCGAGGGACTTCTGGCAGTTCCCTCACTGCAAGAAGTGAGGTTACAGGGAACCAGGCAGAGGGCCTTCTCGGTAGTGGTGCCCGCCCTATGGAATGCCCTCCCATCAGATGTTAAAGAAATAAACAACTATATGGCATTTAGAAGACATCTGAAGACATCCCTGTTTAGGAAAGTTTTTAATGACTGATGTTTTAATGTATTTTTAATCTTCTGTTGGAAGCTGCCCAGAGTGGCTGGGGAAACACAACCAGATGGGTGGGGTAGAAATAAATTATTATTATTATTATTATTATTATTATTATTATTATTATTATTATTCACTTTCCAGTTACATTACTGAAGTATGATCTACATCTGAGTGCCACTGAAGAGTGTTCAGAAACTGCATTTGGCATAAAATGCAGAAGCCAAATTGTTTTGCGGTGCATGTTTTCCAGATCATTTTATGGTGGCATTGTATTAATTTCACTGGCTGCCTTTTTCTCCCCCACCCCCACCCCCACCCCCAATTCTCAGTGCTGATGCTTACCTTTAAGGTCCTCAACCTGCCTCCTCCCATATGAATCTTTCTCTCTCTCTCTCTCTCTCTCTCTCTCTCTCTCTCTCTCTCTCTCACACACACACACACACACACACACACACAGGTTTAGTTGATAGGAAGGCAAGTAACGGACTTTTCTGTGACAACACCCTGTTTATGGAATTCCCTCCCTAAGAATGGTAGATTGGCCTCATCCCTGATGACTTTGAAATGAACAGCAAAACCATTTTTATTCTGCCTGGTTTCAGGTGCTTTTTAATTTGATGTTGATGGTTTTTCATTTCCTCTTCTTCCTTTTTAATGTTTTGATCTGATTCTGTGTAAATTGATTGGCCTAATCTGGGCCCAATCGCTGTGCCAGCTCTTCCCACCCCAGCTGGCATGTTTGGCAGAGCTCTGGATGCAGTCATGGCCCTATGGACCCTCACTAGGCAGTATCCAGGATTTAGACTGAACCATTAGCAGTGAGGATAGCAGTTCCATTGATGATGGAAGGAAGTCCTGTTGTTTTGAAAACTTAGAAAGAGTAAGATCTTCCTCCTCCTCCTCCTCCTCCTCCTCCTCCTCCTCTCTCTCTCTCTCTCTCTCTCTCTCTCCCACACCCACACCCCAATACCTCCCTAGTTTCACCACCATCTAGATTCTATCCCCAGCTATCTCCCTTTCTTCCCCTTTAATCATCCTGCTACCCCACCAGGCTTTGTTTGATTCCACAACCACCAAGAGAGACTTTGGCTTTAGTATAAGGCAGGAAGTATTCTATCCTTAATCATTTTTATCATGGCACCATTACAGCTACTTTCCCCTGGCATGTACCTAGCAATACTGAGAAACTAATAAAACCCGAACAGCATCTAGAACGAAAATGGCTGCATTATTATTAGGCTCTTTGGGGATAAGCGGAAATTAAAACAAAGAGATTTCTGGGTAATTGTATACTAATGAGACCATGAAAGCCATTCCCTAGAGGCACTCTTTCCGGTTCAAAAAAGACATAAATACAGACTTCCGGCGGCGACGCCATCGCCGGGTGGTCGAAGGCTGCCTCGGTCTCGAGGCGCCTTGTCCATCCCGGGGGTCAGGAGCCGCGCTACCGCAGCGCGCGGCTCCGTTTGGGGTGCGGGAAGAGCGTCCCGCACCCTGGGCTCCCCGGCTGTGCCCGCGGAGGCTCCGAACCCTTCCCCTGCTCCCCCTGCAAAGGGGGAGTGGGGGTGAAGGGACAACCGGAGCCGGGCTTCAGGGGACATGCCCCAACCGGGATGCAAATGCGGCGACAAAGCCCGCGGTGAGCGTCCAAGTTCTACCTGCGAAGAATGGAGCTAAAAACCCGGTGGTCGTGAGTAAAGATTTGGATTAAAAATCGCGTTTTTGGAACGATCCGGGGGGAAGGGGAAAGGTAGCCTGCCTCCCTCCCTTCGAGCCGAAGAATGTAACCAAATGAGGGTTTACTGCTACAGAACTGGTTTCAATGTAGCTAAAATTGACACATGAGACTGGCAAACTCTCTTTTCGGGCAGTTAATTAGAGGAAAATATCTCCATTTAAAGTTGCGGTGTTTGCGCTTCAGCACAGAAAAATGGCGTTGAACAAAGAGGAGAGCAGAAATACAACACCCACTTCCTCCTCCTCTGCCAGTATGCTGGGTTTTGTCCTTGAACTGGTATTGAACTCTGGACTAACAGATGAACAGAGACTCATTGCCTTGAAGGTGGAACTTGTTTATAGAAAAGTCAAAGTCTTGTGTGGGGATCTGAAAGGGAACCAATTGCCCACAGAGGAGGCTTTTAAAACTTTTGACACTTATGAAGAATGTCTTGCTAATGAGCTGAGAGAGTGGATGGAAAGATGGAGAGAACTGAGTGAGCAACTTCGGAGAAGAAATTCGCTTTTTGGGGGTGGCAGCCCCAAGGCGACGTTAAGATTTGTTATATCCAGTCCCCGGGGTGTGAGCTCGGGGGCCAGGGACAGAGAATTAAGGTATTTACAAGAAGAAAAGGAACGTTACAAAGAACCGAAGAAGCAGGGAGATGATGAGATGGACACCTCTGAACTCGTGGCAAGAAGAGACATGGACTGTGCCTGGATCTGTGGACGTTGGGAGAGAGAAGTTACACGGATGTTCAGTGCCGATGCCACCAGGAGAAGAATAATGGACAGAGGGGGTGTGGGGTGAAGTCTTAAACAAAATTTAAAGTAGTCTAACACGGCAAATCGAAAGTGGAGGGTGAATACTGTCAACAATACTCTGTTATATTTTTGTTTGTATATGAAAGGAGATATTTCAAGTTTTTATGTTATTAGCAGTAATCTTAAGGATAGAAGAATTAGATTTGATGCGAGGAGCAAGATTAAGACTTAGATTAAGTTAAGAAATTGATAAGATTGAATTAAGAAGAACTAGGATGAGGTATTATTATGGTGATGTATTTACTAGTAAGGTGTTGAAAAGATAATTTGATGTAAATATATAATTGAACTAATTTTTTTTTTTTTTTTTTTTTTTTTTTTTTCAGAAGAAATGGTTATAAAATAGATTAAGGATATAAAATCGAAGGTGAAAAGGCAGGGGAAGTCAATGGTCAAGATATGGAAAAAGAAATTTTTCTTTTTAGAAAGATACTATAAGAATCTTGACACTGTTTGTATTTGTCATATTTGTTTTGTATTTGTGGGTGTGGGTGAGGGTATATGTTGTTTGGAAAAATGCCAATAAATTCTTATAAAAAAAAAAAAACAAAAAAGACATAAATAAGTATCTTTGTGCCCTCATTACTTTTGCTGGGAGGGGAAAATAAAAAGGCTTTAACAGTGTGATGCTGCAGTTTATAGAAAGTGTGTGCTGTTTTCATTGCAATGAAGTAAATCCACACACTTGAACTTGGAAATGTGACTACTAAGCCCAGTTCGGTGAGATAAAAATGCTGCTCTTGTATTCCGTGGGGAATGGATTTTCATACTGTTCTGTGAAGCCAGAAGAGGGTAAGCAATGATCCAATGTCTAAACAATGGCAGAGGGTAGCAGTTCCATAATATAAGGTGCCATCAGCACCGCTCTTCCTCCTCTTTGCAATTAGCATGGCAACCTACCTACCCACCCTGGTGGTCGACATGGGTTTTCCTGACTGTTCCTTACAGAAAGTTGAGTAGGATTTTTTTCTTAGGTTTTCCTGATCAGTCTTGGATTGTCTTGTTCTTGCCAACTGCATACAATACAGGAAAAGAGGTGAAAAGGACACCAAGGACTCAGGCCAAAATAACGATTTGATAGATATAAATATAAATTATTCATATATTTTGGTGTCATTTTCACCTCTTTTCCTGCATTATTCTACCAAGAACTCAAATTCCTCAACTGCATACAATATGCAGGTTTGGTTGAATACATTTTAATGAATTTGGTTAACTTTGGGTTGCAGTTGGTGGAAAAGGCATACCACAAAACTAAGCTAACAATGTTCATTAAGTTCAATAGGAATACTCTGAGTAGAACTAGCATTAGATACAACCCCTATATATATGATATGTGCATAATACAATTTATTTATACCCTCTAGCTTCTCATCAAGACAAAGGAGCAATGCTGTCAACCCAACATTGACATTTTCAGAAAAATCCAGCCCTGCTTGCTATTCTTGAGCATCTTCTTCATCATCATCATCATCATTTTATTGGCATGTCACCTTTCCATGGTTAAAACCATGCTCAAAGCAGCTTACAACATGAAAATATTTACATAATCACAAATGTTACAAAAGTAGTTATAAATAAATAAAACATCAAAAAGTACATAGCCAAACTGAACAATTTCCATAAAAATCATAAAAGATCTAAAAATAAAGATACCCCACCCCCCCCAAAAAAAAATCAGTAACAGCAAAAAAAAAAAAAAAAAAACCCAGCACAATACCCCAAGCCATGAGTCTGTCCAACAGCCTCAGCATTTGTATCTGGAATCACAGGAAACCACTCTCCCAGGTCAGGTGGAAAAAGTCCAGCACAGAAGAGAGCAAGTCTTACAGGACTCTCAACCCGCATAACATACATACAGCAATCATTCCTGATGTTAATGTGTAAGCTCTATGGGCAGGAATGTTTTAAATTTTATTTTGTCTAACAAATATTAATTTTGCTTCCCTGCAAACCCATGTCTGCTAGAACAACTGGTTGTATTAATAATAACTTCAGACACCCTTTCTTGGTAGCATTCTCCCCTCCCCCCCCTTTGTACTTGTGAGAAAATGTCATGAAATAGGCTTTCAATGAGTTTGCATTAACTGATGGTGGATATCACAATTCATTGTTAAAATAATTTTAAGGAAAAGGAAAGAAGAATAGGACTAAAAGAGGTTAAAATAATTAAAGAGAGGTTAAAATAATCATAAGGGTTTTTTTTGTTATGTTCAAAGAAAGAAGAAGAACAAGGAAGTAGTACAGTAGGTTCTCTGCATGGAGAAGACAGAGAAGTGCTACTGGGTGACAAAAAGAAGGTGGAACTGCTCATCATCTACATTGCCTCTGTCTTCAGCAGAAAGGAAACAATGCCCAACCTCATGATAACAGAATAAATGATACAAGGAGGGAGCTGCAGCCCAAGATAGGAAAAGAAGTGGTAATGCATCACCTAGCTTCTTCAAATTAATTCAGATCTCCAAGTTCTGATGAACTGCATCCATGGGGACTAAAGAAACTTGCATATGTAAGATCAGAGCTTCTGTCTTTGAAAATTCCTGGAGAACAGGTTATGTCCCTGTGGACTGGAAGGGAGCAAATGTTATCTGCATCTTCAAAAAAAAGTGGTGGTGGTGGGGAGATCCATGCAACTACTGATCAGTCATCAATACCAGGAAAGGTCCTAGAACAGACAATTAAACAGCCAATCTGTAATTACTAAGAGACAGCACAGGTTTTTCAAAAACATGTCATGACAGATTAATCTTTTTTCTTCTTCTTTTTTTGATAGAGTTACAAGCTTGGTGAATCAGGGGAGTTCTGTAGATGTAGCATACTGATTTCATAAAAGCTTTTACCAAGTTACTCCCCCCCCCTATGATATTCTTGTAGAGAAGCTGGTAAAATGTGGGCTAGACTATGTTACTGTTAGGGGGGTTGTAGCTGGTTGACTGTCCAAACCCAAAGAGTGCTCACTAATGGTTTCTCATCATTTTGGAAAGCAGTGACAAGCGGGGTGCCCCAGGGTTCTGTTCTGGGCCTGGTGGTGTTGAAGATTTTTCTAAATGGATTTCAATAGATGAATTACAATAGGGACAAATGAAAGGTTCTACACTTAGGCAAAAATAATCAGATGCACAAATATAGGATGAGGGAGACCTGGCTTGACAATACATCTAGGGGGTGTCAGTAGACCACAGGCTTAACATGAGTCAACAGTGTGATGCAGCAGCTGAAAAAGCTAATGTAGTTCTAGATTCAGGTATGTACCCATGTTGGTCTGCCGCAGTCAAAATATTAAAAATAAATAAATAGTCCAGTGGCACCTTAGAGACCAACTAAGTTTGTTCTGGGTGTAAGCTTTCGTGTGCATGCACACTTCTTCAGATACTGCATCAACAGAAGTATAGTGTGCAGATCAAGGCCTTCGTCAGACCACACCTGGAATACTGTGCCCAATTCTGGGCACCACAATTTAAGAAGGAAATCAACAAGCTGGAACAAGCTGGAATGTGCACAGAGAAGGGTGACCAAGATGATCAGTGGTCTGAAAACCAAGCCTTATGAGGCTTGAGGGAGCTGGCAATGTTTAGTTTGGAGAAGACTGAGAGGCAATATGATAGCCATCTTAAAACATGTGAAGGGGTGTCATATGGAGGAAGCTTGTTCTCTGCTACTCCAGAGGATGGGACCTGATTTAAGTGCAAGAAAAGAGATTCCAACTAAACATTGGGAGTAACTTTCTGATGGTAAGATCTGTTTGATAGTGGAACAGACTACCTCAGAAGGTGGTGGCCTCCCCTTTCAATGGAAGTTTCTAAAGAGAGGTTGGATGGCTATCTGTCAGGGATTCTTTAGCTGTGGTTCTTACATTGCTGGGGTTGGATTATATGACTCCTGGGATTCCATCCAGCTCTACGGTACTATGGTTCTATGTGGGGGGGGGGAGGAAATGAAGAACGCTTTTTTAGAAAAGATGTTGCCATTCCCATCTTTATAGAAAGCATGCCCTCCCTCCAAAAAGATTAATGTTGTCTCTCAGAATTCTTGGTGCCAAAGAATTCAATTCTATTTGGGAGGGAAGGGGCTGAGGGTATTATCATCTCTCTATTGCTATCACCACTTCCCAGGCTTACAGTACTAATTCTGAATATGGATGGACAGATATGTCAATATTTCCCCCCCCTCAATTTCTCCTTTTTTCCCTAATCTTAAATACAATTACCCACATTTCTGCAGCCATGTGTTTAAGTGGTTTTCTTTTAATTTTAAAAAAATCCTTATAAATACTTGTCAGCATTTTTGTGCAGATTTTTCCTAATAACCACATTTTGTATGCAATTCTGTCTAATGCATTAATTTTTGCAAAGCGGTTTCCCCGGTATAATGAATATTTAATGTTAATCTCACTAATATGTGCATTTATGTGCACACTTTAACATAGCACATATACATTTCTGTAGACATAATTTTTCAGAAGTGCATTGCAAAATTTGGAGGAGTGCAATTTTTGAAATATGAGTGCATTTCTGTTCACATATGGTTTCAAGAAATGTGCATTTGGTAGGTATGCCTTTAAACTGGAGTTTAATCAGATTTCTCCCCCCATCCCTATTTTTGAACCAGCTGCATGGCTTGAGACTATCTTTCACACAGGCTCAGCAAACTGAGAATGCCTTTTCACAACTCTGTAGTCCTTCATGTATATAAAGTGTAATTATGTTGTTAACATTTTAAGCTTCTTCCTTGGGGGAGGTGTCTCCTTTTTATTTGTCTTCCTACTTGCTTTGAGAGATGGAAACAAGCAAAATGCATTTCAAAACTGGCAGCATTTCATTACCTCTGGCCCCAATTGTCATCCGCTGTGTGCATCTAGAGAAACATGGAACATTGTACTCCGCTGGTGTTGATTGTGTTTTCATATGTCTATATAATTACAAGGCAGGTTGCTGTGGGGTGTGTGTGTTCTGCAGGGGCTGCATGTGATGAAATATAGCCTAGGATTTCCCCACTGAACCTGTCTTTCCACGCTACCAAGGCAATTCTGTGGAAGACAGAGCTGTCGTCTGTCTCCTTGAGTCTGTGCCGCTGTGTTGTTCCATCGTTCCAATAAGCTAGTCTGCATTTCTGATACATACAGAAGGTGGGGACTGACAAACTGCTAAGCTTTGCCTAATGCAAACTGCATTTGGTATGCACAGCACATCATGCCGGCTGTACTGCAGGGAGCAAGCAGTTATTGCACAAGCAAGCCAGGATAAACACTTTGGTTAGTCTCCTTCTAAACGCCTCTTCTGGGAGGCAGAGGAAATAAATAGGGGGGGAAGAGAGAGGCATTTGAAGTAACCTTTGAAAGGAGGAGGCAGCAACCAATAGTATTCCCTCACCCCTCCCACTTCTTTCTAAAGAAATATATGGTATCTCTGCTATTATGGAGAAGAGGCAACATCTAGGGGTCCAGGCATGAGGGGAAATAGCAACTTGTCTCAGGTAGGAAGCCCTTTTCAAACATCCTCTCTCAATACCTCTCATGTCGGGTACCACTTGCTTCTGTTGCAATGGCTGTTGCTGACCTTTTGGAGACCTTGTATCATTCGTTTCCTGAATGGAAACAAAAAACAAGAAAGACCTTGAGGAAGACTGAGTTGCCAATGACCTTCATGGCATTCCTTACTTAGAAAGGTGTTACCCCTGAGTGCTTTTTGAAAGTACAGAAAAGGTCTCCTTTATCTCACCTGACTGTTAAGAGGCAAGTATTTAGCGTGAAGATGCAGCTGGTATAACTTGCAGCTGTTCCCTTATCATAAACGAGCCCATGTCACAAACCGTAAAAATGAAGCATTTTCAGGCAGAAACAGCTGCTATGTATATTTAGCGGCTGCATTGTTACTTTTCCCAAACTTATTATCATAAATTGATTGTGTGCTGCAAAGGAAGAGAATGTGCTCTAGTGTATTCAAAATGATGCTGAGAGTTAATGTACTATTATATTTTCATAGGCATGCATGAATATTTCATTGCGACTTTTCATAAACTTTTTTTCTGGGGCAGTTTTGCCTTCCATCACAAGTTGCTCTTCTTACTGCTTAATTGAGAGAGTTTCAAATGATCCAGTTTTGCTCAGATTGCAGTTGCTGCAGTGATGAGGAAAGTGCAAACAGGATGTTTACAAAGATGTACAAGGGAGTTACTGAGTGTTTCAGAAATTGTTGTCTTCATTTCCTCTTTGCCCCCCCCACCGAATATAGAGATGAATATAATCAGTTGCCTTGTTTGTTTTTCCTTTTCTTGTCCTGAGGTTCTTCTCTGACATTGTGTTTGTTCTGAGTAGGGGGGGGAGAGACTGAATATTATTTATTTTGCTTTTTCATAATGCAGTGTTCATCTGAATAAGGGCATTGTTTGTCATTTTTGAAGCATAAATGAATAGGGAAGCAGAGAATGATGTGTTAGAAACTCATGGATGTTAAATATTCTCAACAAAAGCATGGATACATAGGGTTGTATCTAACTCTGTTATACCCACTAAAATTAATCAACCTAATTTGGTAATGTGTATTAATTGTGCTGAGTTTAGTTTTGAGTATTACTAATGTTGAATGCAGACCATATTTCTGATGATCCCTTATTCAAACTTGGTCATAATATTGAAGTGAGCATGTTTCAGCCAGGCAGACAATATTGTTAAATTTCAAGGTTTAAATAAAAAGATTAGGCTGTAGATTTTGCTTATGTATGAATGTGTGTGTGTGTGTGTGTGTGTTCATGTATGTATACACATGCATACAAAGCCCACAACTTATATACATTTAACTTGTGCACAATCAGTTTTATGCACTTTGCATAAAAAGGAAAGGAAAGGAAAGGGACAGAAAGGGGATGTCCATCTGGAGGAAAAGACTTGGGCAATTTCACCCACTACAGTGGTGCCCCGCTAGACGAAAACCCGCTAGACAAAAGGCATTCGCTAGCGGAAGGCTGCCCCGCAAGACGAAAAAGTCAATGGGCTTGCCTTGCAAGACAGAATTTCCCCCCCCCCCCCCGTGAAAACCGCTATTCTGCCTTGGTGCTTCGCAAGGCAAAAAAATTGCTATACGAAGACACTCGCAGAACGAATTATTTTCGACTTGTGAGGCACCACTGTATTGCACCCAATATGTTTTGACTATATGCGATTTTGGCTTTAGATGAAATCCTCAGAACGTAACCCCCACACAAATTTTAGGTTTACTGTATTTCAAAAATGTAACACCAGGCCACTCCTTCTGTTTTATGAAAAATCATTTTGTTTGCTATAGATTTCTCTTTGGCCTTGTGAACACCACCAGATTCTGAGACCACTTTGTTTAAAATTCCCTACTTGATTTCTTGGGGGGGGGGGATTGTTGGAGGTGGCATTCTACAATATTTGGGATGCTAAGTAAATAGAAATATTTTAGTTTTAAAAATATTTATCACTTCCATCACTCTGCACAGTTTGTATAATAGTGTGGATGATGTCAAATGTTAATCATACTCAAAGCAAACCCATTGAAATAAATGGACTTAAGTAATTGAAGTCCATTAATTTCAGTGGGCTTGCTATGAATTTGTTGGATATCTAATATATGAAGCCTAACTCTTTGATGATAGCTAAATCCTTTCTGTAAAATTAGGTTATTTGCATCGGGAGACTGTTACATTGCCAAGCTGACATGTGTCTCTCTCTCTCTGTGTTTTTAATTGATTTTTAATTTAAAGTAACAAAACATACCTATAAAAGAAAACAAAGCTTACTAGTTGTACAGAAAGAAAAATAGTGGCTGATGTTTTAGACGTTCCAAGAAAAGCAATCAGATGAAAGTGTCTTTCCATAAGGTTCCATGAGTCGATGGAAATTGAAAACCATGTTTGTCTTAACAAAGTCAATAAAAGGACAGCACATTGTATAAAAGATGTGAGTCTTACCACCCATCCCAATCAATATTCCTTTTTTGAAATGGTTAATTCGTTCATAAGCACAATGTCCTGTACTTATGAAATTCAGGCTTCAAAAAAGATTTGCACTTAAAGGTTTCCATTTTTTGCCATCACTAATCTAGGTGCAGTTAATAAATGGAGGATGAGGTCTTTATTGGTTATGTTATTAATATGAGGAATGAAATAATATAGTAGGGCTAATTTGGGGTCTAGTTGTAGCTATTACCCCATCATTTGATTAATGGTTTGAAAAACGTTTTCCCAAGGGGGAATAATTTTGGGGCACAACCACCACATGTGTACTAGAGTGCCCAGAAAATTGCATTCCCACTGATAAGGGAGTGAATGCACAAAGTCTTGACCTCTATCATCCTCTATTTTTATCATGGGACCTAGTCTGAGCCTTGTGAAATAAAAGGATATTGTGTAAGTGAGTGGAATCTTCACACCATTTTAGGTTAGGTATTGCTATACCTCCTTCCTTCTTGACCTTACAGAGGGTTTTATGAGGTAGCCAAAGTCTCTTGTTTTCATGAATCTATCTATCATCTATCTATCTATCTATCTATCTATCTATCTATCTATCTATCTATCATCTATCTATCTATCATCTATCATCTATCTATCTATCATCTATCATCTATCTATCCAAATTGTTAACATAGGCACGCTTATTGGTAAGACTTGGAACAAATAAATGTCCTGTTGGCCCCTCTTCCACCATCTCCTCTGGGGGGTACTTGACTTGCTTGTCTTGCTAGGAGGGCAGAATTTTTGGCTTTTGATTCATAATAATATTGCTTTATCTTCTGAAATGTATTAAGTATCTGTGAAATTTCTAGAGATCTAAGTTCTGCTCTTTTTTGGAGTTGTGTGTTTGTTTATGTCTAGTTTCAAAATCTTGTATTACCTGAATAAGTGGTGTTTGCCTTTCCGTTCTCTTTTTAAATTTTGCTTCTTTCACTTATAAGTACGCCACAGAGTACAGTTTTAAATGTGTCCCAAACCACAAAGGAGTTCCAAATTGTTCTCTTATATCAGTGGTGGCGAACCTATGGCACGGGTGCCAGAGTGGGCACACAGAGCCCTCTCTGTTGGCACGCGCTATCACACCAGCAGTGCCATTTTTTGGGGTTTTCAAATTGGCCAGCAGCTTCCCCCCACACCTCCTTATGAGTAAACTGCTCCCACCCGGCCGGCAGCAACTTAGAGGGAGTTTATCTCCCCAAAGCATCTATATTCCTGCCTCCCCCACCCCCTGCTCCCGGCCATTGGTGGGATTTTTTTACAGCCAGCAGGCTGTAGTTTGCATGATTGGTGGCTTTGTCAAGGGTTTTCGTTGATTGGTTGCTGCCTGCGATCCTTGAGACTATGTGTTGTTTCTGCTCCTTGTGCCATAGGAAGCGTTTATAATTCATGTGAGTGTTATTCTCCCCCCCAAAAAAAACAACTGTGATCCTAGCCCCCCCAAAAGCTCTTCTAGTCTTGGCAACCCCCTCCCCCAAAAAACTCTGGGCAATGCCCCCCAAGCTCTATGTGTTGTTTCTGCTCCTCGTGCCATAGGAAGCGTTTATAAGGCGTGTGTTTTTCTCCCCACCAAAAAAACTACTGTGACCCAAGCCCCTCAAAAAAGCTCTGGAAGTCTTGGCAACCCCCCCAAAAAAACTCTGGGCAATGCCCCCCAAGCTCTATGTGTTGTTTCTGCTCCGTGTGCCATAGGAAGCGTTTATAAGGCGTGTGAGTGTTTTTCTCCCCCCCAAAAAACTGTGTTCCAAGCCCCCCCTCAACAGGGCAGCCCCCCACTCATTTTATTACTGTATATTAATTATTATCCCATTATTATCCCATATTAAATTGCCGTGTTGGCCCTTTGCGATAAATTAGTAGATTTTGGGTTGCAGTTTGGGCACTCGGTCTCCAAAAGGTTCGCCACCACTGTCCTATATCATTAATCTTAAAAAAATAAAAATAAAATAGGGGTCTAATTTCCAACAGAAAGGTTTAGATTTGTGTACTCCCCATTGAATTCTGGTGATAGCAGGGGCATAGTCTGAGATGTTAAGAAGACCAATCTCAGAGTTGTGAACATGAGAGATAAAGCCTTCTGTGATTAATAAATAATCCAATTTGGCATAATTTTTCTATATTGCTGACATATGTGTATAGTATCTTAGTTCTGCATTGGCTTTGCGCTAAGCATTGAAGTAATTGTGTTGATGTAATATGATGCAGAGGGATGTTTTAAAATAAGGTTTTCATGGGTTTTGTGATAGGTGAGATTCTCTGCCTTTATAAAAATAATCACTAAGCACAAGATTTAAGTCACCACCTTTTACCACTTCACCTTTTTTTTTTTGCAGGCATAAAAATACTTTATTTAAACTTCATATTTACAAAATCCAATCAAACAAATAATACAAATCTTACCAATAATAACACAATATAACGTAACATAGCCTACTTCACCTTGTTTAAATGAATGCAGTAATGTAAAAGTTTAATCCCAAAACCGTTTTTGTCGTGTGTTAGAGCATAATGTCAACCATGAGTTATCTAACCAAAGAAGATAAATCTTCCATTAGGGTCACTTAGAATTTATTTCAATTGAAAATCAAAATTTGGAAAAATCCAGATTGCTGACCCTCTACTTTTGCAAGTACCTTGTGAGCTGTACCAATCTTCACATCCACTTGGGAGGAAGGAGTTTGTACCAGTATTGTGTTTCTTTCTTTCTTTTTCAAGTGTATCTTGTTGGGGGGGGGGCCATCCCACAAGGTCTAGGTTATCCTGCTTTAATTCAGACACCTTTCTTCTTCTAATTGGTGTGCCCAGACCATTACCATTCCATGTTGTTGCAGTTAAGGTTAATGTAAAATTATGCACCATATACCAGGCAATAGATCTATTATGCATCAGAGTAATTTCAGTGTTATTATCGTATTCCATCAGAACAAAATAAAGATGATCAGAATTCCAAAAGGGAGTAACTTCAACATTCAAACTTCCCACTCCCTAATCCCACCACCAATCTTCCCATCAGAATAATCACTACACCTTTGGTTGAGAGCAGACTAGTCTGTCTCTTTCTCCACGACCCAAATATTCATGAGCTAAGGTGAAATTGGATGACATGAACATTAACTCCCTCCCCCCAGAAACAGAAATTGTTTTACATGGTTATACTGCAAAAAATAAGATAATAATTGCCCTATTATTGCCTGTTTTGGTTACAGAGCTCATAGCTCTTGGTCAAACTTAACAGTTAGTAGTTTTAGTGGTACCTCAGGGAGAGAAGAAGCCATCTCTGTGTTGTTTTCACTGTTTTCGCCTTTTTTTTCAGGTGTCTTTTTCATCTTGTCCCCCCCACCACCATTTTCCGCCATCTCCTTCTTTGAATTATGTGTCTTCTTCTCCACTGCCTCCTTATCTCAGTTGTCTTCATTTGCTTGCAGTCCCAGTCATTTCAATTTTTTTTCCAGTTGTGTAGAGGCAGGTTTAGTTACTTGTTCATAAGTTATTAGGAATTTAACCCCATCTGCACACAGTCCAGCAAAGCAGAAACAACTGAGGGTATGAAACAAGGCTAGTGAGAGGTGTACGGCCTGGGGCAAATCCCAAAAGCCAGAGATGTCTACATTGCTGCATTTAGCCTCTATACCTGAACTTCATAACCCCTGCACTAACCTTTATCTGTTGATTTTTGAGATCTTTCCTCCATGGGAAATATTAAAGGTTTTGCAAAAACCAAGTTGCTTTTAAAATGTTTGTACACTTCTTTCAATGAGAATAAATGATTGAGGAACAGTGAAGTCTTCACTGCTGAAACAGGTCAGGCTACATACTTTCATACACATACTTTGGGGAGGAGCCATGACTGTTTAAAATACTATCATAGTGTTTTAAATACATAGTGCAAGCGGTATATGACTAATGTTGGATACAACCGCATAGTATGGAACTCTCCTTATACCAGGAGCTTTGAATAATGTTTTTCTTCCTTCTCTCCCAAAGCGGAAGCTTAAATTAATCCCTTGTCTTTTACATTTTGCTTTCCAATTAAAACTGAACTTCCTCGGGATTTCAGTGTAGAGTTAGGCATGCTTAAATCCACTGAAATCAATTATCTCAATAGGCTTAAGAATAGCCATTGGATTGTGGCCCCCAGAGTCAAACTTATTAGATAGATGACCCATACCATTGCCACGTTTCATGTTAACATAACTGTTGGGTTACTTTGCAGCCCAACATATTTGAGATTTATTGAGACTATGCTCCCCAAGAAACCAATAACTGCCAGCAATTAACTTCTGGTTTGTTAGTTTACTGTGGACCATTAATGCTCCAACAAAGCAGCTGTTAACTAAACTAGCACAGTTGGATGTGGTTTGTCTACTTTATATAATTTCTACAGTATGTATATATATCTCCCTCTGCACCCTTTTCCAGCAATATTCACACTTTTTTTTTAATCATCCTGGAAGATAGTAACAACTGTTATTTGCCCAATTAGTGTCTATTTGGCAATGGTTAACAAGATATCTAGTGTGATACAATAGGAATAAATCCCATACAGTGCTCCATCACTGGCTTACTGTACTGTCATTGCACTGTATCTCTGGAATTAGCTGGAGAGAAGCTGTTTGTTTAAATGAAACCTAACTTTAACATCCAGTTCGTGTTCTAATTATAGAAACTGTTGATTTGAACAATCTGCATTGGAGTTCAACCAAAAGGTAGTGACACAAACAAAAACAACTTTAATCTGAACTACGCATTTAAAGCAGTATCATACCGCTTTGAACAGCCATGGCTCCCCCTCCCAAAAAGGAATGATGGGAAATGTAGTTTGCTAAGAGTGCTGAGAGTTGTTAGCAGGCCCTGATTTCCCTCACAGAGCTACAGTTGACAGAGTTCCCTGGGAAGAGGAGTGGACTTAATTCACTCTGTGAAGCTAGAGTTCCCAGGGTTCTTTGGGGGAGGCCATAACTTTTTAACATGGCATTATGCTAATTTAAATGTATAGAACTCAGGAGGCTTAAGTAAATCCAATGATGGTGATTACTCCTCTTCCTCCTTACGGTTGCCACATAGTAGTCCAGAGAGTGAGAGTGAGAGTGAGAGAGTGAGAGACGTGTTATAGATCCTGTTGTAATTGACGCAAGATAATATCACCAAGGCAACTATCTGTAAACAAACAATAAACGTCCATAAAAATCTTTCCCAAATAGGGTTTATCTTAAACAATTGCAAATAAAGAGTCTACTTGTGGTATACCAGTGGTTCAGTGCTCAGACGTCGTTCTGGTAACCAGACGTTTTGTTGCTAAAGAGCTTAGTCATCGAGCTGTCAAAATCAATTGTAACAGAATTACACTGAATTAACAAGTAGAATAAGGAAAATTAAAAATTAAAAATATGTTGAGAATGCATAATTAAGATACACCTTTGTAGTAAATAATATACAATAGAAGACAGTATGTAAACAACTTAAAGCAGGGGTATGTCTCCAAGAATAAAGGTGAGACAATAACTAGTCTATTCGCACATACATAGTTAATACCCCCAGTTCCACTAATATAAAAAAACCCTCTATAGAAACTTACCTGTCCCCATGTACATGTTTCCATTGGGAGGAGCATAGAAAGAGGATGATGTCCTTCAGTTTGTTAAACCTCCTTAGGAAACATGGGTTGGGCTCGAAAACCTTTGATATTGCCTGGTGGGTCTAGAAGGAGATTAAAGGAAGCCACATAGACCACATTCTCTACATGAGCACGATCTATCTGTTCATGATTTAAGCAGTGGTTACGCTGCCATTGTGTAGAACCCAGATGGATGTGCAGTCATGACTGCTGATGCTGGGCCTTTTTTCCACATTTTTAGTTGCAACACTAAGATAGGAACATGGGAGGTTGCCTTATACTAGGTCATATTATTTGTCCTACCTTTACTGGCAACAGCTATTTAGGGTCTCAAGTAGAGAAGGGTCTTTTCTATCATCTTCTACTTGATACAGTTGACTGGAGATGCCAAGAATTGACATTGGGAACTTATGCAAGTGAAGCATGTGCTCTACCACAGACCTACAGCCTATATGTTGCTTCTCCCTGTGCTGGTCCTTTCCACTGCAAAACAACTGACCGATTTAGGTCATGTATATCACTTGGTTTGCATTTTGCATTGACCCGAAGCAGGGTGTCCTAGGAAAAAAAGTATTTGCCTTTTATTACAGCACTTTGCAGAATGTTCTCAACTGGGAATGTAGGGAATATGACCATCTAAATATTGTCTCTGCAAAATATTTCTGCTCAATTTGCCAAAGCAAAGAAAGTTTAAAACAGTAGTAGCTTTGCTTATAATTAACAGTGACTTCTTCCTCTAGCTGGATAAAATTACTTGTTCTGTAGCTCACAGCACGAGTGAGTGTGAATTGACTTTTCCTACTGGAAGTGAGGTGGGCCTCTCTGCTGAGCTAATTAGAAACATCAGAAAACATCCCATGTTACAATGAAATAGAAAGAGATGGATTTACGTCAGCTTCTAATGAGTTTGTTCATGGTATGCTAGTATAGATGATGTTCTATTCAGTTATCATTTGTTACCAGGAGAAAAAGTGAGCTTTGTTGTTGAGCTGTGCCTACCACTGTGGTGTTAACAACAGCGCACACCTCTCTTGCAATACAGTATACAAAAGCAGGCAACCTGTTTATCATTTCTTCCCAGTGATCAACAGCTGCCCATGAAATGTTGGAGAGTGTTTTTGATGGTGGCTAACAGTTATGATAACTTATGCAGCCATCCTGGAGCTTTATAAAATGTGTATCGTATCTAGGGATCCAGAGTGCATTGTTTTATATCCCACACTTTATAAGATGCAGGCAGCGCTGCTTCTATACTGTTGCTGTTCCACTAAAACAATACAATAAAACTAGCCGTTCAAAATTTACTGGTAATAATGTAATTAATTATGCTATTGCCACGTGGTCCCAAACCATTCGTTTCAATGTGCTGTCATCAATAATGTTCGGGGGGGGGGGGAATGACAAGAACAAATTGCAGACAGAAAAAATAAAAATGAAGACAAACAGACGCAATTTTGTATACAGTTTCCCATTTTGACAGAATTTTTTGTCGTCCCTATTTTCCAATAAAGCTATTATACTCAGAGTAGACCAATTAAGATTAATAGGCCTAAGTCAGTCATGTCTATTATTTCCCATAGGTCTACTCTGAGTAAAACTGACAATATTTATTTCTGGCCCTTCACCCTGAGGTTTCAGGGCAGGTTAAAACATTAAAACACAATGTTGTTTTGACATAACATTACACAATTCCTGATTAATTTGACTTAAGAACATGAGAAAAGCCTGCTAGATCAGGCCAATCTGTCCCAACATCCTGTTCTCCCAGTGGCCACGCAGATGTCTCTTTTGAGAAACCCACAAGCAGGATGTGAGCACGATGACACTTGCCCCTCCTGCGGTTTCCAGCATCAGGTATTCAGAAGCTTGCACTGCCTCTGAAAAGTGGAGGGAGAACATAACTAGCAAGGTTAGTAGCCTTTGATAGTCATACACTCCATGTGCATTTCTAATCTTCTTTTAAAGCCATGCGAGTTGATGGCCATCACTGCCTCCTGTGAGAAAGAAAAATCTTATTTTCATTGGACATGCTGAGCACAAAAAGGATGCTGCACAACATGAGTGTCTGTAAAAGTGACAAATGCATATCTTATCAGCTCAAGGAGGGAAATGGTGTTAGTACAATTTTAAAAATCTAGCAGAGTAGCTGTGCTTCCAGCAGCAAAGTTAGTTCCCACAGAGCTGATTTGCATTGCAGATCTCTGTTAATGTAGAACATGCAGACCAAGTTTAATCTAATACATGCCTCACTACTTTAATCAGTGTGAGAGCAATCAGTTGTGTTTTCGAAGAGATAAATCCTGTCTCACCAATCTGTTGGGATGTCAACAAGCACGTGGATAGGGATGATCCAGTAGACATTATATACTTTCAAAAAGCATGTAACAAAATAGTTTTAAAAGCCTTTGCGTAAACTGGAAGTCATGAGACAGGAGAGCAGGTCCCTTTCTTCGTCTTTTTTTGGTCTGATATCTGGCTGAACAGCAGGAAGCAAAGAGTAGGGGTAAAAGGAGAGTGGTAGTACAGAACCAGGTACTCATTCTGAAGCAATAGAATTTAACTGCTCTAATGATTTTCAAGCATTGATTTACTGGACTATGCCGGATTACTTGTTGCTAAACTGCACTAGATGTCCTTATACAGTATATTGAGCTCGCCTAAAATGATACCCTATAATATGCATATATAGGGTCTATCTGTCTATCATCTATCTATCTAATGAGTAAATGCCTCAAAGAGTTGTTAGTCGCGGGAGTTTGAACAACTGGTTATTGCTGCCCTCCGTTCTTCTTCCCTCCCTGATTTGTGCATTTCAATAAAACCAAATTGGCATTTAGTTGAATAAAAGGATAACTCAACAGTATTAGCCTTCTTTTTAGATGAGATGTTCACCCATTAAATTGGCATGCTCTGTATTTTCTGAGACACTGGAAGGCTCTGATGAATCCTTGAGGATATTCTGGGAAAGCCTCCAGTATTTTCTAGCTTGCTATCCAAGTTAATTACACTTTCACCAAGATTCAAGAACCTTTCAAATGTACTTACTTACTTACTTACTTACTTACTTACTTACTTACTTGTTCAGTCGTTCAGTCGTGTCCGACTCTTCATGACCCCATGGACCAGAGCACACCAGGCACACCTGTCTTTCACTGCCTCCCGCAGTTTGGTCAGACTCATGTTGGTAGCCTCGAGAACACCATCCAACTATCTCGTCTTCTGTCGTCCCCTTCTCCTTGTGCCCTCAATCTTTCCCAGCATCAGGGTCTTTTCCAAGGAGTCTTCTCTTCTCATGAGGTGGCCAAAGTATTGAAGCCTCAACTTCAGGATCTGTCCTTCCAGTGAGCACTCAGGGCTGATTTCCTTCAGAATGGATAGGGTTGATCTTCTTGCAGTCCATGGGACTCTCAAGAGTCTCCTCCAGCACCATAATTGAAAAGCATCAATTTTTCAGCGATCAGCCTTCTTGATGGTCCAGCTCTCACTTCCATACATCACTACTGGGAAAACCATGGCTTTAACTATACGGACCTTTGTCGGCAAGGTGATGTCTCTGCTGTTTAAGATGCTGACTTACGTACTTACTTGCTGTTATTGTTACATTTTCAAGTCACTGATTTGGGGGTAGGGAAAACCAGGTGTTGCTTAAGTTTTTCTGAGACATCCCTGTATCATTATGGGTCATGATGGCTGATCAACAGCAATCTGGGACTGTCAGGGGGCATGGCACTAAGGAGAAGAAGGGTGGGAAGGAAAAGCCTAGGAGAGTAGGAGGGACCTACCTTACCAGCTGCATCTTCCCTGGAGAAGGTAGGTGGCACATTTAGATGGAGAGTGCCAGGTTGAATGTGTTTGGTTGAAGGTTTTCCCACCCAACCTCTCCTTCAGGCCTAATGCTCTGCCCCCTGAAGCAGCACCTCGTAGGATGGAATCCTTTGTTTACCAATTAGTAAGCAAAAGATGCCATCCTGCAGGTTGCTAGTCCTTCCTGAAGGGCTTCTCTGCAGTGAAGGTGCACATGAAAGAGGAATACCCTGCAAGAACAACACACACACACACACACACACACACACACACACACACACACACAGTCTCGGGTGTGTGTGTGTGTGTGTATGTGTGTGTGTGTGTGGAGATGTAGCCTCCTGATCATATGTGTAATTAGGGTTTTAAAAACACTAATTAAACATTAGCCCCAGCTCCAAATTGCTTTGGGGATAGAGCCAGGGTGGGTCAGGTAGTTCTTGGGTTGGCCCAGGTCAGATCAAGGGTCCGGGGTGAGGTTGGTCTATACACAGACCTACTTAAGATTGCTAGTAAATGGATAACGTAAACAGTCTGGATTCCAACAACACCCGAAGGTGCCAGCATGTCCTATGGTTAAGGATTATAGTCCAACAATATCTGGAGGCCAACAGTTTAGTCACTCCTGTTGTAGACACAGTAATATATGTCTAGTACATGTACACTGACAATTATTGACTCCATGCAGATATTAGCGCAAACAGAGCAAAATATGTTGTTATATTTTCACAAATGCCTACCTGGAACCAGTGCCGGATTTACGTATAAGCTAAACAAGCTATAGTTTGAGGCCCACTCTCTTGGGGCCCCCCAAAAAAATTAAAGGAAAAGACACTTGGGTGTACATATGTGCAAATGCCTTTAGATACCTATTAAAGGTAAAGGGACCCCTAACCGTTAAGTCCAGTCGCGGACAACTCTGGGGTTGCGGCACTCATCTCGCTTTACAGGCCGAGGGAGCCGGCGTTTGTCCGCATTCTGAGTCATGTGGACAGCATGACTAAGCTGCTTCTGGCAAACGAGAGCAGTGCACAGAAACACTGTTTACCTTCCCGCCGGAGTGGTACCTATTTATCTACTTGCACTTGATGTGCTTTCGAACTGCTAGGTTGGCAAGAGCAGGGACCGAGCAACGGGAGTTCACCCCATCTTGGGGATTCGAACCGCTGACCTTCTGATCGGCAAGCCCTAAGCTCTGTGGTTTAGACCACAGCGCCACCCGCGTCCCTTAGATGCCTATTATGTCCATAAATTACCATATAGTGTATATTCAACACAAAAAACAGTGACAATTTGTTGTTGACAAAGGACAGCTGGACATATAAAGGGCCCCATTACCTTCAGTAGCTTAAGGCCTCATCAAACCTAAATCTGGCCCTGCGTGGAACAGTGTCTCACAATATGCTACTTCCCACATATGGCTTCTAGAATACCGGTATGACTTCTTTTGGCAGAAACCGGTACTTGAGAAATTGAATCTTTGTGAAGTATGGGTCTGATCTAATAAAAAAAAGGTTTCTTTAGCTATGTTTGAAGCAAGAGGAAAAACAAGGAAGTAGTAAGTGCATGGAGAAATGCTATTGGGAGACAGACCGAAAGTGGAATTGCTCAACACCTACCTTGCCTTAACTTCACCTGAAAGGAAAGCAGTGCCCAACGTGGTGATAACAGAACAAACAATGCAAGGAGGCTGCTAAACCCAAGACAGGAAAAGAGGTGGTAAGGGAACACCTATCTTGAATAAAATCTAATCTCCAGGTCCTGATGAGCTGCACCCAAGAGTACTAAAGAAACTTGTGGATATAATCTCAGAGACCCAGTCTATAATATTTGAGAATTCTTGGAGATCCCTGTGGACTGGAGGTGGTAAAATGTTGTCCCCATCTTCAAAAGGAGGGGGGAAGAAGACCCAGGTAACTACCAACTGCTGAGCTTGTCATCAATACCAGGAAAGGTCCTAGAACAGATAATTAAACAGTGTGGTGCTCTCCACTTGTGGAATGCTCTCTCAAGGGAGGCTCACCTGGTGCCTTTAGGTGCCAAGCAAAAGCATTCCTTTTTCATCAGGTCTTTGGCTTTAATTTTCTATGGCCTTTTTATGTGAGTAGGATGCTTTAAACTAGTTTTTAAAAATAGAATTGTCTTTCAGATTTTTTCTTAGTGCTGGTTTTAATGTATGTGTTTGCTTTTTGCTTAAAATGTTGTAAGTCTCTTTGAATTACCATGGCAAAATGCGGCTAATAAATAAATAGCAATAATCTATTTTAACAATAAATAGTTGATAATAATCTGTTCCTAATAAAATTGTAATCATCACCATCTCCATCTATGTGATGGAATGACAAGCAGCCAACCCTCAAAGTCTATACATGATACAAACATGTAAAAAAATTAAGCACCTTCCTGAAACTTGAAAAAAACCAGGAAAGAAAAATAATCCTTTCTAGAACCTGCTATTAAGTAATTTCAGTGTCATTAACTGATAACTTAAGTGCCAGGTTGCCTCACTGTTAACTTTGCTGAAGCTCTTCTGACAAGACAATCCTGAGGTTAGCTCTATTTTATTATCACCGGGAAAACTTTAAATATTTAATTCCTTTCATTTGTCTCTGCAGATGGGAAAAAAAAGTTGTTTCTAGAGGCAAATTGTGAAGGATTGCCAAGGCTTTCCTGAACAAGTACCGGTAAATTGCTGGTTCCTGTTGGGAAGGTTAATTCAAGAGATGCAGCAAAGCCAAATTTGGGAGCCTATCTCTTGGCTCAATAGCAAAAGCACAAAAGTTGTAATCTGCCTTAATATCCCACTAATGAAGGTGCCAGCAAGTGAGCTAGCTGCACACAATGGAAATAAGGATTTGTGTTGTAGTTATAAATATTGCACAGCATGAAGCAACTGGATGTGTAAAAGTTGACTCTTTTTGGGATAAATATTGTCCAAGCCCATGATCATGCTTCAAAACAGGTACAAAGTATCAATGTTAAAATAATGTTTGAAACTCCATTTAACAAGCCTTAGCCCAACCTCCAAATTGCTTTGAAGGTGCAACTGGGCTGAGGTGGGTGGCCTCTGGGGTGGCACAGACTGAATCTGCCAAATCCGGGGGGCCATGAGTATATATTACCTACTGTACAAAGGCAATACCTGCTTTCATTGATTTGGCCACCTTTGTTTCAGGCCCTGCCCACCTCTGACATCTGGCCCCCAGAAGATTAGCTAGAAGGGCTCAGAAGGCTGAAAAGGGTTTCCCCGCCCCTGTTTTATGCTCACGGTCAGGGTTTCAAATACAGGTATTTTCTTGCCCTACCTGGAGATGCCAAGGATTGGGACTTGGGACCTTCTGCAGGAAGTCTGGGGCCAGTTCAATGTGCTAAAGGCAAACAATGACACCATCATATTACATCATCTTTGAAGAGTGGTGCTGCTTCATTCTCTCAAGAATGTCAGTTTTGCATCTTTTAGATTGGCAACTGATTCATGTGTGTATGTGTTTTGTCTCCTGTCACTATTGCTTTCTGGGTGCTTCTCTCTTGCTGGGTTAAATTGACACTTCTAGAAAACAGCCTCTCCTCTCAGCAGGTGAAATCAGTGGCTGGGCCCAGATAGGACGTACTTGTTTTCATGAATGGCAATTCAGTTCAGCAGGGAAGTAATGATTAGGGATAAAAAATGAAGGAAGAAAACATGAATGACAAACCCAAAGTGGCAAGTAGGATGATATCGGAAGGGAAAGGAGAAGCAAGAAAAATGGATACACAGGCTGATAAACTAGATACCAAGAGCATAAACTAGATACCATGTTTATCAAAATACTCCAGAATGTGTACACAAAACACAATTAACATAGAAATATTGAGCTCATTGGAACACTTATAAAATTATTCCAACACAATATTAAGCAAAAAGTAATAATTAAAGCAGTTATAAAAGTGGGAAGAATAAAATTATGTGATAATAAAATAGTAATCATAATAATTATAGAACGCTTAAAAAGAATGAGTGGAATAAAGTATATTCCCTAAATTAGTAGAAGTATAATTAAAATATCAAAGTGCAAGTCATCAGGATCCTCCCCACAGGACAGTTGGTGGTATCTGGCCATGTAAAAGGAAGGAGTTGTGCGGCTGAAGTAGGTTGTTCTGATGTGATCTTTGCCTACTTCTCTCTCTTTCTCTCTCTACCAAAACCATTTATTTTAATTGCCTGCAAGAGAAAAGTTTCCTAGCGCTTAAGGTGGGAACTCCAATGGTGGGCAAAATTACTCTTAACATTACCTGAAATATCCCCCTCTTTAAAAGTCAGCAGCATTTGAAGGGGCATTCTATCATAGAAGATGCAAGCTTGAAATGACTTTGTAATAAGTGTTACTTTGCAATGATTTGCCATGAATCCATCAAAACTGGACTGAAAGGAGATGGCAGTTCTTCACTGTTGAAGGTAGTACAACAGAGGCATCAATTCCTGTGGCTTCTGCAATCACATTTCTTCTGTCGGTACTGCCATCGCTGGTCAAGCTGGAGTTTGGAGGATTTTCTTGATGTTCATCAGAAACCTGCAAAACGTGTGAGCAGAAATAACAGTGGAGCTGTTATGAACACTACGGGGCACAAGCTATGGGGAAAGCTGTAGCAGAGTGGAAGAGCTTTGGTTTCAGTCCCACAGCACAATGATAAAAGTCCTAGGTCAGTGCAGAGGAGTGGTTGGAGCATTGGACTAAGACTTGTGAGACCAGGGTTCTATTCCCCACTTAGCCATGAAGCTCCCAGGGTCTCAGTCTATCTGACCTCACAAGGTTATTGTGTGGATAAAAAAAGGGAGGAGAGTCATATACTCCATCTTGAGCGGGATATAAATGTAATAAATAAATAAAGTCAATCCTTAGCACCAGCTGGTAGAATTTGGAAAGAAGAACTGTTGCTAGTCATTGCAAATTAGCAGTGGGGAACCTGGAGCTTTCTAGATGCAATTGAGCTGTGACTCCTATAATTCCAGGCATTAGCTGTGCTGGCTGAGACTGATAGGAACTGGAGTCTAACATATCCACAGGGGCAGAGGTTTCATACCATTTGTGTGGACATTATAGATGTAGCTCAAAAGGCTGAAAGGATAGGGCAAGGGTCTGGTTCAGTACAAGGTAGTTTCCTGTCTTCTCAGTTTAAATTATTAAACTGCTTTTCTTAAGGATGGCAATCCCTCTTCAACCAGTCAGTGTTGAAAGCAGTAGAAGACAGTGTGGTGGGGCAGCAGCACTCGCCTGACTTCTAGTCGCCTAGAAGTCATCTGACTTCTGCATGAAATCCTAAAGGGCTGCTGCTAATCAGTGGTCTGACATTTATTATTATTATTATTATTATTATTATTATTATTATTATTACCCTGCCCATCTGGCTGGGTTTGCATTAGGCACCTTCCAGTGCTCCATTTTGCTATCCATGACTAGCAATACAGCCGAACCCCGGGTTATGCACACGATCCTTTCCAGGTTGCCATGCGTAACGCGGGTGGGCGTAACTCAAACACACGTAAAAAACACACCTGAAACAGACTTTCGGGTGAAAGTCGCACGATTTGAGCGCTTCTCCACATGCGCGAAGTGCGCAGAAGTGTTCTGTGCATCCGGCAGTCATGCGCGCTCCCGAGCGCTCCAGAAAACACTTCCCGGGGGCGGGAGTGCGTATCCCAAACTTACGCAACACAGATCGTACGCAACATGAGGTATGACTGTATTGGGCTCGCACCACCATTATGTATAAAGAGTTTATAAGAAGATTTTGGAATGCAGGGAAGCTGGGCTCTTTTCACAATGGCAGGCCAGTTCCCAGATTTGATAGAGATTTCTGTTCATACATGATACAATAGCTTATATTTCAGTGATCAGCATGGAAAGCTTCTAATACAGCTGCTCCTAGTGTGCAATGCAGTGAAGTGAATAAATGCAGACTGACAACCAGGAGTAAAATCAATATGTTCTTTCTTCATGGTGCAGCCTGTTACTGTGGGACACAACAGACCTTGCACATAGTTAAGTTGGTAATAGGTGATCATCGCCCTGTCAAGGTCAGAAAAGCTCCATGTACTGAACCAGACTGTGAAAAAGTGACATCCTACATAGAGTGTGAAACTGATAGCCTACATAGAGTAAAGTATTGTATATTATCTCTTAACCCTTTGCTTTGTTGCAAAGTCATTTGCATGCACAATACAGTATCTGTGATAGGGATGCTGAAGGAATTCAGTTCAGTTTGCATTTTAATGAAGAGTACAAAATACTATGCTTAGATGGGCCTGTAGGACTGATGATTTCATGTGAATTTAAATGCTAGGGTTTTTGTTTTTTTTTACTTTTGGTCACACCTTTAAAACACTCTTGTACACTTTAATAGCCATGGCTTCCCCATAAAGAATCATAGAATTGTAGAGTTGGGAGGGACCCTGGGAGTCATCTAGTCCAAACCTCTGCAATGCAGGAATCTCAACCAGATGACTATACAACCTCTGCTTAGAAACCTCCAGTGAATAAACAAGAGTTTCTCATTCCAGGGCCCGTCGGGTTCCGTTTGCACTTAAATCAAAAATTGAGGAGGAGCTAGACCATTTACTGAGGCAAGGGGTTTTAGAGCCGGTAACACCCGGCATTTGGGAAACTCCAATAGTTACTCCAGTGAAACCAGACGGCTCAGTCCATATCTGTGGTGATTATAAATGCACCCTGAATCGGGCCCTGCAGGACCATGCATACCCAGTCACATGTTGGCGACCCTGGCCGGGGCCAAGGTCTTCGGAAAGCTGGATTTAGCGCAAGCGAACCAGCAGCTTCCCGTGGACAAGGCCACCGCAAATGCCCAGACAATTGTTACACATAAGGGTGCCTTTAGGGTCAAATGCCTACAGTTTGGGGTTGTGTGACCCCGGGGTTATTCCAGTCTCTCATGGACAATCTTCTTAAAGGCATCCCCAGAGTCATGCTGTTCTTTGACGATGTGCTGATCGCTGCATCGTCAAGAGAGGACTTCGTCGCCAGATTAAGGACAGTGCTACAATGCTTTAAGGTGGCAGGACTTAAGGTGAAACAGAAAAGGTGCCTATTGGGAGTGAGCAGTGTGGACTTCTTGAGATTTCAAGTGGACGCGGATGGTATTCATCCAGCAGAAGATAAGGTGTATGCCATTTGTGAGGCCCCAGACCCGAAGAGCAAAATTGAATTACAAGCTTTTTGGGGGCTTCTTAACTTTTATCACACATTTCTGCCACACAAGGCAGCAGTGGCTGAGCCTTTGCGCAGACTTTTGGACAAAAAAGCATCTTGGGTCTGGGGCCCACGGCAGGCAAAGGCCTTCCAAGGGGTCAAAGAATTGCTTATATCTAACTCGGTGTTAACACACTTTGATGAAAAACTTCCAGTATTCCTGGCTTGTGATGCTTCCCCTTATGGGGTGGGCACGGTACTGGGCCACCAGTTTCCAGACAGGAGAAAAGTCCCAGTGCCGTATTTCTCGCAAACCCTCACATCAGCGGAACGTAATTATTCTCAGATAGATAAGGAGGGCTTGGTGGTAGTCAAGGGAGTAAAAAAAAATCATGATTTCCTTTATGGCCAGCCCTTTACCATTGTAACTGACCATAAGCCTCTGTTGGGACTCCTTGCCCCCGATAGCCAAACCCCCCAGATGCTATCCCCACGATTCTTGTGTTGGTCCATTTTCTTGGCCGGCTATCAGTATTCATTACAGCATCGACCTGGGAAAGCGATGGGACATGCGGATGCTCTTAGTCACTTACTGTTGCCAGAAAGTGGCCCAGATCTGGCTCTGGTCCACCAGTGGGACGACTTACCTGACCAACCCCTGCATGTGAAAGACATTGCTGCCACAACAGCAAAGAACAGATTGTTGGCCCGGGTTGTGGATTGGGTGGGGAGGGGGTGGCCCGAAAAGCCAGGACCAGAATTTGCATGTTTTACAGTCCACAAGAACAAGCTGTCCACACACAGGCGGTGTATATTGTGGGGCAGCCGAGTCATAGTCCCTTCCCCGCTTAGGAGAAAGGTCTTAGAAGACCTGCATGTAGCCCACCTGGGAATAGTCCGGATGAAGGCACTGGCCCATAGTTACATTTGGTGGCCAGGCATAGATGCCGAGATAGAAGGGTGGGTTAAACATTGTGAGCCTTGCCAGGTCTCTCGACCAGATCCACCAAAGGCACCAGTACAGTCCTGGGAATCCACACAGTCCCCTTGGTCCAGGCTGCATTTGGACTTTGCGGGTCCCTTTCAGGGCCAACAGTTCCTCATAGTGGTGGACTCCCAGTCCAAGTGGCTGGAGGTGATATCGATCTCAACCATGTCCACTAGAGTAACCATAAACGCACTTAGGAAGTTATTTGCGACATATGGCTTACCTGACACATTGGTGACAATGGAACTGCTTTCACCTTGGTGGAATTCCAAGAGTTTGTAAACAGGAATGGAATCTGTCATGTTAGGTCAGCTCCCTTTCATCCGGCCAATAACAGCCAAGCTGAACGTATGGGACGTACAACTAAAGATGCGCTTAGGTGCATAATACAGGGAGATTGGACCCTTCGTTTAGTGGAGTTTTTGCTGGCCCAACATATCACCCCAAGCGCAGCAACTGGCCGGGGTCCGGTGGAGCTGCTCGTGAGAAGGAGGCTTACAACCCTCTTGGATTGTATACATCCTGACAGGGCCTTAGAGCAGCGACCATCCATCATGGAGCGGAAGGCACCAAGGGGGTTTGTCCAGGGGATCCTGTATATGTCTGGAACTATGGGGTTGGACAGGGGTGGGTCCCAGGTACCATAGGCCGCTGGACAGGCCTGGTTTCCTATGAGGTTGGGTTGGAGGGGGGACTGGTTTGGAAAAGGCATCTGGACCAGATCAGAACTAGGATAGCTCCCAACCCAGATGATCAAGCGGAATCACAGGAAGGTGAAAGGAAAATTGAGGGTGATTTGATAGCAGGGTCTGGTGGGGAAATGGAGGCTTTTCCGGCAACCGAGACACTTCAGCAGAGTGATCTCGGGTCAGAGTCGTCAGCTCCCCTACAACCAATAACTCTTGTAGAACCACCCTCGCGGGCTGCTCCACTCAGAAAACATTCCCTGGGGGAAAACCCCCAGTCACCAGCTCCAATGCAGGAACTGCAGTGGTGACAGTGAGAACGGAAATAGCCAACACATCTTAAGGATTTTTATTGTTCTCATGTTAGGAATTAGGGGGGAGGGGTGTTATGTATGCAGACCGATAGGGGTTGTTTAACCACCTAGCTGGATCCGCCTCATGGTGTGATCCAACCAATTACAGAAGAGCTAGGAGGGCAACAGCCAATCAGAGGTAGTTTAAGTAATGGGGATTTGTTTATCAGGTGGGCTTTGTGCATGTTCGTCAGGGCATTTCGCCAGAGCCACTTTGTATGGGTTGTTCTGGTATGTTGCTGTTTTAACTCTCGTGGATACAAATAAATGGGATTTTGGAATAATGCTGACTCAGCCTCCTTCATGGTAGAGAACACTACAATTAGATTTCCATCCCACCTTTCTTCCAAAGAGCTTGAGATGACATGCATAGTTTTCCTCATCATTTTATCCTCACAACTACCCTGTGAGGTAGGATAAGCTAAGAGAACATCATTGATTACAGCTAGGCAAAAACACTCCAGGAAGCCATGGCCTGAGGGAGGGGGTCTGACCTGGGGAGAATTCCTAAGCCCAAATATAGAGTCCTGGGGGCTGCATTTGACTCCCCAATTCTAGGTTCCCCACCCTTGTTTGAGAGCTTTACTGTATGTGCTTTCTTCTATTAACAACAATAATTGCTCCTGTTGCCTCCAGTTTGGAGTATGAATGTACTTCTAACCAGCATAAGCATAGAGCAGTGAATAGAGTTGGGAAACTAAGCCCTCCTCTCTTTCCCCCTCAATTTGCAAAAGAGCTTATCCTAAGGGGTAATAAATAACTGACATTGGGAGGGTTTTTTGAAGACAGATTTGACTTGAGTGCTGATATCGAGGGGAAATGCTGAGACAATTAGGATCATCTAATTGTTTGTTGTTAAACTCTTGCCAGTTAATGATTCAGTCCAATTAAAAAAAGAAAAGAACAGTAAATAAGAAAAACAAAGCAAGGCTTACAAATGCAAGAAGATTATGTTCTTAAGAATTTGGAAGAATGGCTAATTATACTGTTTCCTGTTCTTAGACCCTCTTTGACACAAGAATGAGAAGGTGCATAAAGCATTTCAAGTGTTTTGTTCCATAATAATTAATTTGTGTGAATAAACATCACAACAGAAGTGGAAAATGGCCAATAATTAATCCACTCTTCTCAATTAATATTTTTGTGCAAACACAAAGTACAGTTGAATATATTTTTCTAACAATCTTACCTTCTGGATCACCACAATTTAGTAATTAAAAATTACATTGTTCCATGATGTCCCATTGTTCCACTGCTCTATGCAGAGGTTGCCAATATTGTCATAAATATGTGCCTTGTAGTCCTTCCCATTGCATGAACTTGGGGCATATATCAATATGTAATTTAGTCCTGATTGTCAGTCATTAAACCTTCCACTTTTTTCCAGCCACCAAAAACCAATCTGAATATGACTTTCATCACTTCCAAAGGATGCACAGGGTGAATGGAACGTTTTCCATTTTGCTGATGCAACTTCACTTTTCCAAGCCTATGAGGGATTCAAAATACACAATCTCCTTTTGACTGGTTTCCTTTCTGTTAGATGTTCTTCTAAATTTCTCCAAATTATGATTCCATGAAGAAAGTTGTGTGTGTGTGTGTGTGTGTGCGCGCGCGCGCTTTGATAATGTGTGTGAGGAAGGAGATGCAAAATATCTAAAAATCACATAATAATAATAATAATAATAATAATAATAATAATAATAATAATTTATTTGTACCCCGCCCATCTGGCTGGGTCTCCCCGGCCACTCTGGGCAGCTTCCAACAAATATTAAAATACATTAAAATATCACAGATTAAAAACTTCCCTAAACTGGGTTGCCTTCAGGTATTTTCTGAATGTCAGGTAGTTGTTTATCTCCTTGACCTCTGATGGGAGGGCGTTCCACAGGGCGGGCGCCACTCCCGAGAAGGCCCTCTGCCTGGTTACCTGTAGCTTTGCTTCTCACAGTGAGGGAATCACCAGTAGGCCCTCGACACTGTTGTTTTATATATTTAAGAATCAAATATATAAAAACAACTTAAAGCAGCTGGAGGAGGATGAGAGGACAGAAGATGAAGAAGGAGTTGTGAGTGGAGTGAATAATCAATCAACACAGTCTTCTTCTTTGCCTTTCTCTCTCCCCCCTTGCCCTTTCAAAAGGTTTTGGAGGGGGCACTGCAGCAGTGTGTTGGTGGCACTCCCTGTGATCTTCAGGGCTACCTCATTCCAGATTCATAGAACACTATGTCACAGTGGAGCATCCTTTAATGTGCATGGTGGGGGGTATGATTGTGACCATTGCTCTATTGGGGGCACTCATGTTCCAGGCAATGCACCTAGAAGGATTCGAAGTCATAACATAGTGTCATAGATGCATTGTGGTGGTCAGCTTTCCAGGGTCTTAGGGAGATATGACTTTTCTATCACTGGCTTGCTGATCCATTCACTGAAGATCACTAGAAGCACTTTGCCATAGTTGTATTATTATTATTATTATTAGAAAATTCACTGCTGAGTTGATACTGAATGACTTAGGATCCCTTTTCCAAACGAAAAGGCTTCTCTATTGAACCTTAGAACTCTGTCTAGGCCACATCCCTCACTGGTCCAGTTCTACCACTTCTTTGCCTGCTCTTGCCTGCCTCATATGTGTCCATGAACTGCAATAATACCTCTCATTTGCCTGGGGAGGGATGTGTGTGTGCTGTTGTGATTGAAGAGTTTTGCCACATTCACTAGTGGAATGTTATCCATGAGAGAATATAGCTTTCAGGCTGGGGGGGGGGGGAGATTATTTATCCCTACTTTAAAGAACTACATCAGTCCACCCTAAGAATACAGACTTCTCCACCCATCTTTCACCTCCCCCAAACTAGAATGTACAAAAAAAAGTTCCTTATGGAACTTTTGGTATGCCCCTGGAAATCATCTCATCTCTAATTTCTACACATGGGGTGTTGTCAAAACGTTTCTACTATCAATGGAATTGGAGGCAGAAAACATGTGCCCATATCTTCAAGTGTGGCTTTTTTTTGCATTAAAAATAAAGTTAAGGCAAAAAAACAAAACAAAAAACCCACCACTTTCTCTCTCACTCTCTGACTGACAGGTGCATGATTACCACTGTGTTACCATAGTAATGCACTTTTCAGATATTGTACCTACAAAAAGCCAAACTCACTGAGACAATTTGAATGCCTAGACTAGAGCTATCTTGGCAAATGATATCAATACTCCAGTTTCCCACACCTGAATAGCGAGCAAGTTTTTTTTTTTTTTTTTTTGCTTCAAATCATTTACTTAATGTAGTTTCTCTAGTATACCTGTTTTGAGTTTAATTTTTGAGTTAATTTTTCAGCAATAGCTATGGACCTGATTTGACTATACCATATATCCTTATTTAGCCTCTCTAAATATTTCCATCCTGGCAAAGAAAAAAAGATCAATACTTTAGCCAAACTATCTTCATTTAGCGCAACCTAATGAGGGGTTCAGTATGAATTCTTGCTATTAAATAAATTTTCAGGAACACCAGCTCCCAAAAAGCTGTCACTGAATGACAGTACAGCCATATGTTGAAATGTGTGCCTTCATTTTTTTTTCCACTGCCAAGATTTTGGGGAGATTGGAGTTTATATTTGATGAGGTCACTGCTGAATTATACACCAGCTATAGTTTCCAAACCATATTCAGAGGCAGGCCCACATATGACACACGGCAGTAATCCAACCTAGAGGTTACCAGAGCATAGAAAACAGTAGTTAGTGTCCCTGTCCAGGTAGGGGTGCAACCAAAGCTGATGGAGGGCACTCTTCACCACCAAGGCCACCTGAGCAACAGCAATGAATCCAGAAGTACCCCCAAGCTGTATACTGGATTTTTCAGAGGGAATGTAACCCCATCAATAGCAGACAACTTCCCATCCATCTGGTCTAGGGAACCATCCACTAAGAGTGCCTCAGTCTTATCTAGATTGAACTTCAGTCTGTTGGTTCTCATCATCCATTATTGAGGTAAGACAACAGTCTGGCACATTAACTGCCACACCTGCAGATGTACAGGAGATAATAAGTGATTAGAGACCAATGCTATATGAATCAGCCTTGTAGCAAACAGCTTGTCAGATTATTTGTTTGCCTTGTCCTGGATAGTCACAGCTTTCTAGAGTCTCAGGCTGACAGGTCCTTTCCACCAATTTCTTCTTAAGGCAATTACTGTATCTGAAGATGTCATGGATTGAACTTGAACCCTACTCCTCAAAAGTTTGAACTCCACCATGGAGCCATGGAATATTTCTGCCAAAGGAAATAAAATGGACTTTTCAACATATATATGAAGCCACTGGGAGAGATCATCAGGGGGTTTCGGCTGGGTCTTTATCAGTATGCAGATGACACCCAACTCTACATCTCTTTTAAATCAGAATCAGTGAAGGCGGTGAATGTCCTGTGTGAGTATCTGGAGGCGGTTGGAGGATAGATAGCAGCTAACAGGTTGAAGTTGAATCCTGACAAAACAGAAGTACTGTTTTTGAGGGATGGGGGTGGGGGACTCCCTGGTCCTGAATAGGGTAACTGTACCCCTATTCAGGGTACAGTTGTACCCTGAATAGGGGTACAGTTGTGCAGCCTGGGATACAAGGACCAGGGGTACAAGGACCAGGTGTGCAGCCTGGGAGTCATTTTGGACTCACAGCTGTCCATGGAGGCGCAGGTTAATTCTGTGTCCAGGGCAGCTGTCTACCAGCTACATCTGGTATGCAGGCTGAGACCCTACCTGCCCGCGGACTGTCTCACCAGCGTGGTGCATGCTGTAGTTATCTCCTGCTTGGACTACTGCAATACGCTCTCCGTGGGGCTACCTTTGAAGGTGACCCGGAAACTTCAATTAATCCAGAATGCGGCAGCTAGACTTGTGACTGGGAGTAGCCACCAGGACCATATAACACCGGTCTTGAGAGAGCTGCATTGGCTCCCAGTACGTTTCCAAGCACAATTCAAAGTGTTGGTGCTGACCTTTAAAGCCCTAAACAGCCTCGGTCCTGTATATTTGAAGGAGTGTCTCCACCCTCATCATTCAGTATGGACACAGAGATCCAGCACCAAGGGCCTTCTGGCATTCCCTCACTGTGACAAGTGAAGCTAAAGGGAACCAGGCAGAGGGTCTTCTTGGCAATGGTGCCCACCCCGTGGATTGCCCTCCCATCAGATGTCAAGGATGAGTAATTATATAACATTTAGGAGATTAGGCAGCACTGTATAGGGAAGCTTTTTAAGGTTTAATGTTTTATTATGTTTTTATATGTGCTGGAAGCTGCCCAGAGTGGCTGGGCAACCCAGTCAGATGGGCAGGGTACAAATAATATATTACTACTACTACTACTACTACTACTACTACTGCCTTATTTATGTGGATGGAAAAGCAAAGGGTTTCTGTTGTTGTTGTTGTTGTTGTTGTTGTTAAATACTGGTTGGTTTGCAGAAATGCTATCGAAACAATAGAAAAGGAATAAGCCATTAAAATGCAAAAACACCCCATTTAAAAATATATTGCATGTCGAGGTTACCGTCCCAGCTCCCCCCAGTAATTCAGTCAGGACACGTTATTTTTGGTTTGGGTTTTTGGCATAATTTTGGCCACAACTTTATTTAAATACAGCCAATGTGAGTGGTTGCTTAGGCATTGGAATGCGACTACTGTCCCCCCAGCCATGGGACAGCTGACATTCGCTTTTGAGGGCGAAGCCAGAAAAGGGTAAACACCTAAGGAAGAAGCGGAGTCGGGCAACGACCCAGGCCTCTCCCCCAAATGCTCCCTAGGACTCCGCTTGGCCCAAGCCTCCCACCACTTGAGGTGGGTATGGACAAAAGCAGAAAGAGTCCCTGGATTCTTTTAACAGAATACCCTTATTTGCAGGGGTAGGCCCATCCAATTGCCTACCCCTGCCCCACGCATTCAGAGGCAGGCACAGCCTAACCATACCTCTGAAGCGATACTAGGGGCAGGCACAGCCTATCCTGGCCCCTAGTGCAAGCAAATTTATGACCAATGCCTAACCGCCAACCTTACAAGTTGTGACGATTTGCTACGCAGTAGGCAAAACCAGTGACAAAAGCCAATCAGCCACCGGATAAATTCCTACCAGGCTCCCGCTCCAAAGCAGACAACCCCGTGACAGGCATAGCAAGGTCAAGCAGCAAAGCGCCGTTCCCAAATTAGGGAGGGCGGGCGGGAGATCCGTTGCACACCGCAAAAGTGAAACCAAAGTTTCACAAACTTAGGTTTTAAAGGCAAGAACTGTCAATCAAGCAACTAGCAACATGCTAAACTCCCCAGCAACTTGCCTTAACCAATCCTAGCTGTGGCCAGCACAAAAACCCCCTCCCATCAACTTGGAGCTGCTCCTTTAACCCTTCTGCAACCCGTGCTCTCTTCAATGGGAGAACACGCTTTGCATGTCGAGGTTACCGTCCCAGCTCCCCCCAGTAATTCAGTCAGGACACGTTATTTTTGGTTTGGGTTTTTGGCATAATTTTGGCCACAACTTTATTTAAATACAGCCAATGTGAGTGGTTGCTTAGGCATTGGAATGCGACTACTGTCCCCCCAGCCATGGGACAGCTGACATTCGCTTTTGAGGGCGAAGCCAGAAAAGGGTAAACACCTAAGGAAGAAGCGGAGTCGGGCAACGACCCAGGCCTCTCCCCCAAATGCTCCCTAGGACTCCGCTTGGCCCAAGCCTCCCACCACTTGAGGTGGGTATGGACAAAAGCAGAAAGAGTCCCTGGATTCTTTTAACAGAATACCCTTATTTGCAGGGGTAGGCCCATCCAATTGCCTACCCCTGCCCCACGCATTCAGAGGCAGGCACAGCCTAACCATACCTCTGAAGCGATACTAGGGGCAGGCACAGCCTATCCTGGCCCCTAGTGCAAGCAAATTTATGACCAATGCCTAACCGCCACACGAGCTACCCCAAGCTCGCCGCCAACCGCTCACAGCCCCAATCCGACCTTTAATCCCTCCGCAATATCTTCCAGCCAGATATCACTCCAACGGGAAGAAAGGTGGACTCCATCAGCCCGATAAAGCTGAACTGCCCTGGCAGAAATCCTCAGGTGCCTAATAATGGACCCACCCAGCTCCAGGACTTTAGAGGAAGCAACCAATTAATGCATTTTCTGGAATTTCGGTACCCACCGGGCGGAGGCTGCCTTGCCATTCCCGCCTCTGCCACCAATGCGATCAGAAAAGCTTAGACCCATGCACCAGCGACATTAATTCCCCCAGATCCCTCTGAATTGTGGAACGTAATGGAAGACAGTCCATGATCGGCAAATCATTTCCCCCCAAGTGCACCACTATTGCCTCAGGCCGACCATCCCAACTCCAGCGGTGCCGAATCAACGGTAAAAGTTCGCCCCACTGCAATCCATGCCTGGCTAACCATGACACCTGCACGTGATGGGGAAAGCCGAGCCCGGCACCGAGCCCAGACTCCAAAGCTCGGGCGCCATCCCAATGGACAATGCTGTGTCCCACAATCCAGATCCGGGTAGCCGCTACACCTGAGGGGTCAAACAGAAAAATATAAGTACCACAATAACGCTTCCTCACATAGCCCTTATAGGCGTCAGAGTTCCACTGCCCCATGTTCCTGATTCTGTCAATCCCCAATGAGCGGCTGTAGATGCCGCCCCAATACGGAAAGATCGGGGGGCAAAATGGACGCCACGACCCCACAGGCTGTGATCGCCGTACGCATCACCCAGGAAAACAGCTGCCGCGTCAAGGGGAGCCCATTGGCATGGATCAACAAAGGGCTATCGCCTGCAGGTTTAACTGCCAAATTTTTTAGACATGTCCCACGCTGGACGCGGCCCCACTAGCCCGATGGCCGGCAGGGAGACGGCCGTCCCCCTCCTCAGCTGGCCTGTTGCAGAGCTCCACATGGCCAGGGTAACCTCTGAAACAGATAAGTCGACGGCCTGATAAAACAAGCCCCTGGTAAGCCCGGCCTCCGAGGTTTCCAAACCACCTCGCCAATCCGCAGTGCGCCAAAATGCAACAGGAAAGGCCGCTGAAAAAAGTCTGGCCTCGAAACGTGACCAACAATGGAATGCAACCTAGAACACAGGTTGGTCAGCAGCTCAAAGGAAATGAGCCACCTAGCAGCTGCTTGGGGAGTGCGGAGCCTACCCCAACCTTCCAAAGCCTTGCGAATCGACAGATTCTGCGCAGGATCTGTGTCGAAAAGGGGCCTTACAGAAAAGGAAATGGCGGCCAACTGCAGCTTAAGTGGTCTTGGCAGCCCTCCCCCATTGGAAAAAGTGCGCAAGGTACCGCAGCACCTGGGACAATGGGGATGTAGTTCCACCCCCACAGCCACAGACTCCCGGTGAACTGCCAGGAAGTCTCTCCAGGCTTTATCATAAGACCTAAGGGTGTCCAGCGAAACAGCCACCGCTACTCCCTGCCCAAGTACATGCTGCCAATATTCCACCGGTGCACTGGAAAGGGGTTCCGGGAGAGGCTGAGCGTTCTGTGTAAGACCTGAATTGCTCGATCTGAAAATGGGAAAGGGCGACAGCCACCTCGTTAGTAACCCCCGGCCCAAAGCGAGCCGAAACCAATGTTGAAATGCAAACCGTGGAGCACAAATGGCTGAAGCAGGGCTGCTACCCGAGGCGAGCGGGAGGACTGTGTGACCAGAATGGGCACCACCGCCTGGTTGACCGTCCAGAAACACAGACGGCGGTCCTTGAAGTCCTCGACCCAAATATAGACTGCTATAGGGAAAAAACTCCAGAAAATTAATCCTGTGTGCCGGCCTCCCTTTGCTAGGTGTGCGGCCAATGTCGTGCCACCAAAGCCCATTTCAATAGAGGCCGAAGCTTAGCGACCCCGCTGCGTCCGAATGAACTAAAGGCCGATGTGCAGGTTCCCTACGACCTGCCACCATAACCACCAATTGAAATCCTCCAGAAATTGCAACCAAACCTGCAGGTTTGCCTTCCCTCTCTAGGCAGCCGTTGCCCATGATGCGTGTGCAATGGGAGGAGGTCCTGCATAACCTTCTGCAAGGCAACTAATTTATCTTCAGGCGAACGAGACGTTTGCGATACTATAACCCATTGGATACCCCAGTGAGTTAGCTAGGTGGAAGGGCCCTCCGTCTTCCCGCAGCCAGGGAAACGCTCAATTCCTCCGACAGGGCCGTGAAGGCCCACATCAAGGTCAAACAGTCGCCTGTATCGTCTGATGAGACCAGCAGGAAGTCAACGAGATAATGGGTGACCCCCCATAAGGCTAGTGTAAAAGTGGAGGGCCCAATCAAGGAATGTGCTGAAGCACTCAAAGGCTGCCCGTAGGCATTGCCTAGTCAAAATAATATGGCCCATCAAAGCGGAACCCCAGGAGCCAGAAGTCCTGGGGATGAATGGGCAACAGCCGAAATGCTGACTCAATGTCGCATTTGGCTAACAAAGCCCCCGGGCCAAATCTCCTGATTAATTTTATGGCGTAATCTAAATCGGACGAAGCAGCACTTGCTTCAGAGTAAGTATTACAAGTTAACTTCCTTCAGGCAGACAGCATCTGCATAGGCAAGCGGTATATTTGGGCAACGATATCCATCTGGATCCCTAAATACGTTAAAAGGGAAATAATATGGCCCTCCGACTAATCCGCTGCCACAAGGACGCCCAGCTCCTCAGTGAGGGAATATTTGACATTTGATAAGCTTAATCACCTGAATCCAGGGACTCCTATGTCATGAAATAAAATGCGGGATAGCCTCTGAGTTGCAATTAATTATGTATCATACAGAAATCACATGGGGCTTCCTTAGGGACAATCCCCCATGGGGATAACTGCAAGTCAGGAATAAAGGGGGAATCAAAAGGAGTCCCGCCATAAGTCTCAATGCAAACTCCTACCATCACCCTTTTTACTGGCTACCACAGGTAGCACTCTAACCGACTTTTGAATTGCTGTATTCCGGGCCACCAGCTGGCTGTGGGCCCCCTTCACCACCACAAGATGGGAGGGTGTCTGCCTATACCACAAGCAGCACAAAAAAGTGCATCCATTTGCAGGAGGATGGAATTAACGATCAAGAATGGACAAGCAGGGAGGGAGCCTGAGAGTCGTATTGGGCAAACTACCATGAAATGCAACAGTTGGTTCACCATCCCATTAGAACCACGCCAGAGCCTGCTTAGCACTGCAAGCTTGCAAGCATTTTTTTCTTTTTCTTTTTGCTGCATCACCAAGAGGTGCTCCCATCCTGGCAAACTGCCCCCTGGACACCTCGAGGTACCTGTGAGAGGCCGTTGATGAAGAAGAATCATCGCCTTGACTCCTTATGGTCTACTTTTGGAACGTCTCTTGTGGCAACGCTTTCCGCCTGAAGACGTTCTTGCTGGAACTGACAGGCTGACCTCCACAGAGGACTCAGGCGCAGGATCCTGCCGCAAAGCACCTGGGAGAGGCTGAGGAAAGGAATAGGTGAGATACCAACCCCAGAAGAAAGCCTGTGTAAGAACTGAGAATACTTCCTGGAATGGGAAGGGGCCTTTTGCTGCCCCCTGCTGCTAGCTGCCCGCTGAGCTGATGCTCCCACCACTCGTACTGGGGCCTGTGGAAAGAAAGGAACTGGACTCCGTGAAAATTGGGAATCAGCAATTAAAAACCCCCGATTCCGGGAGCTCCTCCCCTTCCTCACTGGATGCCGACGTAGCAGGAGATTAAGCCCCAATTGGGGGTGGTGGCCCTGCTTGTGCACTGGTTTGACGGGCGGAGCGTTGAAGGGGACCATCCAACCCGGATGCAAAGCAGGCCAACACTTCTGGATCACCATCCAAACTTGCATGAAGGATTTAAATACGGCCCCCAGCACAACTAGGATTGGGCGAACGAAGTGACTGGGATGGCTCCTTAATAGCCCTCTTTGCTGGGATAGAGGAAGCAGGCTGCGCAGAAGGCTTCTTTGGAGCCATTCTAGCTGCATACAGATAAAAGGAATCAGGCAAAACTATCACAGACCAAGCTGCTGAACCATTAAACCCCTGGCAATCAGATCCTGTGTGAATTGCCTTGTATATTCAAATTTATTTATGGAACAATAAGCCTCTCCCCCAACCACTAAGGCTGTGGTGGTTAAACAGCCCAGTTGATTGCTGTATTCCACTGGACCACTAGGCCTATTAAGGCAAAGCCCTTTTCCAGTGAACTAACAGACGAGAGGTGACCTGCCGCCTGTCTAGGTACCCCTGCATGCCCTTCTTAGAGAGAGGCACCCCCTCGGAACCCATAGTTCTTTCTTTTGGGGGGTGGGGTATCAATAATATCACAAATGGGCTTCCCTCAGGCAGGGGATATAGAAACATGAATAAGCTGCACCAACAGGGTAAAGAACAATTTCTACCCATGGGCTGAGGGGCTGCTGAATGAAAGACAGCAACATTGCAGCTGACATTAAGGGTTGGAGGTAATATGACAGCACACAGAGTGTGACAGTGACTGGGAGATTGGGGGGAGCAGGGCTCACTCAATCTCACTGTAAACATGTGGTACAGTGACAATAAGTATGTCTATTTCTATTCCACCTACCCCATAATAGAATAGCCCCAGTAAGGAATACCAAGAAAAAATAGACATCTAAAATCGTGAGCGTCACTATCAGGGCAAAACATAACTGAAGGCAATAAACTTGCTCAGAAACAGGATAGCTCAAGAGCATACACAGAATGCTCATAGACATTTGAGGCACAGATAGTCACTGGCTCCACTCTGTCTGCCTCAGCAATGCATTAGCAACAAGCTACTGAGCCTGCAAACAGATACATTTCTATAGAGAAAATGAGTCACATGTCACAGAGACTCAGCCACATCTGCTAACAGTGGAAGGCTTAGGCTTGATGCAGGCCGAGTAGGCCTCACTGATTCCACTCTAAGGATCTTTGTCATGATGAGGCCAACACAAAATAAAAAAGAAGCAGCCCAAAACAGTGGCAACATCAAAACGCTAGGAAAGCACCCTTGCAATAGCAACAGCTGCAGTATTAAAAGAACCTCACCACAATGTTCCTGCCCAAGGCTAGATAAAATACAGCCAACAGCGCTGCACACCCCCAAATAAAGGCAGCCATCAGGGATACTAATGAAGTGATTCCAGCCAAATAGGAATAGCCCTGACCAAACCCCACCATTATAAAATGTGGGAAAGGGGGGGGGGAAACATTTTGTGTGAAGGAAAGTCCCAAATGGGGGCTCTCACTATTGGGAAGGATTACGCATGGGCAACATTCCCAGGGACAGGGGGAATCTTCCAAAGGTGCAGGGGTAAGGGCCCAAACAGGCCCCTAGTGTGGCAAAGCCCCTGCCAGGGTGGGGTGGGAAATCAAACAGGGAAAAAAGGGGGGAATTAAAGTAATTAAGGGATTGGAGAGGAGTGGAAGGAAGGGGAAAATGAAGAAATTTAACCAGACAATGAGAAGATCACTCCACTGTCCTCCAGGTGGTCCGAGTGTTCTAGGAGATCCGTTGCACACCGCAAAAGTGAAACCAAAGTTTCACAAACTTAGGTTTTAAAGGCAAGAACTGTCAATCAAGCAACTAGCAACATGCTAAACTCCCCAGCAACTTGCCTTAACCAATCCTAGCTGTGGCCAGCACAAAAACCCCCTCCCATCAACTTGGAGCTGCTCCTTTAACCCTTCTGCAACCCGTGCTCTCTTCAATGGGAGAACACGCTTTATCAATCCATCACTAAAACATAGCAGCGGGGGTGGGGGTGATGATGAAAACTTTAAAGTCAGAATGAATAAAAGTATCTTCAGAAAGTTTGGCAGATATTTCAAGTGTTTGGGATCAAAGCCATTCAGGGTTTTATATGTTAACATCAAAAAATTGAATTGGTCCTGAGAACAGACTGGCAGCCACAGTAGTTGGTGCAGGATTGCTAGATAACTGACTTGTTAAAGAGGTTAAAAGTAGGTTCAGAACCTCAACCATGGCAGTAGGGTACATCTCTATGACCTGGGTAATCTACCTTGAATGGACGTAGTCATGTAATTGGTCTGAAATACCCATGTAATTGGTCTGAAGTGCTCTGATTTGAAGTATGCCATCCTCTTAAAACTCTCCCACCCCACCCCCTTTGTCTACATCTCACATTTTGTGACAAAGTATATTTGGCACAGACAGTTGTGTGAAACATCCTGACATCTGACAGTGACGCTGCTTTTGCTCCATTTAAGCTGGCAGTCTACAATTTTGATTCATGTATTTCAATATGAAATAGCAGCTCCATTTGAGCCATGCCTGTCAGATGGGGCACAGTTTTCAGAAGTTGCCTTCAGAAAGATTGAAATGACATTGGTTGGTTATTTCAAGCTGCCCTCTCAGTCAATGCATTTGCTGAAGAGATACAGAATAATTTGTCTCCTCCCCCAATCATCAGTCTCTCATCTCTTTCCCCCCTTTTATCCCTCCCCTTATTTTTTCTTTGCTGTGAAAGTAGAAGACAATTCTTAATGTCTTTCACTTGACAGATTTCCAGCTGCCCAATTTCTAAAAAGTCTTCTTTTTTGTTGTGAAACTGCAAGAGAATTCTTAATGTCCTCACTCAATAGGTTTCCAGCTCTCCAAATTCTGAGGATGTCTTCAACCTTTCATCACTGCTTTTGTCAAGTTGGCATTTGAAACAAGTGTAAAAATTGCTGAGTATTGGTATTAGCTGGCATTAATGAAGGGCAAATATCCAGCTTGTAAGTGATCTTCGCACATGGTGATGGTGAGAGGGGTCTTCCTTCTTTCCTTTGAACATCTCTCAAACTAGTTTATTTCAGCTTTTCTTGTACTGGGGATGAATGGACTTTATACCAGGGAGGGGAAAGTTGTGACTCTTCCTATTTCATCGGGCTTCAGATCACATCAATCCCAGCTGGCCAATGGTCAGGAATGACAAGAGTTGTATTCCATATGTTAAGGGCTACAACTTCTCTGCCCTTGATCTATTTCTGTAAGTATAAAAAGCAGTAGTGTGCATTGAACTGCACCCACACTACATTTCTAGCCTGCAGCAATCAATTAGAACATCTGCATAGATTCTTGTGTGCCCATCTCTGGGCAATGTGTGCACCCATCTTCCTGGTGTGCAGCTCACACAATCTGGTTTTATAGTGTGGATAAAGTAGAATCTCCCCTCTCCTTGTTTCATAATAATAGTAGTTGGAGTCATCCAGTGAAATTGCCTAGGACATTCAGGACAGACAAAAGAAAGTACTTGCTTATATAAGGCAAATGTAATATATGGAGCTTGCTGCCATAAGATGTGGTGATGATCACTAGCTTGGAGACTTTAAATATAGTTTCCTTGGCTTCCACTCCAAACACATTGGCAGAGGCTTTTACTTGTATAAAAACAGATCTATATTCAGTCAAAGTAATGATCCAAGCACAGAAGCAAGCATGGACTGATGGAAGCCTCAGACTTCTGACTAGGTGATGAGTGGGCAGGACTAACTAGCCTAAGAAGAAGATTCAAGAGCACAGTTGGTGCTCATGGAATGCCAATAGACTAAGTAATTTAGTAAAAAGAAAACGGGTTTGGAATGTGTTAAAGCAAAAGTCCCTGGATTTTATTTCATTACAGGAAACACATATTTTTTTTAAAAAAATGAAACTTACAATATTTTTACATGTATAAGACTAGGTTTCCCCCTAAAAAAAATAATGTCGAAAATTAGGGGGTGTCTTATACTCTGGGCCATCTTCCCCCATTTTCTTAAATCTGAGTCCCCCAAAATAGGGAGTGTCTTATACATGGGAGTATTTTATAGACAGAAAAATATGGTAGATCTCCAAAGAATCTTGGTATTCAGCTGCAGGCAACTCTAAGGCAAGGGGAGCGCTGTGTGGATTTCCCCACATGCCCAATTCAAAGATGTGCTTTGAGACCCAAAGGGATGTTATATTGCATGGACAGGCGGAGTCCCCCAAACCCTAGGCGACCCCCGAGCGGAATAATGACACAAGACAATGTGCTATGGGATTAAAATTGGCCACAACTTTATTAAGATTCAGATGTAGGGAGAACTTGGCTCAGGCATTGGGTGTTTATCCTTCCCAACCCCTAGCCGGGGTCAGGAAAATGTCAGGGTTATCCAGAATGTGTTGGGATTCGGCTGGCTTTGAAGACTGCTGCTTCTCAGGTAAGCTACACACTCTATTGTGTGGGCTGGGTAGTCCCTCCCCTTACCTGGCCAATCCCATGGCAACGCCTCCCCCAGGTGGGATTGGACAGTTAACTGGGTAGGCAGAGACCCCTGGTATCCCTTCTGGGGGAAAGCAAAGGCAGTCCGAACTACAAGGTGTCGACCAGGAATTCAGGGGGCTGTGCGCGACCACACAAACGCCGCAATCCATTTGATGTGGGGAGTGGTCATTCTTTAAAAAGTGGTGGGGAAAATAACTTTGGGATCAATTTATAGACCAAACATGGGGCAAAAGGAAATCCTTAGCTCTGTGTTGAATAAAGAAGGCAAAATAACATTGAGGAGAATTTGTACTGGGACATGTATCCAAAAGAGATAGAAGAGGGAAAATAATGCATACAAATGCACACAACCTAGGTAATTTAGAATAACTCTTGAGTCAATATATACTAATAGATTCATGGCATTTGTTACATGCAACAGAAAATGATTTTAGGGTGGTTGTCCCCCCCCTTCAAATTGCTATGGCTCATAAAGCAGAAAAGATTATATAATATTCTCCCCTGATCTTTTAGCAAATTCCAATGGGACCTATAATTGTTTCTTATCATAGCACGCTACATATTATGCTATAAATGCAGCCAGAGACCAGAAATAAACCTATGTGGAATCTCAATCTCCTACTTCCACAACTAAAAGATATGTTAGAGAATATTAAAATAAAAATTGAGGAGTTCTATGTACATAATGATCCTTCACAGTTTTCAGAAGCCCTATTATGGGACACTTTAAAAGCTTCCATATGAGGATAATTTATTAGGGTGAATAATCATTTGGAAAAAGGAAAGAAGCAGAAAGAAGGATCTATTACAGACACATATAATGAAGCTAGAACAAGGAAACAAGGAGAATAAGCTAAACAGAACAAGGCAGAACTTCAAGCACTAGCGATAGGGATTGTTTTTATAGCTATGCAATATTTGAACAAAAATATCATAATCTAATGACATCTTGCACATGAGCAGGTTGTTTAACAGCGTTTTTACAGAGGCATTAGTTCTGAGATCCTGGAAATAGTCTAGAATACTGTTAATACTGAAACCAGTTGAAGATTCAGAGACTCAAGAATCACATAAGACCCATTTTACTCATTGGGCAGGATGCTAAAATATTTACTGGTATCTTAGCTAATAGGCAGCAAATATATTACCTAGTATAATTCATGTGGATCAAGCAGGTTTTGTTAAGCATAAACATATAGCAGACAGTGGCAGAGCATATGCCCGCGCTGCCTAGGACAGGTGCGCTCCTGAGGGGGGCGTGGCACGGAGGGTGCCCTCCCAGGTGCGGGATAGCTGCTTGGGTGCCCAGAGTGATGTGCGTGCCCAGGGGCAGAGCGAGCCGCCCACGTGGCTATTCGGCACACCGCCCACCCGCAACTCCTTTCCCCAAGCTGTCAAAATGAAGGGAGAAGGGGGGAATGCCGCCGGCAAAGTGGCGCAGCTCCCCCCCTTACCCAGACGACTTGGGGTAGGCTTGAGAGTTGCGGGCGGCGCACCGAATGTCATCCCCCTCAGTGAGGGCACCCAGGGCGGTCCGCCCCCTTCCTACGCCCCTGATAGCAGATCCCATACATAAGATGCTGAATGCAGTTAATTATGGAAAACTGTTGAGGAAACCATGTGTGACTGCTTCATTAGATCATAGAATCATAGAATCATAGATGCCATAAAGCTTTTGATGGAATACATTGGAATTAAAATGAACATGGTTTTATATTATTACATCATGTATATACTAAGAGCAAGGCAGGAGTTAGGGTTAATGGGCTTCTTCTACATTTTATTTACATAGAGGTACAATGCAACCTCTAGGTAACACAACCTCTTTCACTGCTACTTTTTTGTTAGCAGCTGAACCACTTGAAAACATATATAGCTTAAAATGTTATTTGCACATTTTACTACATAGCTTTCCTTCATAGAGAGCTAGATGCATACTTTTTTAAAAAAAGAAATGAAAGATCAGAATCTGAGGACCCTTGACAGAATTGGGAAATTGTGCCAATTGCACCATTACATGAGACCGTGCTCCCTCATAAAAACTGCTGATTCTAAAGCAGACTATAGTGGACTCGTTATCTGATCTGGTTGATGATTTGCCCAGATTGCATCAAGTGACTCCACTTTGGAATCTGAGTTCTGTGAATCCTTCCTCAGTTCTTAATTCCAAATGCACTTGTGGCAGGAATCAGCTCCACTCCTACCAAATATTACGGTATGTCCTAAATAAATTTTAGCTGCAAGAGACCATTCTACTACTGAAATTTTATTAAAGCAGAAGATATTTGGAAGGAGATATAAGAAATGAGATTGGGTCTGAGAAGTCCCCAAGAAAGGTTTTTGAATATTAAAGTTTTCCTATATTGTTACTGAAAGAAGTTGGAATTAAAGCATCTACGTCTACATCAAAGCATGTAAGCCTGAACAAGTATCATGGAATGCTTCAGATTTTCACCTCTTTCATCGCCTGCCTTTGAAACAAAGCTATTTTGAAGTATAAAACAGGTGTGTTGTCTTTGTAACACACCAATTAAAAGGAATTTCGTTCATTAAAAGGAAGCTATGAAACAAAATATCTGAGACAAAAGCAGGCAAAATGTGATTTTTTAAAAAATGCATTCAGGGGGAGAAAAGGGGAACAGAAGTGATGATGTGATAAGAGATGGCATGGTGCTGGCAGAAGCAAGGAAACTTCTTGTATTAACCAAATTAAATATTAGTGAATGAATTCTGGGAGTGAACTTGTTATCACTGGAACACTTGTAACAGTCCAAGTTCGGTAAGTGAAGTAGAACAGCAGTCTGCCCGGAGGGATGAGGTAGTAGAATACAAAATGAAGGGGCAACAGCTGGGCCAGCCGAAGGCCTTTGGGACCTGAAGCAAACCACAAAATAGTGCCCTCCCCTCCAGGGAAAAGGGGGTGAGTGAAGATTGACATAAGGAACTGGGGTCGGGAATAAAGATCTACATTGAAAACAAGGGTGAGAAAGGACCAGCGGTGCCTCCTATTCACCAAGAGGGTACTGTAGAGGTGGTACTGGGGGTGGGCTGCCAAGGTGGTGGCAGATCCAGCCTCCAATGAGTCTGCTGCAGTCACTGATACCATGGCGGCAGCAGGCGTTGCATTCCTTTGGAGGCTGGATCTGCTGCTTCTACAGATCCTGCCACCCAAAGTACTTGCCTCACCTTGCCTCATGGGTGAGTCAGCGCTGGGCAAGGCATACTGTGAAGTCAAGGTACACAGGCTGAGCAGAAGGCTGGACCACCCATTGCAAGCCTGAATTCCTCCTCCAATTTTCTAACAATATCTCCCCCTGCTGCATGAAGGAGAACTTGGGATGGAATTTTGCAACTTAACTTTGTAAGTAAGATAGCTGAGATTTATCCCATTTCTTTTCTGTTTTTATGGAAAAACATTGAGCTGGTTCCTGCCAGTTGCACTTCCTAGAATGCCCTCGGAACAGCATGATGCAACATCACTCTCTCCCAAGACGTTCCATGAACTGCAGGCATCTGAAAGCTGGAGAGAAAGCTCAGTGGTCCCTTGAGTGGTATAGGGTAGGGATGAAGGAAAGATCTATTATAAATGGATTTTTGCATGAAATTTGGTAGCTCTGGCGCAGTTGACTTTGCCTGCATCAGACTGCTTCTTGCATCACATACATGGCCACTTCTGCTTTGCCTTTTTTTCTATTCTTTTTTAAAGTCCAACCAGTTATATGCAAAATTATCCAAAAATGGTTATTATAACTTGACCCAATAATCCATCCCCCTCCTTCCACACTTGCAAACAAATCTTACTATAGTCAATCAAAGGCAAACAAGCCAGGGCTGGATTTAGGTTTGATGAGACCCTAAGCTACTGAAGGTAATGGGGCCCTTTATATGTCCAGCTGTTTTTTTGTGTTGAATATATGCTATATGGTAATTTATGGACCTAATAGCTATCTAACCAGTGATATTTTAGGGAGCAGGCTATCAAACAGGGCCTCTTACTTACATCACACGAGCCTACACAACACAAAACACTATTGCTGTATGTAGGTTTTATTTTATTTGTTTTTTATCTTATATTTTGGAAATGGAATTTTTTTTTCCTTTACATTTTTTGGGGCCCCAAGAGAGTGGGGCCCTAAGCTATAGGTTGTTTAGCTTATACATAAATCCAAGTCCCATGTAGTACTACATTTCTTCATTTTATAAATATATTAATATGTAAGTATTTTTATTCAGTTATATGCATTGTTGTATTTGGTATCGGTATCAAGTTTATTGCTTATAGCCAAAGGCTGCTGCAATGTGTGCAATGTCATTCGGTAAAATATATACAAATTTGGTACAAAACTTAGAACATTTACATTACCAAAACATGACCTAATCAGCACGAAGCTATGGAAACATTTTAACACTGTTGTATTAGGGATGGGTGAATCTCCCAGTTTCAGTTTCTCTCCATAATTGTTTTTCCAGCTTGAAGGGTGGTAGTTTTAGATGCATTAAAAGTAATTAACACGACTAAGTTAATTTATTTAGGTGGGTCTACTTTGAGTAAAACTTAGTTGACCATCATACTGCAGTTCTCTATACTTCCACATAAGTATGTGATTTTTCTAATGCCCTCGTGAAAATTGTTTTGTGTTTTAGTGAGAATTTTGCCTAATATTATCATTTATGCAAATTATATTTTTCACCATATCTATATCTCCCCTATTATAATGAATTTTTGAATGCTTTTTCACAAATGCATGCATTTTTGTGCACATTACAAGGCTGGAGAACTGCATTGCAATACTCCAATAAAGGTGATTTTCAAAGGATATATGTGTTTCAGTTCTCTAATTGTTTTGGAAAATGCAAATTAAATGTGAGCTGAATTTCTCTCCCATCTCTAGCTGTATGTACCTGTTTATGGGCCACTTACTTTATATATATTTTGTGTAAGATGCAAGGATTGTTTGTATATTTAGTAGAATAGTTTTTTTTAAAACAAACCTCAGGGAGCAAGATGGGAATTAGGACCCTGATGTTGGGAAAGATGGAGGGCACAAGGAGAAGGGGACGACAGAGGATGAGATGGTTGGACAGTGTTCTCGAAGTGACTGGCATGAGTTTGGCCAAACTGCGGGAGGCAGTGGAGGATAGGCGTGCCTGGCGTGCTCTGGTCCATGGGATCACGAAGAGTCGGACACGACTGAACGACTGAACAACAACAACAACAACAACTGTCCAGGGGTCCTTTAGCTTTCCATTTTTTACACTAAAAAACAGTGTGCACAATTTTGAGTTGTAGTGGTTCCTTTCCATTCTCATTAATCTAGCAATTTTCAGATGGCTCTGTAATTTGCTGCCTTGTAAAGTGAAAGACCATTTCTGTTGGGTGGCCCAAAGACTATCATGGAGAACAGAAACTTTGAAAAATCAAAAAGCAGAGTCACATGGTATCTTTGTTCACTCTGCCTTGAGATGGGACCATATGGAGAACGCAGCTGCACAGCCATGCCATCTCTGATTTGAAACCATCAAAGTGAATCATCTATATTTAATGTCCACATTAAAAGTAAGAGGGTTGATGAAGTTTCATATATCTTCCTTCTTTGACAGTTTTTTCTCTGTCTGAAAGTTCTCCAGAAAGGGGGGATATTAGGGGTGTGCACAAGTCCCAATATTTACTTTGTATCTTCATCTGTGGGGGGGGGGGGGGGTTATATATATATAAAAAAATGGCAACTGCTCAGTGTTCCCCATTTACTATAACAGAGGATCTAAAAATGACTATAACTTTGGTCAAAGTAGGCAACATTTACAGGCACAGGAGTCCCTCTAGAAAGCCTGCCAAATAGCAGATAAATAGGTCCAGGAGCTTTTCCCGGGGGACCTTTCCTCCATAATTTACACTAGGGCAATACATATTAATTTTCTATTTTGAGGGGGAGGCAAGGTTGTCTTTCTAATTTTAAAATAATTAAGAGATGGCTGAGGAGTGTGTGTTCTTGCTTATGCATTTTAAAAATATTTCTGGTGGTTAGTTGTATCGTCCTGGATAAAACTTACAAACCTCTGATAGGACTCAGAATGTGTGCCTGCTTGCAGATTCTGGAGAGCATTGGTTTTCTTTTCTTTTCTTGGCTTAAAAAAACTTAAATGAAGCTTTTAACTTTTAAAGAAATCATCTGCTGCTGTCATTTAACAAGAAAAACAAAACAAAAACCAAAGCCACAGTTCTTTGAAGAGGACATTTTGGACAGCCACTTTTCTTGTTGAACCCATAGACCTCCAAAAACCATAGATATTGTTAGGAGTTTGGGATGTTAAGGTGGGTGCCAGACCCCTCTAATCCCTGGATCCAGGAAGTGTGTGTAGGATTGCAGCCTTAGTGCCCCCCCCCCAACCAGTTAATCTAAACAATGAATAGATTAAACATTGCACAGCCACAATGAAACAAATAATAATGTCTGCTATGTGCTGTACAATGGGAATCTAGTGTTTATTATACAAGCCATTTCACTGCAAAGGCATTCTGGATTTCCAGCACACCTGTTTAGAAAGGGGATTTGCTATCATCATCTCAGGGGGAGGAAACGACAGTTTCTAAAGTCTGTAACCAATTTTGTCATGTTTGGCTTCCCCCCTAGTCATTATAATAGCCAGACACTATGTGTGGTGGCTCATTGGCATGCTGTGCTCATCCAGGGAAAGGAGAAAAAACACCTTTTCTAAATTATTTCTAGCACAGCTGTCCTCCCTTCATTCAAAGGAACACACAATCGCTTCCGAAAGCAAGTGGAGAGAAGTGCAACATTAAAAAAAAACACAAAACAATGTTTAAAAAGAAATAAAATAAGACCAAATAAGGTTGCAGCATGATGGGTCAGCTGAAGGACTGTAGCAGAGTAACAGTGCAATCTGATATGTGTTTGGTGAGAAGTCAGTCCCAATTTATTCAATAGTGTTTACAGTAATAAAACAGCAATCCTATGCCACTTCCCTGGCAGTAAGACCCATTGGACTCAATTACAGTAAAATATTTTGTATATCTACTCAGAGGTAAGCCCCATTGAGTTCAATGGGCCTTACTCCCAGGGTGGTGGCATAGGATTGCTGTCTCACTACATATAATATTGAAAATAACCTACAGAAATACATTATATTATGGGAAGTTGTTGTGCAAAACTATGTAAATTTGGGGGAAAATCACACTAAAATGCTGGTGTAAGTTCATGAGAACTTTTCAAAAAATTGAAAACTGTGGTGAAAATGTGGGAAACTAAACCTAAGTTTGGAAAAATGAGAAGCCACAAGAAGCCAAAGCTGGTAGGTTCAACCACCCCTAGTTTCTAGAAGATACCTTTGATTGGGGTGGGGGTGACATACTACAAATATTGCTTCCTACCAGTAAATGTGACTGTTACAACAGATGTTGTGAATAACAACAAAACCCCTTCCTGGGGCATGGGGGCAAACAGTTAAAACACTTCACATACCTTATCTCAGTAATTCTTACCAAAGCTTCATGCACAGGCCAAAACTTGTATCCCCATATCACTGACGAAGAAGTGAGCCTGAGTGACAGCGGCACATTTAAGGGAAGTCACTGAAGTCTAGGCAAAGGAAGGGCCACAGCTCAGTGAGAGAAGACATGCAAACGGTCTCAGGTTCAATCCCCAGCATCTCAAGTAGGGTTTGCGAAGGTCATGAGCCTGAAACCCTGGAGAACCATTGCCAGCCAGTGTTGATAATATTGAGCTAGATAAACCAATGTTCTGGCTCAGTATATAGTATGGGTGGATGAATCTGTTTTTAGTTTTTCGCATTTCCACATTGTGATTTCTTCCCTTTTTTTAAGAAAAAAAAATCCTCATTAAAATTCATCAGTATTTTTGTGTGATTTTCTCCCAATATACACATTTTTGTGTGCCATTTATTCTAATATATACATGTTTTGCAAAGCAATTTCCCCTAATATGTCATTTTCACTAATATATGCAGTTTAATGCATAATTTACCCTAGTATATACATTCATGCACATGTTACTTGGCTGGAGAACTGCATTGCAAAACGTGGAAAAGTGCAAATGTCAAAGTACTTCTGTGTTTCAGTTTGTATCTTGTTTCAGATGTTTCTTCATATTTTAATGAAAACTGGCTTGATCCCCACCCCACCCCCAATGTGAAAGCAACTTTCTCTGTTCCTGTTTCAACTGAAGGTGCCATTATTTACCAATCATTCTCTTGTTTGTAATGCTAATGAAATATAGTCGGAGTCAAGTGTGGCTTTCATGCTCTTTATTCGGCTCATAGTAGCGAGGAATGGAAGTTCCCCCAAAACGTCTGCTTTATATGCATTATTTACATAATGGGCCCCATGTGATTGGCTAATTCCGGGATACTCCTGTATGCCAATCAGGTTGCAGATTCACTTCCACCTGGAGCTGGATTGGGTGGCTCCTGCGAAGCCAGTCACTCTCCCAAACAAAATGGAATTCTGTTATTTTATTTGCTTTAAGACAGGTAAGTAGATAAGGAGCTCCATGGTCAGCAAGTCATTAACTAGTTCACTGAGCATCTCAAGGCCAAAGACTTAGTCTTGAGTAATGAGTGGGAAATCATTAGAAAAAGGCCCAGTGGTCTCTTCATTCATAGCCTTTTGGAGTGATGTAGCTGCTGAGAGCCTGAGCTTACGGAGACAAGAAAAATGCTTTTAAATGTTCTTTTCACTTTTGACATTGGGGTGTTATGGCATAATAAAAAAAGAATTAAATGAATCAATGCAACCTGTGGCTGTTGGCACTTTCTATAAAATGTCTCAGCCTCAGATGAGGTCGGAATGATTAATATAATGCTCACGGACAAAGGTCTTCCCCTATAAGAATTATTTCTAATGATTATTTTTCAGAGGTGCAGAGGCACTTCTGAAGCCAAAATATTTTTGTCTCCTAGCCAAGTTGCCATATCACCTTTACAGCTTATACCAATTCACTCATAATTAGGGATGGTTTTTAAAAAATAAAACATTTAAAAAAATCTCAGTGACAAGTTAAACTTTGTTGTTCAGTCGTTCAGTCGTGTCCGACTCTTCGTGACCCCATGGACCAGAGCACGCCAGGCACGCCTATCCTCCACTGCCTCCCGCAGTTTGGACAGTTAAGTCCAGTCAAATTTGACCATAGGGTATGGCGCTCATCTTGCTTCAGGCCGAGGGAGCCAGCGTTTGTTCACAGACAGCTTTCCGGGTCATGTGACCAGCATGACTAAACCACTTCTGGTGCACAGAGGACAGTGACAAGTGCCAGAGTGCACAGAAACTCTGTTTACTTTTCCACCGCAGCGGTACCTATTTATCAACTTGCGCTTTCGAACTGCTAGGTTGGCAGAATCTGGGTCAGAGCAACAGGAGCTCACCCTGTCATGCAGATTTGAACCACCAACCGTTCAATCAGCAAGCCCAAAAGGCTCAGTGATTTAGACTACAGCACCACCCACATCTCTGTTTTTAGTGTACAATGGGAGGGGGTGCTCAACCATTGTCAGCCAGGCAGATTCATCATTCCATTGTGCTGTTTGGAAGCCACTACGGGGGGGGGGGGGGGGTGGCAAGAGGGAAGCAGTTAACTCTGTTTTCTACCATGTGATGTGATGTCATATTCTATCATGTTGCTCTGTGGAATTCTAGGGAGTCATGGTGGAGGGAATGGGTATAGAGGAATTTGACCAATGTGATTCCCTCATCTTTTTTTTTAAACAATAACCTTCATTAAATATGGGGAAGGAATCTGCAGAACTTGGATTCAAAAGGGGACTTACCTGATTCAAACTGGGTGACTTGTGACCCATATCAAACCATGAGTCCTGCAGATCCTGTGGTATTTTAATAAACCTGTAAAATACCACAGGTATTTTAATAATTATCTCTTCCCCTTTAAAAAGCTCCAAATTAGGTCATCTAAACACCCACAGCCTGTAGCAGTGATTACTAGGGATGGGCAAATCTATCAATTTTCGTTTTTCATTTTGCCAAATTTAAGTTCAGTTCTCCACACCTCCAAACCAGTGTGGATGTAAAGTCCTCATGAAAACTTGCCAGCATTTTAGTGAAAATTTTTCCATATTATCTTATTTTTACAAACCAATTTTCCACAATACAATGCACTCTTTATGTACCGGTAATTTTCACTAACGTGCATTTGTTTGCTCAGTTCCCTCTAATAGACACATTTTTGTATATATTACTAGGTTGTAAAAGAGTATTGCAAGATTCAGAGAACTACAATTGTTAAAGATTGGATGTGTTTTGGTTTGCCTATGGTTTTGGACAGTGCTAATTAAGTAAGCTTGCTTTTAGATGCAAACTGAATAGAATTGCCCCTCCCCTCCTAGCTGTTGCATGGGGTTTCTTGCCACAACACACTTGGAATTACTCTGGGAGAAATATGACTTGGTGGTGTTCCATAACGCTCAGGAGTTATGGAATATGTATGAAAACAGGGTACAATGGATATAGTCCTGTCTCTGTGTAAGGCAGGGATGGACTGGACTTGAATAGGTCCATCTATCCCCACAGCTCATGTATTTAAGGTAAGAATGGAGTGGTGGGAGATCAGGAGAGAGAGGAGAGTGGCTGTGGGGGATGGAAGATACGTGGTCCAATACTCATTAAACCTGGCAGCATCTTTGTTCAGCTTTAGACTGAATTAAGAACAATTTGCATGGCTCATCCATTATTAATATTGTTGCTTCTGCTCCCCCCCACCCCACAATAATTCACCAGACTTCGACAGAAGGTTATTTGTCAATAAGAGATGACATATGAATATTGGATAAAGAGGGGTAACTATCAGAAGAAGAAAAAAACATTTTATGCTTCAGAGAGCTATAGCATTTGTTTTTTGTGAAAGGGTTGTTGTTGTTTTGTCCTTACTTTTTTGGGGGGTGGTCAGCATGCTATATTGCAAGCTACACTTAAAAGAAATGCCTACATATTCCCACCTGTCTTCAAGATGAGGAATAAAGTGCCTAGTTTTACATCAGTCCTTTATCAAGAAAGCAGTAATATTGCAGTGGGAAGAAATCCCACCAACTTTTTTTTGGGGGGGGGAGGGTTTCCCCCTCCCCCCATGCTTGGAAGCCTACCAGATTCTGCTCCTACTTGCTGCAAAAATAAAAATAAAAATGATTTCATCCCTTGCCTTTGTCATTCAGGGTGAAATACATCCCTCTCAAGCCAATTGATTGTATTAAATGAAGTGATGGTCCCTGAAGAAATGCACCTGAACATTTAAGTGTGCTCATTTACAGAAGACATCACTTTAAACTGCTGAACCAGATTTGATGACAGGGAATAGTATTTGTTGGCAGGATGTAAAGGCAGCCTTCGGAATTCAGCCCTGGTCCTGGAAGACCACCTGGGAGCACTGCTCAACAAACAGTGGATCTTGGTAGTGACAGGAAGGTATACAAGGAAGCTGTCAAGAGTCAAGCTCTTTCCAATAGTTACACCCTGTTTGTGAATTGAAGCAATTGCACTCACTAATCCAAGCCCTGTAATTTCAAACTGTAAACTGTAGAGATGGAGCTGGCAGCTGGAAGGTTGATAAATAGTTGAACTGCAGTTAATCAAGAGGCAAGAAGCCCCTTTTTCAGGCACGCCAGTTGCCACCCGTAACCCCATAACACTCACTTCTATGGGTAGGTTACTTGAAGAATCTCTATACCCCAAATTTGCCTGCACATTTGCTGCAGTCTGCAGACAAGTACTACATAAAGTTCATTCACTGCTTGTGATAAATCAATCTTTAGTGCGGCAACACCTATTTTCTTGAGCACCCTGCATATTTCTATTAGGCAGGCACCTTTATTGTATTGGGGGTTTTTTTTTAATCCATGTCAAGAACATGTAATTTTATTACGTACAGATTAAAAAGACAGAAAGAAAATCAACCAAATCTCTAATTGTGTGTTTAGACTTTTAACCTTCCCCAAAATAAATTCACACATGACTCCGATATTTGGTTTGGTTTTTTGGCAGAATTTAGGCCACAACTTTATTGATTACAACCAAGTGAGTGGTTGCATAGGTTCTGGTTCGACTATCTCCCTGCACCCTTGCAGGCAGCCCTTTCCCAGAGCCATGTTCGTAGGACAGACAAGGATGAACACCAGGGACAGCTGATGGAAGGTTCACTAATCAGCCATTCTGATGTCCCTGGGACTCGGCCACTGGCCGGACCCCTTTTGGGGACCAACAAACCATTGAGTCCCTGGATTCCTGTACCAGAATATCCTGCATTTCCATAGGCATGGCCACATCACGTGCTACGCCTATTACCTGAACCAGAGCCTATCTGCAACTTAAAAGTTGTGACTAGTTGCTACGCAGCAGGTGAAACCCAAATGGCACCAGCCAATCAGCCAAGTGGGGGAAATTCCTACCGTGCCCCTGTCCCAACAACAGACGACACACGATGGCATAGCAAGGTCAATGCAAGCCCTAAATATAGGGAGTGGTGGGTGGGTTTTCTGATGTGTTAGGCCCCAAAGAGGAAGCTCAGCAGCCTCACATGGGCTTAAATAGGTCCCACGTTGCTGCATTTTACGACACCCCATTGGCCAGATTTCACCCCAGCAACTTGGGACCGACCTATCAGGGGTTGTGGCCTTGATTTCCAATTACCCCCACAACACTGGGTAGGGTTGCAGGTCGCACCGCAACACATGCCCTCCTTTAATGGAGGACCAGATATATAAACACATGTAAGCTGAGAGAGTGGGGACTAGTCTGCTTAGCTTGAGTCACTGTTCCCATTGATCTCTACAAGCTGGAAGGTCAGTTTCCACTTTGAATAGTGTGGGGATCCTCAATAAATCCAGGAGGCTCCCAACTTTAGACATTTGTCCTCAGACTCATGGGGAGTAGAAGGGACAGCAATGGGAGGTAGAGCTCCGCACACTCCTCTGTGGTCTCTCCACTCTCGTATTGCTTTTACTTAGGAAGATCAAGAAAAATGGGAACCCTAAAAAGGAACTGGAAGCAGAAGCAATTTTTTTTTAATAATGTAGACCAAAATAGAGAGGCTTTGTGATACAAAACATTTTGGACCCATCTGGTCCTTCTTAAGGGAAATTCATGGAACAGAGAACTGAAAGAATTCAAAATTCAGATTTGCTATCTCTTCTATTTATGATGAAACAGAAGCAGTAGCACATCAGAATTGTGAATTGCTGTTCTCTGAATATGTCTATGGCCTGTGGCCTATAAAGTATGCAATAATAACCAACTTTCTTTGTGATTTCGCAACACTGAGGAGCAGATACCATGTATAGCATCACACCATTGTATTATTATAAATTTTTATTTCTACCCCGCCCTTCCCAATCCAAAAACTGGGCTCAGGGCGGCTAACAACAAATATAAGACAATGATTAAAACAACTTTAAAAACAGCTTAAAAACAGCGTAAAAAACAAACATCAGTGGGATCACCAGGGCTAACTGGCCAGGTTAGTCATGCTAGGTCAGTAGGGAGACCAGAGAGGAATTTTAATGTAGGGACCCAGAAGGGTTTCTTCAGAAAGAAGGGAAAGGGAAAAGGAATAGGGGATCAGGCTAGATTAAAGGCCAGGCGGAATAACTCTGTCTTACAGGCCCTGCGGAAGGAGGTCAGGTCCCACAGGGCCCTAGTCTCATATTCCACCAGGTCAGAGCCAATCCTCCTTGTGGAGGATAATCTGGCTTCTTTTGGGCCCAGAACCCTTAAACTATTGTTATTTGTGGACCTTAAGGTCCTCTATGGGGCATACCAAGAGAGCCGGTCCCGTAAGTATGACGGTCCTAGGCCACATAGGGCTTTAAAGGTCAGAACCAGCACTTTGAAATATCTGAAGCACATCTGTTGTAAACAGTCTCTATCTCCATGATATCAAAGTATTAGGCAACCTAAGTTGCCTGAGTCTTATCGCTGTGGTACAGTCAGAAATATCTGATAGTTCCGTCGGTAGAGCATGAGACTCTTTATCTCAGGGTTGTGGGTTCAAGTCCTAGGTTGGGCAAAAGTTTCTTGCATGGCAGGGAGTTGGACTAGATGATCCCCATGGTCCCAACTCTACAATTCTATAGTCCCATGATTTTATGACCACAGTCAACACAGCTAGATATTTTAGGATACATTTATATGATATTATACACAGTATCTGTTTTTCCGTGTCGTGATGTAACAAGAGATTGTTAGTTATTGTACTCTTTTGTGACCCATCACCTCTTTTTCTTTTTTTCTGCCCGAAGCAGCCATTTTGTGCTGGCAACCACATAAATTTTATCACGATATGAGTACAAGAATCTTGGTTTTGTTTTTGTTTTACTAAAAAAGCAGCAGGTCTATACTTAATCTAATAAATCAAGAACACTGACTTAAACAGAGAATGCATTTGCCAAGGAAAAGATTGAATGCTAACAGTAATCAATGTGGAGCCAGTGTGGTGTAGCGGTTAAGAGCGGTAGACTCGTAATCTGGGGAACCGGGTTCACGTCTCCTCTCCTCCACATGCAGCTGCTGGGTGACCTTGGGCTAGTCACACTTCTCTGAAGTCTTTCAGCCCCACTCACCTCACAGAGTGTTTGTTGTGGGGGAGGAAGGGAAAGGAGAATGTTAGCCGCTTTGAGACTCCTCCGGGTAGTGATAAAGCGGGATATCAAATCCAAACTCTTCTTCTTCTTCAATGAGAGTTCCAACAGGATTGGGTGGTTAACCTATGTAGTATTTCCAGGTGTGCCTACAGAGCAGCTGGTTTTGGGCACCTGTCCTGCTAAATTGTTCACAATATTCTTTTGCATGCTAAACTAGAAAAGAAGATTTTGGGGGAAATGACTCTAGCATTACAAGACCGACAAATTTGTCTTCTGAACCAAGTAATTACAAATATAGGTGGCTATTGTTATATGTTCAGAGACATCCAGAGTTCTAACTATTCACTGGGGGAACTGCTCTGTGCCCTTGGGCAGATAGATTAAGAGCCTCATGAGCCTTGCAAAAGAGTGGAGAAAATTACACTGCAAATTAATGGTGCAATGGGGAGCAATGCAAGGAACATCCAGATGGATTGTAGCTGGTCCTGCAATTCAAAAACATAGGGATTTTTCAATGCCTGTGTAAATTCAAACATGAGTAGTAACCTATATGCTGACATAGGATTAAGTTTTGAATTCTGGCCTCCTATGCTTCTTTGTTCTCAGTAGGAGTGTAAGAAGGCATTGTTTTTCATTCTGCCCTCATATGACTCTGTTTTTATTCCACTGCACTTCATCTTCAACCAAAAACTACACTATTCATCTTGTCCATTTTGGAAAAATTACACAATTTACACAACATACATAATTGCTTTCTTAAATTGCATAAATTGTGCTGTCATCCAGTGCTTTTTTCTAAAAAAAAAATAGGTGCTGGTACTCATCATGAAGTTGTTACACACTTTTTAACAACAAAAAGAGGTGCCAGTACTGCGTACCCTTGAGTACCCCCTGGGGGAAAACCCCACTGATTCCACCCCATTCTTTTCAGTAAAAAGGAAACCCAGGTTGAAGATAGTGGGGTACTGGAGATGAAGTTTCATATGAATCAATCGTGGACGGAAAACAATAAGAAAAGGGAAGAGCAATTTTATATCTGATCTAGATTCTAGACACTGGACAAAAAAATCAGGATTTTCTGCTTCTATTTCCACTTTGGTTGGAAAATAGTTCTCAGTGTTTCGGTGCTGGGACACAACCTGCACCCCTTCAAGATCAGACTATGGTTATTTTCTTTTGCTTTCCTTCCCTAGCATAAAAAGCTAAAGGAATTACTACTACTACTACTACTAGATCCTGCACACATGTTGAAAAATAAGAATATTGCCCACAAAGCAAAAAAGAAACAATGAATGGGGAAGGAAGAGAGAAGCATGCATTGGAGCACTGCCTTTTCCTTAGCCAACTGATGAGACCAAACTGGCCTTTCCCTTGACATCCTGCTCTTCCCTTGAGGTGGGGATCACTCCAGATCCTTGTCCAATAGCAGAACATGTTTGCCATCACTTCTGTGGGCCCAAGGGAACTGGAATTTGGAACTATCTTTTTTTGGTAAATGCGGGAAGCAACTTTCTGCCTCTCCTCTGAATGAAGGTTAGGGCCAAGCTGCCTTTCCCTTTGTACGGGAAGATGCATTAATTCTTAAACTACTCTAGGAAAGGAATAGGGGTCTCCTAACAATTCATACCAAGCTTAACAGACTACAGGTCCAAGGATTCTTTGGAGAAAGTCATGGCTGTTTAAAGTAGTATCATAGCACAATACTTCAGTAGTGTGGACATGGCCTCTGTGGTGTACAAATTGTAGCACAAACTTTCATGCAAGCCTTTTGGGATTTCCCTCCCAAAGACAGTTTCCATGCATGAAATGTGTGCTTTGCAACTGAGAAAAGTGTTCAATTCTGCAATTGCTTTTCAATTGAGGAGGGGGCGGCATAACCTTCACTTTTTATTAAAGTCTTTGTTTTTGCTGCGTTCACAAGCTAAACCAGCTGTGAAAGGTGCAGACAGATAGTTTGTATTCAGCAAAGATCTGTCATCTTGTGCTTACCGCAAGGCAACCAACTCTGCCATTTGGAGCTACAATTTATCAATCTGGCAGAGTGACAATTTTCATAGCGATTGAAAATTTATCATGGCTAGTCTTTTTTTTTTTAAGAATGTTTTGGAAGAGTTGACTCTCTTTTTGGAGCTGACTGGGTGAGACGAGGACTCATCAAGATGGCAATTATGAATGCTGTTAACCCGCCAGGCAAAGATCATTGTTGTCCCTGAAACCTTGAGTGTCTTCCCGACAAAGATTTATATCTTTTGGTTGCTTCCCAGGTTTGTGGCTTTTGTGAGCAGATGTAACGTAACAAAACAGTGTATCCCCAAAGAACAATGAAAGTGACTTTTGTCCCAGCTGTTTCAGAAAAAGAGAAGGGCAGAGGGCGTAAAACCTAGATATTAATGCTTATAGTCAATTTTTTTATGTGCCTTGTGTTTGTCCACAAGAGGTCCATAGAATAAGGCACTTTATGGAAGGTCAGTAGTCCTTCTTGCAAAGGTCCCCAGAAGTACAATGCATCCAAAAAGGTGCTTTATCAATTTTGTATTGCATCTATTGTAGGCCAATAACACTCTGTGCTGACAAACTGAATGCATCCATGGCCTCAGAATATTATTTCATTGTCAAGAAATAGCAAACTCAACCTCTGGTTATTGGATTGGAATTGAAGATGGTCCTGTAATATATTCTGAAGATCCAGGATACCTGTGGATTCTTTTGAAACTTAAGGGCCTGCTACAAAGATTCAGTTGAAGCCTTCTTCACAGATTCAATGAATACTTGTATGGGATCAGTACTGCTGTATTCTGGCTTGGCCTCTATTGAACACAGGGCAATATGAAGTGCACTGCTGAATTAGGCCAAAGGTCCATCTTCTTCAGCATCCTTTTCTCACAGTAGCCAACCAGGTGCCTGTGGGAAAGTGGTTGGTGTGTCAACAGAGTTGTCAGAGATTCTCTACACTTGTCCGCTTGACCTTCCGAAACCTGTAATACTGTCCCTGTTGGTAAGTGTTTTGCTTAGAGGCTAAGAGGCTTTTACCACCTGAGATTCAGACACTAGTGTCTGAGGGATCTCATTGGAGAGTGACATCTATTTGCATGGTGATATACATGCATAGGCTGCTCTGTGTAAGCTGGAACCCAGGCCCATCAGAGTCCCTGCTTACAAAGAATAACACCATGCCTATACCTATCTGTGTACACAAACTCATTTCACACTAACATTGGGCATGCAGCTTCCAGGAGATGTGGACTTACAGTACAACTGTAGGGTAGATCTTCATTCCCATGGGTAGGGTGGGACAACCCAGACCCTGGGGAAGTAGAAGTGGTGACTGTCCCCACCTTAACAGGTGCTGACATAAACATTCCTGAGCCACTCCTCCCACCCTCTAGTCCCCACAGCTCTGGGTGACACAAGTTGTCCCCATAACCTGGCTCCTATGTCCCTAGAGGACAAGTATATTGGATTCTTCTTCACCTTAAAGTTGCCTTGGAGTTCTTCCCAAATCCCTACATCTGATTCACTTCCTCCCCCCACCCCCAATGACAAAGTATGATGAAATCAAGGTGGTTAAAATGATAGAGTTAAATTTGCCCCCATGAGGTGAAGTGTAGAATAGATACCAAACATGCATGCAAACACACAAAACAGGCATAAGCCAGTTTTACTAGAGAGAGAGAGAGAGAGAAAAAAACCAACCCTACTGGGTCCCCAAGTGACCAACCAATCTAAAATACTTACCAATGGAGGGAGAACTAGAAAGGCTGGCCTGGAGGGCAGGCTGGTATTGAACAGCCCAGATCAGATTCTGCTGCATGCTACCATAGTATGTATCTGCACATTGCATCAAGAGGCCTTGCTCATCTTCTCAGGCACTCCCAACTTTGTTCTGCCACAAACAGGGTGGCGGTGCAGGGGTGAGGGAGCAGGCATGCGAACATTTCTAGACTTGCATTCTAGTCTTTGAAAATTTAACAGAGCTGGATTTTAAATTTAGATTGACATCTTGCCTACAACTTGGCAACACTTTAAACCTAACACTGAGCCTGCATCGAGCTTGTTCTGAAAGCTAAAACTAGACATGTTTGGTTGATAAGTGGCTTTCCCATTACCTAGGTGTGCTAACTAGTGACAGAGTAACACAGCCAGCTCTCTGGAGGTTGTTACAATGGCACTAACTTCTGATGAATGACATGCTGTTGCACAGGTGATGGAGAGTTCTTCCTCTACCTATCCCTTCCCATCCATCACTGAGGCTATTTGGGATGCTTCTAAGAATTCTCCTCATGTGAACCGATTCCCCAGATTTAGCAATTTAGAATTTCCTGGGCTTGTTTCTGAAGTGGACCTGATGCATTAGGAAGTTTCATTTGCTCCACTTTTGTTTTTAATTTCCATATTAATGTTAATTTCCATAAAGTGCACGCCCATTTTGCTTCTTTCAGCTCCTCCATTAGATTTGTGTTCCCTCCACTCCTACATTGTATATGTACACCTGAACATTCAGGCTCTCTTGATATGACTACACATGATTGCATCAAAATTATTGCTGTGTGTTTTATGAATAAGCAGTTGCACATGTGCAAATGCACGTACAATAATCACATAGAGATTCCTTTTATGAGGTGCTTTATCAATGCACAAAATGCACATTGCTGTTCTGGGGAGCAGGGAAAGATGCACAAGAAGTGAAGAAACCAATATCTGTGGCAAACTATCCATTCTCCAATTCTGAAATGAACTTTAGAAATTTAGGAGAGATAAGCAATGCATAACACATCTGAGGAACAATAAAAGAATGGGAAGAATCCACCTCACCCATAATTGCCCTGGACAGCTGAAACAGTTACCGGTATATTCTTCAAAATCTGTCCATTTGCCTTATTACCTCAAAGCAATCAGAGCCAGGGATCACCCTAAACAATTACAGATGAAGGAGAAGAAGTGCTAATGTTTTTAGAATGCTGCTGCCTGGAGTTTGAGGCATGGACAATAGATCTCTAGTCCTTCTCCAGCTTCTATGGAGCCAGGGAAGAGCCATAGCTCCATTGTAGACTAACTGAATACTATTGTGGGTCCGAAGCCATTCACTGAGTATATATATGGATGGAAATACCTGCAGTGATATTTTAGCCAGCCTATGGTCTCTAGAATGATGTTTCCATTTCTTTCTGGATAGTCCTCATTGTTAACTGTCTAGAGTCTAATAATGTAAATTTGCACAATAGAACAGAATTTCACAGTAATTTCCTTCCATTATTATCCCTGTTGTGGCTGTTCAATTGGTCTAATCCAGTTTCTATTGTAATTTGTTGGCTTTGCTTTTCACATCAGTGGGAACAGAAATCTCCATGGGTTCAAAGAGGAGGAAAAGTTGTCATACATTTTAATTCCAGCGAGGAACAAGGACGTCACTGCTGAGATAATGAATGCTGCAGATGTGATTTTAAGCTACAGAGGAAATACTTAATTTTAATACATTGTTCTGTCTCAGAATCACTCCTTTGTGACTTTGATTCAATCTCTGCTTCAGGGTTTTATATAGTTCAACTGGAACAATAATATTTGTATGCATAGCAGGGGCTATTATCTGAAATATGATCACGATAAACTGTAGTGTTATCAGTCAATGTGATTATTTCTTAGAATATATTTCAATGTTTCAATGCACAAACAGCAGGACATTTAATTTCTGTGTAAATAATATTGGGATTAGGTGTTAAAAGTGGGAGCAGACATTTAAGCAGTGAAGTATTCACTTCTATGAGTCATGTTGGAAATACAATGGAATGTATTGTTTTCAATTTTTCATTCAACGAAATATAGACTGCTCTTGGGTGGGGGAACCCTTTCTGGGATTTGTGAAAAAGATAGTGAGGTTCACAAATAAAACAAACATTATACACACATTTATCCCAGGTATTCATTTGTGATTAACACTTCATACATGACACATTGACAGAATCCTGGCATGTGGCACTATGAATCTCATACTTGAGAGTAAGTACAATTGAAATTTTTCTGAGAAAACATGCATGCAGTCATGCTGAACACTGACCAATATCTAAATACCATTCCATTTGATAGATGAAGATATAGATATCATTCTGCACATGTTTGTGTGTCGAGGTCCCCAAACCACCCCTCAAATGAAACACACTATGGGAAGTCCACAAGAAGTACAATATAGGAAGTCCACAGTGTAATCACACTCACTTGACTTGCAGTTCCCAACAAGTGGCATTCAAATGAATTACTGCCTCCAACTGTGGAGGCAGAGCATAGCCGAAATGACTAGTAACCAATGATGGCCTTTTCCTCCATGAATTTGGCTCATCAGCCTTTTTAAAGCTGATCAAGTTGGTGGACATTAGTACCTCCTGTGGGAGCAAATTTCATATTTAACAATGTACTATGCAAAGAAATGCTTTGTTTATGGTCTGTCCTCAATCTTCCAACTTTCAGCTACATCCGTTGGCATGCTGCTTCTGACAGTAGAGATGGAACATAAGCAGGATAGAACATAAGCAGGACCCTGCTGGATTAGGCCAAAGGTCCATCCAGTCCAGTATCCTGTTCTCACATTGTTCAACTTGATGCCCCAATAGGAAACCTTCAAACAGGTTCTGAGTGCAACAGCAGCTCTCACTAGGCATTCCCAGCAACTGGTATTTAGAAACCTACTGTCTCCAATAGTGGAGGTACAACATGGTCCTCATGGCTAATAGCCTTTTATAGCATTATCCTCTTTTAAAGCCACTAGGTTTTTTAAAGTCCCTACCTCTTGTGGAAGTGAATTCCATAGTTCAACAACATCCTGTGTAAATAAATGCTTTTTTGAATCTTCTAGGATTCAACTTCATTCTGGGGTTCTAGTATTTAAACAATATTAAATGCATATTTTAAATGTATTTTTTATTTAAAAATATGCGTTTCTACTATATTTCATCTCAAAACCTTATGTATTTATTATCTCCCCTTTACCCTAAGGTCCAAGTTTGATATAAGATAATTGTTTAATATTTTATTGTGTTGAGAATAGCACCACAAAATACAAAGAAGTATGAAATCTGAAGGATAATTATTAGATTTAGACTTGTATGCCACTTTCTAAATAAATGTGTTCTGGCAGTGGGTCACCATTATAACAGTGGGCTTCCTCACTAATGTTAGCAGCACGATCCCAGGCAGCAGCAGGTGTTGAGGCTGGATTCACTTTCTCCTAGATGGAACAGAAACACACACACCTTCAGCCACCCCAACATCATTTGAGCCAAGAAATCAAATGTTTTATCTGGATGTTCATTGATAGTTCACATCCTTGCTGTCAATAACACCAATCCCCACCCCCACCCCATAAAACCTGTTCTCAGTTTGCATCAGAAACCCTTTACTCAGCCATGACTGTGCACTCACAGGTCATGGTAAATCTCATGAAACTACTTCTTTTTACTTATTAGAATATTGCTCCTCCTTCCTAGGTCTCCTTTTCCTGTTTGCCTAATCTCACTGTCTCTGAAACCTTTACGTAAGTTCAAACCCATGTCATTTGCCTCCCCAACAATTTTGCTTCATTTCCTAAAACCCATTTCTTCTCCATCTCTATAATACAAAATACTTAAGCTTTTGGTCCAAGTAACATATCTCTGGTTAGCCCAGGTAATTTATAACACTAGATCACCTTGCTATTTTATATTTATGTATTGGTGCTTTAAGGTGCAAAAGCATTTTATACATTGCCCGCCATTTTGTGTAAATAAGCTATATATTAATTGATATTGACATTTGTTGGTACCTGCCAATTGGGTCAAGAAAGTAAGGCAATGTTGGTATTCTTTGAAGCAGTTGTGCCTTTTGCAGTAGTATCTGTGCAAGTGCAGTCATGCTGTGCTCATATCTTTGTAAATTAAAAGGAAGAGGGGGCTGTACAAAAGATACAGGGTTCACAGCTATTACCCCCAAAATAAAGCACATTTTCCAGAGACTTCATATTAAATGAGATATTACACCTAAAAATGACCCGAGAACAGAAAGAACCCCTCTATCAGAACAGTGCCTGATTATACCCTCCAACATTTCTCTGATGAAAATAAGGTTGTCACATTCCATAATGATAATTTTACTATTTCTACCCCCCCCCCCCATCTGACTGGGTTGCCCCAGCCACTCTGGGCAACTTCCAACATATATAAAAATGTAATAAAACATTAAACATTAAATACCTCCCTATATAACAACAACAACAACATTTTATTATTTGTACCCTGCCCATCTGGCTGAACTTCCCCAGCCACTCTGGGCGGCTCCCAAATGAATGTTAAAATAATACAGCATTAAATATTTAAAAATTCCCTAAATAGGGATGCCTTCAGGTGTCTCTTAAAAATAGGATAGCTGCTTATTTCTTTGACATCTGATGGAAGGGTGTTCCACAGGATGGGCGCCACTACTGAAAAGGCCCTCTGTCTGGAATGCCTTCAGATGGCTTGGGGGGGTCAGATAACTCTATACCCTCCAACATTTATCCAATGAAAATAGGGACATCCTAAGGAAAAGTGGGATGTTTTATATCTTTTGTTCTTAGACCTTCAGTTTTCTCTCCTCCCTTTTTATAAATCCATTTGGGAGACATGCCTTGGAAGTGTGTTGGATAATGTGCAGTGGGAAATGCTATGGCTCACTCCCCTTTTAGACTTATCTTCACAATCATTCAAAGAAGTGCTTTAAAAATAATCAATCAATGGTTCTCCTCCAGTAAATGGCAGAAGCACTGCTGCTGGGAAGCTATTGCTGCATCTCTATCCTAATGGGTGAGATATTCTTGACTAGAGCACCAGCAACCATGGCAGAGAAATGGCCATGCCTATTGCTCCAAGTTCCTGTTTTAGAAAACATGTAAAGCTTTGTTACTAGTCAACTCTGGGGAGCATTTCAAGTGCTAAAATAAAATATGAGCATGGACTGGGGGCAGCTGTATGATATTCTCACTCACTAGTTCTGAAAATCTAGCCTGAATAAGTCAACTCACATGGCAGCAGGACCCATTGAACGTCATATGAATTAGCCTATATGGAGGCAAAGACTCAATTTCTGAAAACTTCAAAGAGAGCGATATTGACACACAGTGGTGTATTAGCATAATTTCAGTAAATGAAGAACACAAGATGACTTTGAGGAGAGGACTAGACATTTCCCAATGAAGTTTATAATTATCTGTCAATATGTCCATAATGGAACAGGAAAGACATTACTCCTATCTGAATCTCATTTTGCATAATATGAGTTATAACCAGTGAGACTGTGAACTGAAAGGTAAGGCAACTGTAGACAGATTCAGCCCAAGTTAAATTTAGGTTGATTCCTTGGGAGTCAGGAGGAGAAGAAATCAAGGCAATTGCTGTTTGTTGGGGGCTTATTTCGATGAGCAAATAAACCTGTTCCAAAGCAGTTATGTTATCCATTTATACCCTGCCTTTCCTCGTTGAGTCCAAGGCAGCTAACAACTCAAGTTTATTATTTATTTATAGCACTTTTCATTTTATTAAAAGAAATCCCAGAGTGGATTACAACAGTGAATTAAGACGTATCAATACAATAAAACAAACAAGTACTGTATAATATCATCAGGAGAGTACTGGAGATGGTTTTAAAGTGGCATCAGTGCTTAGGGAACATATAGAAAAATATTAAAGTATTTCAGATACCTCTTCGAGCCAACTCTGAGTAGACACAGTAGTGACAGATTTCATTGACCTTGGCATTGCTGCCGAATTGGCTCCAAAATGAACTCCAGGTTGTTGTTGTTTTTAATCAAATTCACCATGGCTGTTGCTTTAGCTTTGTGGTGGAGTATCTGTTTTCCGTGCATATGGTCTCAAGTTCAGTTCACACCATCTATAGGTAGAGCTAGGAGAGATTCCTGCCTGAAACCCTGGAGAAGCACTGTTATTCAGTGTAAACAATATTGAGCTATATGGACCAATGGTATAGTCTATACCAAGCTAGATGTATTCAGTATAAGGTAGCTTCCTCTTAAGGCCATGCATGTGTTACTGATCCAATCTGGGCCCCCATCCAGATGTTCAGTCCTGTTCAGTCCAGTGTATTCCCCTTGGATGAACTGCTTCTACCTCTCTGTCTTTTTCCTTTGAGGAAGCAGAACATGACAAAGCACTTTCTTTACCATATTTATTTATCTCCCAAGTCTTCCCTGAGCCCCAATCCCGGCTTCCTTGTCAACTCATATTTGCCTCACTTCAAATTAGTCCCTGCCCAGCCTTTTCCTCAGAAGATCCCCAGTCAATTGAATGCTAACAAGGACCTCAATAGCTGGCTCTTTCTGAGCCTGCAGCACCTCTTTGATTTTTGTACTGTATTATTCATCACTGACCAAGATGGGGAAAATCTAATATAAATAGCACCCAGCTGGTCCTGCTATGAAGTTACAGAGAAATGTGGTGTGTGTGTGTGTGTGTGTGTGTGTGTGTGTAGGAGAGAAAGAGCACAAACTTTTTCTGTGTGACATTGCTGATCATTTTCAGGAAGACTGACATACAAGACAAGAAAGGAAAGTGCAGTTCAGCATAAAACGTAGAAAAAGGAGGAATGGAATAGAAATGGTCAAGAGGTTGAAGGAGAGATAGTATTTTTAAAAAGCAGAAAGCCTCTTTCTTGTTCCTCCATGCATAACCTTCTCATAAATGGATATTTCTTCCTTCATCCGATGCAATGATATTAAATCTGTAAGTCTTATGCTCAGGGTTGCAAGTAGGTGTTCCATTTTCTTGTTTTCTCCAAGAGCACTTACACAATGTCAGATACACACACATGAGGAAACAAGGGTATGGGATGGAGATGTGCCTCGTTTTGTGGGGACCTGAATTACGAGCTGAATCAAGGTCATTCAGGAAAGGTCCTCATTTCTGAGTCACACTGAGTCATTAACAAGTCATCTTGAGTTAGAGCAGGGTACCTCCCAATGTTCTTTGTTGCCTTGAAAAAAAAAAGATTACCCCACTTTTCTGAGAAACTAAATGAAGCTGATTAGGGAAACACTCAGGGCTCAAGAGGAAAAAGAGTGAAGAGGGCAAAACTTTCATTCTGATGGACAGCTCTAGTTTTTAATCACAGTGAATGGTTTTTTCCCAGGGCACTCCAATCAGAGTAATTTGGGGAGAGATTAAAAACTGTGCATGATTTCAATGTGGATTTTTGCCCCCTTTATTTCCATTGCATCTCCCCAAAATTAGGGGGAGGGGCAGAAACCAACCCACCACCAATGACTTTTGGGATAATAGGGTCCTTGCTGAGTGTGCTGGCCCCAAGGGTTTGTCCGTGAAGCGAGGTCCAAGTCCAGTCCTGGGTCTAGGGGTCCAAAGGAGGTCAGTCCGGAGGGGAGCGAGGCAGGGAGCAGGTCAAGGTCCAAGGCAGGTTCAGACACAAGGTTGCAGGTTGAGCATACACTTGCAACTAAGTTGCTCACGCAACTTGGGCTGGGTCTGGCTGGCTTTTATCTGGCCCTATGCTTAGGGCGGCCCCGATCCTCAGGAGACTCGCCTCTCCTCTGGGCCTGGAGGCGAGCACTCCTCCTGTAGGCACTTAGCTCCCTTCGCCTCTCTGTCCTGAGCCTCTGCAGCTCAGGAGAGGCTGGTGGGTTACTGGACCCAGGAGCTGCCTCAGCTTCCTCTGAAGAGGCTGGGAGTGGAGCACCTGCAGGCAATGGGTCCTCCCTCCCATCAGGAGCCAGAGCAGACTCTGCTGATGCCTGCACCTGGGGATCCAGCACAGGTGGGGATCCTTCAGGCTCAAGCCCTGGCCCCGGCTCAGCTGGTTCTGGAGGCGGGGAATCATGTGCAGGCTGGGATCCCTCAGGTTCAGCATCACAGTCTGACTCCCAGGCCATCACACCGAGTTTTGTTGTTGTTTTCACATTTCCCCAATTCCAGTCTTTTCTTATGGATCCTTTGCCATCCTCCCATGCCTTCATATTATACCTATTGTATGTCATCGACTGGCTGGTTGCAGAGGAGTGGTGGGAGGCACAAGCTGGGGAACACACAAGGGGACTGCTGGTGGGATGATGATGAGCCATCAAAGGGAGAAGAGGGAGTAGACTGGGAGGTGTCAGAAGCTGAAGAGGCAACAGAGTTTAGTGAGTAGGAAGAAGCTGGGGCAGAGAACAGTGTGCATTCACAGGCTGGGGCAGGGGCAGGAGACAGAGATAAATCAGGCTGCTGAAGAATCCAGGAAGTCTCCTCCTCTTGCTGTGGCCCAATTGCTTTCGCCTCTGGTCTTCCAGATCATACAGAGAAATGAAAAGAGCAGAGGAGAGACTGGTTGTGCACTGACACAATCTCTTATTGCTGGGGGAGGGGGGAACCTGGAGAGGAGGGGACCTAGGCAGCTGTGGGAAGGCAAAGACCTTCAGTCCTCGCAACTACCTCATTGGGGCAAGAACTATTAGGAAGAGTTGCTGGGATCACTAGGCCTGCACTGTTTTGGTTTCTTTGAAAAAAAGAGTTAGCTTCACTGACACCAGTGTTTCTTATTGCTGACCTGCACCTGACTGCAGCTACTGATATTGCACCTACCCCAAAACATGAACTCTGAAGTGGCTGTTATGCCTGCAAATTTTATCCACTTTTTGCCTTTTTTCTTTTTTTAGATTGCCCATTATAGTGAATGGGAGTGAGGAACAGACACTGATTTGTAACACATCTAATTTGGTTTGTATAATTGGAAGGCATGAAGCAACTCTGAAACAAGTCAATTGTTGTTGCTGGTGCACACTCTTAGCATAGAATCTGCCTTTAAGTAAGATGAAATGTTTAATTTAAACAGAAGAAAGAAGGTCTCTTGCTGTCCACTGTAAAGGTGTTCTATTGGAAAGTGAGATACTACCCATGCAGGGCAAAGATGCAAGCTGTAAAGTTGAGCTTTCTTTTTACATTAACACACCAATAACCACAGACATCCCTTTCACATTTCCAAAGATGTACACATACAAAACTATAGGATAAGTTTCTTCTTATGGTGCTCTGAACTCAATTGATTTCTTCATCTAGGAACTCAAAAGTATAATATGTGCACAGTGCATTTTGCGGGGTAAAAAATGAGATGCTGGTGCTCGTGTCTTGCTAAGAGTGCTGTAGGTGACAGCTGCCATGGGCAGCAAAAAAGAGGATAGTGATTCCCCGCATCAGTAAGTTTCATCAAAAAAATGCTCTGCATGTGCATGCTCAAATATGAAGACTTAGACAAAATGCAGACAAGTGCAGAAGTTTCAAATCAACTTTTTGGCCCAAACTCTTAAGAGACATAGTTGCATCTCCATCTGCATGGCACATATACCACCTGAGTTTGCATAGACTCTGTCTACATTAAGTGCCAAATGCTACTTCTACTTCATTAATGCCCATTATTTCAGAGACAAAGCCACCAGGATCTGCAGAGAACGTAAGGAACCATCCAAATGGCTTCATGAGGTTTAAAAATTGCTTGGTAGCTTGCTGGGCTTGTTAAAAGTGCCCCTTTCTTGCACAGTTGCCAAATAGGAATAAGAGGGCAAAATGTCCATTAGCCATCTGCTTACTCATCATCTTAGCTGTCTATGGAGTGGAGTTGTAATTAAGTTTTTCCTCCCTAATGCCTCTGAGAGTTTCTGGAGTTAGGCTGTTTCTGCCGCTGGAGTCTCTCTTGGTCACTGTATTCCCATCAAGAATAATCTGTGAATTCTGGAGGAGATTGAATCTCTCAAAAAGTATCCAAGTTGCCTCTCTCATTGGTCCAGTAGTAGGAAAGCATGGGAAAATTAACAGGATAATTTTCTCCATAAAAGAAGAAGTAGTTTGCATCAAAAAGCTATGTCACCAGCGTCCATTTATGATTTCTTCAACTGGTTTTCCAAAAGCCACAAATACACCAATAGGTCCATACTGTTGAAATATGAAAGGCTACACATTGCCCAAAAAGAGGAAATGCATCACCAATAAGATAAAAGTGGGCAGAGATTTGCATAGTATCTGTATATGTTAATTTATATGTCTTGAATACAAATCTAGAAATGATTAAACAATAATTTACACATTGCATTCAATGAAGCCATTGTTTCGTGTGTTATTTTATTACTGTACTTAACATGTGAACCAAATTTAACAATAATGTGTTTATTTATATATCATTCTTGGGCTTGCTGATCAGAAGCAGTTTGAATCTGTGGAATAGGGTGAGCTCCTGTTGCTCTGTCCCAGCTTCTGCCAACTTAGCAATTTGAAAGCACACAAGTGCAAGTAGATAAATAGGTACTTCTGTGGTGGGAAGGTAAACAGCATTTCCATACACTCTGGTTTCCGTCACAGTGTTCTGTTGTGCCAGAAGCAGTTTAGTCATGCTGGCCACATGACCCAGAAAGCTGTCTCTGGACAAACGCCAGCTTCCTTGGCCTGAAGCAAGATGAGCACCGCACCCCATAGTTGCCTTTGACTGGACTTAACTATCCAGGGGTCCTTTAGGTAAAGGTAAAGGAACCCTGACCATTAGGTCCAGTGGTGTCCTACTCTGGGGTTGCGGTGCTCATCTTGCTCTATAGGCTGAGGGAGCCGGCGTACAGCTTCCGGGTCATGTGGCCAGCATGCCTAAGCTGCTTCTGGTGAACCAGAGCAGCACACAAAAATGCTGTTTACCTTCCCGCTGGAGCGGTACCTATTTATGTACTTGCACTTTGACGTGCTTGGCTAGGTGGGCAGGAGCTCGGACCGAGCAATGGGAGCTCACCCCATCACAGGGATTTGAACTGCCAACCTTCTGATCAGCAAGCCCTAGGCTCTGTGGTTTAACCCACAGTGCCACCTGCTTCCCTACCTAATGTTTAATGTTTAAGGGGTCCTTTACCTAATGTTTTTAGCTTTATTTTTATCACTTTAGCATGCTGCATGGTTCAAAGTATGATTGCAATGGCAGCTTATTGCTGTTTGATTGCTGGAATGGGCTCCTATCACAGTACTATTACTATTTCAATAGCAGCTGCTGCAGTCTTGAATTAGTGCTGTAATTTTTTTTTAATTTTTTTTTGCAGAATTTATTCATTTTTTACCCAGCGATACTCAAAAAGAAGTAGTAAGAACAGTACTGGGCTAATGTGTAACTAGCTCCCAGGTATCATTTTTCAAAAGGAAGAATCCTGCCTCGTTTAGTTCATGGAATTGTGGGGTTGCCACCTTTCTTCTCAGCCTGCGAAAAGAGCAATAGCTGAAGGAGGTGTGTAGGCCAGGGATGAGGACACTGTGGCCCTTCGGTTGTTGTTGATGCAGCTCCCATCACTCACAGTCCTCATGGCCAAAGCTCGGTAATAATGGGAGTTGTAAAACTGCCTGCATAGGGCTCTTGAATTGCATAGGGCTATTTCAGAAGGCCTATTGTGTATCAGAGCTGAAAGTGAGAAGAAAGAGTCACTGCTGGGCTGGTGAAAGAACTCTAAAGCATTCTTGATGTCTCTCTGTCTCTGAGGATCTAGAAGAAGTCAGCAGTCTTTGCTATCATTTTTAGGTTAGTTTGTGCAAGTGAGCATTCATTGGAGAATCGTTTGCCAGTGAGGATGGCAAACCCAGCCTCACGTCTGACAAATGCTATCCTCAGGGAGCTCTTTGGAATGTTGTGACTGTTTTAGAGCATCAAAGGTCTTACATCTTATCTGAATGGTCTTTTTAAGGGTAGTTGTTGCTATATAGGACTGGGATCCTTTGGGAACTGAGCAGAAGTTTTGAAATTGTAACAGAATGGTGCCATATTACAGATCATCTGATCCAGCCCTTGATGCCTAAAGCACCAGCTCCTTGTCAAACTCTCATACACTTCAAAAGATTCAGCTCTTGATCCACCTACCTGTTACTCAATAACCAGCACAATGGAAAACTTGTTTCCAGACATGATAAAATGTTTGCGCGAACCCTGGAGGTAATATTTGGTGCTTAGAGATGTTTGCCTTTAAATAACTTTTAATGTTTAATAGACTATTGCATTTTAATATTTTGTTGGAAGCCGCCCAGAGTGGCTGGGGAAACCCAGCCAGATGGCGGGGTATAAATAAATTGTTGTTGTTGTTAATTGATGCTTTTTAGTTTAGAGAAAAGGTGCATAAGAGGTGACATGATAGAAGTTTATAAAATTATGCATGGCCTGGGGAAAGTGGATAGAGAAAAGATTTTCTCCCTCTCTTATAAGACTAGAACTCATGGACATCTGATGCAGCTGAATGTTGGAAGATTCAGGACAAATAAAAGAAAGGATTTATTCATGCAGCACATAGTTAAACTAATATAGATGGCTTTAAAAGAGGACTGGAAAAATTCAGGGAGGATAAGACTATCAAAGGCTACTGGTCATGATGGATATGCTCTGCCTTCCCAATTGGAAGCAGTAATGCTTCTGAATACCAGTTCCCGGAAATGACAGGTGGGCAGAGTGCTCTTATGCTCAAAATCAGGCATCTCGTTGCCCATGGTGAGAATAGAGTGGATGCTTCCTGGACTGGCCAGATGGGTCATCCTAGCCAATCAGGAGCATGTTTCTTTTAAAGGAATCAAAAGAAGAAGCAGTTTCTAAGGAAATGGCAAAAATACACAGGGGCAGCAGCCTACTAATCCCCCTTAATATTCATTGGCACCTTTCAGTGAGAACTTCAATCTCTTTCTCTTCAGAGATTCCTACAATAGACCATCTCAGCTTTGGATTGCTTCTTGATCTGTCTTTGCCATACTGGAAGCCAAAGCTGCTTCTTATTATACAGGTATTTTTTAGAATCATAGAATCATAGAGTTGGAAGAGACCACAAGGGCCATCCAGTCCAACCCCCTGCCAAGCAGGAAACACCATCAAAGCATTCCTGACAGCATTCCTGTCAAGCCTCCGCTTAAAGACCTCCAAAGAAGGAGACTCCACCACACTCCTTGGCAGCAAATTCCACTGTCGAACAGCTCTTACTGTCAGGAAGTTCTTCCTAATGTTTAAGTGGAATCTTCTTTCTTGTAGTTTGAATCCATTGCCCCGTGTCCGCTTCTCTGGAGCAGCAGAAAACAACCTTTCTCCCTCCTCTATATGACATCCTTTTATATATTTGAACATGGCTATCATATCACCCCTTAACCTTCTCTTCTCCAGGCTAAACATACCCAGCTCCCTAAGCCATTCCTCATAAGGCATCGTTTCCAGGCCTTTGACCATTTTGGTTGCCCTCCTCTGGACACATTCCAGCTTGTCAGTATCCTTCTTGAACTGTGGTGCCCAGAACTGGACACAGTATTTAAATAAACCAATCTGCAAAAACTAATTAACCAGAATCCATACAAACTGTGGCCACACAACAAAGGTTGGAAGCAAATTCTCCCTCCTTGTTATGTGAGCCTTGGGTATGTGAACCTGACATGTGCACCCAGGCCATGCTCACCATTGTGTACCAAAGAGTACATGTCAAGCCTAAGGACCCCTCAAGCCAATGGCAATGGAAGATGACTCAATGTATTTAACTCAATAATGCCTCAGGTGTCTAACCGACCAGCTCTTAAGAATTCCCTTGCCTGCCTGGACTAGATGCCAAATAAACAAATGCTTATGTACACTACTCTGAAAATCCAACAGTATGAAGTAGGCAAAAAGAGGTGTTCAAGGGCCAATCAGCAACTCTCCCAAAACTTCCTATTCAGCCCCCCAAAGGCAGCTAGCAAAGACTACACTATAAAAGGAGGGCAGTGCAAAGAAAAGGGAGGGAGAGCTGGTTTTAAAAGCGTTGATACCCATCCCATCCTAATTGCACTAGAAAGTCCCAGATGTCCCAAAACAACTCCTCCCTGGAAGAAACCATGCAAGGCTTCTCAAGTAAAGGGTGTGACAAATTCACCCCCACTTAAGGGTGGGAGTGGCATAATGCAAAACACCGACATCTGTAGGGGGAGGGGAATCAGATGAAAAGAATTGTGGAGTCAATCCCTACTTCTGACTCAGCTTAATATGACCTGAATTCTCAGTTGTTTATTGCTTTCCTTCGCCAGCTGGATTTGGTTGTGAATAAGTCTCAATACATCCCAATGCAGATGTCTGGATTCCGTATTCGATTTTCATCTGGCAGAGTTGCCAGTTCTTGGCAGGTTTGCCAATGAAAGAGAGAGCTGTGAAAGGCAAATGTTCCTCCGATAATAAAACCTGAACTTAATCTTTATAAGCGATATTGATTTTGTGTGCAAGCCAGCTTTCTAGACCAACCTGTTATCAGTTCTCACTTCAGCCACAAGGTCCCTTTGGAGGGAGTATGGGATGTAAGGGAGAGGAGTGACAAACCCAGTAACATTGCACTGATGGGACAAGTTTAACTCCAGAAGGAAACATAATGAAATATTTTACCTTATTCTAACAAATCCCTTGATGAATAGTGGAGAAAGAATTAGGGGGCTCTTGTCAGTATCAGTTTCTTAAAGAGATTAAACTTCAACAAGCAGTACAGGTCTTAAAACATACTACTGCCTCACTGCCAAGCAGCAGGAATGATATCCACATAACAAGGTCAGATTCAAACTTGCATGATACTTTATTAATCCATTTATTTATTTATTTATTTATTTATTTATTTATTTATTTATTTATTTTAATCTGTGTTCTCATAAAAGCATAGGAAGAAAAATGAATAAAAGTATAAGGCAGCATACAACATGCAATGACATCAGTAAAAGCATCACTTAAAATATATTTTAAAAGCAGTGGTGGTTGGCTAAAAAGAAAAAAGGATCATATTGCAAAGTCCTGCCTCAACACTACAATTTTCAGAAGATGTCCAAAAGATGGCAAGGAATACTTCTGCCACCCCTTTCCAGGTAGGGCCTGCCACACTAAAGGCTCAGTCCTTTAAAAGGATCTGTTGATTTCAAGCCTCTCAGTTTCTCATATTTCCACTCATAAATTTAGTTCTCCATATTTCACACCATTAAAAAATCCTCATGAAAATTCATCAGCATTTTATTGTGAATTTCTCCTAATAAACACAATTTTTGCTAGCAGTTGCCCCAAATATAATGCATTTTCACCATTACCTTCATTTTTATTCACACTTTCTTCTAATATATGCACATCACTCAGCTGGAGAATTGCATCGCAAAATTCAGATACCTGCAAATTTTGAAGGATAGCATATATTGGCTTATCATCTTTCAGCAGTGAGTGGACTGAGATAAAAAAGGACTTAGAGATATGGACAAGATTGAAACTCTCATTAATGGGCAGAATAGCTGCTGTGAAGATGAATGTCTTACCAAGGATGCTGTTTTTATTTCAAGCCATTCCAATTTTAGATAAGTTGGACTGTTTTAAGACATGGCAAAAGGACCTATCAAAATTTATATGGCAGGGAAAAAAGCCTAGAATTAAATTTAAGATTTTAACGGACTCTAAAGAGAGAGGAGGCTTTGCTTTGCCGGATTTAAAGATTTATTTTGAAGCGGCGGCCTTTTGCTGGTTGAAAGACTGGTTCAAACTGGAAAATACTGATGTGTTGGATTTGGAAGGCTTTGATAACATGTTTGGTTGGCATGCCTATCTTTGGTACGACAAGGCTAAGGTCCACAAGACTTTTAAAAACCATATTGTCAGAAAAGCCTTGTATCAGGTTTGGTTGAGATATAAAGACTTGTTAGAGAGAAAGACCCCTAGATGGATTTCACCGGTGGAGGCCAAAGCTTACAAGAGACCTAATATGTCTGCAAGATGGTTAAGATATGTAGATATATTGCAGCAGGAAGGTGAATCGTTTAAATTGAAAGGCTATGATCAGGTAAAAAGTGAGGTCACCGACTGGCTGCAATATCATCAAATCTATGAGATTTTTAAAGCAGACAAGAAAATTGGTTTTCAAGTTGAAAAATCAAAACTGGAAACAGAGCTAATTGAACCTAACCCTAAAAACCTTTCCAGAATGTATAACTTGTTGCTAGAGTGGCATACGAAAGATGAAATGGTTAAATCAACAATGATAGACTGGGCAAAAGATGTGGGCCATAATATTATGTTGGAGGATTGGGAAAAACTGTGGAAGGAAGGTATCAAATTTACAGCTTGTAATAACTTAAGAGAAAACATTATGAAAATGCTTTATAGATGGTATTTAACACCAGTTAAGATTGCTAAGATGAACCCATCAATGTCTAACATGTGCTGGAAATGTAAAACAGTGGAAGGTACCTTCTATCATATGTGGTGGACATGCCCAAAGGTTAAGGCTTTCTGGGATAAGATTTACAATGAACTTAAAAAGGTAATGAAAATTACCTTTAGTAAGAAACCAGAGGCTTTCCTTTTGAGCATGACCAACGAACAGATACCCAGTCAAGACAGAGTATTTTTTATGTATGCCACAACAACAGCAGCTAGAATTTTATTGGCAAGAAATTGGAAGGGTGAAGAGATTCCAACGGTGGAAGAATGGCAGATGAAGTTAATGGACTTTATGGAGCTTGCCGAACTGACCGCGAGAATCCGAGACCAGGGGGAGGAGAAGGTGTCGAAGGATTGGAAGAAATTTAAGGATTACTTAGTTAATGGTGTAAAATTGAATATCTGAGCAGAATTAGCTGTTGAACAGGCTTTAGCTAGATAAATTTAAGTTAAAGTTTTGGTAAGAATTTTACAGTATAAGATATAAATAAGAATGTCTGAAGATTTTGAGAATAGATTAAGAACTATGCTTTTAGTAAAGGAATCTAAGGACAAATAAGATGGTTAATAGTTATGAAAGTAGATATATAGCTACCTAAAGTATATTTGGATTAACAATGCAGTGGAGGGTGTGGGGGAAGTCCTCTATGCTCAGAAGATAGAATAAGAATGAGATAAAGATAAGTGTTTAGACAGGTTTGTATGTGTTTTTCTTATGTTTATTGTGTTGTTGTTTGATTTGTTTATTGTTTATTGTATTTTGTATTTTCATTGTATTTGTGTATGTTTTGTTTTCTTTATATGCATATGGGAAAATAATAAAATCTTTAAAAAAAAAATATCATCTTTCAGCAGTGAGTGTCTTGTTGTTGTTGTTCAGTCGTTCAGTTGTGTCCGACTCTTCGTGACCCCATGGACCAGAGCACGCCAGGCACGCCTATCATTCACTGCCTCCCGCAGTTTGGCCAAACTCATGTTAGTAGCTTCGAGAATACTGTCCAACCATCTCATCCTTTGTCGTCCCCTTCTCCTTGTGCCCTCCATCTTTCCCAACATCAGGGTCTTTTCCAGGGAGTCTTCTCTTCTCATGAGGTGGCCAAAGTACTGGAGCCTCAACTTCAGGATCTGTCCTTCTAGTGAGCACTCAGGGCCGATTTCCTTGAGAATGGATAGGTTTGATCTTCTTGCAGTCCATGGGACTCTCAAGAGTCTCCTCCAGCACCATAATTCAAAAGCATCAATTCTTCGGCGATCAGCCTTCTTGATGGTCCAGCTCTCACTTCCGTACATTACTACTGGGAGTGTGCTGGCCCCAAGGGTTTGTCCATGAAGCGAGGTCCAAGTCCAGTCCTGGGTCTAGGGGTCCAAAGGAGGTCAGTCCGGCGGGGAGCGAGGCAGGGAGCAGGTCAAGGTCCAAGGCAGGTTCAGGCACAAGGTTGCAGGTTGAGCACACGCTTGCAACTATGTTGCTCACGCAACTTGGGCTGGGTCTGGCTGGCTTTTATCTGGCCCTATGCTTAGGGCCGCCCCGATCCTCTGGAGACTCGCCTCTCCTCCGGGCCTGGAGGCGAGCACTCCTCCTGCAGACACTTAACTCCCTTCGCCTCTCTGCCCTGAGCCTCTGTAGCTCAGGAGAGGCTGGTGGGTTACTGGACCCAGGGGATGCCTCAGCTTCCTCTGAAGAGGCTGGGAGTGGAGCACCTGCAGGCAATGGGTCCTCCCTCCCATCAGGAGCCAGAGCAGACTCTGCTGATGCCTGCACCTGGGGATCCAGCACAGGTGGGGATCCTTCAGGCTCAAGCCCTGGCCCCGGCTCAGCTGGTTCTGGAGGCGGGGAATCCTGTGCAGGCTGGGATCCCTCAGGTTCAGCATCAGAGTCTGACTCCCAGGCCATCACACCATCCCCCCTCCCAGGCCTCCCCCTCAACTGAGGGGCCGGACCAGGCTTGCTGGGGTAAGCTGCATGGAAATCACGGAGGCAGGCAGGTGCGTGGACGTTTTCCACTGGTTCCCATGAACGATCCTCAGGCCCATACCCCTTCCAGTCGATGAGGTATTGGAGCTTCCCCCTGCGGTATCGTGAGTCGAGAATGCGCTCCACCTCGTACTCAGGCTCCCCCTCAACCAAAACTGGCTGCGGTCGTGGATTGTCTGGGTGGAACTCGTCGGGCGGGGCGACTGGACTAAGTAGGGACCGGTGGAATACTGGGTGAACCTTGAGTGATGGAGGTAACTGGAGGCGAAACGCCACCGGTGACACCTGCGCAGTGATGGTGAATGGGCCGGCAAACCGTGCATCCAGCTTTCGTGAGGGCCGAGAAGGATGCAGGTGACGGGTAGAGAGCCACACCCGATCGCCAACATGGAGTTCTGGCCCCTCCTGACGATGTCGGTCAGCTTGGGCCTTGTATGCGTCCTTGGCCTGGCGCAGTTGCTCCATCAATAATTGTTGCTGGGACTGAAGCTCCTGAAGCCAGTCTGTCACTGCGGGGACCGCGGAAGCTGGCAGCACGTCCGGGAACAAACGTGGATGGTAGCCGTAGGAGGCCTGGAACGGGGTCTGCTGGGTGGAGGCGTTCACTGCATTGTTGTAGGCGAACTCCGCCAATGGCAAGTGATCGACCCAGTCATCCTGCTGGAAGCTGCAGTAACACCGGAGGTACTGCTCCAGCACCGCATTTGCCCGTTCCGTCTGGCCATCGGTCTGCGGGTGGTGGGCCGAAGATAGACAGACCTCCGTCCCAAGGGTCTGGTGCAGGGCTCGCCAGAAGTGGGATGTGAACTGGACGCCGCGGTCAGAAACCACACGCTCGGGAAGGCCATGCAGGCGGAAGATGTGCTGCATGTACAGTTGAGCCGTCTCCTTAGCTGTGGGTATGGACGGGCAGGGGGCACAGTGCACCATCTTAGTGAAATGGTCCGTGAAAACCAGGAGGCAGGTACAGTGACGAGATGGGGGCAAGTCTACCACAAAGTCCAGTGAGACCGTGTGCCAGGGACGTGGTGGGACTGGTAATGGCTGGAGCAGACCGGGGGGTCGCCCAGTAGGACCCTTGGCCCGCCGGCAGACATCGCAACCAGCAACATAGCGTGCCACATCAGCCTTCAGGCGGGGCCACCAGAATTCCCGGCTTACCAGATGAGTGGTCCGGTACCGCCCAAAGTGCCCTGCTGCTGGGGCATCGTGGGACATCTGGAGAACCTCAGCCCGCAATGGTCCTGGTGGGATGTATAGACGACCCTGGTGCAGCAGTAGGCCCTGGTGTAGGGCCAGCCCTGGATATCGAGGGCATGACCCGTCAGACAGTTCCCGGAGCCGTTCCTGAGCCCAAGCGTCGACCCGTTGCTGTTCTCGCACCCGAGCCTGCAGTGGCTTGGCCTCCTGAGTGGCCAGGAATGTGGCTGGTGGTAAGATAGTCGTCGGTACTGCCTGCTGTACAGTGTCTGCGACGTCCTCGGGTTTCCGGGACAGGGCATCCGCTTTCCGGTTTTGGGAGCTAGGGATGTAGCGGATCCGGAACTGGAACCGGGAGAAAAACAGCGCCCATCGGATCTGCCTTTGGTTCAACTTGCGGGTGGTCTGGAGGTACTCCAGATTCCGGTGGTCCGTTCTCACTTCCACCGGGTGTCGTGCCCCCTCAAGATGATGGCGCCAGACCTCAAAGGCCACCTTGATGGCCAGTAGTTCCCGCTCCCACACGGTATAGTTACGCTCCGCCGGAAGGAGCTGCCGGGAGTAGTAGGCGCAGGGTAACAGCGGCGCATCGGGTCCGTGTTGCTGAGACAGGATGGCACCGAGAGCCGTACTGGAGGCATCAGTCTCCACCACGAAGGGACGAGAGGGATCAGGATGCTGTAAAATCGGCGCCCTCTGGAAACAGGCTTTCAACCCCTGAAATGCCACTTCAGCCTCCTCATCCCAGGAGAAGGGTGTCTTGGGGCGCAGCAGTCGGGTTAATGGGGTGGTGCGATGAGCATAATCTGCAATGAAGGTCCGGTAATAGTTGGCGAACCCTAGGAACCGCTGTAAGTCCTTGCGGTTCCGGGGCGCTGCCCACTCTCGAACCGCAGCCACCTTCCCAGGGTCCATCTGCACCCCGTCAGGGGAGAGTCGGTGTCCAAGGAAGTCCACTGACCGCTGGTGGAACTCGCACTTGCTGAGCTTGGCATACAGGCGGTGCTCCCGCAAGCGCTGCAACACGGACCGAACATGACTCTCATGACGGGCTGGGTCACGGGAATAAATCAGAATATCATCTAGGTACACCACCACGTATTTGTCTAGCAAGTCCTGGAACACGTGGTTGATGTACCGTTGAAACACGGCGGGTGCATTGCATAATCCGAACGGCATAACCAGGTATTCAAACTGCCCATACCGGGTCCCGAATGCCGTCTTCCACTCGTCCCCGGCACGGATCCGAATCAAGTTGTAGGCCCCTCGGAGGTCCAGTTTGGTGAACATCTGCGCCCCCTGCACCCGCTCCAGCAATTCTGCAATAAGGGGCAAGGGGTACCGGTCTGGGATGGTGATCTTGTTCAGGGCCCGGTAGTCATGGCAGAGGCGAAGCTCCCCACACTTCTTCTTAACGAAGAGTACAGGAGCGGCAGTGGGTGAGGTAGAGGGCCTAATGAACCCGCGTTCCAGGTTCTTGCGAAGGAAGTCCTGCAAGGCTTCACGCTCTGGCTCCGAAAGAGAATATAGGCGGCTTACAGGCAGGGGCGCCCCAGGCTGGAGGTCTATGCCGCAGTCGAAGGACCGATGAGGTGGCAGCTGGTCTGCTCCCTGTTCCTCGAACACGTCTAAATAGTCCTGGTACACGGCAGGGAGCGTTGACACAGCCTGCCCCATGGGGGCAGCTGCTACTAACTCGGACTGAGCATGGGAACCCGGGTCTGGGAAGCGTACAGTCCGATTGACCCAGTCGATCTGAACATTGTGCGACTCCAGCCAGTCCATCCCAAGCACCAGGGGAAACCGGGGCATGGTGGCAGGGCGATCCAACGTGGCCAGCTGATCCAGTACCTCGTCTGAAAGTCCCTCGAGATACTGGTCCCGCAGTGCAGAGTCGTTCCAGGTCAAGTCCTGCGCCAGCAGCCGAAATTCTGTGGCGTAGATGGCCACTGTGGACTTGCCCTGTTTCAACCGCCGAATTGCCCGATTGGCTTGACTCCCCTTCTGAGGGTTGGCAAACGTGGTTTCCAGAAGATTGCAAAACCCCGTATAGTCTGTCAGCAAGGGGGAGTCTTGCCGGAGCAGCGGCAACGCCCACTTGGCCGCCTGGTCCTTCAGCAAGCTGATCAGGAAGTGCACCTTGGTGCAGTCGTCGGGGAAATCCCGAGCTCGCCCCTGAATATACAGCTTGGCCTGGGCGAGAAACATGGGAAAGCTGGCTGGGGACCCATCAAATTTCTCTGGCAGGGCCACGGGGTACTTGCCAGGAGCTGGGGCGGCGGCCCCAGGAGCCGGTAAGGCATCCAAACGCTGCTGAAGCGCCGTAACCACATTGCTTAGCTGCTGCACGGTGTGGGTCAAGGCCTGGTTCTCCTGGGCCAATGCCACCAGCGCAGCCGCCTGGTCAGCCATGGCTATTAGTTCCTCCCGAACGCACCCCAGCGAAGGGGGAGTGCGGGTGTGGCGTGAGCAAACTGTGCTGGCCCCAAGGGTTTGTCCATGAAGCGAGGTCCAAGTCCAGTCCTGGGTCTAGGGGTCCAAAGGAGGTCAGTCCGGCGGGGAGCGAGGCAGGGAGCAGGTCAAGGTCCAAGGCAGGTTCAGGCACAAGGTTGCAGGTTGAGCACACGCTTGCAACTATGTTGCTCACGCAACTTGGGCTGGGTCTGGCTGGCTTTTATCTGGCCCTATGCTTAGGGCCGCCCCGATCCTCTGGAGACTCGCCTCTCCTCCGGGCCTGGAGGCGAGCACTCCTCCTGCAGACACTTAACTCCCTTCGCCTCTCTGCCCTGAGCCTCTGTAGCTCAGGAGAGGCTGGTGGGTTACTGGACCCAGGGGATGCCTCAGCTTCCTCTGAAGAGGCTGGGAGTGGAGCACCTGCAGGCAATGGGTCCTCCCTCCCATCAGGAGCCAGAGCAGACTCTGCTGATGCCTGCACCTGGGGATCCAGCACAGGTGGGGATCCTTCAGGCTCAAGCCCTGGCCCCGGCTCAGCTGGTTCTGGAGGCGGGGAATCCTGTGCAGGCTGGGATCCCTCAGGTTCAGCATCAGAGTCTGACTCCCAGGCCATCACAGGGAGTGTCTTAGCAGCAAGCAAAATACCCCTCCCAAGCTCATTTATGGGCATGTCTTTTTAGGGACATATAAACCCACTTGATGGTTTTAGACAAGCTGCCATATCTCAACTTCAGCCTAGCTCCCACTTAAGAGTAAGGAAATAATGATGACATACCTCTCAAGGTTGTTGTTAGTATTGTGGCAATAATCAATATGAAGTGCTCCGAACACCCAGCAAGCATTATTATTCTATCCATTCTAGCCAATTTGCTAAAGTGTGGTAACCTTTTAGCCTGTGTCTGTCTCCCTTTGTCCTTTATGCCATGTCTATTAACTTTAGTAGCAACCTGAGCAGGAACTTGCTCTCTTCAGAAAGTATTGTAAGTAGGCTGAAGAAGGAAAAGTATGTATTATTCAACCAGCAAGCTGTAGACTGGAAACTGTGGTAGAAAGCTTCAGTTGCCTATTCAAATGAGGTCCACCCTTTCTTTTACTGTTTGCTCTCAGCTCTAGTTTTAGTCAATGATGATAGACCTAAAAAGAGGGGGGGGGAACCATAGTGTCTGATGAGGCCCCCTGGAGACTAGGAATATACTCTTTTTGCCACCTTACAGAACTAGGGTGCCCTCCAGGCCTCTCTATCTGACCCCTGGAACTACCCCCCTGGCCACATCTTATCTCTTCAATGGGATTGGTTTGGATGGAGAACAGAGAAGCTAGGCAGCTATACAATGGTAAAAAGTACATGGGATGCCCTGCCCACCACTGACATGTGACTTTCAGAAGGTTGTCCAGAAGGAAGGAAGGTCCTCTAGCTGAAAATTTCCTTCACCCAAATCTAGTTAGAAGTCAGAGAAGTCATCCTCTGTAGCTGAGGGAGGCATGTGTGCCTTAAATACATGGAACCATACATGCCCATGAATGTTTTGGCAACACAAAAGTGGCAACTAACTCAGCCATATGTATATTTTTATAAGCATTTCTAAATTGATTAATATTTTTTAAATATCTAAGCCAAGAATGGGGAACTTTTCTCTCTGGGGAACTTTTCTCTCTTTTTAGCCTGAAGACCTCGTTCCCAGACTGATGGGGAATAGTAGTAGTAGTAGTAGTAGTAGTAGTAGTAGTAGTAGTTGTTGTTGTTGTTTCTGGGCAATCTTCCAGGGTACACATGTCAGGGTGGGCAAAAGTGGGTAGAAAAGTTAATGTATTTCCCCCTTTTTTATAATAGGGTAGCTTTTGCACACATTCACCCATCCAGGCAGCAAGAAGTCTTATTAGCATTCAAGGGCAGATTTCAGCTCGCCAAAAGTTCTCAAGGAATGTGTAAAGCAAGACAAGTGAGGGATGTGGCCTGAGGAGAGAGGACATGACTGGGGAGTGGTGCAGCCTGAGGAGATTCCAGAGCCCCAGAAAGAGATGCCCAGTGCTGCATTTGGCCCCCGGGCCCCAGGTTCCCAGCCAGTGCTCTAAGTGGTGTGGAAAAGCACAATATAAAAATGATAAAAGCACGATATAAAAATGATAAAACAGTGCCATAAAACAGGGGGTAAATCACAGGATTCAAACTCATGGGTCATGGAAAGCCTTAGGGAAAATAGATTTATTTAGAAGACATTTGAAATAACTGGTTCATCATGGAAGATAAGGCAATCAATGGCTACTAGCCATGGCAGCTATAGTCTACCTCCACTGTCAGAGCCATCATGTCTCTGAATATCAGTGACTGGGAATCACAAGTGGGGTGAGTTGCCATTGCTCTCAGGTCTTGCTGTGGCTTCCCATAGGCATCTAATTGGCAACTGTAAGAACAGGATTCCTTTGGGCCCTTGGCTTGATCCAGCAGGGCTCTTCTTATGATAAATTTTCTGTAGCGAATCTGAGTGATCTTACCATGCAAGGGCAAGTGCTCTTTCAGGTATCCTGATCCTGAGTTCTTGCCTTCATGCTGATCTCTCGAGGAAGTAAGTGGGAAATAATGTTCCTTGGGACAGCATGACAGCAAGAACTTTTTCTTGCTAATCTACAGCAATAACTTTCTCTTGTTGATGTACTCAGAGGGATATTTTTGGCTTTCATGGGTAGTTGCAGCTAATAGGCTTATCTTTCATGTATTCGTGTAATGTTTTAAGAAAGTCATCTCAGCATCTTATTTAAGGGTAGACATTCTGGTACCAATATAACCAAGACAAAAGAGGAAAATAAGATCATGTTAATGAGAATGAGCACACTTCTCAGGCAGCTTTAGATAAGAGCAATTAACATGCAGAGTTTGATACAGTTGTCTTCCTAACACAAGTTGATTAAGATGGCAGGACAGATCAAAGTGGCCTTTGAAATGCTTGGGGGGGGTTGTTTAAATGAAGTTCAGAAATCCTCTTAGACTTAGGTAGTGGGGGAGGCAAATTAGTAGTTGTGTGTGTGAGAGAAGGAACAATAGCCGCATCATAGAGGATAGAGCTTCTTGGACTCTTTTGCTCAAAGTAGAAGACTGATCAAACGTACTATATTGATGAAATGCTGATATAACCTAGCCTGGCATGCCCGGTAGCATGAATTCCTACAGATCAAAAGAATAGAGGTTTGTGTGTACAGAAGCCCTCCAGCAGACAGGGCTTTGACAGGCAACTTGGCAGAAAAATATCAGCTGTGGAAAAGCAGGACTGCAAAGGCTGTTCTGGCAATGAATGTCTCATGAAAGACTGTACATGTTTGATGAATAACAAGCTGTGTGACAACCCAATGCCAACATCATTCTTAAAGAAGCACTGACAGTAACACCATGGTTGCACGTCCAGTGAAGTGCATGCACTACCTTATATTTGAGCCCTTAGATTTCCTCAAAAATTCGCCAAAATATCATCTGCATGAATATAATGTAAACACTTAGCAAGTTAACTAACTGTGGAAAGGGGAAGAGATACCAACGGTGGAAGAATGGCAGATGAAGATGATGGAATACATGGAACTCGCAGAACTGACCGCCAGAATCCGGGACCAGAGGGAGGAGAAGGCGTCACAGGATTGGAAAAAATTTAAAGACTATTTAGTTAAATCAGTTAAATTGAATATTTGAGCAGAATCAAATAGATGATCGGCTTTAGCAGGTTAAGGTTATAATACTGTTAAGATAAAATTTTTGTGTAAATGATTTATCTGTTAGAAATGTGTTAAGATGTGAGGTTAAGACAAGATTTATAATTGATTAAGTAATTGATTAAGCAAAGTTAAGTATATTAAAAATGTGGGCAAATGTTAATGGAATAAGATACAAAGCTACCTAGAAGATATATATGATTTTAAAGACAGTGGAGGGAATGGGGGAAGTCCCCAAAACAGAGAAGATAGTAACAAGAAAAGTAAGAAGATAAGTGTTAGTTTAAGGTTTGTATGTGCTTTTTCTTTTTATTGTTATCGTTTAATTGTGTTTATGTATTGTGTTTTTATGGTGTCAATGTTGGTGTTTATGCTATGTTTTTCTTTTGTTTTAATGGAAAATAATAAAAATCTTATTAAAAAAAAAAAGCAAGTTAACTAACTGAATGGGTTGAAATCACAACAAAGTACCCACTCTATGAAGAAGCTCACTGGATAAATTACTACCTTGCTGGAGCTAAGGCTAGTAAGGCTTTCCCCAACCTGGTTGTTGCTGTATGTTTTGGATTGCAACTCCCATTGGTGCCAGGTAGCATGGTTATGCTGACTCAGGCAGATGTAGTTCAAAATTTTTGGAGGGCAGCAGGTTGGGGAAGGCTGGGATAGAAGAAGGAATCTTATGATTCTAAGTGCAGCTGCCCTGTGTGGTGAACTATCAGATCTGCAGCTTGGGACAACTTCCCAGCAGTAAAATAGGCTGTAGACTAGCCCCACCCACCCAAGCTGGCCATTTGACCCTCCCAAAGAGCTATAAAAAGCTTCTTCTTTGAGCAGGGGACTTTCCTGCACCACAAGATCTTCTGTGTTTTGGTGTGTTTCTTGTGCAGTTTGGTTTATCTCACAGCTGCTGATATCTCTGCCCTGACAGTCCTTGCCGGGTTTTCCTCATATTGACTATCTGTGTACCCTGAACTCTTCAGAAGGAGGAAATTAATAAATGCAACTTTCTGGGGTATTGCAATAGTTTGTTTGTTTTCTCAACAGATTGTAACTGCACGTACTGGTGTATGCAGATACTTGACAAGTGAACATGAACATATGATCATGCTAAGAAAATTCGTGCACTTCTGTCCTTACAAACTGCCCTAAGCAGTTTGTGCATAAAATGACACAACTTCCTGAAACCAATTGAGGTGAATTGGCATAAATCAATATTCTTCTGCTTCACTGAACCACAGGTTGTCTTGGAAATCGAAGTGTTGCAAATACTTTGGAGGACAGTGTAAAATATAATCATTATCAGCTTTAAATTTGCAAGTTGGTATATTATTGCACTATCACAGTATTATGCTCTTCTCATTTCTGCTACCTAGAGCCTTTGTGAGCACAGCAGGTCACAGAAGATAACAAATATATTCCAGTACTGTTGCACAAAAGATAAATGAAGCTTTTAGGTATACTGAGGATGTTAAGTAAGAAGAAACGCACAAAAGAAAAGGAGGGGAGTCAGTGTGAGGGAAGATTCAGAACAGACGAAAGGAGGTACTATTTCGCATAGAGCTAATTTAAACTATGGCATTTACTACCAGAAGATGTAGTAATGGCCACCCACTTGGATGGCTTTTAAAAGGGTTTAGACAGAGTCATGGAGGATAAGGCTGTGCGTTTGAGTAGTACTGGTGAGCAGAAGTGGGGAGAGGGTGGCTGCAATCATGTCCTGCTTGTCTGGATGTTTTATGTGCAGAAAGCACTGAATTCAATCCTTGGCATCTCCAGGTTATAGCTGCAGAAGACTCCTTCCAACTGAATGTCTAAAGATTCAGGAGAGACAGAGGAAAGTACTACTTCACAACAGTGCATTGTTAAAGTAGGGTATTATTTCGCACAAGTGGCAGTGATAGCCACCAATGCCTCTCTTTAATGACAGATTTCATTCAAACAGTTGCAACGGCAAACACATTTACAAGTCATCACCAGTGAAGAAGTATTTTCTCCATTACTCAGATATTACTAAACCCAATCCCCTTAACATTGTTGTGGTTTTCTTATACTTGGGGTGTGGGTTGACTACCTGTACTTCCTGAATTGTGAGGTCAATGGAAGTGATTCAGGTGGGAGTCCACATGTCAGAGTTAGCTCCAGCTGTTAGCAAGGCATTTCATATCAGGTCAGCGTCTTCCTAAAATTCCAAGTCACTTGGTAGTCTCAGTCCTCCCCCAAATGTTGCATTTTAAAATGGGCATTTTTTTTTTAAAGTGAAACCAAGCTGGCTAGAAAAATGCCCTGATCTCTAGCAGGGATGCAGTAAAAAGATAGAGGAGACTTCATCTTGACTGTCAACCACAACAGTGTGACACACACACGTACATGCACACATGCACACACACACACACACACATACATACAGGGTGGCCCAAAAATAGGTATACGGTTGAAAGTGGCAGTTAAATTTCAGGCTGGCCATTGGACAGAATAGTGGAGTGAGATGAAAGGATTGTTTTTCTTTACCGATATAGTGAATGATGACAGCGAATGTGAGTCAAGAACAAAGAAAGTGGATTCTAAAGAAGTATACCAGTACCTACTTTTGGGCAACTTTGCATATATATTCTCATGAGAATTCAACAGCATTTAATGCCAGTTTCGCCTAGCATACGCATTTTTACAAAGCAGTCTTTCATAATATAATGCATTTTTGCATGCTAATTTCAGTAACATATGCATATATGCACACACTTCATCCCAGTATATGCAATTCCGTACACATTATTTGGCTGGAGAACTGTAGTGCAAAATTCAGAGAAGTGTAAATTTCATACGATGGCTGTGCTTCAGTTCTTGTATAGTTTTGGAGAGTGTGAATTTGGCAGGTTCACATATAATTGTAAACTGAATCAAATTTCTCCCTCATCCCTACTGTTAGGGTCAGGTTTTAATTGCAGTGAATTTATTTCCCCTGCATATTCCACCTACAGTGATTTGAATGAGGAATGTTGAAGTAAATAGGTAAAACTGTGCTTGTTTTTAACAACTCTTGGGTTAACAGGATCCTTGATGGTGTATGGTTGTGGGTGGGTCCACAGTCTTCCCCTCCATCCCTCTATCACCACCTCTTCCCATATGCAAATCCATGGAGAGAAATCTGAATCCCCAGACATCTGTTATGTGAGGGAGAAAAGCCCACCATCATATTAGAGATATTAGTATTTGAAATTTTACATATGTTTTGTCTTTCGGTATTAGTTAATAATTGTTCAGATAATACAATAAGGAATTAATGTCCACTACATTAGATTTTTGTTTATGTTTCTATACTTTCAGGTAAATAGTTTCTGTACAGAGTAAATACATAGAAAAGTACCCCCTTTCCATGAAAAGTGTGTACAATATGCTGTAGGGTTGTATCCAACTCAGTTTCAAGACCAACTGATAGGATGGGGGATGCCTTATCCCTTATGCTTATGGCATGTAGGAAAAAGCGCTCTCTCTCTCTCTCTCTCTCTCTCTCTCTCTCTCTCTCTGTGTGTGTGTGTGTGTAAATAGCACATCAGAAATATATTTTCAAGTGTACACTGTAGCTTGCATTCCTGTATTTCATATTTTGATCTGGAACACCAAGCATCTGACACTTGTCTGAATTTTCTGCAGCAAAGTAAGAATGCCATCGGTCAACTATAAGGAGACTTTCTCTGTAAAGATGAATAAGACTGGAGGTGCGGTCACTCTTGCAGATGATTTGAGATGGGGCTTTGTTCCTTCTTCTTTCATCCTGCCCCACAACCAGACAAAGCATCTGCTCCCATATGCTTGTAGGTCCCCATATTCACAGTTCATGATCCATGTAAGCCTTCTGACATCAATGACAGTACAGTGCTTCTATCCCATACACACACTTTGGCCTTTCTGCATCTTTTGGCTTATACTTCAGAAGAGAGAGCCTGTAGACTGTTGTTTTGATGTGATTTTTGAAACCCCAAAGGAGAAGAAGAAAAAAAGTAAGCTGTTGATTGGCACTTCTGCATTCTTCCGTGCATATTACTCACTGACCATAAAGCTCCAACCCCTTTTGATTCTATGCCAATCACAGTCTCTCTTGCCCAACAACGGCGCTTTTATAGCCTTCCACATGGACCATCTGAATGAATGCATCCCCCCCCCATGAATTCATAGCACCTTTTACTCTTTTCCTTCTAGTTTCTGCTCTGTTGCCTGCAGCCTCTTCATTTCAAGCAATCTGGTGTCTCTCTGAGCATGTTTAATTTATGTGCTGGATAAGTGACGGCAACTGCACTAGTTCTTGGACAATCAACATCTCTCCTGGTCCCTTCAGACATTGCACCTGGGAAGGACAACACCAGGAAGAGCTTAACCAGTGTGGCAGAGTTGCAGTAGTAGCCTTTCGGCAGCAGAGCTTCTGCAACTTAGTGGAATGTGGAGGGGCAAGGTGAAGGCAATGCCAGGGCGGTGTGGATGCACCTGTGGATACAATCTGGCATTCACAATGGTGCACATGTGCAGCCTTGACCTCACCACCACCTTCACCCTTTCGCTCCTGTTGAACATCAGCCACTCTTCCACTGGAAATCTGATGCTCCTCTGCCCCACCAGGTGAACCGCTCCTGGGACACAGAGAAAGAGAAGAAAATTCTTCCTCTTATCCTCTCCTCATTCACTGCTGCTGATGCTCCCACCCTGTGCAAAGACATAGGCAGAAGGTGATTTTAAACTGAATTCGGGAATAATTTAAATGTCAATTTCAAAGTTCTTCCCCAAGCACAGTCCAGGAGAACCTTGTCAACATCTGTACTCGGAGCTGAACTCTGGCATTCAAAAGAGGTCTTGTGATGACTATGTGCTTATGTACTCAACAGATGCATAGCCAGAAAGTGAGTTGAGCAGTATTAGGAAGGATGAAAATAAAACAAGAAGCTTTGAGGTCTGGAGTTAACCCTATACATTGTGTTCAGGCATGGCCAGATAAAACCCTCTCTTTCTAGTCTGTGCTGGTCTTGCATACGTTCATGCATAGACCTGTTCTGTTCCATCCATGAATCAATCTTCATTTTTCTTTTTAACAAAGAAGTGATCTGCACAAATATGCACATTTAAATATTTGTTTAAAATGCAAAATATATATTGAAATATACTAAATTTGATACTGTTTTTGGTACTGTTTTTGAGCTGACAATTGCATCACAAAATTCAGATAATCATGAATTCAGAAGGATAATTACTGTATGTCCCAAACTGCAAATTAATCTGGCAGCTGCAGATCTGGTCAGTTCCTCTGGAAGCCCAGGTTCAAATATTTGTCAGCTGTGGGTAAAAACCAAAATAAATCAGTATTTATTATTATTTCTGAATTGATTCTAGAATGTATTTTAATTGACTCTGCGATTTTATGTACACTACGCTATTTTTACCTGTTGTTAGCCGCTCTGAGCCCGGCTTTGGCTGGGGAGGGCGGGATACAAATAAATTATTATTATTATTATTATTATTATTATTATTATTATTATTATTATTCCACCCCTGCCCCCACAGTACTTGGGGAATGACTGCCACTTAGTAGAAGAACAGGTGTTTTGTACACCATCATAGTGTAGTGGTTAGAGTGCTGAACTGTAACCTGGGATACCAGGGTTCAAATCCTCACTTGGCCATGGAGGTCACTGGGTGATCTTGAGCCAGTCACTGCCTCTCAACCTAACCTACCTCACAGGGTTGTTGTGAGGATAAAACGGGAGAGGGAGAGATGTATGTATGCTAGTGTGGTGTAGTGGTTAAGAGCGGTAGACTTGTAATCTGGTGAACCGGGTTCGCATCTCTGCTCCTCCACATGCAGCTGCTGGGTGAACTTGGGCTAGTCACACTTCTTTGAAGTCTCTCAGCCCCACTTAACTCACAGAGTGTTTGTTGTGGGGGAGGAAGGGAAAGGAGAATGTTAGCCGCTTTGAGACTACTTCGGGTAGTGATAAAGCGGGATATCAAATCCAAACTCCTCCTCCTCCTCCTCCTCCTCCTCCTCTTCTTCTTCTTCTTCTTCTTCTTCTTCTTCTTCTTCTACCTTGAGCTCCTTGGATAAAACATGGAATACATATGCAATCAATAATAATAAAAAAGATAAAAATGCAGAAGGTCCCAGATTCAATTCCTAGTATCTCTGGGTAGAGCAGAGCATTTTCCTCTGCCTGAAACTGTGGAGAGTTAGTGTGAATCTGTGTAGGTAGCACTGAGTTAGGATGACCAGTTTTCTTACTCCGTATAAGTCAGCTTCCTATATTCCTATAAGCTTGTTGTGAGGAAAAGTGAGAAAAGTATTGCAACTTATTTCGAACCCTGAAACTTACAATAAAATAAATGATACAGGAGAAAACTGGGAAGACAGATTTCGACATAAGGGGCCATAAAACTATAGTGTATGTATTTCAGAAGCTAAGCACCAGCTATCTCTGCTCTTGCTAAGCCTCTGGCTTTTTTTCTTTCCTTTTTTTTGTAGTGTGCCATGAATGCTTGTGGAGTTCAACAGCGGCCACTGCAAAAAATAAATAAATCTTTTTTAAAAAAAAAAATCAAATGAATAATGAATTAAAAAAATAAAACTGGCTGATCTTTAAAATTGCTGAGACAACACAGCATAAAATCCCTGCTTTCAACCCTTTTTCATCCACCCCCCTACAAATGGTACTTTCTGACACAAGAAGTCCTGCCGAGGTTAAAAAATAAAATAAAAAAATCCTGTTAATAATGAATGCCTCCTTTACTCTCGAATACCTGGAGGAATATTTCTCTGTAATTCTTTGTCAAAGGTAATAACTGCCTGAGAATCAAAAGCAGAGAGAGGCAAATGGCTCATGGTGCTGTGAACATTTTGATGCTCAGTTGATTCTCTAATCCCGATTCAATGCCTAAGGTATTGGACCACTATTAAAAATACATGCTTTGACAACTTCTTAGGTAGGGAGAAGAGAGGGAGAGAAAATCAATTGGTGTAAGATTTGTTATGAAATTCATTTGCTTAGCTAAAGTATGAGTTATAATGTCAAACGATGATTTGGCTTCCAGGGAATGTTGTGAATAATTCTGTGCCTTGGATTGCTTAAAAATAAAACAGAGAATGCAAAGGGATAATTACATTTCATTCCTGGAAGGCCACATTCTTCTTCTAAAACACAGCATAATAATGTTTCTAAAATGCCTCGTTACCCTTATGGCTCAACACATTCGAAGGCTTCAAAACAAAATATAGGTGCATTGGGAGGTGTATGCAAAGGTCTTGGGATAGGCATTTGCCAGCACATCCTTAAAGACGACTCAAGAAATCAAAACAGTGCTGGGAAAGGTTATATTTATTCAAATATCATAACATTAGAGGATCTGCAAACAACCAAAACATGTAATTAACCAAATCAACATATAGTCTGGGCACAGACATTCCCTAAGGCAGGGTCCCTCTCCATCCTGGTCATGATAACAAATTGCATCTGTGGCCCCGCAGCAAAGGATTGAAAGGTGTTCTTCCTCTTTTTTATGAGAGCCTTGGGTATGTGAGCCTGACAAACACACAGTGGCTCCACTAGGTCAATTTTCACCCCAGTGTGCCTGCCAAGCCTAATTGGCATGCCAAAGGACCCAACACAAAGGCAGTGTAGGGTAACAAAGAGTGCCTCACGTATTTACACACACAAACACACCAAATCTAAACTTGTATTTCCTGATCAGGCTGAAAGCCAGTTAAACCAATAAAAATGCCACCCCAACAACAGGGCTCCATACTCCAGTATAAGTACGTAAAAGGGGAGGGGAGAGACTAATCAGGGGCTGCCCTCCAGAAATCCAACTAAGTCCCCAAACAAGCACCTAGCAAAGACCTTACTATATAGGGAAGGAGCTGCAAAGAACTGCAAAGGTGTTTAGGGTGGAGCCAGCTTATAAAGCCTGGTTTCTTCTCTATCCTGATTGGCCTAGTGGCCCATCTGACCTTTCCCTAACTCCTCCCCAGGGCAAAACCATTTTGACTCCTCTTCCCATGGAAGTTGAGTGTGTGGCAAGTTTATCCTCAATTGAGCATGGGAGCAGCTTAATTTATATTTACCATGGTCGAAACAAAATAGAAAATTCTTTCCAGTAGCGCCTTAGAGACCAACTGAGTTTGTTCTTGGTATGAGCATTCGTGTGTATGCACACTTCTTCAGATATATTTACCATGGTGTTTGCATCGCTTCAGCAGGTGCATTCTGTAACACAAGAGAGCAGCAAAATGGCAGGAACAAGACATGTAGGCAGATGGGGTGCAGCTGGGTACACTTGCCCCAGGCCTCAGATGGCTAAGCTGGCTGGGAGCGGGGTCCCCAGAGGGGATTTTTATTTTTGTTTGGATTTAGAAATTTATTCTAATAAGGCTCCCTCCCCGGAGCTCAGATAAGGAGCCATCGGTTGTTAACAGGACACTGGTTGATTGGTGAAAAACAGGCCAAATCTTTATTGACTGCAGCAGGCAAGGAAGGGTTGGCATGGCAGCAGGGCAAGGATCAGTTCATCATTTGACTCAACCCTTGTTGGTGGAATGGAATCCATTGCCGGTTAGGAAGCACCAAGCCCCAGCGTTAAACCCTGCTCAGTGACCTGGGTGACGATTCCAGCCAGGTAGACACCCCAACCGCAAAGTCGCCCTTTGTGGAGTGCACCCGGAAGAAAGCTAACTGAGAAGATATTTGGATGTCATTCTTTCCATAAAACACTTTTGCAATACATGAAAAACTTGGGGCTACTTAAGGAAATTGATCCCTGTGAATTCTGATTCCAACTCAGCTGACCTACACCACCAAGACCAATGCATGGGTTGGGATGTAATCATTCTTTAGATTTTGTACTTCTCCAAATTTTGCAATACAATTCTCAGTTCAAAAAAGGGTGGGGAGAGGAAACTAATGTGTGTTTAAAACACATATATTTTGGGACAAATTGTTTTTTGAACCATGTGTGCAGATATCTGTAAAAATGAAGGCCAGTTTATGATGTTTCAATAATAAATAAATAAAAATTGGAAAATAATTGTTAATGTAGAAATGGGATAGAGCAGACTTATAAATGAACATATATGAAACTGACAATCTGGAGGTAGAATGATTCATCCACCCTTATAAAATCAGACCACAGTTCTTACTGTTGGTTCCCATAGTTATTGTCTTCTATACCTGTTTCTTTCATTCCGATCCCCATACCTGAACCAGGCTTTCTCTCTCATTCATTCTTGCTGATTAAAAGCCACTTATTCCACAAAGATGTTCATAGGGATGGACAAATCTGTCAATCTAGGTAGTTTCTCTTTTAAACTATCCTTTTCAGAGAAGGCATTTGTGTATCTATAAAGGCAGTCCAAAACAAACCTGCTGTTCCCACCCTGCCTACATTAGGGCTTCCATTCTGTGGAGCAGTAAAAGTGGGGCAACATTGTGCGCTGAGCTTTCAAACATCAAGCACAACTGCTGCTTACCAAGAGGGAGCTGCTGAGAGCTCAATGCAGCATGAGCATGACTGTGGCATGGTGGCAGAAGCAACAGATTGGTTCTGGCACTACACCTGTGCAAAACTGAGCACCCTGCACCTCATTTATCCTTCTCTACATCCTCCTGATAAGTGGCAGTGGTGCCTGTCATTTGGAAGTCAGCTGCACAAGCCATCTGAAATTCATTGCCCCACTAACCACTACTGCATTATGGATCATCTTACTGTGATGAAGCTGTAGCATTGTGCTTATCATAGATAAAACAGGATGCATGTCTGTTTTACACACCTCTAGAAATTCTGTCCTGGTTCGTGTCTGTCCCTTACTTTATAGGTCTTCAGGCAGACAGTAAAGATTTAACATATTTCAGGTCACATTTTCTAAATAAGTGCTGTGATCCAATTGATTTTTTTTTTTTTTTTGCTGGTATTTAAATGGTCTTAAGGGCATCTAAATGGTGTTTTGCTGGTTTTATGGCTTAGCTGGTGTTAAACGCTGGTTGATTCTTATTGCTGAATATTGTTGTTTCCATGGTGTTTGTAGCTGATTTGTATTTCATTTTTATGGAATCCGCTTTCTGGAGACTTTGGTCCCCAAAGCAGCTTATAAATATTTATTTATTTATTTATAATAATAGTTCCTTGGTGGGCTCTGGGGAGAGAATCCCCAACTCCCCTTCTCTTCCTTCTTTTGCAATATCTAGAAAAGTTCTATCTTTTCAAGAAAGAAACTCATTACATAATTAGCAGATAAAATGGCATGAAATTATGTGAGATAATGACAAGAAATGAATGAGGCTGTCCTTCCTGCGTATCAGAGTTCTGTCATGCTTAAAGTAATTTACGTTTCAAGCAGTTTTGAAATTGGTAGGCCGGTTAATGATCCTGGACTGGATATCTTTCTTGATGTGGGTTAAATAAATAATTGGGACATAAAAAATAATCAAGGTCATAAGGAAGTCTTAAGGTGGCCATGGAGAAGAGCTGACTTAAGTTACACCTTTCCTTTCTCTTCCCCCCTCCATATTTAATATTAATGGTGGATCTGCACCAGAAAATTTAATATAAAGGTCAGTCTCATCTGACAGTAAAATAGAAAACTAATTTAGAATTTAGTCTGCCTCTCTTGAATGATAAATGATATAATTTATTCAGCAGTTCCTGAGCACAAATTGCCCAAAATACCACTGACAACAGGGACCTTTCCTTCTCTAGCCAACACTGCCATGTTAACCATCAGTTTAAAAATAAAATGTTTAAAATGAATAACTAAATGATGACTTAGTTATCTTGTCATCATTTGCCAACATTTTGCTTTTACTTGGCTTCCATTTCCTCTCATTGCCACATGGTTCATCAGGCAGGGTGTTGCCACTGCACCAATTACCTTGTAGAGCTTGATTAACATGCAGCCCCAACATTTTGAATACTCTCCAAACTGATGCCAAAGTTTTGTGCTCATTTTGTGGCATTTCATACCGCAAACATGGCATTTTTGTACACCCTCCCCCAAACTAAGTAATTGATACTCATTTATCCCCCGAAAACCCTCAATATTGGCATATTTACACCAAACCAGTGCCAAACTTTTGCAAAAGTTTTGTGCTGTTTTGTACCACGTTACTGTTGAGAGGAATGGTCAAGGAGGCAGGGAGGTTGGTGTGGTGCAAATCCACCAGCAGAGCCAATCCAGTGCTCCTGCTGCTGCACTTTTACTACCTCATCACCCCTATCCTTCCCAATAAGCAACAGCAACCCACCTGATCTGACACACCTGGTGAGGCACTTCTGAACTATGGATGTCTTCTGATCCCCAAGAAGTGGGCATGCACACGAAAGCTCATACCAAGAACAAACTTAGTTGGTCTCTAAGGTGCTACTGGAAGGATTTTTTGTTTGTTTGTTTTGGACTATGGCATACCAACATGGCTACCTACCTGTATTCCGATCCCCAAATGTCTTTCTGAGCCATCAAGACTGGTATGGTACTTGAACTGATGGGAGTGGTAGTCCAAAACATCTGGAATGGAACAGTGAAAAATGGTTAAGTATATTACTCTTCAGTTGGTGGTTTAGGCCTCACTAGAGTGAAGACTGTGGGACACAGGTGGCGCTGTGGGTTAAACCACAGAGCCTAGGGCTTGCCAATCAGAAGGTTGGTGGTTTGAATCCCCATGTCGGGGTGAGCTCCCGTTGCTCGGTCCCTGCTCTTGCCAACCTAGTAGTTCGAAAGCAAGAAGTGCAAGTAGATAAATATGTACTGCTCCAGTGGGAAGGTAAACGGCGTTTCCGTGTGCTGCTCTGGTTCAACTGAAGTGACTTAGTCATGCTGGCCACATTACTCAGAAGTTGTACGCCGGCTCCCTCGGGCAGTAAAGCGAGATGAGCGCCGCAACCCCACAGTCGTCCGTGACTGGACCTAACAGTCAGGGGTCCCTTTACCCTTTTTCTAGGGTGAAGACTATTGGTTTATTGTGTAGATCAAGTGTAGACAATGTAGTGCCCCCCAGATGCTTTGGCTACAACTCTTATCATTCCTGAGCATTGGTCATGCTGGCTGGGACTGATGGGAGTTGTACTCCACAACCTTTGCAGGGTGCCACATTGGGTACCCTGGTACAGTTGGCACATTAAGTAGCCCTCACCAACCTGTAGATGTTTTGGATAACCACTCCCACCAGTCCCAGTCAGCACAACCATATTTGGCCCTTAGAGCTAGGATTCTCTTAGGGCTGCTTTCTATCAGATATTTTCTTTTCCTGCTCTGGGATCTCTAGGTAGGAAGAAATGTGCACATTACTTCTTGTGTTTTGCATCAGGGTTTAGCTGTGAGACAGTCTTCAGTTTGTCCTAATGGTCATGTTTAATGTGTGATTACTTTGGCCACATCTATACCATGCACTATGATTCTACGTTAGCAGTCATGGCTTCCTCCCAAAATCCTGGGAACTGTAGTTTCTTAAAGGATGCTGAGAGTTGTAAAAGATCCCTGTCAGGTTTTCTGGACATCTTAGAGTTAATAATGCAAGAGGCGTTCTGATCCTGGGAGTTTAGCCTTGCCCACTGTAATACGGGCACTTTTCCTTTGTCTAGAAAAGGGGAGGTTTGGTTTCACTTTCCCCTTCTCTGCATTCATTCTGCCTTATTGTTTTGTGTTACTGCTGAATGTTAGTTTGCTGCAAGCATGCAGCTCAAGTCTGGAGGACTTGTGTGTGTGTGCTACTAAATAAAGTCTAGTTTAGTTTAGTAGCACTGGCGTCTGTCAAGTTATTTCACGACGCCACGGAGAAGCAGACCTAAAAAGCCATCGTGACGCTGTGCTTAACTCTGCAACTGGAGAACGCTAAGGGCGAAGCAGAAGTGTGCCTGGGCGCCATTGATGTCGGAGACGATCGTAAAGGTGATTGATTGCAGTGCCGGCCAGCAGCACTACTTGGGTCAAAGGTTTTATGACCCAATATCAACACTATCCAAAACAGGTTATGGCTTAATGGCTTAATTGCTTTATTGCCAAGAAGCTACGCTTTGATGGCGAGGCGTCCTGAGGAGATTGATTGCCAGGACGGGAGGTCTGCATGTCTGCGGGGCCGGCAGCCGATAGCCCAGCTGGAGGACTGTTTTGTGCCATGCTTTTGAGGCACAAAGCAGGGAAACCTCGCTGGTGAAGAGAAGCCGTTTTCCGGAGCTGGGAGCTGAGAGGCGAGTGCTGAGTTTGCAGCCACGTGAGTTACCTCAAGCCCCAGGGGGGAGATGGCGCAGTCCCATGAGAGTTTCGTGCCACCCTTTCCAAGGTTGGATGGGAGGAATTGGCAAGATTGGGCCAAGAAAATGGAGATATTTCTGATTGCTAAAGATCTTTGGACTTGTACTCAGAGCCCACCAGTTCAAGCCCCTGCTGCTGAAGCTGCTGCAGCACTTAAGAAAGACCAGAGGGCTACTGCTCACATAGTCATGGGCATAGAGGAAGAGCTGATGGTGCACATAGACGCTGCCACTAATGCCCACCAAATTTGGGAGTGTCTTAAGCGTGTGTTTCAAAGAACGTCAGCTGGTGCCAAACTTCATACAACTAGACAGCTGTTTGAGTTACGTTTGCAAGAAGGAGGCTGTGTGCGTCAACATGTGGCCAAAATGCTGGCACTCTTCAACAAGTTGAGACAGCTGAATGTTCCTTTTTCAGAGGAACAAAAGGTCTATATCCTTTTGAGCTCACTAGACCCCAGTTATGAGACTCTTTCGCTAACGCTGGAGTCCACGCCTGCAAGCCAGTTGAATCTGGACTATGTTACTGGGAGGCTGCAGGACGAACAGGACCGGAGGCAGAGAGAGAAAGGGAAAGCTGTTAAGGGGGGTTGCTTTTTGCCTAAGCCCAGGAGTGGAGAAAACGCTGAGAGCTCTGTTAAAGCTTTTGCAGCTAAGCGCTGTTATCTGTGCAATTCTGATAACCATCTTCAGGCAGACTGCGATCAGGCTGACTTCAAAGATGGTTTCCATGGCAACCGGGAGATGAAAGGAAGACCACGTCGTGGGAGAAGAGGACCTTCCAGAGCAAGCAGAGGAGGGGCTGGAGCCCACTGCAAAGCAGCTGCATATGCTTTGGTTGGAAAGACAGTTGCTACCCCCAAGCTGCGTTGGTTAATAGACAGTGGTGCGGGGAGACATCTAGCGCCACCTAGCAGCCAGTTGCGGAACTGCAGGCCGATCCAAGATGCAACTGCAGTCACTCTGGCTGATTCAACCACAAGACCTGTTACTAAAACTGGTGTTATGTTCATGCCTTGTCTTAATGATGATATTGATGTGTATGTTTTAGATGGTATGAAATTTGGTTTACTTTCTGTTTCAGCTTTAGATAATGCAGGTTATCTGGTCAGTTTTGGGAACCAGGTATGCACCATCTCCAAAGATGGGAAACAGTTGGTCCAGGTGAAAGGCCATGATGGGGTGTATATGCTGGAAACTGACAACAGCGCCACAGAGAGGGCGCAGGGTGCTGAAACAAGTAATGGCATCTCTGAGGAGACTCAAGCTCAGTATGCCAACTTACCCACGCATGATCAGTGTTTGCATTTATGGCATCGCAGATTCTCGCACGTGAATTGGAAATACGTGCGCAAGCAGGTAGAGTGCACTGATGGTTGTAAAATGAAGGAGTGCTCCAAGTTTCTAGACTGTAGAGCTTGTAAAAGAGCCAAAGTGCATTCTTGCAGCTACCCATCGTCTGATAGGGTGACCAAGCAAGCTTTCGAGCTTGTGCATGCGGATCTCTGTGGTCCGATGGGGGTGCCAAGCATGGGTAATTCTCGTTATGTTCTTTGTCTCACTGATGATTTTAGTCGAGCAGGTTGGATTTTCACGCTCAAAGACAAGGGGCAAACAGCGAAGGAGATTATAGAATGGGTGAAAGCAGTAGAGGTGGAATTTGGAACCCGCGTGAAAGCGTTTCAGACAGACCGAGGCACAGAATTTACTGCATCTAAGCTGCAGGATTTCTTTCGTGCCAAAGGTATCAAGCATAGAAAAACTGCTCCTTATTCTCCTCAAGAGAATGGTGTTTCTGAGAGGAGGAATAGAACAATGCAGGAGGCAGTAGATGCTCTCTTGTTTGATTCAGGCTTGCCAAGATGCTATTGGGCTGAAGCCTGGAGAACTGTCTGCCACACTCTTAACAGGACATACAGTTCCGTGATAGGGACCACGCCCTACTTTCTACTTTATGGAAAGAAGCCCAAGGTCCACTATTTTCGGACTTTCGGGGCAGAAGCTTGGGTTCTTATCCCCAGACATTTACGTAGAAAGGGCAGTCCAAGATCGCAAAAGTTGATTTTCTGTGGCTACGAGACAGGTTCGAAAGCCTGGAGATTTGCTTTCCCAGATGGCGATCGTTCACGAGTCATAATCAGCAGGAGCGCTGAGTTTTGTGAGCAGCAAGGCTGGAAAAGGATTCACGGAAATCCTGAGGTGCTCACAGATCCGTTCAGCGATCTTGACTATGAAGATCAGCCAGTTACACCTGCTAGTGGTGCAGAAGGTGGTCAACCTGCTGGTGTTTCGGGCCGCATTCCCGAACACGACAAGGGTGCAGTGTCAGAGGGGGCAATCCCAAAGAGACAGGTGAAGACAGAACCAAGGAGTGCACCCACATCTCCAGAAGTAGCTAGGAGAGGCAAGCGAGGTAGGTCTCCAAGGTCCCCAACTGGGAAGCACAGTCCAGGGGGACATAGCAAGCGCAGTAGGTCGCTTGGTGGTTCACCAGACGCCAGGGACTCCCAGGCTGAGTCTAGCACGTCTGGGTCAGGGGGCGAGTCACCGGTGGTGCCACGGCGTTCCAAGCGCACTACAAAGGGGAAACCTCCTGACAGGTTCCAAGCCACTAATGTTTGGGCTGGTTTTGCTCACTGCGAACCGGAAAGTTTCGCTGAGGTGCAGAGATTACCTCAGGCAGAATCCAGCAAGTGGCAACAAGCAATGGAGAAAGAACTTAGTGCCATGAAATCTCTTGGAGTTTTCACGCTGACAACTCTGCCAGCTGGACAGCAAGCTGTGAGCTGTCGCTGGGTCTATAGATTGAAACCCACTGCAAGTGGAGAGCCACAATATAAGGCTAGATTGGTGGCAAGAGGTTTCAGCCAGAGGCCAGGAGTGCATTACTCACAAGTCTATGCACCCACGTCCCGTAGTGAAACAATGAGATTGCTTCTTGCTGTAGCAGCGCAGAGAGGCGCAGAAGCTGCTCATTTTGATATTGATGTCGCCTACTTAAATGCACCGCTGCAGGAGGAAATTTATATGCTACCTCCTCCGGGTTTTGAGGGTGACAGGCCAGGTCTAGTATGGAGGCTACACCGCTCCATTTATGGTCTCAAACAGTCCGCGAGAAACTGGAATCAGTGTCTCGACCAAGCGCTGGAGAAGCTAGGCTTTAGGAAAAGCCGTGCGGACAACTGTTTGTACATAAAAGGGACAGGTCAGCAACAAGAATTGGCCCTGATCTTTGTCGACGACATTGTTCTAGTGGCCAACACAAACAAACAGGTGCAGGAGTTTGCAAGTAAGCTGAGGCAGCACTTCAAACTCAAGGAGTTGGGTCCTGTGAACATGTATCTAGGGGTTCAGATTCACAGAGACCAAGATGGCAGTTTTGTGTTGAACCAGAGCGCAAAGATTGATCAGTTACTCAGGAAATTCAATATGGCAGACTGCAAAGGTGCAAGGACACCAATGGAAACGAGTTTTGTAACTGATAACCAATCTGTTGAAAAAAGAGAGTTTGAGAACCAAGAGGTATATCAATCTGCTCTGGGAAGCCTGCTCTATCTCTCGCAGTGGAGCAGGCCCGATATTGCATTTGCAGTTAATCTGCTGAGCCAAGAGGCAGCAAAGCCCAGTGTGATGGCATGGAATGGGGTCAAAAGAGTTCTTAGATATTTGCAAGAGACCAAAGAGTTTAGCCTCACACTGACAGCCCAAGGTGATGAACAGCTTCAATGTTGGGTGGATGCTGATTGGGCTTGCGGCTCAGACAGAAAGTCAATTTCTGGAATAGTGGTAAAATTTGGAGGTTCTGTAATTGGCTGGAGATCAAAAAAGCAGAGTTTAATTGCTCTATCATCAACTGAGGCAGAGTTCAGTGCTCTTTCAGAAATGTGTCGAGAGCTTGAATTCTACAAGTGCCTAGTGCAGGAAGTGTGTGAGAAGTGTTACCTACCCATCACCATATGGGAGGATAACCAGCCATGCCTGAAGTTGGCTGAATCCGGTCAATTCAACGCACGAACCAAACACCTGGATATTCGGTTCAAAAATGTGCATGAGAGCGTTAGGACAAATGTGGTCAAGCTGAAATATTGTCCTAGCGAAATGAATCTTGCCGATGGATTCACAAAGCCCTTGAGTTTCCAGAAACACGAAGTTTTCTGTGATGGGTTAAATGTTGAATGAAATGTATATATGTCTACCCAGGATTGCGAACGAGAGGGGGTGTCAGGTTTTCTGGACATCTTAGAGTTAATAATGCAAGAGGCGTTCTGATCCTGGGAGTTTAGCCTTGCCCACTGTAATACGGGCACTTTTCCTTTGTCTAGAAAAGGGGAGGTTTGGTTTCACTTTCCCCTTCTCTGCATTCATTCTGCCTTATTGTTTTGTGTTACTGCTGAATGTTAGTTTGCTGCAAGCATGCAGCTCAAGTCTGGAGGACTTGTGTGTGTGTGCTACTAAATAAAGTCTAGTTTAGTTTAGTAGCACTGGCGTCTGTCAAGTTATTTCACGACGCCACGGAGAAGCAGACCTAAAAAGCCATCGTGACGCTGTGCTTAACTCTGCAACTGGAGAACGCTAAGGGCGAAGCAGAAGTGTGCCTGGGCGCCATTGATGTCGGAGACGATCGTAAAGGTGATTGATTGCAGTGCCGGCCAGCAGCACTACTTGGGTCAAAGGTTTTATGACCCAATATCAACACTATCCAAAACAATCCCTCTTTTCACAGAGCTACAATTCAATAAAAGAGAGCCAACAATAAGAACCAAGAGGCCTTCACCTCACCTCCCAAAGTCTGCTAAAAGTGATGTACCTTGACTTGTTTTCTAAAAGAGTGCAATGAGGAGTCCAGATGTACCTCAGATGGAGAACCACCACCAAAAAGGCCCTTCTCAGGGTTCCTACAAAAGGGCAACCAGAAGGCTCCCAACTATAGATTTCAAAGCAGATGAGAAGTGTTTTCTCTAAGGCCATTCTGTACTTTATACACGTGAAAGTGTCTTTTTTAAATTGAGTTCAGAACCAATGCAGCTGTTGCAAAATGAGAGTGATGTGTGCTCAGCCCCCAAGGCCATCTCACTTTGTACTAATTGCAGCTTCCAAAACATTTTCAAGGCCAGCTCCATGAAACAGTAATTCTCTTTTCCATGTCTTAATTAAATCTTATGTACTTTCCATTCTTCACATTCCTTCTACCACCTTCAACTATTACCCATATCCCTTGGAAAAGTGAAGTGTATGTGTGTTCATGTTCCATCCAGGAGAGCGGAACAGAAGTGACCAGAAGCATTGGGACCCCCCACAGCCCTTGCCCAAAAATCCAAATGTGCCCAGTCCTAAGAAGGTTAGAGCCCCTCTGCTTTACATAATCATTTTTGCCATGAAGTCAGATACAATACATACACTACACCTTTGAAACTTTTACAGTTCAGAGCTGTCTGGGCTGTACTTGCTTCTGTTTTTAAAACTTCATTAATTCCCTTTTATCTTCATTGTATCTCCTTCATTTGGCCAATAAAATGCTGATCAACATGCCAAATCGATCCTTGATTGTTTTCTCACTACTGGCAATCTATCTCCTAGAGCATCTTTGTACTGGGTTGGAAAGTCATTATTGTGACACTGTAATTAACACTGCAGTCATTTAATTTGTTTGTTTGCATAATTCTAACTTGCTCTATTTCTGATCTTCTGCCTGCTGCTTCCTTAACAAGGAAATGCATTATGCAACATTGAGCTAAGGCAAGTTCTATTAAGTTCCTGATTCCAAGGATTAATTCACACCACAGCATGGGCGTTTCATTATCTTTTAATTCTAGTTTTTATCTTGGCAAAAGTAGCTGCCAGTCCAACTTCCTGCCTTGATATGTCTTATTGTTGCCCATCCAGGATGGACGACCCTTATCTGCTCTCCTGCGATCCCTGCTGATCAAGTCCTATTGGAGATCTATGAAACTGCTTCCTACTGGAACACCTAGCTTAGTATTGTCTATAACAGGAGTGGGGAGCCACGGGTAGGGAGGTGGGGGAAGCTGAATGTGACCCTCCAGACCTTTCTTTCTGTCCCTTGAGAATCTCCCCAGGCCACGCCTCCTCTTCACGCCACACTCTTCCCCAGGCCACACCCTCCTTCTTCAAATGCTTTTGTGTGGCTTTAGTGTATTCTCAGACTAGGGTGATGCTCCTTGCTTGTGTCGATAGAGATATTTGTGTGTAGAAGCCTATGACTTTTACATTCCTGTAATATAGCATACTCTACAAAGATAAGCATCACATCCTTTGCTCAAACCACCTTTTGCATCTGACTCTGCTCAGCACTGGTGTTTGGCCCCTGGAAGGCTGCTCAGAAGGGAAAGTGACCCTTGGGTTGGAAAAGGTTCTTCACCCCAGTCTACGCTGACTGGCAATGTCTCTCTAGGGTTTTCACCTGGGTTCTCTCCCAGCCTGTCCTGTAGATCCTGAGGATTGAACCTGGGACCTTTGTCCCCCAAGGCAGATGTTTTACCATTGAGCTGTGACCCTTCCAACCACCTCATCCAAACCTTTGATATGTAACCATTCCTCTTAAGCTCTGTTAGTAGGATGAGATAATGCTAAGACCTGTTGCCACTTTCTGCTTCTTAGACAACATGGCTTTCCTTGCTTCCTAATAGTTCATTCCACAAAAGTCTGGTTTGGAGGAAATATTCAGTAGGAATCTATCACATTTCTGGTCTGTGCCACTTTTGCCTTTGTTTCTTTCTTCATCCATTCTGTCCCGTTTCTGTACTTAAAAAAACAACAACAACAAACAACAACAACCCTGTACGAAATGTCAAAAAACTTTTTTATGAAGTGGAACAAGAGGGTTGCCTTTAAAGAAGGAGGTGGGGAATGTGCAGACATTCAGATGTGGCTGGACTGTATTTCCCATCATTGATGGGCTTGGGAATGTTTTCTGGGACTTATAGGAGCTAGAATCCAACAGCCGCAGGTTCTCCATCCTTGTTTTAAAATTTAGAGGCCATTCCCCATCTCCCATCCCCAGTAACATTAGCCAGCAAAATTCCACTGTGAATGCTGTCCATGCATTCAGAATGGGGTTGCAACCATCCTTTGGCAGTGATGTGATGATGTGTTATTCTCCCAAGTACTTGTAGGAAGTGAGAGAATGGCTGTCTACATAGGTCCACAAGCCCTATGAAGTCATACAAGGCCTACCCTACCCTAAGGTGAATGAGGGGCCAGCTGTACAGCAGAATAGAACTCAAGACATCTTGTTGACTAATGCGCAACATCAGGGTTGTGTCTTCTGTGGACTAATCCTTCCAGTAAAAGGGATGAAGCAGATGAAAAGTTTGGCAAAACTACATAAAACTAACGTTGATTCCATTATTCATGTGATCACATCAGTGTTTTGTTTGTTGCTTTATTTCATCAATGGGCAACTGTGCATGAGTAACTGGGGTAGGGCAAGACTGGGGGACCTTTGGCCCTCCCATACATTGTTGGATTCCAACTCCCATTATCTCCAGCAAGCATGGCCAAAGGTGATGGGTGTTGTAGTCCAGCAACATCTGGAAGGGTTAACAGGTCCACATTATTGGGGATGGGGAAATAAATGGATGAATTCAAAGACCTGGCAGCTGTTGGTGCCTTCATTCCACTTGGGTCCATTGGCTTCACTTTGGAGATGAAACCAGATAATTCAGAATGCAAAATTAAGAAGAGCATTTCAGAAGCGCCCATGGCTATTCCCCACTACCACCACCACCCCCTGCATATTGTCAGAAATATCCAGGCCAAAACAAATCAGTTGAGCTCTAATAAAATTGCTTCAGGAGCCTCTGGCATTCATTTCCCTATACTTCAGCTGTTAGTCCGTATTGACAGTGTTAATTGTGATTGCTACAAAAACTAGAGATGGTTATTTCTCTAGAGAGTTTTTCTGTATAAGCACGGCATTAGTAAGAGGAGTTTTAATTAGTGGGAGGCAGACAGCTCAGGAGATGATTTGTTGAAGCCTGAGAAGAGGAAACTCCATTAACAGACATTTGAGCCACACTTTGCAATAACCAGACTTGGCATCAGAACAGTCAGGTGAAGACTTGTTATTTTTGAGGGAATTCAGGGGCCTCTGAATGTGAATGGATAATCCTCACTAGTTGCTGCTGCCTTTTCTTAATGTGGGTGTGGGTGTTTGGTCACTGATGCTTAATTGATTTTTACTATTTTTACATTTTAAATGGTTTTGCATTATGTGTGTTTCTCTGATCTTACCCTCTTGTAGAGCCCTTAGTTCAGAACACAGGAGTTTTTCTTAAAAAAAAAAAAACCTAATTTAAAAATACTGTTTAAAGTGTAGAATTGCTCCAAGGATGGAAGGAGGTATTTATTGGTAACATCACAGGGAATTAGCTAATTAGTGCTGTCAGACAGATTCTGCTTCAAAGTTATGTGTATGTGAGTGTATGTGTTTTCCATCAGCATTTGACCTCACAGAGGAGAAGATATATTTGGAATGAATACACCAAGGACCCTCCCAAAGCTGCCCTACTGCTTTAGGTCTTCCTTCACCAAATTTTTGCAGTCACCAGTTCATAACAGGCATGGGCAGTAGTGTAAGTATTGTGGTCTTCCAGGTGTTCTTTGGGATGTAAGGAAACATCAATTTCAATTCTTAGCTTGTGCACAATTTGGCTTGTGTCATACCTAGAAACCATGGGTCTGAGCAGTTTTCCCCTTGCCCTGCTACTTTCAAAGGGATAGCCCACTCTTTAGTGATAGATCGGAACAAATGGCACTATGGGGAAAACCCGAATGGCTGTTTGCTCTTATTGAGTGCTAAAGAGTGGTTTTCCAAAGGGAAAAGCCATGGGACAAGAGGAAATGTAGATAAGCTCTAAGACCTGTGTGGGTCACAATCACTGTAGTTTCCATTCTGCTTCTGTTCAGTTTGATTTCCACCAAATGATATGTTGTTCATCTCACCGTCTGCTATTTAATGTAAGTTGTGTAACTTAGGCAACCTTTTGCAAAATTTTGTAATTTTCATTCCTTCTAACGTAAAGGGAACATCAAATCAATGTAAAAAAGGCAATTGCGTTTTGTCTTAAACAACAACAGTGTAAATGAATATTGAGTGTATCAGCTTGACTGATTTCCATTCCTGACCAAGAATGAACATACAAACTGCAGCCATTTCCACTTCCTTTTCTATTTTCATTGCAATTCTGCAATATCGCTAGGTGTTATTGGAATCTACGAACCCCAGCAAGCATGGCCCATAGCCAATGATATTGAGAGCCATTATGCTTGAAAGCTGTAAGTGCTTATTTAATGGCCAGTTGGATAGCCACAGTGCAGGTCACACCCACTCGCCATGAGGAAACTGAGATTAGTTTTCAAAGGCAGGAGATGAGCTAATAGCATGTTTTGCTGCATGAAGAAATGCTTTATTTTGTCTTCTTTCAGCTTCACCGGATTCCACCAAGTTCTATTATTATAAGAGAGGGAGAAATTCATATCCCTGTCCAGCTTCCTCATACTATACACCATCTACTATTACAAACAAAACAAAACAAAACACCTCACCATAAATCCCCAATATTCTCCTGACAAGGGTAGCAACCCTGGAAAAGGATGCTGCTGGAAGTTCTTTCCACTCTGGGAAGTGGAGAGTTCAAAAGGGTGCAGGCTCGGGGTCACAAAGCTGTCATTCTGAAGCACATGTTTAGATTGTATTTGGGAATCCTAACAATACCACAACCTATGCTCTTATTCTTTGCATTTTTATTGACATTCTGTTCTATGAAATGTGTGGTGTCTAGGCCCCCTGCTGCTCTGTAATGTAAACACAACTTAACTGGCTGAATTGCATCAGGTTTAGTGCAGGATAACTGTAATCTGACAGCTCTATGGCTGACATCTGATTATGCAATGTGCAGTCACAGTGCTGTAGAATATTCCTTTATGAGGTATGCATTTTAAATGCTTGCTAAGAGGTCCTGATATCAGCTGCAGCCTCGCAATAGCCACCCCTGAGTATATTCTTATTTATGTTAACAGGATTTATATACCACTTAATAATAAAAACCTCTAAGCAGTTTACATAAAACACAACTATACACTAAAATTACAGATAAAATCAGATGCTCATAGTAAGTTAGCTGTCCTTAACTGGCAGGTGAAGACTTTCTTGTTCTAACAGGTGTTTGGGAATTGCCTGCTTTTAATTAAAGGGCTGGTCAGCTGTGCTGTTTTTATTGTCATTATTGGTGGGCTTTAAACCGTGTGTGTGTGTGTGTGTGTTTCTAACTGAAGCAAAGAAACAAGTCGGGTGCCGCAGGGTTCAATAACTTGGACAAAGGAATTGGGGAAACTCATCCAATTTGCAGATGGCACCAAACTGGAGGGGTAGCCAATGCTGCAGGAGACAGAATTGGGATTCAAGATGACATGAAAAGATTGGAAAACTGGGGTAAAACAAACAAAATGAATTTCAATAGGGGCAAATGTAAGGCTCTACTTAGGCAGGAAAATCCAGCTCCACAAATATAAGATGGGAGACACCTGGCTTGCCAGTAATTCATGTGAAAAGTATCTAGAGGAGTTAGTAGACCACAAGCTTAATATGGGTCAATAGTGTGATGCAGCAGCAAAAAAGCTACTGCTATTCTCAGCCACATCAACAGAAGTGTAGTGTCCTGATCAAGAGAAGCAACAATACAATTTTATTCTGCCTTGATCAGACCCTACTCAGAGTACTGGGTGCTACTGGGTGCTACTAGGGCTTTTTTTCAGCCGAAACCACCTCCCAATGAGTGACTGAAAGGAAGAGGAGCGGGTGGAAGTGGAAGAATCTGCACAGGTGGGAAGGAGAGAAGGTAGCAGTGGCAGGATCTAGGCAGTTCCCAGACATGCCTCTTGGTGCTCTGAGACCTGGATCTTGTGCATGCTTTTCTGTCTGTGAAACTGCCATATTCCTCTAATTTGGAAAGGCCCATAACTCAGTGGTTGAGAAACTGAAATTGACAGCTTCATCCTTTACTACTTGAATGTGAAGTACTTACCCACACTCCCACCCTGACAAAAAATAAAAAATCAGGAATCTTCATTACATCTCAGCTTTAATTTTTTTTTGTTTTGAATTTTCTTTTAATTGTGTGTCTGTGTTTTCATTAGTATTCCTCATTTGAGCTTTCTATGCTATAATTCTTTAATAAATACATTACAGAAATATTCCATTACATTGTGTCTTCCTTTCCCCTAGCTAGGTAACCAAGATCAAAAACTAGCAGTGCAATATTTTGTAAATTTCACAATAGTAAAAACAAGTTAATATAGGGAAGGCAGGGGACAGTAAATTCAGTTTTCTAAGGTATCTGAGATTTCTTAGGGTTTTTTGTTTTTAGTTTATTTCCTGCATATTCCAAATAAAGTTCTGATTTGTCTTTTCTTTTTTAAAAAGATATTAACTGCAAGGTAATTTGTTCCCATCTAAAGATAAAATTATCTATCCTTCAAGGTTGAGTGGCGGTAATTGCTCATCATATAAATCTCTTGTTGAGTAATGCCCTCTGGCAGCATGACGCTAATAATTGTTCAATTACATACTTTTAGCTTTCAAATGACCAGAGTCATAAGGATGAAACTTTATTAATAGGTACAGGCATACAGTGGTACCCCGCTAGACGAATGCCTCGCTAGACGAAAAACTCGCTAGACGAAAGGCATTCGCTAGCGGAAGGCTGTCTCGCAAGACGAATTTTTCAATGGGCTTGCCTCGCAAGACGAAAAAATTTCCGATTTTTTTTTTTTCTTTTTTTCGTCAAACCGCTATTCTCTCGTTGGTGCTTCGCAAGACGAAAAATTCGCTATACGACAGCACTCGCAGAACGAATTATTTTCGTCTAGCGAGGCACCACTGTAGTTTAAGTGCATGGGGGAAAATGTTTTTCTTTGGAAGATGAGTTTAGTTTTGCAATTAAGGTGTGTTTCGGATCCCTCTAACTTTATAACCATTGCAAATGGATTCCTCTTCACTAAATAATGATGGCTGTGCATTTAACAGATGAGATGACTGTGTGTGGATGTGCAAGGAATGTAGATATGAGCACTTTCTTTGAAACTGATGTTCCAGTCTGCAGTGCACTCACCAACCCTAATAACACTACGTATTAAGCATTTTATGTATTTCTGCATCTGTATGTAGTATGACTATCAAACATGACACTTTACAGAGTAATGGCAAAGAGGCAGGTCCCTCCATGAATTTATCTAATCCTCTTTTACAGCCATGACTACTTCTGCAAGCATTATTCTACAACCAGGGCCGGTGCGTCCATTAAGGCGAACTAGGCAATTGCCTAGGGTGCCAAAATGGAGGGGGCGCTGGCCAGGCTTGGGCAGGGGGCGGGGCAGATTAGCAGCAGCTTCTCTGCTGTAGCGGAGAGGTGCTGCTTGCCCCCTACACCACCCCGGCTCCCGCTAAAGCAGGCTTTGGTGGCAGGTGGCGGGCGGGACGGACAAGCAGCAGCTTCTCCGCTACAGCAGAGAAACTGCTGCTTGACTCTCCACCACCCCCACCTCCCGCTAAAGCAGGCTTTGGCGTGGGGGGGGGCGTGGGGTGCCAGAAGTTGGTCTCGCCTAGGGCGCAAGAAGCCCTAGCACTGGTCCTGTCTACAACATTGCTCACTAAGAAGTGATAGTATTAAATAACTCAAACTGTATTAGGCTAATATGTTAGGTCACCCCCATAGGTCTACTTCAGGAGTAAGGGTGGTATCTAAATCAAATAAGTTAAAAAAAAAAACACACTTAGCATAAAATTTTCTGCTACAGGCCTGGGTTGGCTGCATAGATAAAGACAGTATACTTTCTATGTATGGGACTGCTTTGTTCTAAGAACTGGATGGTAACCTATTAAAGCACAAGGTATGTGCCCAAAACTGGATTATACTGCTATGTAATTTACAGTTCCTTACAAAATCAATGCATTTGCCTCTATTTTTTTCTGGCTACCCCAAAGTTTGCATTTATTTTGAGTCCCCCCCCCCCAAAATTATCCCCTGGCTCTTTTGTAATACTTCACATTGATTGCAATTCACTTGATCAGAGACAAAGCAATAAACCACAGGATTAAATGCAGCCATAGTCAGCATGTGTGCACATATTGTCTCAACAGAAGCTCCTTGCTTGACAAAACTCAAAGTTACAAAACCATTTCTTTTTTTAAAACTGACTTCAACTCTTAGTAAAATGATAAACTTGTTCTGAGGCCGTACAGCAGGAGTGGGGAAGCTTCAGGTCTTGCTAGACTGCAAACCCCATTGTCCTTGATTATTGGCCATGCTGGCTGAAGCTGATAGGAATCCAACAACATCTGGATGGCCACAGTTTTCCCACTTCCACTGATGGCCTGCTTCTGCTTCCAGACTGCAAAAAACTTGCTAAGCAGCTTCCCATTTGAAATAGCAACAAAATAATGCAACTTTAAAACATCAAAAGGCAAATTAGCAACCGGAATCATAGGGCGGATCTACACTCATGGTTTTTTAATCTTAAGGAAGGGTTTAATCTTAAGGAAGGGTAGATGGACACATGATGTCCTACTTTTAACATTCATAATGCATTATTAAAATGTGACATCAGAGAGCAGTGCAGAGCAACCAGGAACCTGCAGCAGGGAGACAGTGTTTTGACAAAAGAGAAAACAAAACAAATGTAAGAAAGCGGGTTCTCCACTCTTGGAGAGCACAGGTTGCGGAAGGGTTAAGAGACAACTCCCTTGTTGCTGGGCGGGTTAGTTTGGATGGCCACAGCGGAGATTGGGGCTCATCGTGTTGCTGGGGAGATGAGCATGTTGCAAGTTAATGATTGACAGACATAGCTGTTTAAATGCCTGCATGTGGCCCTTTGGTTTCACTTTTGCTGCGTGCAACGGATCTCCTGCCCTCCCTCCCTGTTTTCAGGGTCTTTGCGATTGACATCACTATGCCTGCCATGGGGTCGCATGCTTTGGGGCAGGGGCCTGGTAGGAATTTTGTCCATTTGGCTGATTGGCTGGTGCCATTTCGTTTTTGCCTACTGCGTGGCAAATCGTCACAACTTGTAAGGTTGCAGTTAGGCATTGGTTAAAACTGGTTGGGGTAGGGTTAAGGAATTGGCTGGGCCTGGCCCTATAAATGCTGCTGCAGGGGTAAGGAATTGGCTGGGCCTGACCCTGCAAAATGCTGCTGCTGCAAGGGTATTCCGTTAAAGGAATCCAGGGGCTCATCATGCTTTTGTCCATACCCCCTACAAGGGGCTAGGGCCTCACAAGAGCCCCTGGGAGCATTTGGGGGGGGGAGCTGAGGGTCTGACACCCAGCTCCTGATCTCTCCCCTATAGGTGTTTACCCTTACTGACTTCGCTGGTTAGTGGATGTCAGCTCTGTCCCAGGGTGGGGGGACAGATAGTCGGAAGCAATGCCTAAGCAACCACTCACATTGGTTGTATTTAAATACAGTTGTGGCCAAAATTATGCCAAAAACCTTAAATTACTGAGTGAAGTGTGAATTATTGGGGGAGGGTGTCTTGAACCCTCGGCATGCAAATATTTTAATTTACAAGTATGCTCTGTGACGTTTTAGAATGACATTCCACAAATTGCAGAAAGTCTCCAGGATGCCTAATATGCCATCCACATGCTTAACTCTCTTACAATATACTACCATAGAGTACATATAAATGTGACTTAGGCAAGGACATAAGAGCTGTGCTAGATCTGACCTAAGCTGTCTAGCACAGCGACTTGTTATTACAGTGGCCAACCTATCTGCCCTACATGCTCCTTTAATATGCAGTGCCTTTTTTGCTTATGGCATTGGCACATTGGTCTTGAATCTGTAAAATTGACCGGTGGGGACCAGTTTCCATCCGTAGATGGTACAGACTGGAAGCCAAGGCCATGTAGAAAATGAAGTAGCAGTATTGTTTTTTGTTTTTTTTCGGTCTTGTCAGGAAACCCCCTCCCCGCAATCGGCAGGATCGCGGGAGCGTTTGCAGTATAGGGAACCTCCTGTGCATTTCACCAGCTCGTCCTCCCCCTCCTCCACCAGAAACTACCATTCCTCCAGTGGGGAGGGGGAGTCGGAAACAGGAAGGCAGTGCAGGGGCTCTGGCAGGATCGCAGAGCCTCCGCGCCAAGGGGAAAGCGGGGAACGGGGTCAGGTTCCCACTCTCCGAGGGCGCAGGCCAGAAGGACATGGAAGGGGGAGGCGGGGGTTCAGAATCCCGCGCCTCTTTTGCTGGACAAAGAACAGGAAGAACAGGAAGGGGTCATTCCTGGACTCTGCGGAGGGATGAGATGGACGTTTGAACTTTTGCTCCACTCTATATAGCTGTGCACAATAAAGAACTTAGTTTTAGAAGTTCTGCGTCTGGCGCTTTACTCATGAGCAACCACTGAACGTCCTTACAGGTCTCGTCTTTCTTTCTTTTTAAAAATATTTTTATTAAATATTTTCTTGATTTACAACTGTAATGCAATGTCTGTCTCGTATTTTTCCATATAACATTTTTACAAATCGGTTGTTGTTGAGACATTAGGGAGAAAAGGGGGAGAGAGGTGGCTGGGATGGGGGGTAGGGTGGCAATGTTTCTGTTTTACTTAATATGTGTAGGGTTTGGTGTCAGCGTTGTCTGTGCAGGTTCTCTGTTGTTCGCTTGTGCTCCTTTAGTGGTGAGAGAGGTCGGGGTTGGCGTGAGGTGTGATTGTTCTTTTGTGGTTGGCTGTGGTGTTCTTTGGTCTCCTGTGTGAGTGGGGAGGGTGGGTGTTTTTGGTCAGGTTAGCCATATTGATTTGTATGCTGTTGGTAGATTTTTGTCATCTTGTTGGGCTGTGTGTCTGATGAAGGGGGACCATACTGGGGTGAAGGTGTTTACATGTTCTGTTCAGGTTCACTGAACAGACATAACTCCACTATCTTCACCACCAGCATCAGGTAGGTTTTTACATCAGTCTGAAAAGGGTCCCTCACCCTGCTGGAAGATATAATAAAGGTTTGGTACATTGTTAGAGCCATGTACTGTCTCATAGGCGTGCCTGGCGTGCTCTGGTCCATGGGGTCACGAAGAGTCGGACACGACTGAACGACTGAACAACAACTGTCTCATGTCTTCATTCCAGAATCATGAGGGCACACATCTGGGCATCTCATCTAAGGATGGTCTCAGATTCTCCTTCAATTAGATAATGTTGTTCCTTCAGTCTGCCATTCATTGCTTGATCATGGAATGGAGGGATACCCATATTATTTTCTGTATAAATTTTTCTTCTGCTTTCCAGCTGCACAGACTTACAACATACTTATCTAGATATACAACCCAACTTGCATGCATTGTTCAATAGAGCTCACCCCTCATTCTCAGTCTTACTCAGGAGTAGGGAACTGAGCCCAACAAGCAGGTCAGCTCCTTATTTTCCCCCTCCATCAATATCCATTTTAGAATATGTATATTTTGTTTTGTTTTTTAAAAGCAATATTCCACATCTTAAAAAAAAAATTGCAAGGTGTCAGCTGGTTTAACTTATTCCCAATTTCTTGCTATGACTAGTCTTCTGCAGTGGTCATAGCTGGGAAACCTATTTTTAATGGTCCTGTGCACACAGTCTTGCTTTCTAAATCACTGCCACTGGGACATATGGAAGTTGAACTCTGGGCAGCAAATGACCCATGAAAGACACAGTGAGTATGGAGTGTTCTCAGGGTTTTATTCTCTCATGAGATCCCCAGTGGCGGAGCTTCATGCTCCGGCACTGGGGGGCGGAGAGCAGACGGAGGCGGGGTGCCCTGCGCGGGCGGGGGGGGCAGCAACGATAGCACTCCACCAGGATCACGCTGCCAGGGGCAGTGCACTCCCCCCGCACTCCTCTTCCTCCACCAGTGGAGATCCCTGCTGTAAAGATAAAAGGTAAAGGACCCCTGGACAGTTAGGTCCAGTCAAAGGGGTGCGGTGCTCATCTCACTTCCGGTCGAGGGAGCCGGTGTTTGTCCACAGACAGCTGTCCGGGTCATGTGGCCAGCATGACCCTGGCGCAACAGCACAATGTGATGGAAACCAGAGAACATGGAAACACCGTTTACCTTTCCGCCACAGCGGTACCTATTTACTTGCATGGGCGTGCTTTCTAACTGCTAGGTTGGCAGGAGCTGGCACAGAGCAATGGGAACTCACCCCATCACAGGGATTCGAACCGCTGACCTTCTGATTGGGATCAATGATTGGGATCAATGGTTTAGACTACATCACCACCCGCTTCCCATCTCTGCTGTAGGTGAAATCTACCCAGTCTATTACAGCAATCAGTCTATTTCTCTCTCTCTCTCTCTCTCTGTGTGTGTGTGTGTGTGTGTGTTTTTGTGTATTCTTGGGCACAATCTCCCACTGAGACCTCCTCCTTCACTAGCAGAGACTTCCTTTTCCATTTGAAAAGGTCATATTAACATAAAGTGTGTGAGATAGCTATCATCCACCCAGGCTTCTAGCCATTGTATGGGGCAGAATGTTTGAGAAGCAAATGAGAGAGTGGAAAGGGAGAGGGAGAGAGTCCTACCATAACACTAAAGCTGGAGGATATAGTAGACAGAAAATATTGATAAATATATCCACAACTTCATACACAAACAAGTCACTGTTTAGATGTACTATAATAGCCCATTGCTTTAAGGTTGTATAATAGCCTGCCTGGTAGTTCTGTGACCAATCCGATGACTGAAGGGAAAAGGAAATAGAATTCTCTTGTTCCCTCTTGTCCAAAACAACAACAGTGTGTGAAGTTTTTGTTTGTTTTGGTTGCAGATCCTCCTACTATTTTGTCCCATTTTCTAGAACATTATGCTGAAGAATGCAGTGCACATATACCTGTAGAACTGACTAAAGTGCACACTAAAGCATTTCTGAGTTACTGTTTCTGTTTATTTCAGTGCGGGGCAGCAACTTATGAAAATAAGAATTAAATGCTTGCTTCAGCTACAATAAAATTGTGAACAGTTATATATATATATAATGTTCTCCATTTCCTTAAGTTGGCTTGGGAGCAGTAAGTTGCATAGTAATTTTGTTTTCAAATAGGTGGTTTTGTTTTTCTGCAAACTGGATTAAGCAATGTCCCTTCCCTTACTGCCTCTGCTTCCTTCCTTCCTTGAGTGCTTTTGCCTTTCTGGAATGTGCCCTTGAAGGGGGCAACACTTCTTGCTACCCTGGATGGAGAGAATGAGTGTTTGGAAACCTCTGATTGACTTGAACATGGCCTACTGAACACAGGTAAGAGTCCCATCCATGGCTTGGCCCATGTTTGCATCTGCCCCCATCCACAACTGGCATGTGGCCCCCAGAAGACTGCCCATGAAAAAAACGTGGCCCTTCAATTAATAAATGTTGTAGTGCCATGTAGAGATCGGAGATAAATTCAGTTTGGTTCACATCTGAATGGAACATGCATAATTCAAACTTCCCAGAATAATGCCCCAACAGAAATGCATCCATCCTTCTGGTTTCACGGTTCTCCAGATGTTGCAGTATAGTTCTCAAACCCTCCTACCCCCAAAAATGAGCAGAACATTGTATATTGCAGGCGATGTATGCATAAACAACATTTTTGCAAGCAAATTCCCCTAATATAATGCAAAAATGTATCTGTTAGGCAAAATTGCACAAACTTTTTTTAATATAGCAGCTGATGAATTTCCATGAAGACTTAAAAAAAAAAAATCACCCTTGATGTGGACATGAGAAAGGGTGAGCTTAAGGTCGATAGAACGAGAACATGAAATGGAGAGATTTGTCCAACTCTAGTGCCAGGGTGGTGTATGCTGCCTTCAGTTCTATGATGGAAGAAAAGTGGGATATAAATATAAGAAAACAGTTGCCCCCCCCTCCTGTACCAGGGGAGGGGGGGGTTGAATGTTCCTGTGAAAGTAGGAATTGATGTGTCTTTATTTGTAACTGTCATGCTTTCTCCTTCCCAACAAAGAAGGAATGAGTGAGAAGATAGAGAAAGAGGCATTTCTTTTGCTTCCTGTGTGTTAGGCTGTTTCTGGGTGTTTATAAGGCTTGGAGTGCCATTCCCCCCTCCTGCCAAGTCAGTTGAAAGTGAAAAATAAGCTCCCCCCCCACACACACACACATGCCAAGTTTTTAAATCCCTTAGTGTTTGAGAAGAATGAAAGGCCCTGGAGTGATACTAAATTTGCCTCTAGATATCAGACTTGACAAGTTCTGCATCATCCCCAGGGACTGGCTTTTTTAGACTCTCCTGACATATGTGTTCTAGCAGATACTGCATTTCATTCAGATCTAGGAGAACTTGGCTTTAAATCCTTGTACCTCGTGTACTTACTTGGTTGCCTCAAGCAATGTACTTATTCTTTCACCCTCAATTTTACATTCAGGTTAATGGAAATAATTGCACCCCAGAACAGTGTGTGTGTGTGTGTGTTTAAGGCAAACTGATATGGAAATGTGGAGGACTGAACTCAAGTTTTGAAGGGGGGGGGAGAGAAATTGATAGATTTCCCCATTCCTAGTGCCCATGCAAATGTGTAGCCAAAATGGTAAAACCTGTGTGCAAGAGAGGAGTGAAATGCATCTTTTGCACAGAAATGTGCCCCAAATGCATGATATTTAAATCTAGATGTTCTTATGCCCATTAAAATAAAAAACCGCAACAAATAGGATGGGGTGGACCTATGACAGAGCACAGGCAAAGCTGAAATGGGGTGGAATTAGATGGCTCAATTCTCCCACTCTCACTCTAGCTTCCAAATACCCAGAGAGCATTTCACCACTTGTCTGGGTTTCACAGTGTAAATACACAAAGCATATCAGCCAAAGCAAAGCAGACCTCTGTAGACGCTAGGAAATATCGGTACTTAAAGGTTATTCCATTCTCTTCCCTTTTCACAAACTGGCTATTGATTAACTGAAGGACATTTCACCCAAAGGGGTGACTATTATGTTTCCTTCTCTCCAGTTAAAATCTATACCTAAGGTACCAAACATATGAGTTATGTGGGTCTTTTTTCATTACTGTAGCTCTATCAGTATGCTCCGTTTCCATTTTGCTCTCATAATCTAATCCATTCTTTATCCATTTTATTGTTGGGAGCCAACAATCTATTTTCTCCTAAGCAGTGTGCTCTGTTTGCCGCCTTTGTTCCACTAGAAATGTCATATGGAAGATGCCTAGAATTTGAATACCTCCTGTCCACCGACTGATCAAACGAGGGGAACAAATTCATTCTTTTTCTTTATTCCCTCCCTCCCCCCCCCCAGTCTTCTTAACAGCTCCATGACATTGTGTCAATAGTTTTGTTTGGTTTCATTTGGGGTGGTGGTGGTGGGGGGGGGGAAGCTACAGCCTCTCTCACTGATCCATGTCTTTATTTCTTTAAAGCTTCTCTGTGATCCACCTGTTGTTTTGTTCCAAGAAGGAAAATAAAACACAATTTCATTTGATGATTGCTTGAAACCAAACATGACTTTGGAGAAAGGAAACAAAGAGAAAAATCTTCTTCCAAAAAAAACCCCCTCAAGTTTAGTGGGATGTGAAAATTAGAATTTTTTATTTTGGAGTTTATATATATATATATATATATATGTGTGTGTGTGTGTGTGTGTGTGTGTGTGTGTGTGTATATATATATATATATATATATATATGTTATGATTTATTTAAAACTGTTTTACTCTACTCTTCATCCAAATAAGAGAAAGGGCTGTAATTCAGTGGTTGATTCAGCTCAATTCCTGGCACCTCCAGGTAGTATTCAGAGTTTCCTTTCCCTGAAATCCTGGAAAGCCACTGCCAATCAGTGTAGATGATACTGAGCTAGATGAACTGGTGGACTAACTAAGTATAAGGCAGTTTCCTGGGTTCCCAGTGGCTCACTTAAGATAAACTAAACAAGACTACAGAACTACAACCTAGAAGACATGGCCCCAAAATGGAAAAAGTGATGAGGAGGCAGAGGAACACAAACCAACTACTGTATTCAGCCTCTTTTGTGGCTTGTCTCGTTGCTGAAGTGGGCACTAAAGCAGTAGAGCAATGAGCAAGTTGTGGCCAAAAGGACCAGGGACATTTGGCCTGCCAGCAGAGGAGGCAGAGGAGCATGGCCAAATGACAGCAGGTGTCACTTATGGACTCTGGCTTGTGACCAGTGTGGTTAAAGAAAGCCATGTCAGCCCACAACCTTGTGTTGCCTAATGCATGGATATGGCCCAGTTTACATATATCCCCCACCTATGCAAGAGCAAGCTGTGAGGGCCCAGCTATGTGGGTGCAGACATGACTTTTAAGGGCTGGGAAGATGGGGGAAGATACAGTGGTCCCAGGGCACATCCTGTTTCACTACTTGAGGCAAAATGGAAACCTCTGCCCTGCTGCCATTACAGATTTTGGGTGAGTTCACACTGATTTCCACAAAATCTCAGCTCTCAGTAAGATCTCACATGATTTTGGTTAGAAAAATCACCAGAAATTGGTGCAATCTTGTCCAAAATCAGCACCAACGCCAGCACCGCTTTTGTGTACTTCCACTTCCTGAGGGGGCAGCTTCACCCAGCCTCATGGCTGCGCTGGTCTTGAGTGGTCCAGGTTCAGGCTGGGTGCCTAAGAAGCAAGCCACTCGCTCCTTATAGCAAAGGAATTACCAACCCATACCTGTAAATAAAAGGAGGGTTGGTTTTTCAGATTGTACTATGGTATCAGTATTACAGCCTGTTTGATATAGAATGTTTTCAGGGTGTTTTTTGTTTGTTTTTTTGCAAAAAAAAACACAACACAACCCAATAAACCACACTTTAATAGAATCTGAAAATGGTAAGATGTGTTTACACAAATCCACATGTATTAATTAAATCAGCATTATTTCCCAGGTGCCTAACATTCAGTCTAGTATCATATATCCTTGAAATTGTAGATCCTTACAGAGTTGTGCAATGATCCTTCAAAGTATTTTTTTTTTTAAAAAAAAATACATTTTATGGCGAGCTATTCAATTTCTCTTTAGGAGGATGATTTAGTAGCACCATGTCCTGAAGCTATACTTGTCAGGAATCTGTGAAATTGGGTATTAATGTTATGAATAATGTATGTAAGCAGATTTGAGAAGATGTCTATGTCCCCCTGTGGGATTTTGAACATCATCAAATGCTGGGTGTCAACTAATGATATGACAACTCTGTGACTAAAGGCCACTTCAAAAGTGACATATTTCCTACTTGGTCTTCCATTTAGATGAAAAATCATGCAAGTGGCATGTAGTCAGTTTGCGTAACAATAACATGCACATGCTTCTATCTCACTGCCTAAGCAGAAAAATGCTGCTCTTTTTTCCATGTGTGTGTGCGGGCACACCAACCCACCATTTGTATGCTTCTCCCAGATGGAAATTTGTAACTTTTGAAGAGATGCAATTATTTTCCATGCTGTGTGAGCACCAGTTTTCTCAGGGTTTGAGGCATGCCTATTTCTGTATCAGAGCAGAGACACGAACTACATGGCAGACAAACAAAAGGGGGGGGTTGTTTGAGGATACTGCAGATCAGAATAAACAAACAAAACAAAACAAATAATGGCATAATAATATAATGGCAGCTGTGAGTCATTTTAGGAAGTACCGTAAGCGTGGAATTTGACTTCTGTAGCCATGCAAGGGTATCTCAACGTTCAACCCCCCCCCCCCGAATCAGTTTTGAGTCCCCTCATTGAGTGACCACAAAAGCTCAAGCTGCCACCATGTCCCTCTCCATACCTAGGACCATGGGAATGTGCTGGTGGTGCTGACAGCCCCAACCCTACGAAGTTCTAGTGTCCCATTCTAGCTGGGCCAGGAAAGGGACCAGCATAGTTTCTCTGTTGCAGAAGACAGTTTTGGCAAGGGTCACTGCTCTTTATGGATTCAAAGGCAAAAAAGCATGTTTATGGGTGAGAACTACCAGGACTTTGAGGGAGTCACAGAGCCCCATGACCCTGTAGGAGCTCAGCAAGGGGTACACTTCTGCCTCACACTCTGCTGGCGCTTCCTTTTCCCTCAAGGCACATTGTCACAGAATCTTTTTAAAGACTAATTTAACAGGATTGGCTAATTATTTTTTCCACGAACACTTCTGTTAGCTTTAAATATCTGAAGTAGAGAGTGGGAGGATCTGTCTGGCTAAGCTCCATTCTCCTTAATGGTTGATGATTATTAGCAGGCCATTAAAGCTGTTGTAGCTCCATCCAAATTGATTGCTTTCGAGTGAATAGGTTTTCTATTGATGCACTGCAAGGAATTCTGCATGGAAACTTGACAAAAAAAAATACTAATCCTCTGAGCATCAGAAATATTTATTTGGCTTAATATTTTAAAGATATACACTCTGGAATTCTGGAATCATAATTTGTCCAAGCTATCTAAGCTTTCCAAGTAAAACAAGCACGCATGCAAGCAAGTAAGCAAATATCTCAGTTGTTTGGATCAGTAAGACAACTGCTGCTGTGTGTTGATTTTGTGCTGGTCAATATCTCAGTAGCAGAGCACATGTTTAGCATGCAGAAGGTTCCAAGTCAGTGCTTGGCATTTCCAATTACTGGAGCAGAAGGAACAGGGCTCAGAAAGGCTTCTCTCTGCTTTCAACCTCAGAGTATCACTGCTAGAGGAACCAATAGTGGGAATTCTGTGAACTCCTCTCTCTCTCTCTCTCTCTCTCTCGTATAAAGAGAAATACAAAGCTTAATATAAAATATCTTTTTTTCTATAAAACTAAAACATTGATCTAGATACAATAAAAACATAAGAAAAAAGAGAGAAAAAGAAAAGCAGGAAAAATAGAAAGAGAGAGAGAGAGAATAAAGAAGAAATAGCCAAGAGATTAAAAAAGAGACAAAAAGAAAATTCAGAAATTAAAGAACTTCCGATTCATCATCTGACTACTGTATATAAACAATATTCACTTCAACCACTCCCTACAAAGCCACTTTCTATAAACAAATATTATCTTCCATCCTCAAATCCAAATGTCATTATTTATTTTTATTTTTTCACACAAAATGTAAGGTTTCCACACTGACAAGGGAGATGGGCTACTTCTGCTCTGAAGGATAGGCTACTTCTGCTCTGAAGGATCTGAAAATTTCAGACCCACCATAGCAAATTGCATGTTTCACATGAGTCACTTCAGTCATATGCTAAACATAGGAAACGGACAAAATTGTCATGTTCAGGTTTCCTTTTTTCCAGTCTTCATGAAAACCCACCAGCATTTTAGGGTGAATTTATCCTAATATACTCATATTTGCTTGCAAGTGTCAGTAACATACAATTTTTGCAAGCAATTTCCTCTGATATAATGATTTTTTTGAATATTTTTTCCACATCTGCATTTTGTGCATACCATCTTCTAATACCTGCATTTTTCCACATCTGCTTTTTGCACTCATTATTTTATTGGAGAACAGTGTTTTAAAATTAGGAGGAGTGCAAATTTTGAAAGTTAATTATTTTGTGTTTCAGTTCATGTATCAGTTCAAGAAGTGCCAATTAGGTAGTTTCTCATTAAAATGCAATCAGAAGCTCTGCAAATTTCTTGCTTTGAGAGGCATGCATCCTTCCTTCATGCCTAGCCTTGTCAGGATCTCAGCTGCATTCTTTGGGCAATGGAAAACCTTTCTTCTGCAAAGTGCAGCATTGGAAGAGTGCCTTGTCTTTCTTTGTGGTCAGGAAGGTTGGACATCGATTGAATGACAACTAGCACTTTAATAATATACATGCTGTCATTTGTCATATTAGCCACCACTGCCACTCTGCTTCTTCTCTTTGCAAGGTTGCTGTATTTCTGTATTTCTTTACCTTCATGTGGACTCATCAGAAATACAGGACATGCTAGATTGTAGAGAGGGAGTGCTGCAAAGTGAAAGTTGCCCTCCTCAAAACTGGGAATGTACTTAACAACAATGACAAAAATCTATGATCCAATCTCTACCTTTCTGCACAGTATGCATGTCTGTCACATTGGCTGCTTACTGTGCAGGCAGGAACAGCATATCACCTATTTTAGCTTAACAATATCATTTGTAAATAATCTCTCTCTGTGTGTATGTAGAGTACAAGCAGAGAAACCTAACAAATCATGAAAAGAAGTGATTCCTTTGGTTTCTCTTTAAGCTCCATTACTATAATTTTCCAGAAAGCTTTTGAATGCATGTAGAAGAAATCAATGGGAGCTGTGTCAAAATACTGTGTATGCAGTTCTACCCCTCTCGATTTTCCCCTGGATTTGGGAGTTCAGATTCAGAATTATCTGGTGTTGTTTGCAGATCAGCACCAACGCCTTGGAAATCTGCAATTTTGATTTTTTAAAAATAAACAGGCCCACCTAGGCATGTAAATTAGACATGCATTTTAATAGAGAGAGGGGTGGGGGGAAACGGCACTCCCCCATGTGATCCAGGACCCAATCCAGCACTCTAGATTGACCCCGATCCAACCCAGGCTTATCCAGGGCTTACCAAATCTATTTGGGCACCAGTCCTAACGTTCAATTATAGTTTGAAACCCTAATGAAACATAGGATCAGGAGAGGGGTTTGGGGGAAGACACATTGCATCTCCTTACCCCTCCTGAGCTACATGTTTAATGAGGGTTTTCAAAACCCTAATAAAACATATACATATTTGGGAAGGAGAATAAGGAGATGGCGTGCACAATGCAGAGACAAGTAGGGAACAATCCTGCTGGGTGCTGCTGTGTGGGGAATGAGCCACTGAAGCTAATCACTGCAGAGAACATACTGGGTCTTCCACTCAACAGCTGAAGCCCCGATCAGCCTGGATCCAAGCTTTGGCCAGATCCAGTGCACAGCCCTGTTGTGCTTCACCTTGAGAACTGATGCGAAGGGAATCTATAGGGGTGTTTTAATAAATAAATAAATAAATAAATAAATAAATAAATAAATAAATAAATAAGTGTGTGTCTGATTGCAGCCTAAATCTCTTGAGGATAGGGTGGGCGGGTGCATTCTTAGTAACTTTATGTTAATGTAACATTTTTATATGTAACTGTATTTTTTGTAACATTTTGTTTAAGTCGTCTGTTGTTGCTTCAGTTTTTTGAACACTGCTTAAAATATTAAGCTGTAAAGTCAATAATCAGTTCTCCCTCTCACTTTAAAGCACATGCATCATGTGAACACTGTGGACGCTTGATTCATTTTATCTATGAATTTTATAACGAACTGACCTAATCTGTGCATCCCAGACTAATATGTGGAATGGAATTTTTTGATTTCTCACTTTTCGATTCAGTTCCTACATCTGTTTTGTTTGTTTTTAAGTGTCAAAATAGGCTTTGAAAATTATTCAGAAATATGTATGCAAATATATATTTATATGTGCATTTTCATGCAGGCCTTTCGTAAATAATTAATAAATAAAATTCATCACTGATGAATTTGGAAAACAAAACAACTGCAGAATGTACTTGAGTAAATGTGGTACAGACCAAAAATTAGAATGACCCCACCCCAATATGCAGCTAACACATGCACACAGAAATTAAAGCACAATGTTGTATAACGGAAAACGATATATAATACCCCCCCCCACAAGCACACTTTACTGCATTTTTAATGTGAAAAACAAACGCTTCTTGAATTTTAAAACTGCAGGACCAGCTATCGCATAGTGAATGAATACAGAGCATCAACAGGGCAGTATAAAGTCTGGCAATGTGCAATGGGTAGCCTCAGGCAATCATCCTTAGTATGAGAATATGGGTCCTGCAGTCATGTCCCTTTTTCATCTATGGAATACCGGGAGGGAGAGGGAGCGGGAAGGACATATGAGTTCTCTGTTGGTTCCATTTTGAAGAAGGCCAGTTGTGCGTAAAACAAATGTTGAAGATTAAAATTCATACAAGGAATATTTAAATATAGTTTCTTGGGATTCTCTGGCAGGAAAAGAAGCTTATCTTCACAAAGGCACTAAATGATAGATTTATTTTTTTTTTTTGCATTAGGAGATTGGAAATAAAGAGCAAATGTACAAACTATGAGGTAAACTTGGGACCAAGTTTTTATTTTATTTTTATTTTATTAACTACAACCTAAGAACCTTAAAACTTATAAGAGTTCTCAACTGCATAAGGAAGATTTTTTTTTACTGTGTTCAGAGAACATCCCAGATGAAGCCAGATCCAATGACAAGCAGAGCCACCAGCAAAAAGCCAGACAAGTGGAGGCTGGCTGAGAACAGTCTGATGTTGGTGGAAATAATAATAATAATAATAATAATAGTGTTCCAGTTGTCTTAATGGAGCCTGCTGTTCCTGGGTGAGCCTACCCTGCAGGGGAACAAACTGGCCTTAATCACAGCTCTTTTCTCCCTGCCTTTTTCTTAAGGTGAGGATTCATGACCCCTTCAAGTCACATAACTTAGCTCACCTCAAACGTTATCTGTACCCTGCCCCATGGGCCACAAAACCCTATGTGCAAGTCTCTGAATCAGAGGGTATTCACTATTTCCGTTGCCCTCTTCCCTTTCCTGCAGACACTTGCCAATGGTCCAAAAGCCAATGAAACAAATGAACCCAGTCCTTCAGCTCCCACTGCTAATTGCTCCATGCCTGTAATACCGTATGGATTAGGCAACAACAACAACCTGTCAGCTAATCACAGAAGAAGACAAAATATTTCTGATTGGCCCCAACTATGATGAGCAGCTAATGTCACACTGCATTCAGGGAGGGCAGGCTGCATGCTGTCCTGGAGGAGAAGGAGGAAGAGACGGTGGGAAAGCCCTTAGTAGAACCTGCCCACTCCTCCTCTCTGCTGCCAAATGCCAGCAAGGTCAGCCAGAAGTGGCTTCTTGCCCCACTTCCTCTCCACCCCAAACCCCCTCACAAACTTGCACCTGCCCAGACTCCTGTTGGAATGATGGGGAGTGATGTTGCTGCTACATGATGTAGTGAGGATGGCCATCAACTTGGATGGCTTTAGAATGGAATCAGACACATTCATGCAAGATAAGACTATCAGAGGTGATTTACTCCAGTGGGGATGGCCGGATCTGCCAATTTTGGTTGTCTCAGTTTCTCGTTTCTCCAAACTTAAATTCACTTATCCACTTTTCTACAGTAATTTGTGATTCATTTGGGGGCGGGGCGGGGAGGTGGACGGGTAGATCATGGAAATCTCTCCTAATAAACATATAATGTACACATTTTTGCAAACAGTTTCTGCTAATACAACACATTTTATATGCTATCTTCACTAAGGTATGCATTTTAAATGCACATTTCCCCCTAATATATACATTTTAAAAAATAAAAGTTGGTTGGAGAACCACACCACTAAATTCATATGAGGGCGAATTTTGAAGGATGGTATTGCTTCAGAAAAAGCAAAATAGGTAGGTTTACCTCTGCATGTGAACTGAGTATCATTTCTCTCCCGTAACTAACCTCCAGCATCAGAGGCAGCATTGCTATGAATAGCATTGCTCAAGAGCACAGGTGAGAGAGTGCTATTGTACTCTTGTCCTGCAGGATAGCTTCTCATAGGCATCTACCTGGCCACTCTGGGAATCATAGAATAATATAATTCCAGAGTTGGAAGAAGCCTTGCTGATCATCTAGTCACAATTCCGGCAATATGCAGCTGTCCCATACAGGGATCAAACCTGCAACCTTGGCATTATCAGCACCACACTCTAACCAACTGAGCTATACAAAAAAAGTTGTATTAGACATTCCTTTTGTCTTGATCCATCCGTGTTCTTCTTCTGCTTTTGGGAGCAACGTAAGCTCAATTCACTGTTTAGAAGGCTTAATTCTGGTTTCTTGCTTGCTCCCTTTCCCCCTACACTGTTATTTTTGTTGTAAATGAATGGAAATTGCTAGATTTTATAGATGCATCTGCTAGTCTTCCTCCTCCCCTCACAAAAGTATTTTCAATCTACCCGTTACTTTGCTGCTGCCTTCTCCACTTCCTACCACTTCTATAGAGGGTTTGGGATATAACTTTCCATAACTTAATTAAAATCCAGCCTTATTGCTAAATCACCTTAATTTTATTGCTCTGGTTTTCAGATCTGAAACACTGTTTACCAAATAATGCAATAAAAGTGTGGAAGTTCATTACACTATCCAATAAATAATAAGGTAAAATGTGAGATGCAGCAATAAAAAAAAATCGATATAAAAATAATTCACTTATGGGTGCGAGTCTTTGGTTTAACTATTTGGGCGCCTTTCCCAAAGAAAACCATTAAGGTGACTTCAGGGCCAAACTGCACATTATGCAGGAAATGCATGATTGGATTGGATTTCGGCATTACTTTAATGCAGCAGTAAGAGGCCCCAAATTTGATCAGGGAAGCGTCACTGAGGAAAGAGGTTTAGTGCTGCTGTCAACCCTGCAGAGAGAGAGAGAAAAAAATACAGGCACAGTAGCTAATATCACAGACATATCTTCCTGGCTTAATCCCTATTCAGGTGATTTAATCTTCCAAATGAGGGACAGTGGGGACAAGTACTCTAGATCTGTCCCTGTTGCTATCCTCATTGCACACCACAGATTGGAAGGCAAATGAACCTGCTCTATTCACGCAGAGTCCCTATGTGTTCTATAACCACTGATGATCAGGAGAAGCCTATTTATCTAGAGGCTGCCATTGGCTCAGAGAGAAGGCAAATAGTCATAGCAGGACTACTCCTAGCCAGAAGACCTTAGCAATCTTAGCCACTCCATTTATTCTTTGCTGCACCTGAAGAACATCACCCTAGTGTAGGAAGCAGAAAGTTTAGTCAGATAACTCTGCCTGTGAGGAGCAAGAACTTTGTCATAATTTTAACTAGTTTCCAGGGAGTGAGCCTACTTTTCTGAAGGGGATTGTGGGTTGCATGTCTGTGCTGGTCACATGAATTGAGCTCAGAAATGTATGCGCAACATGATAGTTGAGCATTTTGTGATTTTGAAATTTAATATTGTAGTGATTGATTGGTCGATCATATTTATTGTGCTTTTATTGTATCCTTGTATACCCAGAATGTTCACAACGGAGGTAGAGGTAACCGGGCCAAAAATGGTATGTGAATAAATCATAACATAACATACATATGCAGAAATACTGTGCATTTCTATAATATTGTGCACAGTTCCTGCTGTTTCACCTAAAAAGGATATTACTGGGCTGGAAAAGGTTCAGAAAAAAATGCAACCAAAATCAATCAAGGAGATAGTTTCCTCATTTATGAAGAAAGCAATATTTGAGCACCGCTCCCAATAATGCCAGAGATAATACCCTACCAAAGCTTGAAATTATTTTTCATGCCAGTTTTTTTTTTTAAAAAAAGCTAGTTCAACCAATCAAGAAAACACTCCAAACAAAGTGACTCCCAGCAGTATGAAGTAGGCAAACAAGGATAGTCTCAAGGCCAATGAGGATCCAAAAAAACTGCTACTCAGCCCCCACAAAGGCACTACTAGCTAAAGCTCACACTACATTGCAGGGAAGGGCACTAACCAGGAATTAGTGGAGTGTTTGGGGAGGAGCCGGCTATTCAAAGCCTGGCTGCTTCCCCTCCCTCAATTGGCCCTCCTGGACCATTTGGTCATTGAGAACTCCTCCCCTTGGCTGTACCACCCGGATTCCTCTTTCCAGAGGGAGTCTTGGGTGTGTCAAAGATGCTTCCAAATTAAAGTTGAAAGTGGCAAAGTCGGACACTAAACTGAAAAAGCACCACAGCTCATTTCAAATAAGACACGCAATATCTTTTGTCTCATCTGTTTTTTGCTGGTTGATCCATGCATGGTGCTGCATCCTTTTGTGAAAACTTTGAAGTATCCTTCAGAATTCTGCCCCTATCAATGTCTTCATGCAACAGATGCCTTACAAACTTACACAGTTGAAATGAAGGAGCGGGGAGCAATGCCAAACTTTTGAAAAATATCTGCTCAAAGCACTTGGTATACTTTCCTTCCTATGCAACACGAAAGAAACCCCATCTTTCGCTTTATTGAAAAATGGATGAGTGAGAAAAATGGATTGTCTCTTTTTATATAGAAGGGACTGTTTTGAGACACTCCAAGAACAACTTTTCCTGTATATCCTAATACCACTGATTTTCCTCCCACACGGGATAGAGGGTAGAGGGTAGACTACAGTACGAATGTGACATTCAACCTCGTGATTTTCTCAAAATAAAATCTGAGGAAGTATTGAATTGCAAGCAAAGAGATTTTGGGGCACAATGGAAGCAGGCAGATAGAAAAAAGGATGGTATGTCACAAGGACTCTCTGTTCTTTATTTTTGCAATTCCTGCACAGAAAATGCAGGAAGCCTTCTGGGGCAGCAATAAGTGTTTGATTTCCTCCTTTCAACAGTCTATCAGGTATTCCAAAAGAAGACTAGGAAGGAAAGAGAAAGCTTTTTTTATAGCTGTTTCCTTGTTCAGACTGAAGGTTCTGTCTGATCACATTTACTTGTACTGGCGTGAAAGGTTGTACTGCCTCATGTTCACTTACACCCATCATTGTTGGATACTTCCCTGTGTCTTTTAGTCCAGAAAGTGCTGACATAATGGATTAGATGCAATACAAAGTGCAAGAGATTAGATACAATAGAAAATGGTTTCCAAACCTCTGAATACTTTAAATAACTCTTAGAGAATCTAGACCTGTCTAATAACCCATGCAAAAGTGGTAATTCATATTGGCTTCCTCAACTAAGACTTGAAATCAGCTTATCTGTCAGCTTCTCTGGTTAGATTCACCATTCTCCATTAATTTCGATCTTTTGCTATCCATAACCCTTACCATGGGCATTGTATACAGTTGGGGCGGGGGGGGGGGAGTAGAATCAGTGGCCCTCAATTGCTGTTGGACTCCAACTCCCATCAGCACCAGCCATCATGAGAATGGTTGGGGATGTTGGAATTTGGAGTTTGTGACATCTGGAGGACCACCTGCACAGATCTAAATAAATATATATACCTGTAAAGTGGTACCTCGGGTTACAAACACTTCGGGTTACAAACTCTGCTAACCCGGAAGTAGTACCTTGGGTTAAGAACTTTACCTCAGGATAAGAACAGAAATCACGTGCCAGCGGTAAGGCAGCAGCGGGGTACCCCATTAGTGAAAGTGCGCCTCAGGTTAAGAATGGTTTCGGGTTAAGAATGGACCTCTGGAATGAATTAAGTTTGTAACCCAGGGTACCAGTGTATACATGAGAATATTTGTTTGCTTCTACATATAAAATTGTTGGACAATTTATGGAACATAATAGCCAGATGATAATGACCTAATGGAAGTTGAAACAAATTTATTGGGGGGAGGGGGATTTGTTGATGAAAAAAAAAAAAAAACATAAGGAAGACATGAAACACATTTGGTGGAAATGCCCAGTTATTCAACAGTTTAGGGTCCAGATTGTGATTAAGGAACAGAAGTCCTGTTAGGTCCCATCTGAATTTTATTGAGGTGTAGAGCCTAGGGCTTGCTGATCAGAAGGTCGGCAGTTCGAATCCCTGTGATGGGGTGAGCTCCCGTTGCTCGGTCCCAACTCCTGCCCACCTAGCAGTTCAAAAGCATGTCAAAAGTGCAAGTAGATAAATAGGTACCACTCCAGCGGGAAGGTAAACAGCATTTCCGTGCGCTTCTCTGGTTCGCCAGAAGCGCCTTAGTCATGCTGGCCACATGACCTGGAAGCTGTACGCCGGCTCCCTTGGCCAGTAACGCGAGATGTGCGCCGCAACCCCAGAGTCAGACACGACTGGACCTAATGGTCCGGGGTCCCTTTACCTTTACCTAGGGATGAAATTGGATCAGAAATTTAGGAAGAATCATTATAACACTCAAGATCAGGGGTGAGGAACCTTCTTGCAGACCAAGGACTACATTTCCATCTGGACAGTCTTCTGTGAGTGAGAGTGGGACATGCCAATGGTGGGCATGGCTAGAGACAAAAGCAGGTGGAGCAAAAATGCAAATTTTATATACAGTATCCTCCATCAAGGCAGGCAAGAGTCATCATCGGAATTCAAGGACACATTCCAGCTAGGTAAAACCACTCAGGGAGGGTGCAAATCAGGGCCAGAGAGTGATGCTGCAATTGATCAGAGTTGGTCATAGAAAACAGTGGAAAGCCAGCAAGGGTCTGTTGCTCTTATGTTGCTTTCTGCCAATTGAGGTAATTAGTTGAAAATGTTAGTATCAGAAAACACTTTCCGTCATAATTTCCCATGTGAGCCTGTTGCACCTGCGCCTGTTCTTTAAGGGATGGATCACATACCCTGTAAAACATTCCTGTTTGGAGCAGAAATGAAAACTGCCTGCTGATAGAGAGGAGTGCGATTGTTGATTTATTATTTCATGTGGCAAGATCTATTGCTAAAATATTATGAAATAATGTCACATAAATCAAAGCATGTCTGATGAATAAGACCTCACATTGCTCCAAAAGTGCAGCCTTGTGGGGGGCGGGCGGCAGAGTTGGAGTTGTACAAGGTTATCATTTAACCTCTTATCTTTCTCACTTTTTTCCTCCTGGGGAGGCCTTGCATACTGGACAAGTACTGCGTACTTTATGTAGGGACGCAGGAGAAATCTGATATTTCTAAATTACTATATGGAATGGCCTTATCCACATCTCTCAGGTTAATATGTTATCAGAATTTAGTTCTCCACTGGTTTTTGCTCGTTTTTCAAATGCAATTATCAGCAGTTAAATGTCTCAAAATGCACCTTTTGAATACCTCTTTTGAGAGAAAATGAAGGTTTAGATACATATTTGAGAGGGTGTGTGTATATAATGCAGGTTAATGTGGAAATTGGAAATGTCAGGGGATTCCAGTCTCTCCATACCTGGGAGTGAACCTACCCATTTTGGGAGCATAATCTATGAAAAGCAAGATCACTCCCTCCTTTCAACAGCTGTTGAGCAGAGAGTGTGATCTGGGGAGGGGAAGACATCAGACAGGAAGGAAGTTGGACCTACCTTTTCTTGGAAGATGCAGCCAATTATCAGAGGTACGTTTATGGGTTTCACTGGATTTTTTTGACCTCCCTGACTCTCTTCCCTGCCCCATACCCTGCTCCCTGATAGCTATGGATAGCTAGGCCATACAACCCAACCAGCATGGCAATCTGTGGCTGTCTTAACCTGATTCATCCAACACCCAAGTTCCTCTCAATAGGCTCAGTTTGGCTCAGGACTTGGACAAATTAGGTACAAAGTCCTACCATATACATATATTTTCCAGTGGACATGCTGCAGAATAATGCATAATTCATCCACAATGAGCTTTTAATTTTGGAATAAAACTAGCTTCTCAAAACTCACTCCTTGGGTGGGGGACTAAGTGTGTGGACTAAGTAAACAAACAAACAAACAAACAAACAAACAAACACAACTCTCCACTGGTTCTTGAATAAAATGTCATGTGTACACAGCCTGAGCCTCTTTGTGTGGATGAAATTTACAGGTCTGGTGGCTTTTCAGAGTGGATTGAAGCTGCTAGATAACCCAGGGGATTTTTGTGGGGAAAGCAAAAGGGATTAATTTTACTCCATAATTGATATTAGTTTCATACATTTGAAGATGGAGAAGGGGGTGTTTGTATCTTGCTCTGCCTAATCTTGGAATAATTAAAAGGTGACTGAGTGGTGTGTATTATTGCTTGTACATCTTTAAAAACTTTGCAGCTTCAGACCAGCCTTTCCAAGGCTAGGTCTTACAGCATGTGGCTCTTCAGAATGTTGCCCCTAGAGATCTAATTTATGGACATCATGCTTGGATTTAGGAATGGGGGGAAGACCTCCACATTCCCCTTTTATTACCCCCCCCCCTCCCACAGTACTGATGCATACCCTTACTATGCAGTAGTACTTATACAGGAGCAATATCAAGTAATCCAGAACCCCCAAAACTTGGAATAAATTCTAATGGAGAGAATTTTGAAGCATTCCTATAAATGAATGACTGACCATTGTTCAGCCATAAGCATGGGGCAAGGGGGGCAAGGAACAATAAGCATCGAACCACATTCAGACTAGTGCAGCAATTCAGATTTCTACAACAGATCATTGGTTTGACTCAGGGAATTGCCACAGCCATCCCTGCCCCCCGTCACCGTGAAAGTTTCTGAGTCGGAAACTGCCACCATGTTTTCAGCCCAGCAGCATATAGCAAGTCTATTGAGGCTTCATTATGGAGCTGTCATTTGAGTGGTGCTTGCTGGGTTTGACTCTGTGAAGCTTAGCATGTTTCATGGTCTCTGTGGAACTGGAAGATATCTGCCCTGTGTCTTTTGGGTGCTTCTGCTTTATGGAATTATGGGTTGCTTGCAGATAAGCAAGAATCTCAAATACCAAGGGGGAAGCAGTGGCATGAAGACATCCTTGAAGTCTTGGCAAATTGGAAGGATGCCGTGTATGTTGTTGAATAATCTCATTGAGAAAGAGGAGTCTTTGGGAATATTTCGTCCCAGTGCTGTTGTGCCTTATTGGAGGGGTGTGTGTAATGATTTTGTGATGACTGTGTGACTTTAAAATAAACTTTAAACCTTGCGGCTCTTGATAAGATGGGACCACAAAGTCTATCTGGTGTCAGGCTACAACTTGGGTAGGAACATGGCTATGGTTGCCATGAGAGCATTCCATGTATCCAATATATTCCCCATTAATCTATCTTTCATTTTATTTTAATCACTCTCTAGGCTGTCTCTCACAGTTCCCCTCTCAGTAAGTCATCCCTGCTATGGAAATGCCTGATATAAAACCTGTGTGAGCATCATTCCTTAAGGTCTCTGTACACTAGTTTTCAAAAGCCCAGAGATTGCTGTATTGGTTAATAATACAGAAAGTGTTCCGGAAGAGACTTAGACTGCTGTTGGAAAGAAACTTATAACAATGTTGTGAAATAAAGAATATGACAGGAACAATGCTGCTGTAGCTATAATATCCATATAGTGTAAAAGCTTTAGAGAGGAAGGTATATTTTTTATAGTGCCATTTGTTTTAAAATTAGTTTCTTTTTTAAGGAGGAAAGCAGCAATTCCATTAAAGCTTATAATAGCTGCTGTGGCCATCAATTTATGCCAGAAGGAAGTGTTTCCTTCTGAAATCTCCCTTTATACATGAGGTGTTATACCATATTCCATAATGCCAGTGGCATAAATTTTCCAACTTCATGTATATCCTCAAGCTTTATAGTATTTGTTGATTGCATTATATACATTTTGTGTGTCGGGGGGGGGGGTACTCGCATAGAGTACCATCACTTCTTTTTTGCTGCCCCTGGAAGCCATTTTGTGCTGCCACTCATGGCACTTCTATCAACATATGAGAACCAGCAAGTCATTTTTTACCAGAAGAAGAAGTACCGAAAGAAAACACACATACTCATAAACAAATAGGGGGGGGGGGGTTATATGATGAGCACATCAGATAACATTATGTTTTGTAGGAAAGTATTGAGGCACAATTCACTGCAAAGAGAGCCAGTGTGGTGTAGTGGTTTTGTTTTTGTTTTACTAAAAAAGCAGCAGGTCTATACTTAATCTAATAAATCAAGAACACTGACTTAAACAGAGAATGCATTTGCCAAGGAAAAGATTGAATGTTAACAGTAATCAATGTGGAGCCAGTGTGGTGTAGCGGTTAAGAGCAGTAGACTCGTAATCTGGGGAACCGGGTTCGTGTCTCCACTCCTCCACATGCAGCTACTGGGTGACCTTGGGCTAGTCACACTTCTCTGAAGTCTCTCAGCCCCACTCACCTGACAGAGTGTTTGTTGTGGGGAAGGAAGGGAAAGGAGAATGTTAGCCGCTTTGAGACTCCTTCGGGTAGTGAAAAGCGGGAAAACAAATCCAAACTCTTCTTCTTCTTCTTCTTCTTCTTCTTCTTCTTCTTCTAAACTATTTTTTTAACATGCTAACTTTACTCAGAAGTAGTTTTCTCTGAGTTCAATGGGACTTCCCTTTGAGAATCTACACAACACTTAATCACATATAATAAATCATAAAATTTATCATCTACCTTAATTAGTTGTTTTTAAAAGAAAGATGCTTTAGACATGACCAAAATTATGGTGTGATGTCCAATCAGGAATAGTTGAAGGGATTATTATTTGACCAACACAAGGACACCAGCTCTTTGGGGATTGCAGGCAGCAATTTGAAGAGATGCTGAAATCTCATTGACACAGGGCAATAGATCATATCCTACTCTATTATATTGTATTTCTCCTCCTGTCTTTCCACTGCACCTGCCTCCAGTGAGTCACATCATGACTAGGGGGGAGTTAATCGCTCTATTTCTCTAAGTTTCTTATTTTCCAGTCATAAGGCCAGTTCTCTACATGTCCACATCAGTTAATGTTTTTTAAAAAATCATAATGATAATTTCTTCTCATATACACATTTTCTATGTATTTTTTCCAAATAAGATGCATTTTTGCATGCAAACTTTGCCCCAGTATATGCAATCTTATATACATTACTTGGCTGGAGTATGTGATTGCAAAATTTTGAAAACTGTGAACTCTGAAGGATGGCTATGCTTTGGTTTGCATATTATTTCAGAGGTCCACCTTTAAATGAAAGCTGAATTGAATTTCTTTTCCCTGTCTAACCACAAATGCTCATTTTAATGCTCTGTGATATATATGGGGAATCTGTGGCCCTCCAAGTGTTCCAACTCCCACCAGCTCAAGTCACCAGAAGGAGCTTAACAACATATGGATGGCCACAGGTCCACCTTCTCTGGTGTCGGGAAAGGGACTTAGCTATCTGCTGAGGCACTAGTAACAGGAAAGGAAGGTGAGCATCCAGAGCTTGTGGCAAAACAGTCACTTTGGAGCACATCACTGTTCAGGCCTTATCCCAGAGGTTAGAGTGAGTTTTGCACCAAGGCAAAATTATTTCCAATAACAAGTAAGGCCTTCTCATTGTATCATCACTGAGTAGGACCCATTGTGTGGTGGCCCAGTACAGTGCCTTCTCTGTGGTGACACCCTGGATATGGAATATCGTCCCATCTGAGGTTCAACAGGGACCAACTCTGCTGCTTTTCCAGTGCCAGTTGAAGAATTACTTTGTAGCCCAGGCCTTAACAATGGGAAACTGTCACAGGGTTGGGCGATACCTGGTTTTCAACATCATGGTTTATCAGCAGCTAAATACCGTGATATGCTGATATATCATGATGTCTGGAATGTATCTTTGATGCTTCTTCCTTCCCAGCTTAGGGGAGGAAGAAGCAGCTGAGATACATCACCCAGGCCTACTAAGCTCCCACACCACTCTGGCTCGCTCAAGCCGTAGGGGCATTGAGGCTTTGCTGAACTGTTCAGCTTCCCGCCCCCAGCTGAGTGAGCCCCGATACCCCTCTGGCTGACACAAACCGGAGGGGTGGCTGGACCAGAACCCTCTTAGGCTCCATCTGCCTGGCTGCCTGCCTGCCTGTGCTTTTGCCATCTGCAGGCAATTTGAGCTGGTGCAATGTGTTGCCAGCTCAAATTGTCAGAAACTGGTATTGCAATCTGAATGCCATGCCGGTTTCAGACAATTTATTAATATATCACCCAGCTCTAGATGTCAGTTGAGGCCAGCAGGAGATTAGTGGGTTGTCCTCTTAATTGGCTTTTCAATTTTTGTTCTGGATGTTTTACTTGATGCATAATTTTGTGTTTGAACCACGTTTCTAAGGTTTACAGTTTATTTTTATATATATACCCTGGGAGCATAAAGCACTGAAGGGTAGGCTAGTAATTGAAAAATAAACAAAAAAAATATTTATTATTAATGAATGATTGTTTCATTTTCTAGTGCAGGTACCATACTTAAGAGGTCTATTCCACACATTATAGGAGCTGGGCTATTACTGTCATGTCATGTACCATTTGGAATTTCCTCCCGTTAAATATTAGACAGCTGCCATTTGTTTTGTTTTCAGAAGTTACAAAGTACCTTCCTCTTCCGTCAACTCTTTTAAGTAGAGCTCTTTCCCAGTGTGCGTCTGTATTGGAATTATTTTTAGATGTTCTAATTGTTTCATCACTTATGTGTTTATCACTCTGTGCTCCTTAGGGAGGACGGGTGGGATATACATTTCAAAATTAGTTCATCTCTTCCCTCCCCCCCCCCCATTTTTAGATTATCTGCTCCTTTTGACTATTTTCCATACACGTTTGGGAAAAGGTAAAAACTATTAATGTAAGTGGGAGAGAAAAGGTCAGGTGCTATGGGGAAGATAGAAAATTCAATTTGCTGAAGTAACTGGATCAACACCTCCTCATCTTGTTCCAGTCATGTGTAGTTGATTCATTGGAGCAGGGTGGAGATAGATAGTTATCATAACTGATAAGTCAAATATTGGATTTTAGCACAGATCATACAGTTGATAAAGTAGGTTATTGCCTATAAAATCTTATGGCCCAATAAAGGAGAAGCTTATTATTATTAGAGTTTACTTATTTGATATCTTACCTGCCCTTCACCATAAGTTCCTTGGGAAGGTTACAGCAATTTAAAAATGCAAATATTGAAAATAGTTTAAAAGATGTTAAAATCATTAGAATAGCATGGGTCCTAACACAACCTAGGGGATGCCACAAGAGCCTGCCCTCTCCCAGGTCACACTTACAGAGACACTGAGTGTCTGGAGATGCTTCAGCTACAAAAGAGGATTAACATGCTGATATTAACACCCAAGAGGTTCTACACAACATAGTGAGCCTGGGCTGAACTTACACAAGAGGGATGAAAGCTATGGTCTCCCAACTTAAATATATACTGGAATAACTAATTTTGGTTATCATAATTATCAAGGGGTCCAAAAAAGCAGAAATACAACAAGCCTTCTCCCTACTTACCAAATATGCAATCATGCATAAACAACTAGCAGCTGTAATCATTATTTGATCTATGAATCACTTTCTAAGAGCTTTGAAGTGATTTCACAATGCAGCAAATCGGGTCCTCCCTTAAAGAGGGCACATATTGCAGTGAGACCTGGCAACCAAATACCTGTGTTGTGGGTGGGTAAGATTGACAGCCACAACACCCAATTGGTACGTTCCTCGATGCAGGGTTCAATCTGGTCAATGGGACGCAAGCTAAGTGGATCAAGGGACCTATAAATCCCCATGCACGTGACCCTGAGCTTCCTCTTTTGGTGTGTGCATCGGAACACCCGCCCACCTCTCCCTATTTTTAGGGCTGTTGCTCTTGACCTTGCTATGCAGTCTATGACAGCAGGAACTTTCCCCTCTTGGCTGATTGGCTGTTGCCATTTGGGTTTTGCCTGCCGCGTAGCAAATCGTCACAACTTGTAAGGTTGCGGATAGGCTCTGGTTCAGGTGATAGGGATGGGAAGGGTATTCGGTTAAAGGAATCCTGGGAGTCAATGGTTTGGTCAACCCCTGAGAGGAAGTTGTGCCCATGCCTGAGTCCAGGGGGACATTTGGGTGGTGGATAGAGCAGGTCCCCGGCTTTCCGCTATCAAGGTGTTCGCCATTGGCTGACCTATGCTGGAACCCTGGGTCAGCGCTAACTGCGGAGCAGGGAGCTATTCGAACCAGAGCCTATGCAACCAATCACTTGCTGTAATCAATAAAGTTGTGCCCTAAATTCTGCCAAAAACCAAAGCAAAATTTGAGTCTTGTCTAAATTTATTTGGGGTGAGGTTGAAAGGTCTGAACATGCAAAACCATATGCAAGAAAATTTCACTTATAAAAACAATGCAAACAATTATATAATAACAACTACATACCTAAAACAATTTCAAATAAAGTCAGATATTGCTGTTAAAAAAGAAGTACACTTAGAAGTCTAGTTGAAAGAGGAAAGTCTTCAACAGGTGGCAAAAAGGCAACAAGACTAGTAGCTGTCTGATGTTTGGTGGTAGCAGCACCACAATAAAGTCCCAAGTCTCTATTTTATTTATGTGCTTTTGTAAAGATGAATACAGTGGCGAGAAGAGGTTAATTTAGTTTTTCTTTTTTTCTTTAAGGTTATTTATTATTATTTTATTATTTGTGTTTTTCTTTTTTGTTCTTTTTTCCTTTTTCCTTTTCCTTATTGGATATGTGTTGTAAAAAGCAATATTTGGAAATTTTTGTTTTATGTTTCTGTTTTCTGATGTATTGATATATTATGTTGTTATTGTTATGTATTGAAGTTCTCACCCTAGGCCACTAGGGGTGTTGTGTATATAGTTTCACTCTGCCCACCGCGACTGCAGTTCTCACTGATGCAAATGAAGGATTGAGAGTGCCGTTCACGGATTGGGTAGCTGGAGAGAGTTGTTACTGTTGCATGTTACTGAGTACTATATAAGCAGGCTGGCTCAGCCCTTCAGTTCAGTTCTGTTCCAGCCTGAGAATAAAGAGAGCTGCTTGGAGAATCACTGTGTCATCTGCTATGTCTACCCACTACTTAATAGTTATTATCAATAAAAAGTTAGAAAATAAAAAAAATAAAGGCCCATTTCTGACATTGTGTGGAATAGATCTCCTGTTCAAATGGCATCCTGCACTTCTGCTGCTGTCTCTCCAACTTCTGCTCACTAACTAGAAATTGCACATGCCTCCATCTTTGGAACTCTCTGCTCTCATGAGAGATCACTCCCGCCCCCAAATAATAATCCAAAAGACAAAAAAAGGAGCTGCAGAATACTCCAAATTTGACTGAAGGAACAGTGCTGGGATAAGGGGCATTTAGCCCTTTTTCTCCACCCATTTCCCTAAATCACCCCCCTTGTCCCCAATTGCTCTTTCCACTAGGAAGATTACATGTACCAGAGGAGCCAGGTTGCCCCCAAGATTGAGGGAACCTGGCATGTACTGTGTGTGTGACATCATGTGTGCACCACACATTGTGTATGACATGGGCATTGTGCGTACGTGAGATCACTCGTATGACATGCGCAATGATAGAGGAGCCAGCCTCTGAAGCTGCAATATGTGTGACGTCACACATGTGCAACGTGCACCAGGCCTCCTCAGCATTGGCCCCTTCCCAACAAATATCGAGGGTGCTGTTAAGACACCTTGGCTCTCTGGATATGGCGCACCTGCCACGTACTTTCCCCTAGAAGTGTATGCTTTCTTCTCCTGGCACTGTGGTTTTGATCAAACCTGGATCCCATTCTCTGGCTGTTTAAAAGTAAAGACTTAAAAAAGTTGGGAGGTGAATTGTACAAGAAGTTCCCAGATTCAATCTCAGATAGGGTTGGGAGTGAGAGGTAAACTATAGTTCCCAGGAGTCATTGGGGGAAGCCATGTTTTTAAATGTATGCAGTAGTATGTGAACAGCCCCATTCTGTACAAAAATCAGCAGGCAAAGTCTTCCTTGGCAAAGAGAGAATTAGTTATCACCTTCTGATATCTGCTCATCAAACTGCTTTTCAGTAGTCTGAAAATGCAACATCTTTTTGCTTTATCATAGTCTTCCGTTACAATCAGAGATAGAGGTTGGAGACTTTGGTCAAATTCTACACACAGAGAGTAACAGGTAGTGATGTGAGCTGCAGTTGATTAATTAGGGAAGGAAATTGGCAATAGAATGGCTAACTCCTAATATTGTTTTAAGTGGATTCATAAAACTCTTTGAATTTTGAATCAATAGCTGAGAAAATTCAATAGTAATGAGCTCATTTGTATGTAAATGAATGTCATACCATCCTGTTCTGGTCTCTCCATTTTTTATGACACCCTTTTAGATGTCACTAAGAATAGTTCTGAAAGATAAATCTTTTCAGGAAATAATCCCTTTTTGAAAAAACCAATTGAAATGCAAAAACTTTTGAGAAGAATTTACATTTTGGGTGCCTTTTTATTTTATTTCAAGAAGACCGCTATACAAAACTTTAAAACATATTATAACTTTAGCTTGAGTTTAACTTGAGGTCAAGTGAAAAGCAAGTAGTGCCCAGTTCTAAACTTTACCCCAGAAAGGGTACTTATCATTCATTTCATTTCTATACCACTTTGTGTTTTTAAAGGGGGGGGGGGAATCTCAAAGTGGTTTACAACGTTCATTGAAACTTCAGATAATACATTCCAAAATAAAACATTACATTAATAAGAACAATTAAAAACAACAACAACAGAACCTCCTTGTTCACAGGCATGAAACCTCTGCAGAGCCGTCTCTACCATTGGGCTTAGTGGCGCGTTGCGCCAGGGTGCTGGCCTCTCAGGGGCGCCCCAGCGAGTGGGGGAGCTGCGTGGCTTTGCCGGCAGCCGCCCCTTTCCCTGCACACTGCCAGAGGTTGGCGGGGTGCAACGAGCCACTAAGCCATATGGCTCCTCCAGCAGGGGCGCATCGAGGAGGCACACACAGCCGCCCGCACTCCTTTCCTTCCCCTGGAGCGAGGCGGCAGCGGCGGCGGAGCTGCCTCCATCGAGGGGCAGCGCCCCCATCCGCTCAGCCCAGCCGCCCGACGCTGCGCGCTCCTCCGGGCGCAGATCGCCATGCCTCCGAAAAATCAGTTTCATTTGTTGAGACATTGGGAAGAAAAAGGGGTAAAGAGGTGGACAGGGGTGGGAGGATGGATGGGGGTGGGATAGGGTGACAATGTTTCTATTTTACTTAATATATGTAGGGTTGGATGTCAGCATTGCTTGTGCAGGTTCCCTTTTGTTCATTTGTGTTCCTTTGGTGGTGAGAGAGGTTGGGGTTGGCTTCGGGTGTGGCTGTTCATTTGTGATTGGCTGTGGTGGTCTTTGTTTTCATGTGTGAGAAGGAAATCAGCCCTGAGTGCTCACTGGAAGGACAGATCTTTGGTACTTTGGTTACCTCATGCGAAGAGAAGACTCCTTGCAAAAGACCCTGATGTTGGGAAATATTAAGGGCACAAGTAGAAGGGGACGACAGAGGATGAGATGGTTGGACAGTGTTCTCGAAGCTACCAATGTGAGTCTGACCAAACTGCGGGAGGCAGTGGAAGACAGGAGTGCCTGGCGTGCTCTGGTCCATGGGGCCACGAACAGCCAGACACAACTAAATGACTAAACAACAACAACAAACTTCATACCCTCCAACATTTCTCCAATGAAAATAGGGATGGCTTCTCTAAATCAGGGATGTCCCTGGAAAATAGGGACACTTGGAGGGTCTGGAAGCATTATTACCTCCAGCTATGGAGGCAGAGCATAACCAACTGGGCCTCTTCCTCCATGATTTTGTTGTTACCTCCTGTGAGAGCAGGTGCCATAGCTAAACTATGTGCTAAAGCAAATGCAAATGACATGGATAAAGGATCACTCCCCTTCTCCCATGAGAGAAGCAGGTAGCAATCAGACAGAGATGTTGCTGGAACTCATATTCCTGGTTGGAAATACAAATCTCAGGGGTTCATGCTACTTGCCTCAAATACAAGGCATGCATTACAGACCCATACTTTTTGTTTTTTGCTTGCTCTGATTTAATCCAATCCATAGAATAATTCAACATTACAAGCCAGGAGAGAGCTCTCAGGAATCATAGGAGCTTTTCAAATGCTGGCCAAGAAAATTTATAATTACCAAGCCAGTTCTGATTCAAGCCAAGGGGAGTTCAGCAGTCACTAGTTTCTTCTTGATTATGAAACCCTAGGTCACAGTTTCCTGTGCTAACTGAAAGCCTAGCCTGGGGATATTTTGCAGCTTTCCGTTTTATAGAACATAGCCGTACAACTGCATAGGAGAGCATGGCACTCTGCTCTCTTACTCTGTGATGGAGCGTCTAGTAAAACAGTGTGGTTGAACCTATTTTCTATCAAGGCCGATTGTCCCTAGGGGGGTTTATGATGGCAGGGACTAAATATGGCAGTGGGTGGGGCCAGAACCAAAAATAGATGGGGGTTCTCCTTTTCTTGTTTGCTTGCTTTCACTTGCTTTCACTTCCTTTTTCTCCATTTCCTACTCCTTGCTCTCTGTATGATACTGGGTCAAGGGCCTCATGCACTCCTTGCGTTACAGATCATTCATCAATGAATTTTTAACTGTCAGGGCAAACAAGGACAGCCTAAAAATCCAATCACCCCTACCCCCAAAGTGTAATATAAAATTTTAAATGCAAATGTGGTGTGTACTTTGCTCGATTTAGATTTGGACAGCTATTATTATTATTATTATTATTATTATTATTATTATTATTATTATTATTATTATCTCAGAAAGGAAGGGGAAAATGTGTAGAAGGCACCAACTTCATTGCTTCAAACGCAGTGAAGAAGCAATTAAGCTAAGCTGCGAAGTTAATCTAAAATTATAATTAGCACTATATGAAAATATAGGCAGCCACAGAGAAAATAGGTGTTAAGAAATGTCACACTGGAAGAAAAAACAAAAGTTAGAAGTGATAATTTTGCTCCAAGGCAGTTTTAGAAACATAATAAATTGTGAAGGGGGTGGGGGGAATGGTGCAATATAATTCACTTTGCCATAACATGGTTTGTATTTCGTTACTTAAAAATAAATAAAAACCCACCATCTTTTTATACTTTATAATAATGTGGAATGGCTATACAAATTTTATTTTAAAGAGAAAAGGGATGCAAATTCTGTGCATGGTTAGTTATGTTAACTGCTATTGAAACATTCTTACGTACCTAAAATTTCATTGTAACCCTTTTTTCGTATGCCACCTTTTCCCAAGAAAGCATCATGATGCCATATGCACACACAAAGATCACCATAAACCCTATTAAATAAATATTAATATTCCAACTTCCACTGGGAAAACACACAAACCTTCCAACCAGGGGAGGAAGAGAACACATATATGAAGGGGGTGAAGTTTATAGTGGTTTGTGGTTTTAAATGGAGATCCGCTCTATAATACATACATACATACATACAGGTATGGTAGATCTTGTCTGCAACACCAAATCTTATTGGCAATAAGAGTTTGCCATTTACTGAAGCAAAACTAATGCCAAGTATTAGTTGGCATTCATTAAAACAATGCATACATTGTTTTATGCACTCTGGGTTTCTTCAGGAAAAACTAACTCAAGTGAAACATCTCCTTAATTTCTTAATTAATGTTTTGTTTTCAAGACAAACATTTCAAGATTAACATCCCTAAAATAGATCATGGTAAGTTGAAGATAGCTAACACTTAGGGGGAAAGAGTTCCCTGCAGCATCCTCCACACTTTTAATTTGCATGGCTAATGTTTTAGGAAACTTCTGTCTGAAGTTTTAATTTTTTAAAAGTACAACAGAGAGGACAGCAGCCTGGTGCATTTTGTGTTCTCCGAAGGCAAAGGTGAGCAACCTCTAACCCTCAGGTTAACTTCAAAAGCTCTCATCAAAATATATTTCAGGCCTTCTGGCACATGTAATGTGTCCCACCCTTTGGCAGTCTGGAGGAGGAGAGGGAGAGGGAAGGCTTATACAAACCTCCGTTTGCCCCACTGCTTTCTCCCTGGGGAAACCCAATCTTTAGTTCTGAATCAGAACAAATGGCAGCTAGGTTTTCCTTGGCTTGCCATTTATTATGATTTAGCACTAAAGAGCAGGTTTTCTGGGGGAAAGGGGTTGGGCAAAGGCAAAACCACTTGGAGCCGTGCCTACAAAGCGAGGGACAAGCAGAAAAGAATTTGGGCCCATGCTGACTAGCAGACCCCCCTCCTCAAGGTTGACCCTATTTTCCAGGGACAGTCCCGGATTTACAGAAGCTGTCCCAGTTTCTGATTTGATCCTGGAATGTCCCACGTTTTCTTAGGTAAAGCTAAAGGTACCCTTGACCGTTAGGTCCAGTCACGGACGACTCTGGGGTTGCGGCGCTCATCCCGCTCTATAGGCCGGGAGCCAGCTTTTGTCCGCAGACAGCTTCCGGGTCATGTGGCCAGCATGACTAAGCCACTTCTGGCAAAACCGGAGTAACGCACGGAAATGCCGTTTACCTTCCCACCGGAGTGGTACCTATTTATCTACTTGCACTTTGACGTGCTTTTGAACTGCTAGGTGGGCAGGAGCTGGGACTGAACAACAGGAGCTCACCCCGTCGCAGGGATTCAAACCGCCGGCCTTCTGATCGGCAAGCCCTAGGCTCTGTGGTTTAGACCAAGTTGGAGGGTATGGAGTTATCCAACCCCTGAGCTGTCTGAAGGCAATCCTATATGGAGAAGGTTTTTTATTTTTTATTGGCGTTTTATATATATGTCGGAAGCTGCCCAGAGTGCTGGGGCAACCCAGTAAGATATGTGGGGTATAAATAGTAAAATTAACATTATGGAATGGACATCCCTATTTTCATCAGAGAAATGTTGGAGAGTATTTGCTTCCATGTATCAGTTGCTGGAAGCTACAGAAGGGAAGAGTGGACTAGAGGGGCCATTGGCCTGATCCAGCAGGCTCTTCTTATGTTCATTTTCCTGACTCAAATTTCCTCTACCTCTGCCAAGCTTCTTTTCAAGCAGGTACAGGGAGGGGGTAATTGTAAATTTGCCCCTTTGGATTAATCACTACTCAAATGGAGAGGGGGTAGGTGTCCCCTGTAGCCAGATTGTCCCTATTATGACTATGGATTCTGCTGACATTCTTAATTCTGTGGGTCAGGAGTCTAGATTTGCCTTGTTCATAATGGCCTAAAGCAAAAAGAAATCTGAGAATTTTACTTCCAAGTTCTTCTACGTCACTTTCTGCACATGTAAAGAAAGATTTTTTTTTAATCATGAGTTTATTTTTAGTGCAAATCCTGGATGTCAGATGGACCTAAATGTCACCTGCTAGCTACCAGACAACTATTGGCACCCAAGGTGCTTTTGACTCTTGGGGTAAGGAAAAAGTGAAGGAGCTGCAGCCCCAGAGTTTGCATTGCCAAGCTCTTGAGAAGCTTGCGAGAATATGGAATCAGGGAGAAAGTCTTTTTTGTTTGTTTGTTTCAGAAAGTTTTACTGCATGTTAGAGGTCAAATAAATATTGGTTAGGGACAGTGCGTTTTTCCTTAAAAAATGTTTAAGGGTACTGTCATTTTCCTACTCATATTGAAATACTGCTCCTCAATGAGGCCAAATTTAGATTCACAAAATGTTTAGGGGTATGCATACCCCTGCATACCCCCAGAAAAAAGCACCGGTATAACTAGCCTAGTCTGTAATAAAGTTTTTGCTTCTACTCCGGAGCAAGTTCAGACACTTTTCAGAGCTTGTTGATATAAGCTCTGAGTTTGCATGTCCCGCTCCTGCTCCCCCTCAAAGAAAGCATACTTGCCCTAGAACCTTATACACACAGACACAGACAAACACACACACACACAAACTTTGCAACACTATTCCTGGTGTAAAAAAAGAAAGACAGCAATTAATATGACCCACCCCAGTATATTATAGGGGGGAAAGTAGGAATGTGCACCATATTTGACTAAATCCTAAACTGATTTGGGCTGATTCCGGTGCAACCAGGTTTCAATAGATTCATGTTTGCATCTGCTTCGTACAGGGTGCTGCTTTGCAAGCCCAGTGCAACCTTCACTCAACCATATGTTTAGGGCAGACATCTCCAAACTAAGGCCCATGGGCCGGATGCGTCCCATGCAAGCTGGATGCAGCTCGTGCGAGCCAATTGTGCGGCCCCTGCCACCCGCCGCCACCTGCTGTTACCTGCGTGGCGTGGTTGCCCATCTCCTGGTCGGCACAGCAACGGAAATAGCTTTTGCACATGCGCAAAATGTCATTTTCTGCACACTTTTGGGTCTGCGGAGGCCCGTGCGCACGTGCACAACATATTTCTGTTGCCGTGCCGACCCAGAAGTGCACCAGAAACAGCAAGTATGTGCACGTATGGGTGCACGCTCCCCCACCCTCTGGCCCACTGCACAATCGGCACCGGAGGAACCGGCCCAAGGCTGGGTAAGTTTGGGGACCCCTGATTTAGGGTTTAAATACTTTAGGGCTGGATCCAGGTTAGCTGTTTCCCAAGTCAGCCTGTCCACACAGTCATACAAAAATGTATACCAAAAAGGAATAATGGAAAACAGAAGATATTATTGCTGAGAGGATTGGAAGCAGAGCACTGAGTGAGGTGAGGTGGGGGTGGGGGTTGAAGGGGTGATGGAGGGGTAAGAAAATACACAGGAGAGCGATTATGGTTGTATATGAATGTTTTTCTATTTAATGTATGAGAGAATGTATGCAAATGTATGAATGTATATTTGTACATGTCTGTTTATATATCTTAAAATAAAATAAAAAGGGGGAAAGGGGGGAATTAAAAAAGAAAAAAGAATGTATACCAAATGGGCATGTTTTCAGTGTGGAGGGGCGGGGTTGATAAAAAATTGATGGGCAGAAAAAATGGGACAGAACACAGGGGAAATGGGCACAGACCATGAATAGACTGGGTTCTTCATCCCTATTCCAGCATAAAGATAGGAACAGAGCTGTCGACCCCACAGATCCTGGCCCAGCATCATCATATGCTGCTACTTGGAGCATGGCAGTTTGGCATTTGGCAAACTGGTAGTATTCCACTGGCCTTTAGTTAGCTGGATGTACCTGGGGCTTTTCCAGGATTGCTTTATGAACTGGCTGCTGTGCATGTGTCTTTTTACTTGTTTTGCATTAAAGTTTCATCAGGCCTTTCATGTAGACTTTTCTGCACACTTTTGACAATAGCTGCCCTGATCCAATCAGCCATGGCATCTCTAAAAGCTTTTTCACAAGCTATACAGACTGTAAACCAGCCTTGGCAAAGAAGTCTTTAGAGACTTCCCAGTACAATAAGGCACATTTTTAAAGGCTTTAGTCTTAACCATTTATGACAGTCTCTGAAATTCTGTCAAGTGTGGGAGTGGGGGGGGGGGGTTTCCAGTGTCACCTGTGCTGTGCTGAATGCAGCTTTATGGGGGCAGGCGGAATAGGGTCATAGGCAGCTGTCAAACACCAAATCAGACAATTACTCTGTTTAGCTCAGCAGGGTGGGGAACCTGCAGCCTTCCAACTCCCATCACGCCCAGCCAGCATGGGCAATGATTGGGGATGATGGGAGCTGCCAGGATAGGACTACCTGTGGTTTACACTGGCTGGAAACAGCTCTCCAGGGACTTCAGATGGGAGTCTTCATTCCTGTCCACACTTCTGCTTGTCCCGTGCCTAGAAAGCAAAAGTCCAAAATGTTTTTCGCTTGGCCCATGAAGTGCCAGATTTATGTATAAGCTAAACAAACTATAGCTTAGGGCCCCACTCTCTTGCCCCCTCCCAACCCCCCTATTAATATACTTCTTCTTGATTGTATTTCAGTTCAACAATTACGTTGATAAAAAATACGTATTTTGTTATGTGCAAATGGCTTTAGATACCTATTAGTTCCATAAATTACCATACTGTATAGCATATATTCAACACAAAAACAGCGACAATTTGTTGTTGACAAAGGACAGCTGGACATATACCTTCAGTAGTTTAGGGCCTCATCAAACCTAAATCTGGCCCTGGGCCCATGCTATCTAGGGATGGGCCTGGGAGACTTTCCGTTTACCCTACCACTTTCCCTGGGAAAACCCTTTACTGCTGAATCGGAATCTACAGATAAACCAATTGATGTTGCTCCAAATCAGTGGTAAAGAGCAGGCTTTCCTAAGGGAAAGTGGTGGGACAAATGGAAGTGTGGACAAACCCTGTATCAGCCTTATTTGGAGATGCATGAACCTGCATGAACCTGCATGCAAAACATCTGCTCTGCGGCTGAATCAGAGGAAGAAATGCCCGAATTAGAAGGAGAAGAATCTGATGTGAGATTCAGTGGTAAAGAATAGGTTTTCCAGAGGAAAGCTGCAAGGCAAACACAAAACACAAAACCTCTCAGACCCATGCCTGGAAAGCATCAGACAACTGGGGAACACTCAAACCTGAGTTTTCCAGGAACTGAACAAGTAGAATTCTGAACAAACCCTCAGCTACAGCCACTTCCTTTTACATACTCTGCTTTTCATCATTCTCATGTTTAGAAACATAGGGTGGTTTTTACATATATTAAAACTGAGCCCTTCATATGATAATTATCACATTTTAAACAAATGTGCCAACTTTAGGGGCATTTCACAGATTATACATCAACAAAAGATATACACAACAGGGAGCTGTGGATATTCCCATCTGTGTTACATTTACCGGTAGTTTCAAATGCCTGCTGGTCACATTCACACTTTACATTTTCAGCTGCATGCCTAGCCGGCTATGGTGTGTGTGTACACTTAAAACAGGCAGTTTCACACTACGTTGCATTATTGATAGTGATGTTCTAGAACATAGATGAGGAAGCTGTGCCACCCCAGATGTTGTTGAACTACAACACCCATTATCCCTGACCATTGGCCCTGCTGGCTGGGGCTGATGGAAGTTTGAGTCCAACAACATTTGGGGCAGATTCCCCACCCCATTCTAGAACTTTAGAGTTTATTGTTTGAAGTGAACCTTCCAAAATGTCCCCTAAATAATGATTAGCACCCGTCACCACATTCCAACAGCTTGTAGTGTCTCTGAAGGTCCTGGATAACCATGGAAACATCTTCTCTAACAAGCCAAAAGATAAAGAATTTAAAAAGGAGTGGTCAAAAACTAGCTTAGATGGCTTTAAAGGGGATTTAGATTGCCTGCTGTTGCTGCTCTTGTGAGTGTTTGGGAAGGCCACTCCCTCCTCCAGGCAATTCCATCGGGCCTAGTGGGGGCAGGGCCTACACTCACTCATACTCTGAGCAGCTCTCTGCAGCAAGTGGTGAAAATGGTTTTAAATGTTTTAAGTGTTCTTAATCTGCTGCACCTTGAATGGTGGTTTCTTTTCTTTTCTTTTTAAAATATTTTATTATTTTCTTTCTGCTTGGGGTGGGACAAATGTTTATTCAGGGTGGGGAGTAGTTTAATTTTACCATATTTTTTTCTTGCTTTGTTTTTAATTTTCATTATTTTCTTATGTTATTATATAGTTTATATTTTGCATTTTAAGGGGAAAGGGTCAGGGCTGCCCGGGAGTGGGCCTCAGCCAACAGAATGGCTGGGGCAGGTTCCACAGGGGGGGGGGATGTATTGGGACACCCGATCTCAGTGATCACGGGCAGCAGGAGGAGTTACGCTAAGACCAGACCATGTCATTACTGAGGAGGCAGGCTCAGTTGTTGTCTGAGGACTATCCCTGCCTCCAGGTCTGGTCCTGACCAGAAGGATACTGGAATCAGCAAGGGAAACCCACATGACCTGAAAATGTTGCTGTGCAATGCCAGGTCAATGATGAATAAAACCACTGCCATCCACAAACTAATTGTGGATGGAGGACTTTACCTGGCATGTGTGACAGAGACTTGGCTGGATGAAGCAGATGGGCCTGTCCTTGCCACTGCTTGTCCACTAGGTTTCTCTCACGCACAGCAACCCAGGCCTTGCGGGTGGGGGGGGGGGTTGCAGTGATTTTTAGGAAGTCATTAGTTTGCACCAGGCGTCCTATTGGGGAGACCCAGTTTTCTGAGTGCATGTTCTGGAAGTTGGGCAATAGGGGCAGTACAGGATTCCTTTTGGTGTACTGACCTCCCTGCAGCACCAAGGATTCCCTGCCCAAGCTGCTTCAGGTTGTGGCAAATGTGCTCCTGCAGACACCTAGTTTGGTTGTCCTGTTGGATTTTAACATCCATGCTGACACAAACTTACAAGGGGCCACTCGGGATTGTCCCTGAATAAGTTTGCTCCAACTCATAGCTGTGGACATGCCTTGGACCTGGTGTTCACCTCTACAGAAGTTGGTGATCTGAAAGTGAGTAAAAGTGAAACAAAAGAAGTGCCATGGTCGGATCACTTCCTGGTGCAACTGGAGTTCTTCATGACCCTTCCCCTCTGCAGAGAGGTGGGACCAATTTGGATGGACCGACCCCCCCACACACTTAATGGATCCAATTGGCTTCCAGAGAGTGGTTGGGGATGTTTTATCCCATGTTGATGGCCTTTCAGCTGATTCCCTGGTGGCCCGCTGGAATGCAGAGTTAACCAGGGCAATTGACTATCTGGCTCTGAAGCGCCCTCTGATTGCATGGAGCCCAAACAACCCCATGGTTTTCCCCGGAGCTGAGGGCAATTAAACAATCGTTGAGACAGCTAGAGCACCAGTGGCGGAAAACTCATTCTGAATCAGACAGGACACGGGCTAGAGCTCAGTGTCGAGCCTACCAAGTGGCAATGGCGACAGCGAAGAGGACCTTCTTCACCGCCTCTATTGCATCTGCAGAAAACAGCAGCAGGAGACTCTTTCAGATGATTCGCAATCTATTGGAACCACCTTCGTCACCAGTACCTGGTAGGAACCCCAAGATCTCCTGCAATGCTTCTGCAAAGTTTTTTTTTTTTTTTTTTGCAGATAAAGTCGCTCAGATTCGGAAGGAGGTCGATTCCACCGTGGGAGGAGGGCCGGGGCGGGAGAGTGCTAGCGTCCTGTGTAGTCGTGTTACATGGGATCAATTCCAATCTTTTACTTCTGAGGATGTGGACAGGCTGCTTGGACAAGTGAAACCGGCCACCTGTCTCCATTTATCTTTGCCTATCCGGGCTAATAAAAGCAAGCCGGGAAGGGCTCCGCGGGGTGGTGAATGCTTCCCTCTGCGAGGGAGCCTTTCCAAACCCACTGAAATAGGCGGTCATGAAACCGCTTCTTAAAAGAAAAATCTTTAAACCCAGCCAATATGGCCAACTATCGCCCAGTCTCAAATCTACCATTCTTGGGCAAGGTGATTGAGCGGGTGGTTGCTGAACAACTCCAAGCACATATGGAGGATGTGGACCATTTGGATCCCTTCCAATCGGGATTCAGGCCTCACCATGGTACTGAAACTGCCTTGGTCGTGCTGGTCAATGATCTCCAGCAGGCTAGGGACAAAGGTGAGAGTTGTTTCCTAGTTCTGCTGGATCTCTCAGCAGCCCTTGACACCATTGACCATAACATCCTTCTGGACCTTCTAGAGGTGAGCTGGTTCCTTTCTCCTGGGCTGTGTCCAGAAAGTGGTGTTGGGGGATGAGTGTTCAGACCCCTGGGCTCTCACTTGTGGAGTGCCTCAGGGTTCTGTCTTCTTCCGCATGCTTTTTAATATCTATATGAAGCAGCTGGGAGAGATCATCAGGGGGTTTGGGCTGGGTGTTCATCAGTATGCAGATGACACCCAGCTCTACCTCTCTTTTAAATCAGAACCAGTGCAGGCGGTGAATGTCCTGTGTGAGTGCCTGGAGGTGGTTGGAGGATAGATGGTGGCTAACAGGTTGAAGTTGAATCCTGACAAGACAGAAGTACTGTTTTTGAGGGACAGAAGGCGGGTGAGTGTGGGGGACTCCCTGATCCTGAATGGGGTAACTGTGCCCCTGAAGGACCAGGTGCGCAGCCTGGGAGTCATTTTGGACTCACAGCTGTCCATGGAGGTGCAGATTAATTCTGTGTCCAGGGCGGCTGTCTACCAGCTCCATCTGGTATCCAGACTGAGACCCTACCTGCCCGCCGACTGTCTCACCAGAGTGGTGCATGCTGTAGCCCGCTTGGGCTACTGCAATGCACTCTACATGGGGCTACCTTTGAAGGTGACCTGGAAACTGCAATTAATCCAGAATGCAGCAGCTAGACTTGTGTCTGGGAGTAGCCGCCGGAACCATATAACACCGGTCTTGAGAGAGCTGCATTGGCTCCCAGTACGTTTCCGAGCACAATTCAAAGTGTTGGTGCTGACCTTTAAAGCCCTAAATGGCCTCGGTCCTGTATATCTGAAGGAGCGTCTCCACCCCCATCATTCTGCCCGGACACTGAGATTCAGCTCTGAGGGCCTTCTGGCGGTTTCCTCATTGCGAGAAGTGAGGTTACAGAGAACCAGACAGAAGGCCTTCTCAGTAGTGTCGCCCGCGCTGTGGAACGCCCTCCTATCAGATGTCCAGGAAATAAGCAGCTATCCTATTTTTTTAAAGACATCTGAAGGCAGCCCTTTTTAGGGAAGTTTTTAATATTTAATGTGGTATTGTTTTTAACACTCGTTTGGGAACCGCCCAGAGTGTCTGGGGGAACTCAGCCAGATGGGCAGGGTATAAATAAATATATAATAATAATAATAATAATAATAATAATAATAATAATAATAATAATAATAATTGGATAAATCTGTGGGAAGGATAGGGTTACTGATGACTACTGGTTATAGAGGGCTGTATGCTACCTCCAGGTAAGAGGCAGTATGACCCGGAATATCAGTTTTGGGTGAGAGTACCAGAATACCAGTTGCAGAAGAATGCCCTTCGGCCAGATGTGCTCATGTCCTGCATATGGGCATCTTGTTGACTGCTGTGGGTAACATAATTGTGGACTGGTTAGGTTTGGTTAGGAATTTCCCAGACATAGCTGGAAACAGTGTCTGGGCAGAATTTGCTGAAATGGCTCAACAACTTTGGCCAAAAAAGCTCAACAGGTTTTGTGTCTGGATTTTCAATACGGCGACCCTAGGATAGGCATTTGCTCTGAACCATTTAGGTAGTTCTTAGGTTCTTGTGAGGTAATGGCTATCTTAATGCAGGAAAAGCTGGTCACTAGGGGCAGAGCCAATATCCAGAGCTACAGCCCAACACTATTGTGTTCCCCCAGAGCCATATATTCAGAATTTTCCTATCATTATGGAACCCACTGGAGTCTTTTCTGTACACCTCTCTTTGAATAATCAGAATTGTAAAATCACATGCTTATCTAGGTATTTGTTGTTGATTCTTAGAAATTTAAAATTTCTAGGTGTCCAATCTTAAATATCTGGTGCTTAATTGATAGCTGTCAACTTTCCCTTTTTTGCAGTGGGAAATGGCGCTGGGATAAGGGATTTTCCTGCAAAAAAGGGAAAGTTGACAGCTATGGCTTAATGTCTGAGAATTGCTTAAAGTGAACCTTGGCTCTTCCTCCCATTAGCTACCCTGCTAACTCCAGTGGTTATCAACCACCACTGTATTAATTTACTTCGTTGGACTACTTCTATTGTATAAGTGGGGTATGATGTCATGAAATCATGAAACTTGGCTAACCATGCCTCTCTGATGGCCAAGGGAAGGTAAAGGGAATGTGTTTGATCCAGCTAATAATATGACACACAATGATGCAAACCTCGCTGCTGTGCAAAATTAGCTGTGTTGGTGTGTCAACAGCAGTGTCAACAGTCAGAAGCAACGTACATTATTTTTATACTTATAGAACACTGTTAAATATGCCTTTTCTAGTTGCATTTCTGAAGACATAAGAGACCTGGGTAGGGTGAATTTCAAAGGAGGTGGTTCATATTACAGAATAAGCAGTGCATCTTGCACAAATCCCAATTATGCAAGAGTCTGCACAAATCTTCAGAGCTGCAGGCAACTGTCAAGGAGCATAGTTGGAAACATGTTCAGTATCTTATAGCACAAATAAATTGCAGGTCTATGTAATGCAGGCAGCTCAATCCTGGCTGAGAGTAGATTACATGATTTTCTTGAGTTCTATTAATGTTGTACGGTTACTCCAAGCTTAATAACAAATGTGAATAGAAAAACCTCTGCTGATACTCATCTCTGCAGCTGTCAATTCATAACCACTTTCTCCATTGCTCCCTACTTTCACCAGTGGTAAGTGATGATATGGGCCTAGTTCTCATTGAGGTGGTAAATTGATGTCTGGGCAGTATGCTTCAGAGTACAACTGATTAAATGCTGTTCCAGGAATGCTTGGGGGATTTGATCTCCGCAAATTCTGATATAAACTGACTTGATTGGCACGTTCAGGACAAAAGTATAGATTGGCATGTAGCTGTGCTTGGAATGTTGCACTTTTTCAAATTCTGCTGTGCCGTCCTTGGCTCAAAATTGTGCTTGAAAATGCAAGTTTTAAGAAGAAAGATGTTTGCAAAAGTAATCCACCCATCTCTACAGTTCTCCATACAAACAACAACAACACATCCACAAAGAATATAACTATTCAAGGTCAAACTATGTGGGATGCTGAGTAGTATGTAGGGAATTCCTATTCTTAGGATACTCCTATTCCCATCACAGAGCTATAATTCTGTGTGGATTAAGAGTTTATCCTTCTTCCAAAGGAACCCTCTAAATTGTAACTCTGTTAAAACAGGTCTCACAACAACTCTCAACACCCTTAACTAACTAGAATTCACAGGATTATTTGGGGAAAGCTTTGACTGTTTAAGTAGTTTTATATTTTATAGTGCATATGGAGCTGGAGTTTGGTGCATTTTCTTGGTTGGGAGAAGCTTATTAGGCTTGTATTCAATGTTAGTTCTACACAGAGTAGAACTAACACAGAAATTAATGGAACTAAATTAATGAACTTACTCTGAATAGAACTAATACTGGATACAACCCATTATCTTTCCCCCTTCAATAGATTTTCTTGAAAAATGTCCTTACTGCTTTTCTACCGCCATGGGGGGAAAGACCTAGGTACAAGATCTAAATATGGGTATGAAACATTTCACAGCCAAACAAGTCAGTGACTTTCAAACAGAATACAGGCACGTTATAAAGCCTATGTGCATTTTAGGAACAATTTCTGACTTGGCTTCTATGATTTAATTATGTTTCAGAGAAGCTCATCTGGGAACTATTTGTCCAGTGAGAATGTTTTCTGCTAACACTTTTATTAAAAGAATAATCTGTGGAATAGGTTTATTGACCACATGTACTTTTGCCCAAAAAAAAAAAAAGAAATTATATTTCTCAAACAAGTGCCTGGATGGACATTAATACAAAACATCTGGATGAGCATGTCGGATTGAGTTCATCAATATTCATTAAGTCATCCATATTTATGTTGCATCCCTCACAGTGATTAACTTTGATCACCAAACTATTATTAATTACGTGAATGAGGGGGCATAATCCAAGCCTGGTTGAAGGCTAGTGAATGGAGCAATATTTGATTTAAACAAGATCTGAATATAATCCCAAAATTTTAGACTACACCTTAGGAGTGTTAGCGGAAATTTCCCCTAGTATAAGGCATTTTTCTATGCCATTTTCAATATGCCCCCTTATATGCATTTTTTTTGCACACACTACATGGCAGGAGAACTGCACTGCACAATTCAGAGAAGTGTGAATTAGGAAGGATGGTTGCATTTTGGTTTGCATTTGTCTTGCAAAGTGCAAATTAGGTAAGTTCGTCCTAAATACAAATTGAATTGAATTTCTCCTAAGTCCCTAGAAGTGAGTTTATCATCCCTTCTATGTTGATCAAATGTTCCTGCTGATGAACGGGAAGGGGAAGGAGACCATTTGCATCCCCAATAGGGCACACTGATTTGTCTGATTTTATTTTTAATTAATTAATTGGCTGGAGGGTTGTTTTGGTTTTAGAATCCTTTTGCCACAGCTACAAAAGGTGGACTAATGGAGAGCCAGAATGTGAGATTAGCCAACTCCAATGTAATACATAGTTGCTGTCTCATAGCAAACGACAGTCTCTCAGCCTCCTGTTTTCGACCTGGGGTTATGAATATTGGCCTACCTATCAGGATTTCGGTAAGACTTTGGAGGTAATAACGGACGAAGTACCTACTTTGAATGCTTTGAAATGCACCATAAAAGAGTATTACAGTATTTTGTTTTTTGGGGAGCGAATATCATTTTTAAGTACAGGTGATGTCTTAAAACAAATCACCATAGATGCATTCCTTCTACAATTTTGTCAGAAACAGATAGGGAACTACAAATGTGGCTTCCTTTAACAACAATTGTATATATTGAATTCTGAGCACACCAGGGGCGGAGCGAGGGGGCGGGCAGCCCCTGGTACCACCCAGGGGTGTGACACTTGCTGGCCCACCCCTCTCCTCTGCGCTGAAAAAGCCCTTTAAAGAGGGAGGGAGGAAGGAAAGCAGCCGCTTGTTCACTCTGCCAGTGGCTGCTTTCCTCACCACCTTTTTTTAAAAAGGTGTTTTTTCGGCGCTGGGGGGTGGGGGAGGAAAGCAGCCACCGACAGAGCAGCTGGTTTCCTCCCCCCCTTTAAAGGTGCTTTTTCGGTGCTGGGCTGCAGAGCATAGCGCCAAAAAAGCCCTTTAAAAAAGGGAAGGAAAGCAGCCGCCGGCAGAGCAGCTGGTTTCCTTCCCCCACCTTTTAAGGGCTTTATCAGCAGGAAAAGCCCTTTAAAAAGGGGGGGAACCAGCCACCGGCAAACAAGCGGCTGCTTTCCTTCGTAGCATGCTTTCCTTCATGATGCACACCGCTGCCGGGGGGGGGGTGCTTTCGGGTTTGGTGCCCCAGGAGCTGTGGAGGCTTCCTCCGCCCCTGGAGCACACTTCATTGAACAAATTCTTCATTCATTTCACTAAGCTGAATTAGATCCTCTGAAAGGTCATCAGACTACAGCAATGTGAGGGCCTTGGATGAACATCCATCAATTGACTTAAAATTATTGCCTTGTAAATCTCTTTATTTTCCAGATGGGTTTTTTGAACCCCCTTTTTTGTCCTCAAGAATGGGCAGGCTGTATATACAGTCTGGCTGATAAACTTACCTGTAAACTTTGTGTGAATCATTCTGACAGATGTGTGAAGTGCCCAGTTTCAAATGCTGCACTGTGGGCTGATGTTATTAACATTTAGGGACGGTCCAGTAGAATAATATACTTGCTCCCTCAATCTGTTTTCAAAGCAGATTTTTTTTGTGGCTGAATCATTTCTGAGCAGACTGGAATTTGGACCATTTCTGTCTCCCCCCCCCTGTGTGTGTGGGGGGGGGTGTATGTTGGTGATAATAACTTGGAAAGAATTATTAAAGGTGGAAAATTAATGAAGATCTGCTAATATCTGCTAAAAACACACATCCCCTTGTAAAAGTTGTATTAATAAAATGTGGGCTTAGTTCGACCCATTTCTGTGTCTTGACTTTTCTTTCCTGATTATGTTCAGCAAAAAATATTAGAGCTGTTTTACAACTAATATTTAAATCACTCCTAAAAATGCACAAGGATCCATTGTGTCTTGCATTTTATCACTCCAAAAAGGCTGTGTCTTTATTAACTTGGCACCTGCCTTCCCCCAATTTACTAAATTCATTTACTTGATCATTCATGCTGTGTCCCAAGCTCTTAACTTTAAAAACAATTAAAATAAAGGAAATCATCATATGTGCTGCCGTCAAGAGATAGATTTCCACTTTCATGGCTTCTGCAAACGCTATCAGGATAATGATGGATCACTATCCTGCTAATATCAAAATCCAGTAAATCTTCATCTGTGGACATAGCTCACTGTTGATGATGATTTTTTAAAAAAAGAATTTTAAGCCTTAGGATCAATGGCAGGCTTCTTATTCTGTGGCAAAAAAAAATTCTCAGATAAATTTTATTTATTTGTTTCACATACTGTATATTGTTTTGCCATACTTGTCCTGCATATTGGAGCATGAACAGCTTAACTAAAACAGAAAATGAAAGCAATTGTGGAATAAAATCACATGCTTACAATAAAACTATAACAAAACAGTAGCAACAATACCTTTATTATTATTATATCCATGCATGCAAGGGATGGGGAATCTGTACTTCCCCCAGATGATACTGGATTCTGGTGTCAACCATCCTTAATAATAATAATAATAATAATAATAATAATAGCTCAGGGCAGCTAACAACAAATATATGAATAAAACAAACATCAGTGGGATCACCAGGGCTAACTGGCCAGGTTAGTCATGCTAGGCCAGTAGGGAGACCAGGGAGGAATTTTAATGTAGGGACCCAGAAAGGTTTCTTCAGAAAAAAGGGAAGGGGAAAAGGAATAGGGGATCAGGCTAGATTAAAGGCCAGGCAGAATAACTCTGTCTTACAGACCCTGCGGAAGGAGGTCAGGTCCCGCAGGGCCCTAGTCTCATGGGACAGAGTATCCCACCAGGTCGGAGCCAACACTGAAAAAGCCTTGTGGAGGTGCCACAGTAGAGAATCTCTGCTGCATGCAGAAGGGTCAAGCATTATCACCAGCATCTCTAGGTAGGTCTGGAAATGCCCCATGTCTGGAGTGCTACTACCAGTCAGTGCAAGCGGTACTGAGCTAGATGGATCTACAGTCTGACTTAGTGTAGGGTAGCTTCCCAAGTTCCATTGGCCAGGCCATAGTTTCCCTATTCCTGTGTTGTGCCTTAAGGAATGGGAAACACATGTACTTGTACTGTATATCCACTCAGATGAAACCTCTGTTAAATTCCGTGGGGCTAACTCACAGATAACAAGGCATAGGACTGCAGCCTAACTCTGATTTTACTTCCAGCAGATTAATTTGCAGTTTCAGCTCTGTCTGAACTCTTTCCCTCATTCTTTCAGTACAACATTACCCCTGAGCTTGATCCTTTTGCTTTTTGATCTCCCTTTCTCTTTCCTAAATGTGGATTTTTCTTTCTTTCCAGAGAATTACACAAGTCTTCAGGACAAGCAGGCTTTGAGCCCTGCATCATCCAAAGGGATTCCAATTCCCACCCCCACCCCTTTCTTTGCGGGAGGGGGTGCATAACAGAAGCACTGTGCACATCAACACTCTTAAGGCTTGTAATTAACCTGAGAACACTCATTAACCAACAGGACACAACCGGGAATAATTGTTGCAGTTGATAATTCACTCTAGGAGCTTTGTCAGGCAGCCAGCCAATGTCAGACTAACACTGAAGTTTCAAGTTATGATTAGCTTTTATCCCCTTGTGCATTGTTACTATTACAAAATGAAGCCAGTCACATCAGAAGTAGAAGGGAAAGGTTTTTTTCTGACGCGTGAATTGCCCAATGAGTCATGTGAAGAAGCAAGTGTGTAGTTTGGGGGTACTCCTTGATACAACTTTGTCACTAGTATCCTCTGTGGCTAGGAGTGCCTTTTACCCTGTTTCATCCAGTTCATCAACTACAGTCATTTCTGGACAGGGATAGCTTGACCACTGCAATCCATGCACTGGTAACCTCAGGGCTAGATTACTGTAATGCGCTCTACATGGGGCTGCCCTTGAGTCTGCTTCGGAAGCTCCAGCTGCATCAGAATGTAGTGGCCAGATTGCTACTGGGATCCGGATTGCTGTCGAAAACATGTGACACCATTGTTAAAACAGCTGCACTGGTTTCCCATCTCCTACTGAGCCAAGTTCAAGCTTCTTGATTTGCAAAGCCGTGAACACCTTGGGTGTCGGATACCTCAGGGGTTGCCTGAGCACTTATATTCCAGCTTGATCACTGAAGTCATCCACAGAAGTGTTTTTGTTTATTCCCTGAGTTGGTGGTGTTCATTTGGCAACAAGTAATCGAGTCTTTAGTGCCATCAGCTCAGTCCTGTGGAACATGCTGCTAATAGAGATTCAGTAGGTGCCTTCTGCACCAACTTTTAAACACCTACGGAAATATTTTGCCACGCCTATGTGTGCAGTTAAGAGTATATCCCCCACAATGATCTACTGGTATATATTAAAATTCTTTTTTATTAAAACTCTTTGTAACTTTTAATGACTTTATTGTTTGGTTTTATATTTTTATGTAGTTGTAAACTGCTTTGGCATATTTTTATGATACCACTGTAATTATGTTTAACAATAAATAATAAAAGCAATAAATGAATAGATATGAGGGGGAAACTATGTAAGGGGTAGGTGGCTCTGAAGTGCTAAACAACATGATTTGGTTGCCCATGCTCTTGTTAATCTCTAGGTTAGACTACTGCAATGTGTTGTGCATAGGGCTGCTTATGCAATACAAAGCAGCTAGATTGTTAACTGGAACAAGAAGGTATGAATATATAACACCAGTTCTGGACCAACTGCAGTGGCTGCAAATTTGCTTCCAGACCCAATATGAAGAGCTGTTTTTGACCTTTAAAGCTAATGTAATGTGTACTTGGTTTCAAATACCAGAGGTGGGAGTAGGCTGGAGATGGAGTAAGCAGTAATGTGTACGTAGTCTGATTCTTTTACCCATCATAAAAGAGCTCAGAATCCACCATTGTTGTGCATCTGTCAGTCCCCGATCCACGGGAATATAATTTAAGGGTGCACAAACATCCACAAATACAAAGGATTCTTATGTTACTGATGCAGCAGTTAAAAATCACACACAGATGACTGTTTCTCAGCTTTCATTGCGGTGTTGTAATTATTGTTGTTCCTACAGTGAAAGCCCAAATGGCATAGAGGAATTCCAGGCCATCTTGAATTTTTATATAACCTAATGCGCTCTTTTAGACTGAACATCAGTGGTGCTCATGACAGTATCAACTTCTGCTTTCTTTAAAGAGCTGTAATTCATTTAAGGCATTTATGTTTCTGCTGCAGAGATGTAATTTCTTCATGGCTTCAAGGATATTTCACAATAAGACTCTTAAATTAATCCCATTAAGAGAGGCAGACTAGCAAGTGTAGTTCTTGCAGAAATAGCTTGTTTTTCTAAACTGCTTTAGCCCACGTTCTGCAGCTAAAATCAAAGCCCTAGTTTGCCTTTAAAGAGAGTCTTTCCCAGCTTTTGATGGTGCTTCTGGTGATAAAGTGCTTTAGATACAAGCTGCCGAGCTGGATCCTATATAATTATGAACAGAAGTGAAGCAGGCAGCAACACAGTATGATAATGGGTAGCCTCAATCACAGTTTTACATTTGCATGTAGAAGAGGTACATGCAAATCTTTGGATTTGGTTTCACTTTTCTCACATAGTGCTTTGGTGTGAAGTGTAAAGCAGCATTTTTGTGAGTTAAATGGCACATCTGGAGTATGTTAGTGTTGGGCCAAGGTACACTACCTGATTTGTTTTGGTCAGTTTTGGAGAAAGCAAGATGGGAGGTGGGCAGGAAACTCCCCCCCCCCCCCGAGTGAGAGAGGGTTCTGTACTATTGTGGGATGCAGGAGCTTAGCATTAGGACAGGAAGTGAAAAGCCAGTTCATATTGTTGTATCTACAGCTGTTCAGCAGCAATGGCATGGGACAATCAGGTTCCGCCTGAGCTTTAAATGAACAGGCAAGAACAAGCACGAAACAGTGAGCAGACTGCCCAGGACTGCTAAAAAATACAAGCAATTTTTGAATATTACATTAGCAAAGTCATTAAATAACATAGAGTCCAGAGAAAAATAAACTACTGAGAAAACTGAACAAAAACAGTGTAAGGTTTAAGGAGAAAGATTCAGACAAGTTTTGCCTTTATTACTTACGGCCTCGCACATAGTTTGGAGTGATCCAAGCAAACATGCAAAGGAAAAATCTCTCAAAACTACACAGGCAGTCAGGGCACAGCACACGCGCACACACAATGCACATAACATAAAAATATGCTGAAGAAATATACTACAGAATGGGGCTTCACTCTTTCACATATTATATATAGAGAAAACATACCATTTTTGATATAATTTTTATATATACAGTATATATATAAAATCGTAAAAGGTGGGTGTTTGTGCTGTACCACCTTTCTCCGTAACCGCTTGACCAATTTACTTCAAATATGGACACAATGTTCCATGGGCATATGGGAAGGATCTTATGTAGTTAGATTGCAAAAACAATACACCTAACCCAGGTAAGAATAGAATTTTGTGCCAAAAAACACAGCGCCCTCCAGTGGACGGAACACAGCACAACACACTAAAAATGTCTCAAACCCCTTCTCCGCCTGTTACTACGTCATTACCTCTAGCCAATAGAAGGGCACTCTGCTCACAAACGCCGCTGTTGTCTCCGGCGGCAGCTGTAGACCCACACAGGCAGGAACAACCATTTGTGCGGTTGGCGGCCATGGCTCCATCAGGTGGGGAGGAAAAGCGAGACGAAACGTCGCTTCCGCCATCTGCGGTGTTACCTCGGCCACCTACAGAGCCAGGACGGGTGGAAACGGCACTCTCAAACATTTCAAGTTTCCGCCGCCGCCTCCACTTACAAAACAACCAGGGCGGGCAGAAACAAAACTTACCGTCATTTGCAGCGGCGGCAGTAGCGGCTGTAGAGCCAGCCAGATAAGAAGCAGTTTCCAACACCGCCTCCACTAACAAGACGGCCATAGCGCCTGCGGAGTCAGCCGCAAAAAAAAAAAACTTCAGTCATTTCCAGGATTCCGTCTCCACTGAGAGGAGAGTCTGGACGCCCGGAAACGAAATGACCGCCATTTATGGTGGTGCCCAAAGCATCTGCAGAGCCGATAAGGAAACCACGCATCCTTAACTTCAACAAGAAAAAGTGTCCGTAAGCATACACTTCCACTTTTGCACTGTACCTCCCTTTCCCATTTCACCAAATCAGCCACAGCAACGCGTGGCTGGGCCAGCTAGTTTTATATAAAATTAAAGAGTTTTACATATTTTTACTAGAATTGTACACTTTGCCTGCAATCTACCCATGATGGCTCAAATCTAGGGGAGATCAAGTTGATCCACCCTAGGTCAATTTTATGACCATCATACTTCCTTGAATCCTGGACTGAACAAGTTCAGGTTTGGAGCTAATGTTTAATTAGGGTGTTTGAACCCCAACATACTGCCAGGAGAAGTGTGGAGTAAAAGACCTTGTGACTTCATTCTTTTATTTGGGCTTCTTTTTTTGGGGGGGGGGTACTCTAACATGAAACTCTCACATGCTTTTAATTCCCCTTGGTATCATCTGAATTAGTTATCAGATTGCAAGCCAATCCTCTTGCTGCTGCTTGTTGCAGAGATGGTGATAGGTCAATATGAACCTTGATTGACATGCTCTTCTCAAGCTTCATTCAGACATCCCCCATTTCATTGTTCATCACTAAATGATTATGAAATGAGCATGTGAACTCTCTCCATATTATATTTTGAGATGACTTGAAGTGATGTGAAAAATCTCTGGGTGGTGACCTTCTGTTTTTGCACTTGCAACTTACAGTCAATTAGTGATGAACTTCTTTGGGTAAAACAGCCTCAAGTCTTGTTTATATTTTTGACTCTGTGCTGGCAGTGAGTTCGCTTTTCATTGTTTGTGGGCTTTTCTGCAGATGAATAGGCTTCAGTATCAGAAATGTTCAGCAGTGTTCCAGCATCATCATCCCCTGCCAAGCTCAGCCTGTGCTTCCTTCTCTCCCTTTTGTACCACATAAAAGACATTGTCATGTAACACAACCTAGACATAGACATTTTGGAAAGCTAGCTCAGCTGCAAGGGTGTTTTTGCCAAGCCTAAAAAAGAGCAGTTATAAAAATGCATCAGAGCCAAAAACTAAACATGTCAGTGTGCATGCAAAACACCAGACTAATCAGAAATGTTTCCAGTTGCAAGAAGGAAATCAGGTGGCCCTGCCTGGAGATGGTTTTAAAAGAATGGGTGCCACCGCCAAGACAGCCCTAACTTAAATCTTTACCACTTCTACATCAAGGCTGCATTAACGTTCATGTGTGGAAGACCCTTTCAGAGATAAAATGCCTGAAGGGCTGTGAAGTGCATCATATACTTTCACCAACACCTTGAATTGTTCCTAGAAAAGATTCTGAACTGGTGTAATTTCGTATCTCATGTCTACTGCCTAGCTCTCTGACCTATAATTTGTCTTTGAATGATTTTGGTGCTTGTGGTATTATATGTTTGCGGACGTGTGGGGGCAGTGGTGGGAGAAATGTGTGTAACACTTAGATTTCCAGAGTTATACTAGTTATTTATTGTAAGTTGGTTTGAGTTGCTTTTGCAAGAAAAGTGACTGATAAGTTTAATACGTAATAATTTCACTATGTAACATTTTACTATGTAACATTTTGATGCTAGATTTGATGTTTTATACATGGCTTGCATTTCTAATTCTTATTTATTTTACTTACACATTGTGCTGAGATATTTACTATTGCTTGCATTACTTAAGATGTGGATTGATGATGGTTAGTAGTCCTAGCAGTAGTAGCAATGAACAGTTCTAGTAGTATTGATTAGTATGGAATGTGTAATTTGTATTATGTGTTTTTATTTGTTATTTTTGTTGATGTTGGGATATAGAGATTTTTGTAGACTGTATAGTGGTATGCAAGATAAATAAAGAAGTAAATAAAATGATTCCCAGAAATGCTTGCAGCATCCTTAGTCAGAGTATAGTAGTTATTTCAAGAAGCTGAAAAGTATATGAACAGAGTCCAGAGCATAGCCTGAGATTACTGTATCATGTGCCTTTGGTTAATATTCCCAGTTCTTCAGTGCTATTCAGGTCATATGTGTCTTTTTCACCTTCTGCATTGCTGATGTGTGCATGAACATTTATAGGATACTGCTAAATGACTGCAGAAAAAAGCTGATTCAATTTCCTTGTATGTCACAGTACTATCAAGATTATTTTTTGTGGCCTCCACTTACATTCAGGAGGGATTACCCATATCAGTAAAACATTGTGGGTGTGGGTGCTAGACACCGTAAATTCCTGGGTCCAGTAAGTGTTAGAATTTAATCAAGGCAACTGTTAAAATATAAGCTAGGCCAGTTTCCTGAGCAGGAAATTGCCTCGGGTCATAGCTATTTGGAAGACAAAAGGAAGGTCATGAGCCATTAGGAAAGCCAAAACAGAGTGGACCCCTTCTGCTCACAGTTAGTTAGAAGAACAAAAGCCAGAGTTTAGAGTTGACTGGAATGTGACTTGGAGGGAAACGGTTGCAGCCTAGTAAAGGTGGCAAGGTAGAGAGTGTGTGAGAGCCATGGCTGATGTCTGTTTGAATCCAGAGCTATGCCTATGGGAGAAGCAAGACCCTCTTGGGGTGTTGGTGCTGCGAACCCTTCCATCATAGGTTCAGGTTGTATAGATGTGTAAATACAATATATATCATAAAGACACCACAGTCTCCTCTGTGCATCTTTCCCAAAAGGAAACACGGGCCCTGGGTAAGTGCACCTAGAACTCCTGGAATCATGCACCACTCAGAGATGGAAGTGGTACGCAACTATATACATAAATGTTTGTGCGTGTGTGTCTTTTGTAGTGTTTTATCAATAAACGCTTTGGCAACAGTAAAGCAATGCAAATGAATGCAGGAACTGAAACATTCTGAAAACTATGCACACTCTAATTATGGATTTATTTGTTTTTTTTTTTTAAATGACTAGCTGTCAGGTGGATGCCAGCAACTCCCACAGCCAGTTGCCCAGGAAAGCACAAAGAAAAGGAATGTTTCTTATCATCTGCTTTTTATCCAGTATTTACAGAGAGAGGCTTTGGAACTCAGCCTCTTGGATAATGTCATTGTCCTGAGTGACTCTCTGCCCCCTCCATCTCTCCCACATCCTCATGCATCATCCCTAGTGGTAATGACAAGTGCCCTCTGCCTTTGAGCTCTTTGCTCTCCTACTTTCAAGGTTCGCTGTATTCTGGGAGAGGAGGAATCTGGAATGCTTTCTAAAGACACTGTGTCTGTCAGCTGTCGCCCCCCCGTACTTCCTCTTCCTCCTCTTCTTCCTCCTCCTCCTCTCCCATTATTTCCCAATTTCTCACCTCATCTGCTTCTGAGCTGTGACCTCCCTCAAACCCCTGTTGTAATTCTGAACTATCTTCCTCTTCTCTGGAAGGGTCAGGTTGGGCAGGCAGTCTCCAGCATTCTTCCTCAGCTCAGTCCCTGACACTAGTAAACCCAGTGCTTAGGAACGGTGCATGGAATTTGGGAAGCTTCCTTAGACTGAGTCAGACCATTGGACCATTTAGCTCAGTGTTATCTGCATTGACTGGCAGTGGCACTACAATATTTCAGAAAGGGAGGCATCTCCAACCCTACCTGGAGATTCAATTGTTCTTTGATTGAGCTCTGGCCTTTTCCCTAAGTAAGGGAAGAAGAGTGAAGCTGCAGAGCAAAAAAGGAACAGAACAAGGGAAATCTACCCATTGATAATGCCACATAAAAGAAACTATGATATTTTATATTAACTTCCTTTTTTTTCTTTTGTAAACCTGATAACCTTAGTGTCTTTTTTATATGCTTTGTACAAATTCAGGAGCCTAGTAAAAAAGGTCACAGTAACTTTCAGTTCTGAACACAGTGGGGCACTTTCATGTGCCTGTTTTAGTATTGAATATTGAGAGAGTCTAAATTTCTTAGTGATTTTTTTCTGCATGAATACTGTTTATGTGAAATTGTCCGTAGACAGGGACAGCCATGGTGGTGGCCTTGGACTACAACTCCCATGAAACCTAGTCAGCATGGCCAGCAGTCAGGGATTGTGGGAGTTGTATTCCAACAACAATTGGATAGCACTATGTTATCTATTCCTGTCTTAGATGGATGAGAAAGTGGTATGGCTTGGGAAGGGGTAGGAATTACTGTTCTGTATTAAGCATGCTGAATGTAAATACAAGATTTTTCAAATAATATTTTGTTGTTTTCTGGTTCCCGCTCTACATATGCACCAGCACTCCAGGAAGGGCATAAATCTGTGTGTAGATGGAACATGAACACGATGCACACACCACAATGCATTAAGGGCTGTGTTGAAGGAACAACATGAGGGAAAGGCCTCTTCTTTCTCATTGTAAGCAAAACGTGCTGGAACAAAACTGACGACCTTGAAAGATAAGACTGTAATGAAGCAGAAACACTTTTCCTTTTCAAGCTGATGGCTGATTTTTATCAGATGCTTTTGGAAATGGTATCAGAGTGCCGATGTGGACACTTATTGCACTTGTGCAATTCCAGTTTCCCAGGCAAGCCATTTTATTTTTATTTCCTTTTCTTTTTAACTGGGCTTATCTTCTGTCATTCTTTGAAACTGAAGCTTTGCTTAGAACATTAATTTCAATAGACATTCATGCCCCAAATGCCCATATGCATTGTGTGCGTATTTTCGTTAAAAAGAGACTGATATATAATTGGCTTTTCTTACTGGAATCATAGAGAACATATGAATTATTGATTGTGCCTACACTGCTGGCATAAAGATATGGGATACAGTAATTGGGTTTAACTGTGGGCCACAACATTATTCTACTTCATGTCTGATCTGCCACATAGCAAGCAGTTCAGCCAATATCTCCCAGCTGAAAGCTGCATATGATATCTTCCCACCTGTAAAGACTGTGAGGTTGAACCCTCCAAACCCTGGATCATCAATGACATTGGTTTTTGCTCTTCATTGCTCACACACCTTAAAAGGTGTACAGGACTGTATTGGGATCTTCAGCCACTATTTAGTGACCACTAGAGCCAAGGAGGTCATCACACTTTGGCCCAGAACCCCACTAGCCAATTGGCTGGAGAGAGGTGAATTTGGGTAAGTTTTTGTTTACCAGCCTGATACATTGGGATGGTCACATCCACACCATATATTTTAACCACTCGTATACCACTTTGATGAATTGTGGCTTCTGCTAAATAATCCTAGGAACTGTAGCTTGCTAAGGGTGCTGCAAACTGTACAGTATCTAAGCAGACTCCTACCAACCCTCAGCTCCCTTATCAAACTACAGTTCCCAAAATTATTTTGGGGAAGTCATGGCTGTTCAAGTGGTATGTGTGTGGAAGGGTGTGTGAAGAAACCAGCCTACTATAGGAATGTAAAATTCCCACTCATTGCTTTCTCCACTTTCTTCTCTGGCCTTCCCCACTAACAGCTTATGTGCCCTGAAAGTTTGCCCAGAGGGCAATGTAGCCTGAACACTGACAGCAGTCACACAAACACCAGATGTAGAGGGTTGCTGCTGCTTCTCTTTCCTTTAAAGACAGTTTAGTTCTGAAGTAAGAGCTAAGATGAAATATAACTGTCAAGAGTTCTGGATGGGAATCTGGGCAGGAGAAGTAACTTTCACCCCAGTGAACACACTCAGCAACCCTGCGATCCCACTTGCTGTATCATGAAACAGGGGTCAGCAAACCTTTTCAGCAGGGAGCCGGTCCACTGTCCCTCAGACCTTGTGGGGTGCTGGACTATATTTTTTTGGAGGGAAATGAACGAATTCCTATGCCCCACAAATAATCCAGAGATGCATTTTAAATAAAAGGACACATTCTACTCATGTAACAACTGTAAAAACACGCTGATTCCCAGACCGTCCGCAGGCCAAATTTAGAAGGTGATTGGGCTGGATCCGGCCCCCGGGCCTTAGTTTGCCTACCCATGATGCAGAGCATGAATTTTTCATTAATGCACACAACCACAAGGCACTGCCACTATTTTGTGTCTTGTTTCCCTCTTCTGCAACTACAAACAGTCCATCAGGATCTGGATCTGGCAGCTCTATTGGCCCAATATCTAATGATTTTCTAGTATGCAGTTTTGAAAATTGGAACATGGAGTATTATTTGGAAGCCTGGCCATATGGCACGCTGAGAACAACAGGCAGGTTTCAAATTACACCCTTAGCTTAGCTTAAACATCTACTGAGAGATAACATGAATCTCCCCTGGCTTCACTTATATGCTGCTGTCCAGGTTTTGGATTCAGGTTCATCTCCTTTATTCTATTTCCGTTTCTCATTTGTGCCTTGCTGCTCTGTCTCCGGATGCAGCCACTTGTTCATGCCTTCATTCCAGCCTTGTTCCTGAGCTTCCCAACCTTTATCCCAAAGCAGCAACTTCTTAGCTTTGGACTCTTTGATTCTATATTTAGGATTATTCTCTCCCCAACCCCTTTATTTTTTCCTGCCCCATTATTAAGTGCACCCTGCGCACTTATCTACAGGCTCTAATCAACTTACTGTCTGGCTGCTTATTGGAAGATCTAACTGAAATGCTAAACTTCCCAAGTGAAAGTTTTCATCTAAATATAAATCTGAAAGAAAACTCAACTGGCCTATCTGATCAAAGAAGCTAGCTAGCAAAATATATCAGTATTTTTCCTAACATTTTCCCCATTTACTCACTAATGAAATTGAAGAAGCAGTGGCAGTGCCGCAGCTTGACCTGGGGTTGGAGCTGCCACCTCTCCAACACTTCTACTCCAGAGCCACCCTCAGCGCGGAAGCGGTGGGCACCAGGGGGTGACTGCACCACCACCCCCCCGGTGCACCCACCTCGGCACACGTGCCCACCCTCCGCAGGCGACAGGGAGCAACACCCTTGTGCAGTCCTGCTTTCAAATGCAGTTTCCCGAAATGCCAAACTGCTCATGTGACTGTGTTTCTCTCTCACCTGCATTTCAGTCATCACTTTGCAACGTTTGCCTCCTAACAGGAACCTCTTACTGTTTTGTCATAGGCTTTTTCAGGAGACTGTGTTGTTCTGTTGTGTTTACTCAGCTTAGATTTCAAACAATGCCTGCAGAATAGCTGACTGGTAAATTCTTTAATAGGCAAACAAAAGGCCATCTTTGCATACACGGATCAAGCCAGATTGAATACATTGTACACTATATTGTCCCATATTGCCCTTCTGACAACTCACCTGGGAATATATTCCTCTATTCATTTCTGAATATTCTAGAAAGTCAATCTGATGTTTTCATAATTAAATAGATGTTGGTCATTGGTCATTATATATGTGCTACCAACAAGAAAGGTACAAACTACTTTCCTTTCCTTCGCCGCCCCCCTTTCTTTTTGCTCCAGAAAATGACTGCCCAGGTTATTTTTCATATTCTTCTAAATGATTTAGGAGAACTTTACCAATTTAAGTTTTAATAACTTTCTCTCGAATCTGATTCACTTACTTTGGATAACAATGAAAGTTATTTGTACTACTATTTCCGTCAGTGGAGGAATACTACACATTTTAACCAATTTAAAAGACCCATGAAGACCCTTCTTGGGTTGGGGAGGGGGCAGTTACATTTTGTAAACCTCAACTATTTGCTATGATGTAGTTTGTGTTGTGTATAAATGCTTGAAAAAGTAATGCTGTGTGTGCCAGAAGGGGATTTCATGTCAGGAAGACTTGATATTTTTGAAGCAGATTTGAGTGTGTATGGGAGAGATTTGCTAAACTATCTCTCTCCTCTCTGATTTGGAACTCATCCATCCTTTCAACATTGTATGTGTCTTACTCTTAATAATAGCCTTTGTTAATCAGGAAAAGAAATGACCCATCTAGTTCAATAACCAGTATCACACACTGCAGGGAAAATTTACTGGGGAATGGGACAATAATGAAGCATCCCATCTGTGGCATTCATTCTCAGGTGATGGCTTTTTGATGATTTGGGACACCATTACTGTCTTATACTGTTTTGTACTTGCCATTTCCTTGATGACTTGGAAGTTTCATGAGGTTTTCTTCTTCTTCCCCAGGCTTAGTTTCTTTGTGAGGGAAAGCACCGAAGATACCTGGTGCATTTTGTAAAATCTGTTGACAAAGAAGTTGGGGGCAGGGGGAGGGAAGGCAGATACACAGAAGAGACAGTAGCAGTCTCCAAAGTATCAGTGGTTTCCCCAGATTTGTTTTTCTTTTTCTTTTTCTTTAAAAAACATACTTTTTTGTCAACCATCTGTAAAGCTAAGGTTTCTGTTCTCATCACAGACTGCTAAGGCCTAAACCCTATACAAATCTGGAGTGGAGTCCCTAAGATGGTTGGATGATGCCTTGTATGCCTCCTTCCGGAGACTCCTGCAGCCAAGCTGGTGTCAAATGTATTGCTCTGCTTTCCACTTATCACTTATCAAACCTTTATTAGGCATTTACCGTACATGTAAAATCGCGGGAGAAAGAATCACATACAGGAACTTTAAAATATATATACACAAAGAAACAACAATTAAACTCATAGGCTGATTGTGTGTGTGTATTAGTAAAATCTAGAATTTCGTCCTGTTAAAGTACTCCTTGAAGCAGTGCTGCCAAAAACTCGGCTACCCCCGCAGTCACCCCTTGGTCAATGTCAGAGAGACAGAATCCAACACTTCCACCCTGCTGCGGTTCCAAACCGTCCAAAAGGGGGGACAACATGCGTTCACGCAGCGTACTGTGTAGTGGACAATAACAGAGAATATGCTCTACAGTGTCCGGGACATTCAGGGAACATCTGCAGTATCTCTTGTTTCTGGGAATATTCTGATATCTACCCCTGACAAATGCCGAGGGAAAGATATTCAGTCGGGCCAACATAAATGCCCTACGTTGGGCTAGTATTATTAGTTTAGTAACATAGTTGACCCTGCTATCTAGGATATTTAAATCATAGAATATGGGAGAGCAAATTTTATTTACTGCTGCCTTTGGACAACATCAGCAAGGCTGGGAGAAGGGCGTCTTGTTGTCTGGGCAGTCCAGGACCTCCATTCACACTGCCCTGGCTTGCACCCTGGGGAGGTCACTTCAGCGCTGCTAACGCAGCTGTTTGACTTCTCCTTTGCCTTTTCCTCTCCTGGCTGTCCTGCAAGGCAGTGAGTATGGATCTTTTCCTCAGGGTTTGCTCCCAAAGCATTTCTCACAATAGCTGCAAAAGAGCAGAGGTTTAGTATCAGAGTTTTCCTTCTCCCAGATGGACTACCTTCTCAGGTTGACAAGCCCCATATGCTCCTCATTTCCCTCTACAGCAGGTGCAGAAACAGCCCTGTTGACCATTGGACCCTACTATTGTTCTCACCCACTCAATCCGCTGGAGCCTGTTTTTGCATGCAAGGGAATTCCCAACTCACTGAGGGTTGGTCTGAATTTATCAGTTGCAGTACAATACAAAATTATTATTTGCAATAATTGTGGATTATTGAAACAGTTAGACAACAGCAAAAGCCTTAAAATAAACAGCAGTAGATAAAAAAGCACATATTAACACACAACACTTTTGCAGTGTTCATAACTAAGGCTATTCCATTCCATGTCCTTATTAATGTGCCCATTTTTTTTAAAGCAATGCTGCATGAATATTTGAGAGAGAATGCATATTTACAATGTAAAGAGATGATCGGGAAAGTGCCTTTAAAAAAACAACAACCCTTATCTTGTTTCCATGTAATACCGTTCCAGCCAGCTAGAAAACTCAGTGACGCTCTTAATGACCATGCTCAAAATGGGTTGCAAACGTCCTTGGGAGTGATGGAGTGTGATCATGTGCCATGTATGGAAAAGCCATCTTCCCCCTGCCCCCATGCAAGATCTCTGGGAAGGAGGACACACTGCTTCATTGTTTCTGCGGCAGTCCCATTGGCAGTCAAGTGTTCTGGTCACTGGAGCAGCTATAACCTGTAAAACAAGAAAGGAAAAACAACCCTAAGTTGACCTAGTTTTGGAAGACTGCATGACAAAGTTTGGCAAAGTGAGAAATGGAAAGTATGGCTATGTTCCTATCTGTACAGTAGGTCAGGAGGGGACGAACAGGTCAGTTCAGTTCAGAATAAGGGTCAATGAAGTTCCATGAGCATCAATAACGTATGGACGATTGCATCAGATTAATGCTGTGGCAAACAATTATCCTCCTTAAATAATTTTCCAATTAATAAGAGAATAAATTGGATTCAAAATTATCCCAGAGGAGAGAAAATGTAGCTAAAATCCTCATGGGTTGGAAGAGGACTTTTTATTGCCCTTACCTCATGTTTGAAGTGGCCATGGGGTGCTTTCTTTCATTCTACGAATCATCTCCCCAATGGCTTGCACCCTACACCTTTCCCAGGCATATGCACTTCAATTAAAGCCCAAGCATGTGACAACTTCTCCCATGGGGCTTTGACAGATCAGGATGTGTGGGCTGCTAGCAAGGCCACAGAGTGCTGGGCAAATGTTTATTTGGAACGAAACACAAACCAGCACCAGCACCACCCTTGGCCTCCTGTCCTTGAAGCTGTGAAGGAAGCTCAGAACTCTGCAACAACCAAAATTTTAAATAATTTCTCAGGTACCATGAGAATGAGTCTGACAAAATGGAAGCCTCTTTTGCACAGGAAGAAGAAAACTTTTGAGAAAGGGAAAGAGAATTTTGACACTGAACTACAATGCCTTCCTTCATGTGGTGTTTTAATAAATTGTCCGGAAACATCTGATTTAAAACAAAACAATGAAAACAAAGGAATCTTGATTCAATTGTATGTATGACTATTACAGCATGATTTATTTTATTTTATGTGCATTGCTTTTTCAATATATGGGAATGCATAGGGAATATGGCGTGGTGGAGGAGGAGAGATGCAAAAGTGAAGAAAATCACAGCAAACTAGGCATGGTTCAGGAATGACTTGCAAGGAGGGGTGGTGTGCAGACCTAGCCTCCTGGCAGCGGTGTCACTGCTGTAGACTGGGCCAATGTGACATCAGGGCAGGGAAGCAGTGAGGTCAGATAGGTTCAGGTGCACCTGTGCCGCCAATCCAGTTCACCTGAACCTCCTCAAATTTGCTGCTACCTTGCTGTGATGCCAGGTTGCATGAAATCCACTGCTCCCCACCAGCCGTTCCTGCATGCTCCAATTCCATAATTAATGTTAGAGGTAATGCTTCTTAAACCACAATTTGGAAGAACTTGGGGGAGGGGCATCACAGCACACCAGAGAAATAACCGAGGAGAGAACTCAGGAAACCCTCTTATCCCTAGGCTGAATGCATGCAGGTTTTATTTTAATGCAAGGTAGTCCTGAAAAGTTTCTTGCAGTAGCTAGAAATATTTTGAGTTGTAAACTCATCCAATTAATTAAAAGGGATAAATATTCAACTAAAGTGACAATTTTGCTATCATTTTTTTTAACATAGTGCCACAATTAACAGGATAAATGGTTCCACTTTATCTTCTTTAAGGCATAATAAAAAGCAAAGTGAATTAAAACTTGGAAATTGATATTTCAACCCACTGACATGTTTTTATCTCAAGGAGGAAGAGCTGCAAGTAGGGCTGAAACAAATAGGGCTGCTCATATTCTCTAATACAGTGTTTTTAGTTTTTAGATTATTATTATTTTTTTGCTTTGAACTTTTTATGCATCTTTGGTTCAGGTTCAAGATAGCCAAATCAGGAACCATCAAAGTAGCAAATCTTTTACCTGCTTTATTCACTATACAAGGAGGTAATTCAGAACATAAGGTTCCAGAAAAACTGCAGCACAGATTGCAAACCTAGCCAAGTCAGAGAGCACCAAGACAGAGAGCCAGTGTGGTGTAGTGGTTAAGAGCGGTGGACTCGTAATCTGGGGAACCGGGTTCGCGTCTCCACTCCTCCACATGCAGCTACTGGGTGACCTTGGGCTAGTCACACTTCTCTGAAGTCTCTCAGCCCCACTCACCACACAGAGTGTTTGTTGTGGGGGAGGAAGGGAAAGGAGAATGTTAGCCGCTTTGAGACTCCTTCGGGTAGTGATAAAGCGGAGTATCAAATCCAAATTCTTCTCTTCTTCTCCTCTTTGCTATCCAGGATCCTGCCTTGATGAAAAATTGGGGAAAAAATACATGCTCCTGGTGCAATAGCAAGTGTAGGGCCCCGGTCAGGATTGCAACCATGAAGTGACACTTTTAACTGCTGTGACGTTAATAGAAATCACCTCCTGATGATGCTATTTGCATTGGAGGAAAATGCTTTAACACATGTGCTATATTTTTATGTGCCAAACTAATCATAGTTTGTCAGGTGTTTTTTTTTAAAAAAAAATACAAAAACAAAAACCAGAAAGTGCTGAAAAGTGCTCCTGTGTGTGCATTCATAGATCAGACATATAACTGTGGTTTGAAGCATATGTCTGAGAACTAGAAATAAGCCAGCAAAAATGGGACAATAATCCATGGGAGCCAATTATTTTCTCTCTCTGAGTGCTGCTTCAGAGAAATTATTGTTGTCCAGGAAAACAGACCTGACCACCCTCTGGAAATATTCACCTCTACGGACAAACATTATGTATTCTTTTTGTTCATATCTATGATTGTTCTTGGAATGAAAAGGTGGGACACATTGAGAGGACTGGAATTGACAGATTCGTAAATCCCTAGATTTTGTTGAACTCAATAGAGCTGAGCAACTGATCTAAGGAATCCCTTCAACCTGTAATAAATGCCTCAAGGTTCTCATTACCATCCAGATTCATAAACCACCCTTCTAACAAAGAGGTAAACATAAATTTCTCTAGGACAGTACCCTGGAATAATGAGAGAAACTTTCATTTATGATGCAACCCACTTTTAAATAAGAAATGGTACCAGGGATATGTAACATTTTCAAAGACTCATAGAATTGTAGAGTTGGAAGGGAGGGATCCTGAGGGTCATCTAGTCAGAAGTGTACCTAGGCTCCCTTTCACTCTTGGGAATGAGATGTATCAGTGCTCCTCCATTGTCCCTTGCACCCTTGGCAAGGAGATATATTAACACCTCCAAAGCCAAGAGAACATGGACCAGAAACTCACAAATTTTGCTTTGCATTGCCTTTCAAGCTCCACCAGCAATTTCCTTTGGGGCCATCAGGGTTGGGTCTTCTTCTTCCTGTATTGGTCCATCTGTCGCAGGGTGGAGAGGCATGTTTTTTGTGTTCCCCTCCCCCCAAGCCTGCACCCTTGGCAGGGCTAACCTAGCCAACTCCTTGGTACAACGCTGCAATGCAGGAATCTCCACTAAAGCATCCATGACAGATGGCCATCCAACCTCTGCTTAAAAACCTCCAATGAACGAGGATCTACCACCTCCCCACAGAGCTCTTACTGTCAGAAAGTTCCTCTGGATGTTTACTTGGAATCTCCTTTCTTGTAATTGGAATCCATTGTTTCAGGTCCTACCCTCTGGAGCAGGAGTAAACAAGCTTGCACCATCTTCCATGTGACAGCCCTTGAGATCTTTGAAGATGGCTATCATATCTCCTCTCAGTCTCCTCTTATCCAGACTAAACAGACCTAATTCCCACAACTGTTTCTCATCAGTATTTTTGTGGATGAGCACATATGCCTTCAAGGGAAAGTGATCTGGGGCCACATACTGGCAGTGGATATGGGACTGAAGCCCAGAATCTCCTTCCTTCATCTAGTCATTCTCTCTTTCTCAATGCACATACTCAAAGCACACTCAAGAACAGATGTGTAGAATGTTGGAATGTGTGTTTTTAAAATCTGTTTTAAGTTTATCAATTATTTTGAATGTTTTAAATAGCTGTTTTTAACTGTGCTTACCAATAATTTTATTGATTCATTATTTTTGTAAATCACTTGAGGTGTTTTTTTTTTGTCAACCAAGTGGTGTATACATTTTATGAAATAAATTCACAATTGTCCACCCACCCCTCATTCCTATCCCTTCCTTCCATCCACATTAATAGCCTGCCCTTCCCCATTCAAGCACATCTTCCATTCAACTAGCTGAGAAGCAAAAAGTGAGCTGCTACATCAGGAACAGAGTGATATTTTCTTGCACTGGAAGCTCACTTTTCATTCTGTGAAGAACAGTGTTTAATTCAAGTGAGATTTGGGAGATGGTGAGAGATGAGCGCAGGGGGCACACAGAGTGAGGCTAATTTAGACACACTTGAATGCATTAAAATTAATCTACCTAATAAGCAACAATAAGAAATAAAGGATCCAGATGCTGAACCTCAGGGCATATTTCAACACTGCTCTACAAAGGGAAACCTGATGCCCAAGCATTTGTTCTATGGGTCTTTTTGTTGGCAAGTCAATTTCTCCATCAGGCGAACTCCACAGTTGTTTATTAGCCATCATCTGCCTGCTTTGGCTTTTTAGTTCTAGTGCAATTATATCCCCACAGGAAGGGAAATGAGTTGAAAGAGTAGATGGTAAGCATTGAATTTGCAATCTGGGCATATGGTTCATCCTGCTAAAGTCCACTCTAATTGCTGGGGGTACCTTGAAAGAGAATAGATGCAGCATGCTGCTTCCAAAATTAAGCATGCAGGCCTTCTCAGTGTTGCTATATAAAAAAAGTGCTCAATTGCCTGTGTCACCATGATGAGATAAATGCTTGAGGCTTTACGAATATGCTGCTCACTGTACTGGCCAACCAACCAGGCTTCTCAAATTCACGAACTTAAAAGCAAACATCATTAATTTATTAAATTTGTATACTGCCTTTCATCTGAAAATCCCAGGGTAGTTCACAACAAAAATACAAAATGAAAATACAAAAAGGTAATAAAATGTGATAAAACAAAAACCAATAACCCTCACATAGGGAAAGCATTCCACAAACAGGGAGCCACCACAGAAAAGCCCTCATCTCGTGTTGCCAAAGGAAATAACCCTCCTAGGGTAAACGTTTGCTGAGCGAGGTGTGTATGTTTATCACAGAAGAATCCAAGCAAGCACTAACATGCTGCTACCAGCAGATAAAGAGGGACTGTAAAGAAATAGGGAGCATGGTGAACTTTGTGGAATATTTATTCCCAATTTATCTGATCACAGGTTTTTGTTATGTAAAAGTGCACAATGGACTTGGGAGTGTTAGCAGTGCATTTGAAAATCTTATGACAGTGCAAGTAAAAAGTAGGCATAAAAGGAGAATTCCCTGGATGCCAGGATCCAGGTTTGGGGCAAGTACTCATTGGTGAAAGAACCCCAGCAGAGATTTCAAATCACAAAATATGTAACAAAGCAAAGCATGGAAATATAGTCTGTTAAACTTTTAAAATATGCCCTTCCAAGCTCCTTCCAAAGTTTCCCTTTTCATCTGGCATAGAAAAAGACCACATAGAAAGGCTTACCTACAAGCCCACCAAATATCAGTCATGTGCTTTTCCATATAGCATTCAGAAAAAGTTGCATAGGCAGTAAAACTTGACTTAGTTACAGTGGTGAATGATGGTTTCTAAATGATGGGTATAGGAACTCAAGAGAAGCTTGTTAGAGCCCTGGTTTCTGAGATCAGACTTTCTCACACATTGAGCTGCTCAGGCAGACTGGATGAGAAAAATAGGCTCAATTACACTTTTCCTTCCAAGGTAAGAGGAAGTGCATAGCTAAGCCTTGCAGGACAGCTTACTCTATGGTGTTAACTCATTCGTGCATTAATTAGACTAAAGCATGTTGGTTACACGAGGCTGGTTATCCCACATCTTAAAGTTAAAAACATGACCTGTTTTTTGTGTTTTTGTTTGTTTGTTTGTTTAAGGTAGTGCAATGTCTCTCTCGCATTTTTCCATATAACATTTTTTACAAATCAGTTTTTATTGTTGAGACATTAGGAAGAAAAGGGGGGAAAGGTAGGGGGGATGGGGAGATAGGTGGGGTGGGGTGACAATGTTTTTATTTTACTTAATATGAGTAGAGTTTGGTGTCAGCGTTGTTTGTGCAGGTTCTCTGTTGTTTGCTTGTGCTCCTTTGGTGGTGAGAGAGGTCGGGGTTGGCGTAGGGTGTGATTGTTCATTTGTGGTTGGCTGTGGTGATCTTTGGTTTCCTGTGTGGGTGGGGTTGGTGGGTGTTTTGGATCAGGTTAGCCATATTGATTTGTATGCTGTCGGTAGATTTTTGTCATTGTCTTGTTGGGCTGTGTGTGTGATGAAGGGGAACCATACTGGGGTGAAGGTGTCTTCTTCGGATTCTTTGACAGCAAATGTCAAAACAAGCTATCAGCTGACGCTTCTATATTTCCTACAGAAATATAGCAATAACCTATAGTGTATGCTTCCAATGCTTTAACAAAAACTGAGTATCAATATGTTATGCCTAAGTGCATCTGCACTTTCCAGGAACAGTCCACACACTTTTAAGCTCTGTGTCTGAGCACCTTTTTATTATTGTTGTTGTTGTTGTTCTGGAGCTTTATGTGCAAAAACAGAAGCTGAATCAGAGCAAAGAACAATTCAGGTTTTCTGCATATTGCCATTTGCCCGGAAAGAGCAGGGCAAAAGGTAAGTATGGATAAGCCCCTAGTCTGAACCTGAGTTTTTGGTTCACCTTTATTCTTGCTACCCATAAACTGTAGCTAGGAATAGAGGAAAAATTCTATTCCTGGTCAATAAAGTTCAAACTCAACATTCTTTCTCTGTATATCAAAATTATCCATACCACACAATAAATTAATTAAGTTATTATAAGGTGCTCAGAATTTATTGTGAACTTGCTTTGTGTAAAATCACTACTTTCTACTTAGTCATATCTCCAAAATTATTTCTCATTAGGTATTTTCGGTAGCTTTTGGCTTGTCCCTTTAGAAAAATAATAATAATTGTATTCCTTGTTTGGAGATGAATTAGCACTATGCTCGGTAGAATTTCTTGGCAAATCAAGAGAAGCAGAAGCGACTATTCTCTAAAATCTTTAACACATTGTGTGGTTGGTCGCTCTGAGAACAACTTCCAGAGAATCTGCTAGAAGTCTCTGGCATCTGCTCTCGGAAGAGAGAAAGGAAGAAAGAAAATACCTTAAAGTCCACCAGGTAGAGGGCCAAATAGATGCTCTACAATACACAATCTGTGGTTGGAAGCAGGAAATAGCATTGACTATCTCAGTTAGGCTGCAAAATGCAAGCAATTAGCACTAATCAAATTTTAATGAGGCATCTTTCAAAGTAGAAGTTCCTTTAAAAAAAAATAGGGAGAGTTGGACAGAAGCACCATTTAACACAATGAAACAGAAGTGGCTCAGTGGGTGGGTCATAGCTGCTAAGCAAGTATCTCAGCAGGTGGGATAATGCTGATGATCAGAAAGAGGGAGTGACAAGACAAGGTGATGCAGGGTTAACACAGTGCAAATGGAGTCAGTAGCATTGGATTAGCTCTGCTCAGGGCTGACCCAAGACATTTTGGCACCTAAAGCAAACCACAAAAGGTGGAGTAGGAATCAAATCAACCTTACCCAACAGTTGAACTGGGAATCAGGTGCCATTACAGAGGGAGAAGAGCCCCACTCTGAATCACACTGGGTGGGTACAGACCCAAGATACCTGAGAGGGCAACCCCCACCATTTCTTTTCTGTGGGTGGAAGGAGGCCAGCAAAGTCTCCTGTTCACCAAGCTGCCCAAGAAGTGAGAGTATTGTATTCCTTGGAGTCTGGATCTGCTGGCCCTGTAGATCCTGCCACCTAAGCCAACGGCCGCTTCCCAGGCATGATTCAACTTCTATTGTGTGCACTGTGTATTCCTCCTTCTACCTGGCCAATCCCCCCGGCAACACCTCCCCAGGCAGGATTGGGCGGCTGCTGGAGTAGGGGGAGTCCACAGGTATCCAGCCCGGGAAGGTGGTGCCAGACCCAACTGCCAGGAGCTGCCTCGTGATCCCAGGAGGCTACGCAAGACCACGCAAAATGCGCACCCCATTTGATGTGGGGAACGGTCATTCCTGTATGCTAACTTCCCCATTGCCTTGACCTTCCCCTCCTGGTAAGAAACAACACCCTACCTGTCAGGAAGCTAGCATAGCAGCTCTGCCTCACCATGCAATGAAGTAATAATGTGCAGAGTCAGAATGCATGTCTTTATAACACCTCCTCCACTCTGATGAAGAGTCTTGTGAAACACAAAAGCTTACTCGCTGCTTGGTGATTGTTTAGTTGATCCTATTAGCAGTATCATCTGACTGTTAGTTTCAGAATTTTTCCTACTGGACCAACGCAGTGCCGCCCAGAATTTGAGTACAAGTTTTCCGAAAGAAAACTGAATCCAAATAACAGTTCCCATTGCTGAGAATGAGCTGCTGGGAGGGATAATGAATAAAATATACGAAGGACCATTTCTAGGAATAACCAGGGTGAATTAAAATAAGATGAACATGAAGAATTTGTGCAGATATAATCCGAGTTTGGTTTTCACTTCAAAGCAGGAGCTAAGCTTTATTCTGCCCAAACTTCAGAACTTTTCAAGCATTCACAACTACTGCCAATTTAATTACTGCCTATTTAAAATTTGGTTTCATCTGAGTAATGGTATGTTATGCTATGTGTCTGCAGAATTGACATTTTAAATGCTTGCACTCCTCAAGTGCTTAAAGATGATCTATCATGCATGTATTCTGGAGTGTTTGTCAGAATTAATGGGAAAGGTTGCTTTTACTCACAGATGAGTCATTTACCATACTTACTGTATACGTAGGCAGGGCATATTTTAGTATCTTTCTTTAGCTGTGATACTATAGTGTTCTGCAACACAACCTCTTTAACTCCATTGTGCATGCTCTGGATTTGCAATATTCATATTAAATGGTAACAGAGACATCATATTGATTTGTATCTTTCTTTTAGGGATTTCCTTGGATAACATCCTAAATTGTGCATTGTGCTCTTTGACACTTCTGCCAAATTGATACAGATGAAGAATTGGTTCTTTCTTTTATTTCCCACAGTCTCTGGGTTTGTTGCATTACCACAGGTCACTGTTAAGGAGAAGGGGGAATGAATTCTGCATCCCAAAAAGAGGGCAAAAGATAGCATTTTTTCCACAATTAATCTGTGCAAAGGCCCCCCTGCGATCCAAGGTCACACAGGGAAGGTGCTTCTGAAGGGGCAAGCTGTAGCCAGCACAACTGAATACTCCATTTGCCTACTGAATCAATCACACAGAGTGCTGCTTTTCAAACACCATCCCTGCAGGGAAGACACTTGCAAAGGAGCATCCACGCGGAGTCTGAAGCCTTTCTACTCAATGTCATGTCCCACAATAGCCCCAGATTGCTCTGGGCAGCCCAAATCGCCCTGGGGTAATCTGGAGCTGTATTAACCTGACTTGTCCCCTGAATTGGCCTGATTCAGTTCAGGTTTCAGCCTAACCCTGTGCACAGCCCTAATAAACACACACACATGCAAATCTCGAAATAATTACTTATAATTTATACAAAAATATTATACATCTCACTGTAGTAGGAATGACTATGACCAGGTAAACTTTGTGCCTGTTCAGTTTGCTGACAAGTGCTCACTGCTGATGAGCAGCTTCAAAGGTCTTGCTCTCCTTTTTTATGGCTCTTTATCTTTGAACTGGATTTGGAACAGTCGGCTCTTCAGCAGTGGCATAGGAAGGGCGGGGCGTAGGGGGCGCTCCGCCCCATGTTCCAGGGGAGGGGGAGTGACACTCCCCGGCCCCTCCCCTGCCACCCAGCACCCCATCCATTGCTCCCGCGGGGAGCCGGCAAGCGAGCAGCAGGTCGTGCGGTTGCCTGACCCACCGCTCGTTCGCTGGCTCGGATCCACTACGCATGCCTGGAATTCCGGGCATGCACAGTGCATCCAATGTGTCGTGACGTCACGACGCACGCACTGTGGTGCCCCACCCCAGGGGGTGCCTCCGTGCTGCTGCCCTGGGCAGTGCAGAGGCTTGCTCCGCCACTGCTCTTCAGACAGAGAATGTCTTCACATAGCTAGGGGTGGCCAACTCCCAAGAAACTGTGATCTACTCACAGAGTTAAAAACTGGCAGTCATCTACCCTTTGGGGGGGGGGTTAAGGTCAAAGCTGAAGTTGTTGAGCTTTTTTTAGGAAGGAAAGCCCTGTTTTGGGGGTGCAGGACAAAGATGTTGAGCTTTTTTTAGGGGAGCCAAGGTTGTTGAGCTTCTTCAGGGGGAGCCAGTGATCTACCACAGGCGTCCAGTGATCTACTGGTAGATCATGATCTACCCGTTGGACATGCCTGAGACACTGCTCCATACGTAGGACACAAAACAACCCTACTATGGTGTAGGAAGTTTGCTTAACCAGCAGAAATGGGCCAGTAACAAATAATTGACATGAGATATTAGAGCATTCATTGTGGTATCGCTAGATAGTTTTGTATAGGCTGAGTCTTAGCAAGATAAATGTTCTTATCAGTGCTATGCTGAATCTTTTGCCCCTATCTTTTTTGGGGGGCAATTCAAAGAGGTGGGAGTGAATTGAAATGGCTTGTAAAGAGGTAAGGGGTGAGGTAAATTTTGATTATTTTTGGTGGGGGGGGGGTTCCACTTACCATATGTGATATACCAGGCAGTCAAGTGGCCTGTTGTTGTTGTTGTTGTTTTTTAAACAAACTCATCTTGCATTGTGGCACTCTTCTTTCAAAACTTACCATCTGAACATGTGACACACATTTTAAAAATATGGAATTTAAACTGGGACTCATATGCTCAATATGAGAAGTTCAAGCACCCCCACCAAAAGGTCTCCAAATCTGTTCTCTCTGGAAGAGGCAGGAAATACAAAGACTCTTTAGCAGAGTGTGGAGACTTATGTGAAAGCAGTATGTGGGCTTTAGCACAGTACTAGTTGCAGCTATAATGTAGTAAGGCCCTTACATTTTTTTTAAATAGAGTAAAGTCAGATCAATGTTATAAGGTGTCTAAAACAAAGTGTCTTGTCTTGTGACATGCCCCCTACCCACTTCCCATTCACAGCCATGGGATGAGAATGGAAATTCACCCATCACTTAAATTCTGCAATATTACCTGACATCTGCCCATGTTCTGTGGAATAACGCTGCTTTTGAGATATGTATCGCTATCTGTACTTTCCAGAAACAATTGCAGACATTTTTGTTTTGTTTTGAAAAGCCTTTTAAGGTAGACGAAAAGGTCTGTGCTTCAGATGTTCATTTTGTATTGTTTCTAAACCTATCTTTATTTACTTTTTGTTTTGGTTTTAAAACAATTTGAAGCTGTTTATAAATCACCTTGTGCTACAGACACACCATGGCATTTCCTTTCCCTGTGTTCCTCCCAGCAGTTATTCCTTCTCTGATCACTGCCATGGATACATGACCTGACTGTCTGCCTAGACATGTGTAAAATGTTATTCATAGATAAATAAATAATACATTATGCCTGGTGCTTCAGGGCACCCATCAAAATGGGTGGCTTCCACTATCACTGAAAGCCAGTTGTTGGAAATCACATGTGGGGAGAGGGCTGTTGCACCCAGGTCCTGCTTGTGGGCTTCCCATTGGCATGTGGATAGACACAGTGAGAATAGGATGATGGACTAGATGGGACACTGGGCTTATCCAAGACAGCTTATGTTCTTAAACAGATAAGAAGAACGTCCTAAATCAGGGAAGGAAAATACTAGAAGCAGGAACTCCGTCAGAGTCCAGAGTGCAGAAGACATGAGAAAAGAACAACGGGGGGGAAAGAGATGAACTTAGATGTGGCAGGGAGAACAAATAGAAAAATGCTCCCAAGGAATCCTTCCTATTGTCAGGGCAGTTTGCCATCTTTGATCATGTTCTCCTATATGTCTATCTTCCCTGCTCTACACATGTTTGTGATAGGGCTGGTTCTGTGGGATTATCATGGACATTATAGGTGTGCTATCAAAAAAAGGCACATCCTTTTGTTCCTGTGTATTATGCTAATTTTGGTTCAGGTAGAAAAGAAGCAACACTTTGATTTTTTGAAAGACACACTGCATTCCTTTCTCTGTACCCTATGATGGTTGCTTGTGTGTGATCCAGCTGCAAATTCCCTGAAAACTTCACCCACTCATTCTGTTTTATTATAATAAATGATTGCTGGTAAGCCATATTAGCCTTTGGCTCTGTGTGTGTGTTGCTGTTTTTCAAATCTCCCATTTTAGATTTTGCTTCTTCCCCAAACAGGTGCCAACCTGTTCCTGCTGCTTCTAACATTTCATCCCACTGTACCCTATGATGCTTCATCTTCCCAAGTGTGCATGTTTACAATTTTATATCCCGCTAAAAAGAGAAAAGAAAAAGATCACAACTTGAGTGAGATAGACAAAGAATATGAGACAAACATATGCTGCATTATATCAAACTTCTTGCATTATAATAAACTGTGGACAGAAAAAAGGAAGTATTTCTTGGCATCAAGCAAACCTAATTTAAGGAATTGGCTGCCACAATGTATTGTAGTACCTACTAGCTTAGATTACATTAAATTCATTGTCGGGGTTTGGGTGCTGGAGCTCCTCGTGCACGGCCTTGGACTGGTTATGCACGAGGTACCAGTTGCGGGGAAAGCGGCCAGCGTTCCGCGTGCTTTTGAGCACGGTCGCCGGCCAAGTCTCACAGTCTGAAGGATGTTGAGTAAGCCAATTGACGACTCCAATGATGTGTGAGTTCTTAATTGCCTTCTTTAATGAAAAGTTGCCTCGTGAAATAAAATATATACCCTGACTCTGAATAGACGGACCAGCTTAAAGAAATTAAAAATTTTACTTTACTCCCCCCTTTAACCCCAAAGGAAGACAGACACCGGTTGTATCTTTAGTGGCTTCGGCAGAACCCGCATAGGCTCGTCCCCTAAGCTAAGTTCTCCTAAGCTTAAAGTCCCTGCGCGCCCAATCTTCCGCGAGGCTAACTAAATAAACTAAAACCGAAATATCTTCCGCGGGCCTAACCCTAGGCTAACCTAAAAGAACCTATCTAAACTAAAACCGAATGATCTTCCGCGATCTAACTCTAACTAAAGAAAAACCCATCCAACCCGTCCAGCCCGCTCCTAATCCCTTAAACTAAACTTGACTTCAACTAAAACCCAACTAAACAAAATGAAAGAATGTACGAACGAACGTGCCTAACCCAAACTGAACGTGAACGAGAACGAGAACGTGCCTAAGCGGGGGTGCCTCTGCCTTTTATTAGGGAACAAACGTGACATCATCATTAATGCCTTAACCAATAAAATCACTGTTGCTGCCCTCCAAAAAGGCGGGAAGCAAGTTTAACGCTCATTAACAACTTTGAACATGACCGGAACTATAAAATAAAGGCGGATTAATCTCATAAGTGAACCATACTATTCATTCATGCTTTCACTTTCGCTTTTGCGCGCAGTTATACCAAAAATAGACCTCGAAAAGCTCATAAAATAACCAAATAAATATGAATCCATGGCGGATCCGTGAAACGTATTCCGACATATCATCTTTCTTTTTTTGTTTTAAATTAAATTAATTTTGATTTAGTTATATAAAAAAAGAAGGTTAGAGATATCATAAGCATTTATCTGACACAAACATTACCATTTGTTTTGATATAGACCTCGACATGAAAAGGCGAACGTCGACAATGTCGACAGTGTCCACACCAAAGTCTACATCAAAACTGTGATATAAACACCAGCAAAACCATCAACATCCACCCCTTTCATAGGAGGAAATACTTGTACAATAAAGTAACAATAAAGTCATGAAAATAACAAACCACTAGCCGAACATAAAAAGTGATCGATCCGATACACTGTAAACCTTCTAGGCATATATAAATACTTCAATATGTAGTGTAACACAACAAATCACCTCATAAGCATGTATACTTTCGCGTGCAGCGTAAAACAACAAATTACTCCCCAAACACAAGAGAGGACCTGATACAGGTCCAAAATTAAAAATAACGGATAACGACTGCCCAAACATAAGAGAGGTCCCGATCCGGGACCCAAAATTAAAGTATAACTAGAGCTGGGGCTACATAGCCTACCCAGACCCCTCCCCCATTTTTTTTATTTTTTATTTGGAAAACTGAGGAAAATGGATAAGGTAACGGAAAAGGGTTGTGGCTCCGAGGCTACAGAATCGAGGGAACTTTCAGGAAGGTAGATTCTGGACTTACCACAGTGACCACAGGTAACGGGGAACTAGGGTCCGATTCCAGAGAGGGGATTTAAGCCACCTATGTAATGGCTTTCCAGCCGTGAGTTGGGATTTAAGCCACCTAAGTAAAGGTCTCCCAACCATGAGGAAGGATTTAAGCCATCTACGCAAGGGTTTCCAGCGAAACGAGATGGGATTTAAACCAGCTACATAAGGGTCTCCCATCAACAGCAGGAAACAGAGTGAAGGGAAAAGCTGGGAACCTGGTTTACTGCCAAAGGTAGCATATAGAGGGGGATTTTTCAAAGAAAAAGGGGTACCAAGAGGGTAGGATGCCACCAGACTTGACATATATACTTTGAACAAATCCGAGAATGACCAATTCTTTGACCAAGGAAAATATTTCAAATAAGGTATATAAGTGTTACCACATTTTGAACTACAACTTTTGTAAGCACAACGAGGAGATTTAAGATTACTGAAATAAAACATATATGCAGGAATATATCTATGACTAGAACTGCACAAAGACAATGTTTTGACCTTACGTAAACATTTCCATATCATCAAAATTGTGACGCTCTAAATGGAAACCATTTCAGAAAAGTTTCATATATATAAACATCCATATTATTAATTACCAAGCTAGAAGGAAAACACATGTAACATGCGAGGCGGATATTTCAAGAAGCATACAAAGGTAAATATGCAATTTTTACAAGTACAATATAAAGTACAAGACAGGTTTAGAACTGCAAAATGGTGTTGGAGAGGAGGATGAAGACGATGAATTAGTTGCCGGTCGTCTTCTTCTTCGACTACACACGACCATGTAGAAGAAATAGTCCTGGGACTCAGGAAAAGTTCATGGAGCTCAGGAAAGTTCTGAAACATCGAGTTCTGAAGAAATAACGATACCTGTAGAAGAAAGGAGGTTAAGCAAGCAAATCAGGGTGATCTGCTAGTGAATGCAGGTAAGAGAGTAACTGGAACAAATCCAGGCAGCCAGGAATCAGAGGGCTGCCCAGAGGCAAACAAAAGGCCTAGGCAGTAGGAGGGTAAGGCAAACTGCCCAGAACTCAACTGGTGCTATTTGTTGAGCACTTTTGAAGAGTTACTGCATTTGACAGGAAGTTGAGAAGTTAGCGAATAGCTAACAACCAGAGTTAGACATCACGGCTTGCGATGAAAAGGGAGTATCGAATTTCACGCAAAGTTTGTCCAGCGTGTTTCTTGAGTGAAGAATGGGGTTGAACACACAAACAGGGTGTGGGAAGTAGGAGTTTTTTCCGCAGAAGTAAGGACAGTCTTCCGCTGAGAAGGATTAAGCAACAAGGGCTGTCGTTGAAGATGCAGGCTGGCAAGTACCACGCAGGGTTACATGACTTGATCTTCAGGTAAAGAGTTCCTTGCGGAAGACAGTACTTCTGAGCACAAGGAGGAACCGCCTGAGGAGCCTGTAGTAGAGTTCTTGGTTGATGCAGGAAAAGATACTCCAGAAGAATACCTGGGGAGATGCGGAGCATATTTGCAATCAGGTAGAGAGCAACAGAAAGCAGGTGAAAAGGGTTTGCGGTTTTGGTTGGAAACAGGTATGCTGCAAGAAGTGATGGCAGCAATCTGTAGGCACGGTGAGTACCATTCAAAACCAGCCAACAGAATGCCCATGCAAAAGACAGTACGGAACATAGCAAGGAGCGTCCCATGGTTGACGATTGGATCACTGAGACAAAGGAAAGCTTCAACGGCGTGAGAGCGCTTGAAGATGCTGCTGAACAGAACTTGTAGACAGGAGAATTCACCTTACCAAGCAGTGAAACTTTCCAGGGGAACTTTGCAATAGGCTTATTGCAAAGGACAGTTTTAAGACTATCAAGGGAACGCTCTAAGGTCTTGGTTGACTGTGGAGCTTTATCCATGAGGTACTGACGGAGAGTAAAGGGTTGCATGCGATCCTGGTGTAGCAGCTCTTTGATTAGGGCCTCTGCTGCAGCGAGCTTTTCTGACGTCAGCGCCCATTGGTCGACCCATACAGGGGGTCCTTCCTTCCATGTGAGTGGAAGAGCATGTACTGGTGCTGATGCAAAGGCCCACATCAAAAATGCGTATGGACAACAGTTCTTGCTTTAGACAATAAGTCTCTACCCCAAAGGGTGATAGGCACATCCATAACAAGTGGACGGAGCTGCACCATGGAGCCTGAGTCTGACTGGAAGGTAATCGGATGCACGCTCTGGTGGGCGGGTTCGAAACCTCCGACTCCGAAGACTTCCTGGGTGACAGTCGTTGCCCACTGGTCAGGCCAATCCTTTCTGGCGATCACTGTGACATCTGCGCCTGTATCAAGAAGACCCTTGATCTTTCGTCCACCCATTTCTAAGACGAGATGAGGGCGTTCTTCTGTAATCCTGATTAGCGCCATTGCTGCCTGAGGAGGCAAAGAGTCTACAGGAGCTGTAGGCGTAGAAGTAAGCAAATAGAGTCTGGCAATTTCCAAACCTTTTGTCAGGACACAAGGAACAGTTGAAAATCCTGGAATCAGCAACTGAGACGAATCCGTAATTCGAACTAGGCCTGCAGTCAATGTGACTGTGGCAGGGAGGCGATCCATCCTAGGCAGGATAAGGCAAATCGAGGTGTCTGGGAATGGACCACGAATGGATGTTGGCAATTGCTGAGCAAACCATGGATTTGAAAAGTAACAGTCCTCTGTTAAGAAGAGTGGTATACCTGGGACAGAAGAAGCTTCTTGTTCTTCGTTGGCAGTGTCTGAAGACATCTTTTTGGCTTCGGGTTTTTTGCACTGCTGAAGTTGGCAACTCTGAAGCTGCTTGGCGTTGAGTTGGCAAACTTGAGGTTCTTCCGTTGGTAAGAGTTGCTGATGCTGTTGAACCTGCTGGCATTCAGTCAGTTGTGCATCAAACTGGCAGGATGGAACTTCTTCTTTGACACAAGGCAATTGAAGTTGATGTTCATGATAATTGCTTGGTTGTGGCGGGCTGAGCTTAAAAGCTGGAGGTGACACAAAGGTGTGGACATTGTTAACTGGAGTGATGTTTAAACTTCCACAAGAGGGAGCTGGCTCACTCACTTGTATTCTTTGGCCACATGGAAAGTGATCATCAGCTGGGTTGCAACTTGAACACTGCTGTTTCACCAAGGGCAAATGTTCTTCAACGATAGGCTGACCTTGATTTGAAGGTGAATAAAGCTCAGGTGTTGCAAGGTTGACTTCAGTAGGATGTCTTCTCAACGTTGAAGGCAATTCTGCGATCAGAGACTTGACTGTGATTGCTTGCTGTGAAGCGGGGGTGACATCAGTAGGAACTGAAGGGCGGTTAGCAGAAGGTGAACTGAATGCTGTGTTCTCTACTGGAACCCTTTGAATAGGTAAGGCAGATGATGGAACCTCTGGAACCTGAATGTTTGATGAGGTCACATCTTTTCTCTGGACATCTGAAGAGTAGATATCTCTCTGGATCACTCTTTTTTCATGATGACCTGGATAAGGAGTAGCATTGTTCACCTTTCTAGGATGGTTGACCTTCATGATGTTCTTGAACTTGCACCCTATTGTTTTACCGGGGCCGGGGCGCGGCCCGCAGAACCGTTTCCCTGAACTGGAGATGAGGTAGGTGATGTATTTTGTGGATTCAAACGACAATCATTCGCCCAATGAAATCCTCTTTGACAGATGGGACATCTCTCTGGTGGCTTGGCAGAAGGCCTTGGTGTTGCCGGGCACTGCGACCTGAAATGCCCATCGCCTCCACACCCATAGCACTTCTTGACTGGCGTAGAGCTGTCTTGACGTGGCATCTGTACCGCAGCTGCCAAGAGTTGTGCTTTGTAGGAGTGGGTACCAACATTCTGGCAGACGCGTAGCATCTCAGTCAATGTGGCATCTGGACGAGCTGCAACTGCTGTTAGGGCATTCTTGCAGTCATCATTGGCATTTTCAAAGGCAAGTTGTTTTGTCAGCATGTTTCTGGCATGACGATCTTCTATCTGGCGTTCCACTGCAACAATCAGGCGATCCACGAAGTCCCCATAAGGCTCTTTTGGACCTTGCCTAACTGCAGCGAATCCTGATACTGAGCTAGCATCTGTGCGATTGGGTAATCTGCGCCAAGCTTTGACTACGATGTCTGCTATGGTGACGAGTGCAGCATCAGGTATGGCTAGCTGTTGATTGAGATTGGAGTAATGCCCTGATCCTGTGAGCATATCTTCTGTGGCGAGTGGCGTTGCACGTCTGGCTGCTACTTCTTTCCACTCTTGCAGGCACAGAAGAGCATCTGTAGGCGACAGGAAGGTGCGAAGAATCAACTTCCAATCAGATGGCAGAAGTCTACTAGTGGACAGTCCTTCAAGTAAACTTCTAGTATAAGGAGCTTGAAGTCCATTTTCGCGTATGGCTTTTCGCAGTTCACGTAGTGTTTCAAAAGGGATGGCTTGATATCTTGCAGGTTGTCCTCCATTGGCACGAATCACTGGAAAGATGTGCATTGGATCAGCACTAAAGTCTATTTGTCCCAAAGCTGCTTCCAAAGCTTGAGTTCTGCAGATGGGTTGCATTGCTGTTGGATCTGTAGGTGGCATCAGTGAGTTTAAATCTTGTTGATGCTTTCCAAATGATGAGCCACTAGATGGTGCTAAAGAGTCTTTGACATCTGGATGCCTTGAAGATGGCTGACTATGAAGACAAGATGGCTGACTTGAAGTTGGATGAAGACAAGATGGCTGACTTGAAGTTGGAGCATAAGGTTGTTGGCTCTGTACTGCAAGTCCTGGCATCTGGATCATCATTGTTTGGCTTTGCTCTTGTCTTGGAATCTGCATTGGCATCGGAGGTGCTGAAGGGTTGGTAAATTGCTGTTGTGCTGCTTGCATTGAAGCTTGGATTGCTGTTGATTGGAAATCAGCTTGCTGCAAAACTGGAGCTGCTGGCTTGAGCGCGGCCTGCAGGGCAGCAGGGTTTGCTGGCAAAAAGGCTGCTTGCTGCTGCTGCTGCTGGATCGCTGGCAAAAGCGCGGCTTGCGATGGAGGAAGCGGGACCGTTGCTTGGAGCGAGGTCCGCGGCTGCTGCTGACTTGAGATCGCTGGCTGGTAAAAGGCCTGCGATGACTGCTGAGCGACTGGCGGTGGGGCAGTCCGCGGCGGGGCTTGAAAGGCCGACGGCGTCTGCTGCACCAGCACAGGCGGCAATGAATCTGGCAATGACAAATTGGACAAGGGCGAGTGCGTGTACGACAACGGGGCCTGAACTGGCTGCTGCGAAGGGGCCGAAAATGGCACAACCGCAAGCGGCAGCACAGGGGCACTATTAAAAGCAGTATTTCCCAAATTCACTGTTCCATTAAGCAAAACATTTCTTGGAGCGATTTGTTGAAAGCAGTTTCTTACTTTGCTCCATACTAATTGTACAGGAATTCCGATTTTCGGGTTGGCCATAAATTCTAACCCGATCCTTTCCCATGAAGCTAAATCTTTCGTTCCCTCCTTAGGGACCCAAGGGCAAACTTCCCCAATAGTTTTAACTAAAAGCTCTACTTCTGATTCAGAGACAGGGTGACCATTTCTTTTCAAAAGGTACAATAAATCTTCACAAAATTTAACTTGAGCAGTTGAGAGTGAGGAGCCCATTTTTTAGCACTTTTCCAAAACTTTTCCTCCCCCACCCGTAGGCTTCTACTAGGGGACACCGGTCCTACCCGTAGGCTTTAACCGAAAAACCTGGCACCCGTAGGCTTTAGCCAGAAAACCTCCACCCCCACCCGTGGGCTTCTACTAGGGGCTACCGGCCCTACCCGTAGGCTTTGACCGAAAAACCTGGCACCCGTAGGCTTTAGCCAGAAAACCTTTCCCTCCCACCCGTAGGCTTTTTCGGGAGACACCGGCCCTACCCGTAGGCTTTGACCGAAAACCCTGGCACCCGTAGGCTTTTGCCAGAACCCTTCCCACCCGTAGGCTTTAGGGAAGACCTTACCCTGCCCGTAGGCTTACACTAAACTCCTTGCCGCTCGACCCGGGGACCCCTTGGGGCAAAATATACGCGCGCAATTTCTATTTACACTACTTTGGGCAAGCGGTGGATTCGCGCTACTGCAGCGAAATCCTGGATAAACCGGGCCGTTATACCTCACCTCTCAATGTCTGTTTCCGAGCCACTTCCGATATGTTGCCTTTAACCGGAGTACTCGTGGAAGCGATTTTCGACTACGCTTTGCCTCAGAGAAGGCACCACTTGTCGGGGTTTGGGTGCTGGAGCTCCTCGTGCACGGCCTTGGACTGGTTATGCACGAGGTACCAGTTGCGGGGAAAGCGGCCAGCGTTCCGCGTGCTTTTGAGCACGGTCGCCGGCCAAGTCTCACAGTCTGAAGGATGTTGAGTAAGCCAATTGACGACTCCGATGATGTGTGAGTTCTTAATTGCCTTCTTTAATGAAAAGTTGCCTCGTGAAATAAAATATATACCCTGACTCTGAATAGACGGACCAGCTTAAAGAAATTAAAAATTTTACTTTACTCCCCCCTTTAACCCCAAAGGAAGACAGACACCGGTTGTATCTTTAGTGGCTTCGGCAGAACCCGCATAGGCTCGTCCCCTAAGCTAAGTTCTCCTAAGCTTAAAGTCCCTGCGCGCCCAATCTTCCGCGAGGCTAACTAAATAAACTAAAACCGAAATATCTTCCGCGGGCCTAACCCTAGGCTAACCTAAAAGAACCTATCTAAACTAAAACCGAATGATCTTCCGCGATCTAACTCTAACTAAAGAAAAACCCATCCAACCCGTCCAGCCCGCTCCTAATCCCTTAAACTAAACTTGACTTCAACTAAAACCCAACTAAACAAAATGAAAGAATGTACGAACGAACGTGCCTAACCCAAACTGAACGTGAACGAGAACGAGAACGTGCCTAAGCGGGGGTGCCTCTGCCTTTTATTAGGGAACAAACGTGACATCATCATTAATGCCTTAACCAATAAAATCACTGTTGCTGCCCTCCAAAAAGGCGGGAAGCAAGTTTAACGCTCATTAACAACTTTGAACATGACCGGAACTATAAAATAAAGGCGGATTAATCTCATAAGTGAACCATACTATTCATTCATGCTTTCACTTTCGCTTTTGCGCGCAGTTATACCAAAAATAGACCTCGAAAAGCTCATAAAATAACCAAATAAATATGAATCCATGGCGGATCCGTGAAACGTATTCCGACAATTCATGGAGGGAAAACATATCAGTGGCTTGGTGGAGACTGGTACATTAGGGCAAATGGGGCACTGGGCCATCAGCTTCCATCATTCCTCACCTGCCTTCCTTCTAACTTACATCCAGTCTAGGGAGTGGCACTGGCTGTCAGGTTCCTCCTCTTCAGTGTCAGTGTTGCAGTTGTAGGACTCAGCAGTGATGTTGGGAGAAACCTAGAATTAGTTGGTTTCGCCTGACATTGGTTCTGGCTCCACTTACTGTTGGCCTCTTTGCCTTCTGCCCAACCAGTCCCAAATGGGCACCAACCACAACTGTGCTATCTGCTATCTGCAGTGAATCAGCAGCACTGGATACTGAATAGTTTATGGGCTCCATTCAAAGTGCTGGTTTTGACCTTTAAAGCTCTCAAAAACTCAAGCGCCATTCTCCCCCATGTAAAGCTGCCTAGACCCTTTTTCAGAGGTCCTTCTGTGTGTGCTTCTCCTGAGTGAGGTGTGAGAGTTGGTTGCACAAGAATGGGCCTTTTCGGTGGTGGCTGCTGTCTGTGCAATGCTCTCCTGGGGAGATGTGCCTGGAACCTTCCTTGTCTGTCTTTCAGTGCCTGGCTAATACTTTTTTGTCCACAGGAGCCTTTGGTTAATTTGGTTGCTTCCTGTGATGGTGTACATCTTTTAGTGGGATGGGTAGGACTTGTTCCTATGTGTTGCTGGATAGGCTTTTTTTTCTATTGCTCATTGCCCAAGCAGGAAACCAAATGGTGTGCCCCAACTCGTCAAAATTTACAATCCCCCCCAAAAAAAATTCCTTCCAGTAGCACCTTAGAAACAAACTAAGTTCCCACAATGCTAGCATTGTGAGTTTTGTGACCAAATAAGCTGCTATTAAAACACAGTAGCCATGCAGGACCAGCCCAAGGGCCCATGTAGTGCAGCATCCTGTTATCACAGTGGCCAACCAGATATCTGTAGGAAGCTTAGAAGCAGGTCCCGAGCCCAATGATACCCTATCAACCAGCATGGAGGCAGAACATAGCCACAATCATCCATGAATTTGTCTAACCCTCTTAAAAAACCCATCAGGTATTTGGCCATCACTATCTCACGACAGAGGATGAGATGGTTGGACAGTGTTCTCGAAGCTACTAACATGAGTTTGGCCAAACTGTGAGAGGCAGTGAAGGATAGGCGTGCCTGGCGTGCTCTGGTCCATGGGGTCACGAAGAGTCGGACACGACTGAACGACTGAACAAATCTCTTGAGGGAGCAAATTCCATAGCACCACATTTCTCTGCATGTACTGCCCTGAATCTTCCAACATTCAACTTCACTGAATGGTCTCAAGTTCCAGTATATGAGAGATGGAGGAAAAACTCCTCAGTGCACGAAATTGTTACTGCCTTGCTGTGTGTAGGAATCCAAGCAACACTAGCTGAAGAATCAGAAGGTCTAAGCCACACTCAGAATGGCTGCTCAACAGCAACACTGCTGTTTCAAACCAATTACTACGCCTGAAGATAGTCTTCGTATTTTTTACAGGACTGAACATCAGCCTACATTCCAAAATAATTTGACTTAAAGGTCTCAGGAAAAACTGTAAAATACCTAGAGAGCAGTGTGATGAGAACAACCAAGGCTGCATGATTAAAGGAAACAATGGGGGGGGGAATAGAGGAGGAAAAGGTCAATTGTAAGGAGAAATTACTAGCTTCACTTACTCTTCTGTCTCCTATTTGTTGCCCACATCAAATTGACATATAGAGACTACGTACTGGGAATATAGTTTAATTGCACTGTAAGCTAGTAATTTCTCTTTCCAGTCACATTGTGAATGTGATCCAGGAGGCATTTCCCCCCATATGATGTGGCGCCCCTGAGAAAGTTGGAGAGCAAAGAGCAAAGTTTATTCCACAGGTGCTGGGCAGTTTGCACACCATACCCTTGAAGCCTTATGCTTATGAATATACTAGAGTGTACTGAGAAGTACCTAACTGGAAGGACGAGCTGCTTCACAAGTACACTCACTTTTGCCCTCTTCGGGCATTTTAGAAATATGTTATGTTAAAGCACAAGGGAGGTGCACAGTAGGTGAATGTGCCATACCTCTGTCCCTGATGCCATTTATATCGCCTTCCAGCTCATGGGTACTTTTCATAATCAGAGATGCCCGCCTTATATTTTAGAACCCTGGAAATTCAAGGTGTCAAATTACACAGGTACCACTCGTGAAATACACACAGTTGCCCTTTCGGAAGATTATAGATAACTGCAACAGATTAATGTTGGCTAAAAAAGATATTTAATATTAAACTTTGTATTTCTCTTTATAAACCCTAATAAAATGCATTTTTTAAAAAGGGGGGATAGTTAGGTGCTCTTGAAAAAATGAAATAGATTCTTAGTGACTTGCATAGAACTAGATTTCCTCATCTGTTCCACTCCCCTCCACCTTTTACAGTGTGAAATTTGGCTTGACTGAGCATGTGATATCATCTTCTCATCAAGCTATCCTAGAAAAAAAAAATCATTACAGAAATAAAAGGAAGCATCTTGGGATCTTTTGCTTTTTGTTCTGCTTTTCTCATCCCACCGAAATGTCTGTAGTCATAGATGAAAGCAGAAACAATGCTCCATATGCTTGACAGTGATTGTAGGTTTCTGATATTCCTTGAAGAATAGCTTCTTCATCTCACCTTGTTGACATCACTCATGCCCTGTTAAGCCCCCCAACCCTGTATTTTACAGGGGCTGGGGGGAAATCCTAGTCTCCTAGGTGTTGAAAAATAGTGTCAGTGTGTGGGACACACACACACACACACACACACACACACACTGTTCGGTGTTCACATCAGAAACTTACTTCTTCCCCCACCCTTTTCCAGCCTTGATTCATTTGCAGTCTTTACTATCTGTTCTTAACATATACATAAGCATCTGCCTTGTTGGATTATTTCCCGGAGGAAAGAAAGGCTTCTGAGTCCATGTATCTGAAGGGAGATTGTGTGACACATTCCAGCCAGGCAAATGTGTATAACCTAAGTGTTGAACTGTTTGGTGAAGGGTGTAGCCCTAAGATAGGGCATGGTCCTGAGCACCAACTAGAGAGGACTGGAGGCCCAGCCCAAGGCCTATGTTTCCCCATCCCAGCCCTACATATTTACCGTGTCCTCAGTGTTTACTGTGGGTGGACCAGAGATGACCTTCAAAATCTCTTATGACAACACAGGGTCACTACTTCAGGGTCCCGTCCCCCATGTTGTGCCATGGCCTGCATTGAGAATATTTGATTGGAGCATTTATCAACAGATACTTTTTAAAAATAAAATGATAAACTGTGATGGGGGGCAGGGGGATGCAGAGAATTGTCAAGTATCAAGAGAGCTTTGCTTACATAATGCCACTATTTAAGTCTGTTCAGACACAGTTTGAAATAAACAAGTATGGAAAATGTGGATGACCCAACAGCTGCACTTTTGCATGTGAAGACCCCCCAAAACCACCCCTAAAAAAGACACATAATTTTAGTTTAATGTTTTTGGCAATAATTTTGGCCATAACTTGTCGGGATAACCAGTTGTTGGGAGTAACCTGCTCCGGCTGGTTATGAGGGTCTTGAAGGTCGTGAGGAGTTTTAGGAGTTGCAGAAGGGCTGAAGAAGATAGCGATAGGCAGCAAGGAAAGCAAAAGGCGGCCGAAGAAGCAGAAGGAGGCCAAAATAAAGTAGACAGCAGTCAGAGCTTGTAGTACACTCACTGAATGTGAGCGAGCTCAACTCAACACCAACCAATTACAACTTAGCATTAACGAGCCCTTCCGGGCGGGAAAACCTTTAACAGCCGTTAACCAGAGGCTTCCTGGCGCGCTTTTGGAGGAGCGGAGGGATCCCGACTCCTACTCCGGCCGGATCTTCTTTTCAGCGCAGCGGCTATCGCGCGGAAACGCTAAAGCGTATTCCCACAATACGCTTATCGATTACAACATGTGAGTGGTTGCTTATGCATGGTTCCACACTACCTGAACCTGCACAGTGGCAGGAACAGGACTGACAACTGGACACCACCAGAAGTCAGTAAGGGAAAGCATTCTGGGGGAGCACGAAGTTGACTTCAGTCTCTCAGCTCACCCCAGATGCTCCCAGGGACTCTGGCGTGGCCTTAGCCCCCTGACAGGGTTTGGACAAAAGCAAGGCGAGCCCCTGGATTCCTTTAACGGAATTCCCTAGCAGCAGCAATGGAGGGGCAGGAACAGCCAACCACTTCCCCTTCGCAAAACATTGAACCAATGCCTAACCGCCAACCTTACAAAGTTGTGATGATTTGCTACACGGTGGGCAATAACCAAGTGGCACCAGCCTATCAGCCAAATGGCAAAATTCCTACTGGGCCCCTGCTCTAAAAACAGACAACCCCTAGACAGGCATAGCAAGGTCATAAGAACAGCCCTAAAAATAGGGAAGGAGGGCAGGTGATCCGGTGCACATTGTGAAAAAGAGAAAGCTCCATGCAACGTGCAGCAGCTTAAATAGCCCCACAGTTGCCAGAGTCCCGAAACAGCCAAATTGTACCCTAGCAACTGAGGGGCAACCAATGGGGAGTTGAGGCTCCCGCCCCAGCAACAAGGAGGCAGTTTAGGTGATCTCACCGCAATACGTGCCCTCCATGATGGAGGACACGGTTAATCACATTTAGTGCATTGGAGGTGATGGATATACAACTCATATAATTTTGTTTTTATTCTCTATATTAGCTATAGCTTCATAGCTTCTATCATTTCTGTTTTTGGAATGCTTGTTATTTGTAAGCTTCTGGGAGATTTCTAAAGTCAGGCTTCTGTTTGCCTTGCAGATCTGAAAGAATTCTTCCTTCAACAACACATCACATTTTGGATATGGTGGTTTCTAGGACATTACCCCTAGCTGCACACCTACAATCTTGGGATGGGAAAAAATGACCCAAGAGGCTCCCAGAATTTTTAATTATGTAAGTTTACCAGAATTGCCAGCAAGTTTTTCTCTAAACTATAATATCCATGTTGGGGAATATATTAAGCAAAGGGTAGATGTGTGTTTTGTCCAAATTAAATGCAAAGGAGAACCATAAAGTCTTTTTATGAAATATGCATATATTGGCTAAACTCCTCATTTTGTTTGCTGTAGGGGAAGGTCAAGAAGATATTAAGAACTGTGAAGTTTTTGTTGGAAGTGCAGAGATTGTTCCATGTCCAATTTAAGGGTTAATCCTGTTAATTTTCAAGTCAGCTAGCCAAGAGGGGGCAGGTGGAGCTTTTGTTTAGCAACCATAAAGTTTGTTAAGGTATCACATGCCATGATTGGCTGTGTTGTTCTGAGGGAGTTCTCATCTGTATGTTTGGTTTTACCCCCTGCTATGTAAAAGGCAAAGCTTCTCTGCATATTTCTCTTCAAATTGCACATTGTTTGTTCAGTTTTGCTCAGTAAAGTGTTATCAGGGTTCCCCGTCCCCTGTCCCCAGTCTGGACTCCATGTGTGTGTTTTTAAGGTATCTTGCTAACAATTTTCACCCAGCACTCCTTGAAACTGCATTTACAGTCATCTGAGATTTCTCAAGGGATAATACAGCAAGGAACCATTCCTAGATCATTTTCTTTGGACATGTAAAACCTCTGCCAAAGGTCTTTCACATAGCAGTGCAGGGAAAGGCCTGCACATGAGAGTTTGGAAAGTCAGTCATAATAGAAAATAGAGCACACTCCCGCACACAAAAAGGAAAATTGAAATTCACGGAATGCTCAAAGCCATCCCTAGAAGCAAATTCTAATTTTGAGAATGGATGCATAGAATACACACAAAGGTGGATATAATTTTCATATGCTAACAATTTACCAATGATTAAAGTGGCACAGTGGGTCAGTTCCTCTGGCAGTTGGTTGGTGGTTCGAGCCCACCCAGAGATTCCTACATTGCAAGGGGTTGGACTAGTTGACCCTTGGGGTCCCTTCCAACTGTACAATTCCATGATTCTATGATTGTCACTGAGCTATGGGATTATATGTAAAGCACTCTCTCTCTGTGTGTATATATCAGTATTTATATCTATTATATATATTGTAATTTTTTTCTGTTTTTTAACTATTATAGGCTTGTAACTTTTCCCAAACTGCATTATTTATTAATGCATCATATACTATGGTTTTAGTTGATGTGTAAAATATCGACTTTATGATAAATATGTAATGTTAGGCATTTCATAATTTGTTTACTCCTGGTGGCCCAAAAGGTTTCCACTCTTGGAGGAAAGGGTTCTAAAAATAAGATTGTACATCAATATACAAACACAAATTATACCTCAAGATTATACATGTTATTCCTCACTCTCCTGCTGCCCAAATTTAGTTGACAAATATCTACTTTTAAACTTCAATATCCTCATGTTAATTTTCTCTCTCTTCTAAAACTTAATAGCTTTCCTGTTCTGCTGATGGATGTCTTCTGTTAGCAGAATGACATCCATCCCACCCCACCAATTCTGTCTTACTGTTGCTGTTTATTTTTCTGCTGATCTTCATGCATTTTAAAACTTATTTGATTTTTGTGTGTGTGTTGTGTTGTGTTGTGTTGTGAGGTGCGCTTGAATGACATTTAAAATTTATTGTGGCCTTTTAAAAACAAATCATTGTTTTGGCTCTTTTGATTATGATTTTGCCAGCCACCTTGCGTGTATATATACTCAGAATACAAATAATTTCAATAAATAAGAAATAATAGTGTGCCTGGAGACATGGGGGAGCCTTAGCACCCTGCTGTTCCACATGAACCCGGCATCTGCAGAACCATGCCTCATTGCTCCTGATGATGCTCTGCAATATTTCAGATTATTAAATTTTCCATCTTCTGCTGGCATCAAAGGAGAAAACAACAACGAAAAAAAAACCCAAACCTTTCATTTTCAGTCAGATCTAGCTTTCCAGCTTAAAAAGAGAGAGAGAATAAGAAGTGGAGAGTCTATCTTATCATTGATACATGAGAAAGTGGAGCCACTGCAAGTAATTTCAATTAGTACTAATGGCCATCACCTCTGTAACTTCTTGAAGGACTGACGGAATAATAGACTCCAGGCTGCATTCAACAAAATCTCTTAACTTTTGATAAAATTGCAGACTGTCTCTCTCCAGTTTATCCATTTTCTCTGACAGCTCATCCTTCTTTGTTGTGCTTTTTCCTCCCTTTCCCCCTCTCTCTTTCCGTTACTGTGTAATGCACTGAGTGTCTAGAGAGAGATTGTAAATGTTGACCAATTCCATTTGCAGGTGTGCTTCTTCCATTCTCCCTTTCCTCCCTTATTATTGATTAGGAACACAATTCTACTCCCCCCCCCCATGTTTTCTTCTCCATCACTGTTTTCATTGTATATAAACCTCCATCTGCTTGAATTTTGTCCGCTACTTTCCTCATTTATGGAGTCGTGCAATTTCAGTATTTAGAAGGATGCCATGACAACAGGCTATCAATACGATCCTAATGAAATCTCCTGCAAAGTTAGTTACTGCGTGTTGAACAAAGTATGTTTATCTAAATGCACCCCGCTTCAAAATGAGCACCGTACCCAAAGGCACGTTACATAAGCAAAGAACCTTACAACAGTATTTTATGGGCAAAATAAAAAGCAAGTAGTAGAGGCAAGGTATGGTGGGCTGGGAGATAGGTACCAACTTTATCCTCCCCAGCCCTTTTCTGTTGCACATGAAAAACAACAGCCTGTTGAAGAAACCAGAAAGCTATCGGTGCCCATGAAGGACCACATCTGTAGCTGTTTTACAGGATGGAAGCCTATTTGTTTGGAGGACAACATTATCTATGGGTCAGTGGTGATGAGCCAGCCTCAGTGGGATGGCCTCAAAGGGGATGAAACCAAAAGCAGGAAACCTCATTGGGTTGCTCCTTCAGAGTAGACTAGGGCATTTCCTGTGGGTGATTGGTTGCGGATGGCTTTGCTCCGAGATGAGACTGGAGCAGCATAGGAATGGGAACATGAATTAGCCAGGCTTCCAAGTCAGAAGTGAAATGCTGGGAAGCTGTATCTTTCATGAAAGCATGAATGCAGCTTATGAAAACATACCCAGTGTGACTTGTGAATATTTGGTGGTTTTACTATTTATATTGTTTTGATTCATTTACTGTATTGTACTTCTACTGTATCTTTCTTTTGCATTCATATGCTGTTCATGCTTTTTGGTCCCCAAAGCAGTATATAAATAAATCATAACACAACAACAACAACAACAACAACAACAACAACAACAACGAGATTAATGTGATTGAAACATCCCAGGCCCTGCATACTAACAATACCTGTATCCGAAACTTCTTGTGGAGAATATAAAATCGAACAGCATGTTGTACCAGTATTGTAGGGAGAATGCCTCGTGAATACCAGCTGCTGGGGATCATGAATAAGAGAGTGTTATTGCATATAGGCCTTTCTTGTGGGCTTTCTAGAGACATTTGGTTGGCTACTGTGAGAATACAATATCTGAAGGGCCTTTGATCTGGCCCAACAGGCTCTTCTACTCTGAAATGAAATAGATCATGGATCATCAACATGATGCTCTCTATATATTTTTGGACTCCAGCTCCCATCATTCTTAGTCAGAATGGAAATAGTCTAGGATGTTGTATTCCTACTGCACCTAGAAGATACCACATTGGCTATTCCTGCTATAGATTATCTGAGTCTTCCAAAAACAATACAACATGTCGCAAAGCAAAGCAGGAAAGAAGATTCTGACTAAACATCAGGAAGAACTTTCTGACTGTAAGAGCTATTTCACAGTGAATTGGACTATCTTGGAAGGTGGTGGACTCTACTTCATTCAAGTTTTTTAAACAGATGTTGGATGGCCACCCGTCTCTGATTCCTGCATTGCAGGGGGTTGGACTAGAAGAACTATGGTGTACTTTCTATTCTATTCTATTCTATTCTATTCTATTCTATTCTATGGGCATTTCAGTGGTACCATACTTGCAGTCAAAGTTGTTATGCAAATAACTGAAGCATGCATTTATTTTTAGACACATGGTTGCCCAAACATGATTCTACAGCATGAGCTGCAAAGTAGTTTGACAGCAGGAATGAGTAGATTGCATGAGAAATTAGCATCTTCCAGCTGAATCCAAGATTATCTCATCATCAAATATGTTTTCTAAAACTTTCAGCAACATTGGCTTTGAGGATACATAATTAATGCCATGCAATTGAGCATGCTTTCCTGATTAAATCAAGGCTTGAAATTTCATATTGGACAAATTACAGAAGAGTGGTCATGTTAGTTTGATGTACTAACACCTGATTACAGCAAGAACTGTCCTGTTGCGCCTAAATGGCTATTGTTTACTGCAGAAGAAGCTTTGGAAAACAAGAAGACGCCAAGAGTTTCCAGCCCATGAACCACTTCTGACCCATTAAGGGATCACAAGTTGGCCTGCAAGACCATTTCCCCTAAACCAATGCCACCTGCCCATCAGTAGACATCGCTTCTGACATCAACTGCTGGGCAGGAAGTCAATCCTGAATTGACTACACAATCCTGTTCCCAGTAGGGAACACGAAGGCACAGCCAAACAGAGAAGGATTTAACGCCATTCATCAGCTGATGAGTGGGGGTTAAATCCTACTTCCTTCAGTAAGATTCTGTGGAAACTCCTTCCTGATTCAAAGAAGGGCTTTTGCATGGAATCCCCTGCTAAAGTGGAGAGGAAAATGTTGATTTTAGCAGTGCTTTTGCAGGATGGTTTGATGTCCTGACTTCATCTGTCCAGTTCAGCCCAGGAGGCCAGTTCTGATAAAGATTTGGCCTGTGGTGACAAAAAGATCCCTCACCCTTCATCTACATGGAATTAGTCCAGAAATCTCACTGGTAAATTGTGACAAAGGGGCTCTGTCATGCACCACAGTGAGGAGTGAATAAGGGGCTGAGTTATTGTCCACTTGTTTGAACTTGCACTTGTAAGTCTGACCACATTGCTTTCAGAAATTAGTATGGCTCAATGTCATTAGCTTGTGACCTACTGGTTAATGGGGCCTCTGTACCCACAATCTTCCATCACCCAATGGTTCCAGTCTTTCCGAATCTTTATTTGATTAAGGAGGCTTGACAAAGGAGTCATTATGAGTGAATGTCATGTTAGTGTGCATTCTGAAATGCACTATTTTGCCATTGAAGTGGATCAACTTTGTAAGAAGTTTCCACTATGCTCTGCTTGTAGGGTCTATTGCACGCTGCATGTGGAATTCCTATGGACATATTGTTAGCCACTGTGAGAACAGAATGCTGGAATACATGGATCTTTGGGCTGCTTTAATTTTACTTTATTGGTTTTGGAATGCCTGACAGAGGAATCTCTACTGACCAAAGGTGAAATCGCGTCACATTTTGCTCCTAATTGCTGCTTCCCTGACAATGAAACCTAGGAGAGTAAGCCAATTAATTTCTCTTCCCTGCTGATCTATGATTTTTGTACACCTCCATAAAAAATATGTTTCCCTACTTTCACAAAGCAGACAGAGCTAGAAATATATATGTATATCCTGGAAGTGACACTCTGAACCTGAAGTGTCAAGATTCGTTTTCTTATTTTAACTCCAATTTTTAATTCTGATTAGATATTTTCTATGGGATTGCAGGGATGACCCCAACTTATTCTGTATCAACCTTGTAAACAAGCTCAGAAAAATTTGCTATGCTGAAAATATTCACCTGCCTGCTCAGAGGGTAATAGCTTGTGTTTTTATTCTGGCAGTGAGCAGGCCATTTCCTTATTTAGGTAAGTCCAAAAATGGGAAAGGAAAGAGAAGAAGTAGCACTGTAGGATTCCTTCTGAGTCGCACATCTATCCATATATAATTTGGTTAGTTCCCTTACGAAGGAAGTCTGGAACCCTTGTCATCCTCAAAACCCCTGGCAAACATAGACAATATGCCCAAGGTTAAACTCTTCACCTCCTCCAACCAATTAAGTCCTTCTGTACAGCAATGTAATTTCATTCCTCAAAGCTTCGCCTATTATCTGATCCCCTCCTTGCTGTCTCCCGCACGGCTTATTCTGTCATCATTCTGCCTGTAACAAACACTGCTGTTCCTGTCTACCTGTCTCATTATATGCTAGTATAAGAAGCACAGGCTTCTACCAGCCCCACTTGTTGCTACCAGATCCCAGCTCCAGGTCTACTGTGCTTACTTCCAGCAGGACTAGGTTGTGTGTTTATATTGCAGCAATCTGGACTGCTTGTCACTGGCTCCTGAGAACAGCTGACTATTGACAAGTGAGTTGGTAGGGAGAAATTTCTGTTTCCCCTCCCACTGCCATCCTTCTGCTATATTTTCAGGCCGGTCATTGAGGAGGAGGCTTTCCTCAATATCTCTTCAAACAAGTGGGGTGGTAGAAAAGTTAGGAGTGAGCCACCCTTCCTCCACCTGCCTACTCATGGTTTTTTTTTTTTTTTTTTTTAAAAACTTATCTTCAAATCTGTACATCCGTGCTTACCTGCTTGGCTAAATAAATGAACCATTTATGAAATCCTTGTTGTTGTTCAGTCGTTCAGTCGTGTCCGACTCTTCGTGACCCCATGGACCAGAGCACGCCAGGCACGCCTATCCTTCACTTCCTCTCGCAGTTTGGCCAAACTCATGTTAGTAGCTTCGAGAACACTGTCCAACCATCTCATCCTCTGTCGTCCCCTTCTCCTTGTGCCCTCCATCTTTCCCAACATCAGGGTCTTTTCTAGGGAGTCTTCTCTTCCCATGAGGTGGCCAAAGTACTGGAGCCTCAACTTCAGGATCTGTCCTTCTAGTGAGCACTCAAGGCTGATTTCTTTGAGAATGGATAGGTTTGATCTTCTTGCAGTCCATGGGACTCTCAAGAGTCTCCTCCAGCACCATAATTCAAAAGCATCAATTCTTCGGTGATCAGCCTTCTTTATGGTCCAGCTCTCACTTCCGTACATTACTACTGGGAAAACCATAGCTTTAACTATACGGACCTTTGTCGGCAAGGTGATGTCTTTGCTTTTTAAGATGCTGTCTAGGTTTGTCATTGCTTTTCTCCCAAGAAGCAGGCGTCTTCTAATTTCGTGACTGCTGTCACCATCTGCAGTGATCATGGATCCCAAGAAAGTGAAATCCTAGCTCAAGTCAATTGTGAAAGTACTACATATTTGCTATCAGATATTGTCAAATGTTGGTCACTGCTGAGTATCAGCTGCTAAATACTGTCACCACTGCATGTCAGATACCATTGGATTTACAGCTCTGATAAAATCTTTGAATGTCAAATTCTGGCCATGATGAGCAGAAGTTTGGAGAATATTCTCCAGTGAGTCATATAATCTGTGAAGTACAAGAGGCAACCATTTTGAACATGCAGCCACTGAAGTGCAGGTCCTTTTGGACCCAGAAGAAGGCAGAATGGGGGTGGAACAGGGGTGGAGGGAAATGGGGAATAAAAGGGAGGGGCAAGATCATACCCTCCAACATTTTTTCGATGAAAATAGGGACGTCCCATTCCATAATGATAATTTTACTATTTATACCCTACACATATTACTAGGTTGCCCCAGCCACTCTGGGCAGCTTTCAACATATATAAAAACATAATAAAACATTAAACATTTTCTTAAAACAAAACAAAACAAAAACCCTTCCTTATACAGGATTGCCTTTAGACAGCTCGGGGGTCAGATAACTCCATACTCTCCAACATTTCTCCAATGAAATCATATTTTTCCTTATTGCTCCAAAGTTTTTTTGGGGGGTGGGGACACATTTCAAAGGCATCATCACTATGTACTCCCCCCCCCCGGTCAACAAAAGGAGGTTCTGGGGAGTTTTCTGGGAAGGGAAGATTGCCATGCAAAGGCAGAAACATTATTATTATTATCATCTCATTGTGCACCCCTAATTTTCATAAGCTTGCAGATGATATTCAGCCTCAAACATCACACTAGCCTGAGCCAATATTTTTCTACTATTACTTGGGTAAGGTTTTTAATATATTTTCTGTGTGTTTTGCTTGTGTTTTTATTCTGTAAAGATTGCATGTGTGTGTGGAGCAGGGAGAATATTTGCCTGCCAGCCCTGTCTTTTTATTTCTTTCTATATATGTGCATGTATGGCTGGCTGTCATAATTCAAAATAATTCCTGCATTCAGTTATCTTTTATTGACTAGCTGTAATCTTCAGCAGAACAAGAGGCAACAGGCAGCAAAACAACTAAGTGCATAGAAAAGAAGAAAGCTTTTCAAACATTTTTTGTTTTCAAAGCAACAACAACGATGATGATGATTTGATGATGATTTGAAGAGTCTCCCCATCTTAGCTCTATTAAATTAAAAGGATCTTCTTGAAGCAAAACTTAATTGAATACTACCTTACATCCCATTTTCTTCAGTAGAACTCAAGGTGGCATTCTGCCTTCCAGAAGACTGAGCATTTCCAGACATTCTTAATTCCAGCAAGTTATGCCTTCAAACCACGTTGAAAATGACAGCTCTTTAAATTACTGGGATCCTGCTAGGATGATGAGGGGAGGACATTGAGGACTTGTGTGTTAGTCAATACCAGTTACATAAAACATTGTTTTCTCATGCTACAGGCAGTAATGCGGGGGGGGGGGTGATTCTGTGATTTAATGCAGCATATGCAGGTAGAGATAAGAGATCCTGTTTCTTTAACACTTCATCATATTATGACATTTTAATTTCCAGGTGAATATGATTAATACCCCTGGAGAAATAATTTATCATCAATACTAATTCAAATGGCAGAGGGTCTCTAAAAATCAGCTGGTGGTAATACTGATATCCTGCTGGTATTTTTGCTTTGCTTTGATAAATTAACACTGTATCTCATTAATAGTAAATTAATTTTTCATTGTACTAACGAAGTCCTTGGTTTCAGGGGGGGAGGGGGGAATATGTCTCCTAGTGCCAAATGATAATTTTGTCATCACAAGTTGAAAATATCACTGTGCAATTCCATGCAGTTCTGTGAGTTGCTGCTTTTTCGTAACATGGTTTTTATTCACTGTTGTCTTTAAACTGTTCAACTTGGTTGCAATGAGATACATCTTTGAATCTATTGCATATTAGCCACAATTACATAAAATTAAAATTAGAAACAACAAAAATTAAAATTAGAAACAACAAACAACAATAAACACTCAGAATTTTCTGGAAAGTCCACTCCTGAGAAGATTGGCAGCTGCCTTGAATGTTTTCAACTTTTCAATACGGTAATCTTTCTCACTGTAGAATGATAGACTTTACATTGGTTGGAGATGAACTTATAATCTTTCCCAGTTTCATGGGCACTTGCTTCTTTAATAGCATTGTGTGGTCTTTCCTCCTTGACGTTGTGTTAAAACATACCAGAATGCTCCAGACCAGCAAACTGCTAAAACTTCTGTTTTTAGAGAGGTGGGCGCAATTGCTGATAATCAATTAAGCAAGAGCATTTGATTAGCGGCCCCTGTCTGCTACTTAGTCTCTTAATTCCTATGGAAGCAGTAAGGGGGTACTTAGTTTTTCACACATGGTTTCTCCATCTTGGTTTTATTTCTGTTAAATAAATCATGACACGGTGTAATATGTCATGTGTTGTTGTTCATCTGAGGTTGTATTTACCTAATTTTAAGACCTGCTAAGGAACAAATTATTCCTATTATGTCTTGATATGTAAAGCCATGCAGCAGCCCCAAGCAAAAGAAGACAATCAATTTATTTATTTATTTATTTATTTATTCATTCATTCATTCATTCATTCATTCCAATTTTTGAAAATCTAGCTTAAGTCCAGTTACATTTAAAAAAATGTATCCCATTCTATACTCAGTAACCTTCCAGAATTAACCAGTTCTGATAAAGCAATATTGTCAGCAAAAAGTGCCAGAATATATTTGGCATAATCTAATTGTCTTTCCACAACAACATGTCACATTGAACTATCAATATTTACTTTGTAAGTATAAATAGTGCTAGTTTAATAAATTTGCTTTGTGTGGTGTATTTGGAAGTTTACATAATTTGGAGCATGCTGGGGAAGGAAAAAGAAATTGGATTGAAGCATTGAAAAATTGGAGCAAAGAGAGAGATAGTACATATTGCCAAGGTATATCAGCACAAGGAACATTAAAAACAGCCAGGGAACAACAAAGTGGAATGAAAATGCTATATCCTAGGGATACTGAAATCCTCACATAGAGGTGATCTGACAATTTACCAATTATTTGATATTTTTATTGTGGTATCTCAATGGGTTCTCAGGTGGAAGGGCCACAGCTCTGTGGTAGATCATCTGAAAGCATGAGGTCCAAGATTCAGTCCCCAACATCTCTGTGTATGATTGGGAATGTCCCCTTTCTGAAACCCTGGAGATCCATTGCCAGGCCACTGCAGACAGTATTAAGCTGGATAAACCAACTTAAGCTGGTGTGACATGGTATGAATGCCACTGTATTTTTTTAAAAAAAAAACCACATATTTTTATTAAAGATTTATTGGTTTACAAATGTATGTGCAATGTCTCTTTTCTCAAGTTACATTTTCTACAGATCAGTTTCATTTGTTGAGACATTAATATTGACATCTGTATTCACTCCTTATTACAAAAAGGAACATTGTACAAAATAATGTTTGCATTATGTAAGAAGAGAGTAGAAAGTTTTTAAAATGGCATTGAGCCCATGGGGGAACCATTGGATTCCAACTTCCATTGCCCCCAGCCAGCATTATTGTTAATAATATTATTAATCAATTGATTAATTAATTGCCCACCCTTCACCCTAAGGTCCCAGGATAGGTTGCCCTATTAAATTGCAGTATTAAGAAAAGTTTGGGAAAGCTTACAATCACAAAAAATAAGGTGGATTCTAAAAATACAGACCCTTCCATTGTCACTATTTTCTGGGGGTGTCCCTGATTTAAAGAAGCCATCCTGGTTTTTTATTTGATCCTGGAATGTCCCACTTTTCCTTAAGGTGTCCCTATTTGCATTGGAGAATTGTCGGAGGGTATGGAGTTAGGAGGGTATGGAGTTATCCAACCCCAGAGCTGTATGAAGGCAATCCTGTATAGGGAAGGTTTTTTTTTTAAAAAAATGTTTTATTATGATGAAAGCTGCCCAGATTGGCTGGGGCAACCCGGTAAGATGTGTGAGGTATAAATAGTAAAATTATCATTATCAAATGCGACATTCCCATTTTCATCGGAGAAATGTTGGAGGGTATGAAATATACACCTTAAGAGTCAAAAGCCAGTGTAAAGAGGTGTCTTCAACATTCACTGGAAACTACATAATGAAGGAGCCAGATAGCACCTCTATGTGGAAGGAGTTCCGCAACTTAGGGGCTGCTGCAGAGAATGCCCTCTCCCGGGCTGCTCTCACCCCTGAACATTTTTCATTTGTCTCTTCCATGAGAGGTCTGGAGGGCAGCAACATGAGAATGGGCCTTTTCTGTGGTGGTTCCCCATTTGTGGAATGCTCTCCCCAGGAAAGCTTGCCTGGCACCTTTATTGCATATCTTTAGGTACCAGGCAAAAACATTCCTCTTCTCCCAGGCCTTCAGTTAATTAAGCAATCTATGTGTTTTTTTTTAAACCAGGAGAGTATTGTTTTTTTCTGTTACTATGCAATGGTAGTTTTAGGAGGTGCATACTCTGGTAACTGAAATGCAGTGATTGCAACCTCCCTCCTGTTTCCAGAATGCAGAAGGTTCTTCTGGCTTGCTAAATTTGCCTCTGGAGCCCTCTCTCTGTGGCACAGTGTGTGCCTCAAAGAACATAACTGCAATTCTCTTCAGGTCTGGGTCAGAGGAGAAACAGCAGCCAAGAGGTGAAGGTTGGAGTGCCACTACAGCAAAGTTGTTAAGCAAAGGAGGAGTTGTTGGCACTGCATATTCATAGGGCAATGAAATTCTGGCACTTAAAGCCCCTTCCGCCCTTAGAAAGGAGGGGGGGTTGCAGTGTAGCACGAGCCCTACACGTGCTCAGGGGATGCCTGCATCCCCTGGCGCGATTGGGCGAGCTCTGGGTGCGGTGCCCAGCTGGCTGGCCAACCGGCTCAGCCGGCTAGGGCGTGCCCACCGCATTTAAGTGGGCACGCAGCCAGAGCTCGCCCTCTTTCACCTGGGCTCCCAAACTCTCCAGCTTTGGATCAAGACTGCTCTTCGGATCAAGACTCACCAGATCGCCGGATCAAGCATCTCGGAAACAGCGGCTGCCGCGGTTGGAGCTGCTTTGCGGGATTCGCGCTGCTGCCTCTCGGGCAACAGAGCTTACCTATTTTCGCTGAAATCACTTGCAATTTTGAAATCACTACCCAAAAAAGGCGTTTTTAAACGCCAAATTTCCTTTCAGGTCTTCTTGGGGATCCTTCAGGAGCTTGCGAGCGCAGAAGCCAGCGGCCACGTGCCTTGCGCTTCCGTTGTTCGCCAGCGCTCGCCCTCCCCTCTCCGCCGCACAGCTGTTCGGCCGCCTTGCAGCTGATCCTCCGCCTCCCGGCTGCCCGGGCTCGGTCTCCGCCGCGCGGCTGCCCTGACCTACGGTTTTCTGCCGCTTCCACGTGCTCCATCCGCCGATCACCGGGTTCGTGCTCTGCTGCTTCCGAGCGCGCAGGAAAATCCCTCCTGGGGCTGCTTCAAACCGCCGCTCGCGCCGGGGCTTCCAACGCTGCCTAGAGCGTCCTCCCGCTTCCTAGAGAGTCCTCCTGCTGCGGCTCCCCTGCGTTAGCTCTGCCCGTCGTCGGGGGATCCCCCAACGCTCCCTGCAGCGTCTTCTCGCTTCCCAGAGCGTCCTCCTGCTGCGGCTTCCCTGCGTTAGCTTTGCGCGTCATCGCGGGATTCCCCAACGCTGCTTAGAGCGTCCTCCCGCTTCCTAGAGCGTCCTCCTGCTGCGGCTTCCCTGCATTAGCTCTGCGCGTCATCGGGGGATTCCCCAACGCTTCCTACAGCGTTTGCCCGCTGCACAGCTGATTAGGAGCTGATTAGGAGCGCGTCGCTCCGGTTCCCCCTTCTGTTGCTTGCCTTTTCTTTTACTTCTAGGTTCTGCGGTCGGGTTGAGCTCCGCACACAAGAGCTCCCCTCCCCAGTAGAGCCGCGCTCCGCGCTCCTGGGGCAGATCGCGCATCCCAGCACCTCGGATCATCTGGCTTCACCCAACGCGCGGCTATCGGCTCCATTCACCATTTCCTCCTCGGGATTCCCGGCTGGTATCGTATATCTATTACGAGGAGGGAGGAATTTTGTTGTGCCGTGTTAATATAGCTTTAATTTTGCGATTAGCTTCCGTTTATTGCTGCTGCTTGCTACATATTGTTAATTGTTGGTCTCGAGTGTGGTCCCAGGGATCCCCGGTCCTGCATTCGTCTGTGGGGGGGCACTTTGGCTCGCCGCCATTTCCCGCAAGCCACGTGGCCACAGCGGCGGCCATTTTGAGTGGGGGAGCCTCAGTAAGGCACACTGAACGCCTAGCATTCTTCTGTGGAGGCGCTTTGGCACGCCGCCATTTTCTGCAAGCCACGTGGCCACAGCGGCGGCCATTTTGAGTTGCAGGACTCATTAAAGCATTCAGAACGCCTAGCAGCCTCCCTTAGCCTGGCTCTTTGTTGCTCTGTCGTGCTGAACATTTATTACATTTATGGCTACTGTTTTGTTGCTCTGTCGTAGCTGAACATTTATTGATACTGCTTGCCACATATTGTAACTGTCCTCTAAGCTTCTGTAGCAGCATCTCATAGCCTGGCTCCAGCTTGGCTCCTCACCTTTAAGGCCAGCTGGGGATTATATCGCTAAACCAATTGGGAATTAAATTATTTGGCAGTGGTTTACAGCATTCAATATTATTGCAGTGCAATTGGGCTGTTTTTTCATGTAAGCTGACGTGGTGTGCTATTTGATTTATTGCTGTTTTGGTTGGGTGAATTATTCCATTGTTGCAGGCTCTCTTTGTGGGGGTGAGAGAGTAAGTTAAATCTGCCTTTCCTTTATTTACTTAAATCAATAATTTGATAATTACTATTGTTTAGTCTGTCAATTGCCGCTTGCTCTCCATAAATATATATATATTTAAAAATAAGATACTAAGTTACCTTAACTTAAATAGTTAATTAATTACCTAATTAATTAATTTAGCCGTTATCTTCAAATAAATAAATAAATAAATAAACAGATAATTAAAACAGTACGCTAAGTTAGCTTTCCCTAGTAAATAAGTGAGCAAGCAAGGACTATAGGAACGTGAATTCTGGGAATAGGGGCATCGCAATTTCAGTAAGGGCAATGGCACCAAAAGAAAAGCAGCAGAAGTCGCCCAAAGCCTCTTCGGGTAAACAGAAGCCTGCTTCAGGTAAGCAAAAGGCCGCTCCAGGCAAGCAGAGGGCTACTTCAAGTAAACAGAAGGTGGCTTCAGGGAAACAGAAGGCGGCTGCAGCGCAGCCACAGGGTGGAGCGTTGGTCACTATCTCTCCACAGGTGCTAGAGAATTTGCTAGCGGGTTTTAATAGTTTATACCAGCAGATTAAGCCAAATGCCAGCATTCCTGGGCTACCTGCGCAAAGCACACCAGACTGCATTCCGGATACACCAGTCGATGATGATGAGCGTCCTGGGACCTCAGCCTCTCTGCACAGCTCCTCGCAATCAGCCAGCTCGCAATCCCAGGGAGTATCAACCCGGTCGCAAGCATCAGCCTCAGAATCTGCTTCTAACCAATCTAATTCGGTTGTAGTTCAGTCTTCTCCAGGTGTTCCTAGCTGCTTTCGGGAGACCCAGTCCGAAGAGACCGCTTCCCAGGAGAGAGTGCTGTCCGAAACATCCGGGGAGGAGGAGGAGCAGGAGCAAGTATCCGCTACAGCTGTTCGCCCAGAGCCTTCCGCAGCTTCTCCAGCTTTCACAGCTACTCCCCTTACAGGATCTTCAACTGCGGTTAATCTGCAGGAACGCGGCTCGGTAACTACAACCGTCCACTCAGGGCCTTCTACCTCAGCATCTACTCAGGAGGCAACGACCTCGACCTCGGTCCAGCAAGAGCAAGGTCAGGACGGGAAGGGGAGGAAGAGGTCTAAGAAGAGTGCTCACAAGAAGGCTAAAAAGTGTAAGCACTCGGAGACCGAGGATGAGTCAGGTACGTCTTCCGATTCAGATAGTGATGCGTCTATGGAAGGCTATTGGGGGGAGGGTGAAGAATTGGTTGGTCTTCCTTTATGGGCCCACGAAAGGAGGGCCAATTCACATAGGAAAACCTTTAACGGCACCCTGGAGTGGAAGGGGGGGTCCTTAGTACCGGAAGTAAAAACCTCCACCTTTGTGTCATCCGATGTGATTCTGGGCAATCACCTAACTAATAAAAAGAGAACAAAAATATTGAATGGGGATTACGTTGATATCTTCACCCTCCTCCCCCCGGTTAAGGTCACCGCCAAGGGAGAAAAGAGGAGGACTTACGGGAGGCGGAAGTACAGGGAGCCCAGGGTGGAGAGAACGTTCGAAAATTGGTTAGATGGATTTCAGATTTTCATGGGTGTGGTTGTTGCTGCTTACCCTAAGAGGGCCATGCACCTCCTGGCTTATTTGTCCCATATAAGAAAAGCGCGGGCTAAGGCGGGGGAAGCGGCGGCTCTAACATACGATGAGGCATTTCGTAGAAATGCGTCACTCCTGGCTACCACGCGTTGGGACCTAGTCGACCAGAATTACTGGAATGAGCATGTAGGCCCTTACATGGATAAGAAGCAACCAGACCCATATAAATCGGTAAAGACGGAATACAAAAAGGAAGCCCATCTGCAGGTATGCTGGGAGTACAATAAGGGGTGGTGTAAAAGACCCGTCTGTAAATTCGCCCATCAGTGCGACAGGTGCTGGGGCAATCACCCCTCCACTTCTTGTTACAAGGGCAAGCAGTCCTTTCGTGGGGGTAGGGGTGGCGGCCACGCAGGTACCAGAAGTGCTTCTGGACCATCCCAGGCCTCAGGTTCCAATCGCCAGTAACCCCTCCCTAGACCTAGCCTTCTCCCCTATAAAACTCATCCCCTTAAAATCACTTCTTTCAAACTATCCCAATAGGGAAGCAGCTAAGTATTTATGGGAAGGGTTTTCTCAGGGTTTTAGGATCCCAGTTGCACATCCCCCAACCTCTCGGAACCCGCTAAATCAAAAGGCTGTGAGGGAAATGCCTGACGTCGCGCTAAAGAAAATTAATAAAGAGATTTTGGCACATAGAATAGCCGGTCCATTCTCCGTCCCCCCCCTGCATGACTTACACATATCTCCCCTGGGTATAGTTCCAAAGAAAGCACCAGGAGAGTACCGCCTAATACACAATCTATCACACCCAAAGGGGCTTTCGGTCAATGATGGAATTCCCCATGAGTTGTGCTCAGTAAAGTATGCTTCTTTTGATCAAGCCATTAAGCTAATTCGCACATTTGGCAAAGGGGCCTTGTTGGCGAAATGCGACATAGAGTCCGCCTTTCGCCTTTTACCGGTTCACCCTCAGGACTTCAAGTGGCTAGGCTTTAAGTTCAAAGAAGCATACTTTGTTGACAAAGCCATGCCAATGGGCTGCTCAGTAGCCTGTTCAGCTTTTGAGGCCTTCAGCACCTTCTTGGAATGGGCTCTGCGCTTCAGAACCGGTCTAGAGGGGGTCACTCATTACCTGGATGACTTCCTGTTCATGGCTAGCGCCAATAGTGGGGATTGCGCCTTCCTTTTAAGGGCTTTTGCATCATTATCCGAGGAACTGGGCGTCCCATTAGCCAAAGATAAGACCGAGGGCCCCGTCTCCACCATCACTTACCTCGGAATAGAGTTGGACACCATCGCCCAGACATCCCGATTGCCACAAGAAAAACTTACAGCTCTAAAAAAGTTAATACAGGAGCTCCTTCCACTGAGGAAAGTCACCCTAAAGCAGATACAATCCTTATTAGGTCATTTGAATTTCGCCTGCCGAGTGGTTGCCCCAGGTCGCCCCTTTTGCGCAAGATTGGCCAGGCTATCCGCCGGCCTCAAAAAACCTCATCACAGGGTGCGCCTTAATAAAGGGGTGAAGGCTGATCTCCAAAACTGGTTGCAATTCCTAGACGGTTTTAATGGGGTTTCCCTGTGGCAAGATACAATCAGGCTAAGGACTGACTTCCAGGTACAATCCGACGCGGCAGGTTCATTGGGGTTCGGCGTTTACTTCCGAGGGAAATGGTGCGCCCAACCTTGGCCAGCGCACTGGAAGGGCAAACCGATCACGCGCGATCTCACTTTCCTCGAGTTTTTTCCAATTGTAGTGGCAGTTCACCTGTGGGCCAGCGAACTTAGGAATCACCAGGTATGCTTTTGGACTGACAACCAGGCCGTGGTGGGTGTTCTCTCTAGGCAATCGTCACGCTCTCCTAGGGTTTCAGCGCTGCTGCGCTCCTTTGTGCTAACTTGCCTGAAACTAAACATCCGCTTCAGCGCCAGATTTATTCCGGGGTTAAATAACGATATTGCGGACGCTTTATCTCGTTTGCAGATGGACCGCTTCCGCTTATTGGCACCGGAGGCGCAGCAATTACCGGAGCCTTTCCCGGAATACCTCTGGAGCCTTGGGAGTGTGACGTCCTGAAGGGAGTATCTGCTTCAGTCGCCCCCTCCACTCTTAAGTCGTATAAAAAAGCATGGGCTGATTTTATTAATTTCCGGGCGAAGGCGTCGGGCATAGGTCCGGTCGCACCCCCGAACAAGCGGGAGGTTTTGCAATACCTATCACACTTGTGGAGGCTGGGTCGAGCCGCCAGAACTCTGAACATCCAGTCTGCGGCTATATCTTTCTTTAGCAAAACACTTTTCTCGATCGACCCTTGTGCTGACTTTGTGGTGAGGAAGGCTCTCGAGGGTTGGCGCAGGCTGCAGCCATCAAAATTGGATGACAGGCAACCCATCACATTTGACATATTGTCACAAATACATGCGCAGTTAAGAAAAATTTGCTGGTCAAAATTTGAGGCTCGATTATTTTCTGCGGCCTATTCGATTACATTCTTCGGAGCTCTCAGAATCGGCGAGGTGGTATGGGAGGACCAAACTAATCGGGGTATCAGGCTAGAGGACCTAAAAATATCTCCTTCAGAAATTTTGATCCTAATTCGACAGTCTAAAACAGATCAGAAGGGGTCCGGAGCTTGGATGCGCCTACAAGCCACGGGGCTAAAGGGCCCGTGTCCAGTAAAGGACACTCGCCGCTTCCTGCAGCTCAGACCACCCTCTCCGGGCCCACTACTTATACATCACGATGGCTCAACACTGACGCGCCTGCAATTTACAAGGGTGATGCGCAAGGCAGTCGCAGCTTGTGGTCTTCCCCCCGCAAAGTTCGCTGCACACTCCTTTCGTATCGGTGCAGCTACAACGGCTATGCACATGGGTTTATCAGTGGAGAGGATAAAAGACTTGGGGCGCTGGAAGTCTAAAGCATACAAGGGCTATTTACGTAACACCAAGTGACCTCTTGCCCACTTATGTAGCCTATTTCAACTTACACGCTTAATCTGATTGCACAGTTTTCTCAGTACCTCTCTTGTCACCTCTTCCAGGTAGCCATCGCGTACGAATTTGGTTAGTGGGCCACAGCATCGTGCACTGGGCCAGAGACCGGGCCTTTCACCGCGGCTTGGGTCGCAACCTCGGGCTCCCTGCGCAGGTGGACATCACTTGGCTGACTAGGAGGGGGATGCGTTGGGACGAGTTCCTCCCTACAGTGCAAGCTAGAGCTGCAGCGCACGGCCCACCTGACGCCTTGGTGGTGCAATTGGGTGAAAATGATTTGGCATATCGGAAAGGCGTGGACCTACAATGGCAAATATTCTCGGACTTTGATGGACTGTTGGTCGCTTATCCAAATCTGACCATTTTCTGGTCTTCGCTGCTGGAGCGGAGTGTTTGGCGAGATTGCAGTTGCCCGGTTGCGGTGAACAGAGCCAGAAAGCTGCTGGATAAGGCGGTGGCCCGCCGCGTGGTCGCAATGAGGGGTCGGGTCATCTCTCACCCCGCTATAAAGTTCAATGAGACTGCTTTGTACAGGAATGACGGTGTACACCTTTCTGACGCAGGAAACGATGTGTGGCTAGCGGACGTTATATTAGATATAAGACAATGGTTGCAGAGTAATTAGTTATTGGTTTCGGAGGTGAGGGTATTGGCGGCGAGCCAAATGTTTTGGCTCGATTGGCGGTTAGGCATTGGATAAGGTCAGGAAGGTCAGGATGTGGGGGGGGAGGACGGGCCAGCACCTCCCCCCAAGCGCTGAAGGGTACTTCGTAAAGGAGTCCGGGGGGCGTGTCCGTGTCCGAAGCCGTGGCTGGTGAGGGCCTAAGGCACGCCCCGGATCGGTGATCACGGGGTGTGTCCTTAGCTGATGTGCAGCAGCAAGGGCTCACCCCAACAGTGGTTAACCCTTCCTGGACTGCCAGCACGACGTACTGGAGTCGGATATAGTCTAGTTAGATCCAATGCCTAATGCCAATACCGCTCAACAACCGGAACCAATAAAGTTGTGGCCTTTCATTCTCCATTTAACCTTACTTTATGGTGTCTTGTGTCGTTATTTCACGGGAGGGATCGGGATATCGACATGCAAAGCCCCTTCCGCCCTTAGAAAGGAGGGGGGGTTGCAGTGTAGCACGAGCCCTACACGTGCTCAGGGGATGCCTGCATCCCCTGGCGCGATTGGGCGAGCTCTGGGTGCGGTGCCCAGCTGGCTGGCCAACCGGCTCAGCCGGCTAGGGCGTGCCCACCGCATTTAAGTGGGCACGCAGCCAGAGCTCGCCCTCTTTCACCTGGGCTCCCAAACTCTCCAGCTTTCCCTTCCCACCCTCCCCCTTTTTAGGTTAGGTATTTTATTGACCTTGCTATGGATCATGATTGGTCGCCGTTGAGGGGCCAGGTAGGAATTTTTCCACCTGGCAAATTGGCTCCGCCTTGTGGTTTTTTCGCCTACCTCGTAGCAACTCGTCACAACTTTGGTTTGGCGGTTAGGCATTGGATAAGGTCAGGAAGGTCAGGATGTGGGGGGGGAGGACGGGCCAGCACCTCCCCCCAAGCGCTGAAGGGTACTTCGTAAAGGAGTCCGGGGGGCGTGTCCGTGTCCGAAGCCGTGGCTGGTGAGGGCCTAAGGCACGCCCCGGATCGGTGATCACGGGGTGTGTCCTTAGCTGATGTGCAGCAGCAAGGGCTCACCCCAACAGTGGTTAACCCTTCCTGGACTGCCAGCACGACGTACTGGAGTCGGATATAGTCTAGTTAGATCCAATGCCTAATGCCAATACCGCTCAACAACCGGAACCAATAAAGTTGTGGCCTTTCATTCTCCATTTAACCTTACTTTATGGTGTCTTGTGTCGTTATTTCACGGGAGGGATCGGGATATCGACATGCAATCAGTAACTGCTGTAACCTTGCATGCAACAATCCTGTGAAGTGTATTTTTTATTTTTATTTTACATGGCAGACCTTGAGCTTTGTATGCTCAGCGAGAAAAGGTTCTTCTGTATTGTTAAGAAACATTCATGCTTTCTTATAAAGTACTTCATTGTCTGGAGACGGTGAACATCTTTCCTAACAAAGGAAGAATGATGCTCTTTGAGATCTTTGTAAATGAATGTTCTGTGGATGTTAACATTCTATGCAATTTCCATCATTGTTGGTAGACAAATGTTTATGTACAGACAGACTGTTATATAAAAAGGGGAGAATCATAAGTTAACCTTAAGTTTTTGGTGAGCTAACTACACTTATTTAAAATTAAATTGCATTTAAACTCTCCTATATGACTATGTCTTTGCTTCTGTTTGATTCACATGGTCTTAAGAGGGCTGTTGCCCTGAGAACATTTAGATTTTTTTAAAAAAATAAAAAATAGTCCTTCTGAGAGCATGAACACACACCATGAGCAACTGCTATCTATCATCTGACAAATGAGCAACAGAACAGAATTGCACCTTGAAATTCATGGCTACAAGACTTGGAGACAATTCCCAATTTAGATTTCCTTAAAAGGGGATTGGAGAAATTAATGGAGGATAAAGCCATTGAAAAGACAGGCTAGCTATATGAGACCTCTAGAATTTGATGCATCATGCTCCTGAATGCCAATCACCAGGAAAAAAAAACCCACAGGAGAAAGCTCTTGCACTCCACTTTCTGGGCTTCCCATAGGCGTCTGATTAGCCACTGTGGGAAACAGGATATAGGCTGAAGTAGATGGGCCTTTTTACTGATCAGACAGATATATTCACTTATACTCATGTGTGAGTGAGAAAACTGCATGTGTGTACACCATTGGGAAGAAGACTGGCATTTATGTGCATCCATGAATATACAAAAACTCTTAACATGAACCTTTCCAGATCTCCCCAATCCCAATAGTGCTTTTGGCCCTCATTTGTTTGTAATTTTCTGATAAAAATTAGATCATTTTTGCTACTCTGACCCTTATTTTAGGTTTATTTAAAATATTTGTATACAATTGTCATAGGTAATGATAAAATCACATTTTGAGGCAGATGATATTGTTGTTACACACTAGCAGGCTCTTTGAAATAACCGCAACAAGAACTCTAGAAGTTCATGTGACTTATTTCCAAGTAAAAATGCATATAATTGGAGTGAACGTTTCCAAGATCTAACTAATCAGAGAGCAGGTGATCTACTCAGTGACAGTAGTATAACTACTCAATAAGTTCACCTGAGTTCCCATCACTAGAAACAGGCCCCACTTCAATAAAAAATAATTGAAAAAAAGAAACTTCCACCCAAAGCCTTATGCTTTTCTAAACACAGATGGTAAAAGTCAGACTAATTCACATGTCCTGGGAAAATGCACAGATCCAGATGTAACTGTCCTTTTGATTTCTTACTTCTCCAGTAAGAGAAGTAAGAGCATGTATAGGAACTATCCAACTTTACCAAGATAAATTTTACATGCATTGCTCCATCCATTTCTCTCTGTAGCCCTGCCCAGCACTGACATGTGACCCCTGGAAGGTTGCCCAGAAGGAAATGAGACCATTGAGCTGAAAAAGGTTCTCCATTCTTTTTTTTTTTTTAAATATCTCTTTATTGTTTAAAATCATAACTGATAACACATCATCAAACATTAACACACATAATTACATACCTTACATTCATACATAAACACATACCTATATACAGACCTTACATTCATATCTTCAAACATCCTATAGAAACCCACCCATTCTATCTTGTCTTGCATACTTATGTCTTACACTGCTTCATTCGATCTCTATACTTCCAATTATCCTTCTTGTATTTCTTGTTTAATTTATAACCTTACGTACAGTTTTTATTCTTTTTCTTTCCTCTTGCTATTTTCACATATTCTCCATTTAGTTTTAAGGTTCAATCTTGGTCTGCCTTTAGGATTTCAGTTAAACCACTCTCTGCTAGATACTCTTTGAAAATCCTCCATTCCCTCCAGACTACCTGTTTCGACTGTCCTCTTAATTTGCCCGTTATTTTGGCTAGTTGTAAATATTCAATCATTAGGTTTTGCCAATCGGCTATAGATGGTATTTCCTTGCTTTTCCAATTTCTAGCCACTAATATTCTCGCGGCTGTGGTGCCATACATACACAGTGTTCTCTTCTCCTTTTTGATCTCCTCTGGCAAAATACTTATCAGGAATATTTCTGGTCTTTTTTTGAAGTTAATTTTTATCAATTTTTTCAATTCTTCATAAATCAGGTTCCAATAGTTGTTTATTTTTGGACATGCCCACCAGATGTGTTTATAAGACCCGATTTCGTTTTCGCACCTCCAGCACAATGGGGATCCATTCTTATACATTTTCGTTATTTTTTCTGGGGTGAGATGCCACCTGTACATCATTTTCAGTGTATGCTCTTTTAAGTTATAGCAGGCTGTAAACTTTAAGTCCTCCCTCCACAATCTTTCCCATTGTTCCATCAGTATATTATACCCAAAGTCTTGCGCCCACCTCACCATTACAGATTTTACCTCCTCTTCTTTCAAATCCCATTCTAACAATATATTATAGATCAACGAAATATGCTTCCCCTTGCTTTGGAGTACTTCTTTCTCGAATCTGGATTTTTCTTTTGCCAAACCATTTCTTTTATCTATTGTGAATCTTTGGTAAATTTGAAAATATTGCAGCCAATCATTTAGGTATTCCTTTATTTCTTCATATTTTTTCAGATGGAACTCATTCTCTTTTTCTCTCTTAGCCCAGCGGTTCCATCGACCAACGCATTGAAAGGTTCTCCATTCTTGATGTGTTTTGTGATAAAGTACATACCGGTACTCAATATGAATTTCTATCACAAATTAATTCAGAAATGAAACAAAATGATCCCATGACTGACCACATAGAAACCTGACATGGACTGGAAATTTACCCATCACTAAGTGCAGGTATCCCATTGTTCTGTCCCAGCTGGGTACACAAAAATCTATCTCACTCATATTTTAATTTTCCCAAGCATAGGCAAATACGGTTGTGAGTGTATTCACAAATGTTTTGCCCTGGAAATGCTATTTTAATTGGACCAGCTTTTGATAAGAAAGTGCTATTTCAATCACCTGTGCACTCGCAAAAACAATTCAAGTGCCATACCAAAAACGCAAGTCTTCTTCTATCAATATCTAATATAATTATCTGTTTAATTGGAAAAGGAGATAACAGCTAATGGCATTCTGAATTCAAGGAATGCCTGCATCAGATTTCTGGATCCTGATTAACCCAAGAAAACCCCCATTTATACACACACATTTCCCTGTATTCTGAAAAAAATGGTTAAAAGAATCACTGCTCCTTCCTTTCAAAATAATTTTATGATGTTATATTTATATTTGGGGAAGGGGGGTGGGTCGCAACAAGACCGCAATGCCAACATGTGCTGTAAGCAACCTTTCTCTTCAGCAACTCCACATGGCTCCATGATGGACTGTTTTCTTTTCTTTTTTAAAAATGTATATAGTGGGAAGGATCAAATCAATTGAATTTTAGATGTTTAATTAAGTCAGTTCCCAGACAAATGGACTTGATGATTGGCAGGTTAGTGTGGTGGAGTCCATAAGGAAAAGCAGCAATTAGAATGAATCTGCAGGCATCCTGTTAAGATCTTTTCAAGGTCAAGCCACTGAACTAATTTGGAAAAGAGCTAACAGAATGCTGACAAGAATCGATAATCAAGTTTGCCACAGGACAGACAAATACAAAGCTTCCCTTGCTATCCCAGCTGCTGACACCTTACCCATTCTTAGTTACTATTTTGCCCTATACCATTTCTAGCAGATATGTACTATGTGCTATATGTACAAGACCTTGCACAACATCAACAGAGAGCCCCTTTCAAGTCTCAGACTACAAGACCATGAAATGCATTAGGCTATCTTAGGTCATTTGCAGCCTTAGACTTAAGTCTTTGCGAAGTTAAAAGGGGAGAGAGGTTTCTCAAAAACAATTCATACCAGACAAATCTCATTTACAAGCTTGGTGGATCAGGGGGATGCTGTGGATGTAATGTATCTTGATTTCAGTATGGCTTTTGACCAAATCCTCCATGATATTCTTGCAGAGAAGCTGGTAAAATGTGGGCTGGATGAGGTAACTGCTCGGTGGATTCGTAGCTGGTTGACCGTATCATACCCAAAGAGTGTTCACTAATGGTTTCTCATCATCCTGGATAAAAGTGACAAATTGGGTGCCACAGGTTTCTGCAACATGTTCTAGTACACAGCAGTGGAACTATTTCAGATGCAGGTATAAAAGAGACGTTAGTGGAGGGAGACAAATTACATTCAAGTTCACAAGATGCACTCTTGGCTATACTCAAACATTAAAGCTTTCATTTTTTTGTTAACTTTTCTTCCATTGATGGAACAGAATTCATGTTAATGAGAATGGGATATTCTTGTCCCATCCAATCCCACCTGGCTTTCTGTGCCTCCTGAAAAACTGCCGCCATGGGTAGGGTGACTGTTGAGAATAGTGTGGGATATGCATGGTGGGTGGAGGGGCTCAGATGGCTGGGGCAATTGATGGATATCGTCCTCCTCTAGTTAAAGAAAAGAAGAAGAACACTTCACCATTTAAAATAATTTTCACTCACATAGAAGTGATTAATTACTACCTACACCTGCCTCCTTAAACACTGGTATAGTAGTAGTAGTAGTAGTAGTAGTAGTAGTAGTACAGTTTACTACCCACTGTAAGGCCCCAGGGTGGATTACAACAATTAAAACACAGTACTACGGAATGTTAAAAACAACTCAAAACAACCTAATTTTGATAGTTTAATTCTACTTTGTATTTGTTATTGCAGTTTTTATGCTAACAATTTGATATATAATTCAACCCAATTATAATGTAATAATTATAATTATATATAGTATAATAATTACGATACAATTTTAGCTCCCTTCTGGAAAAAAGTAGGATATAAAGTTGTTAAATATGATAATGACCATAATATGAAGCAATACATTATTTTCTCTAATCTCCTGTCCTGCCCCAGCCCATTTATAGGATTCCCAAAGAATTAACTCCTACATTTGAAAGCCCCACTTCAGTTCACCATCATTATTACTACAAAAAGAACTTCAATATTATCAACATGGTTAGGTGGAATGTAATTGACTCAAGGCACAAGCTTATAATTAAATTTTTAAAATTGAATTTATTTAAGGCTATCTAAGTTTACAAAGTGTTTTAAAGTATAAGGAAGAAAACTTCTAAAAATGACAAAGACATTTTTATAGGCTAGGTCGAAAACTGCCTTAGTTGGCCTAAGATATCTTCATTATCAGAAATTTCCCTGGGGAAAAATATGAATTGCAAAAGTTCATTATTCAAGGAATTTCAAAATGGAACCAGCTATATTTCTTGTATCAAAAGAGCTTTATAATTAGAGAGGCCATGTTAAAAAGGTCTCAAAATGTGATCATGTATGTTTTCTAAAGTAACTTCCAATGATGTAGCCAGTGATATAAATAAAACATGCAAAGCCACCCTACACATCTGAAATTTGCAGGAGTTTCTTTGTCTACAAATTTCATTCACTTATGTGAATATATATATATATATATATATATATATATATATATATATATATATCACCATTGTAGTCGATGTGGGCAAAACAGGGCTTAGGAATTAACAGATCAGGTTCACCAGAGTTGTCAAATGGGAGGAGAAATTATCCAACAGATTCTCAGGGATAGGGTTCACCACTGACAGTGGTAGCAGTACAGTACAGGGCTTTTTTCTTGGGGTGGGGATTTTGAATGGCAGCTGTGCTACCATGTTGCATCCTCCATAATTCCAGAGATATAGCATTGTTCCAGAGCAGTGTGTGTGTGTGTGTGTGTGTGTGTGTGTGATGGTGACTGACATAAAACTCAGTATATGATTTACAGAAAAAAATATCTGCCAAGTGGCTTTCTTTTACTAGGATGGGTGGCAAAGGGGGGCAGGGGAACCTCAGGCATTTTTGCAGAAAAGCATTCTGAGAAATTTTGACTTGAATAGTTGCTTTTGGGAGAAAATACTGTGGATGACAATTACAAGTTGTTTGTGTGAACCAGTCCATACTGCCTGGGCTAAGTTATAGGTGTAGACTTAGTTATACAACAAATTTTACCTTTCTCCCAATGAAGTGATGCAATATGTCAAAATATTAACCTAAAAATATGTTGAGAGAAAGCACACATATAAAAAAATATTTATATTTATTTATGTATGCTACACCAGCGGCTAGGATTTTACTAGCCCAAAGATGAAAAACTGATGAAATACCAACAAAGGAACAATGGCAAGAAAAACTGATGGAATATGCTGAAATGGCAAACTAGAAGACTTAAAGACAAGGACAATAGAGACTTTAAAAAAGACGGGGAAACTTTTATTTTGTACTTACAGAAACAATGTAAGGAAATGGACTCACTTGCAGCTTGACTAAAAACATTTACAACCAACAAAACAACTATAGAAAATATAAAGATGAGGTTAAAATGATAAGAATATAATAATGGTTAATTTAAAGATTATTATACTTAGGGATAGATAATAAGCAGGACAAGTTAATATGTTATAAACCAGAAAGAGAAGTTGGGGGAAGTCAGGGGGATTTATTTTGTGATTATATTATAAGATGTTATTTTGTTAAAGATGAAAAATCCAATAAAATCATTTTTTTAAAAGAGAGAGAGAGAGAGAGAGAGAGAGAGAGAGAGAGAGAGAGAAAGCACACATACAAATGCATGTTTCAAGAGAAAATACACACTTTGGTATTGTTTTGAGAGACTGGGTTTAGTATTCAACATTGCAGTTTTCCTGTTTTTACATAACCAATTCAGAACATTCAGAATTCAGAGCTGCAGGGGTAAGAAAATGTAACCGTGTTGTTGCACTTTGTGGGCACAAAGGCTTGCTAAGGGCAGATTTTCCAGCACAGAAAGCCTTGGAAGAGCAGGTTCTACCAATAGGCAGAGAGAGGCAGTTGCCTCAAGCAGCAGATGTAATGAATGAGTGGTGGATAGTGGGATGCTTGTATGTGCCAGGTACCCTTATCCTGCATTTCCTAAGCTGCTGTCAATAGTAATGGATGATGCTAAAGATTCCACTACCATTCCAGACCCAGGAAATGCGGAGGGTGTGCCATCATCTTTGCTTTGCATTAGCCGCCCCGCCCCCCATTGCTTTGGACAAGCCCTGAAAGTTTATCATCTCTTGTCAATTATGTAATTGTGGTATGTGTGTGTAGGTGGGTGTCATTATTTTCTCTTATGCACTCCCAACTACAATCTCGCAACATCATTCTTTTTAAGATTCCAACGTGCTTTTGGAATTCTACATCCTCTGGAAGCTCCTTCTCCTTTGAACAACTACTCATACTTGAAAGGAAGCCTAACTGTTACAAATCAGCCGTTCCCTTGCCTCGGCTCTCTTCCTCAGCAGCATAGCACTGGCACTCTGCCTGGACATTAACTGTGTTCAAATATTCTTAACAGCTGGGCTTTTGTCACTGTCAGACGGGCACACTGCACCAGGGACAGCTGACATCATCTCTAAGGATGGGAGAGAGGAGAGTCCAGATGGACCAGCTCACAAACACTAACGTTTTAACACCTGGTTGGTATCCCCCTTGGAAACTTCATATGGGAAAGGAAAATAAAGGACTTACGTCAGCTTTATTCCAGTCACTCTAGAAATGAAGACTTCCCCGTGCCCCATCCTTTCTCCAAAAAGTTATCATCATAGTAACATGATGTTGATCAGTAACAGTACCCTTTTTAGGCTGCAGATTCTGAACTGCAAAAGCAAAATAAATCTTTGTTTAAGCAAAAGGTGAGTAAATTTAAGGCAGAATATAATATTAAGGCAGAGAGTAATTTTAAGGCAAGTGTTGTTGGACTCTTTCCCCATCAGCCCCAGCCAGCATGGTGAGGAATGATGGGGCTTGAAGTTCAGCAGTATACCAAGGGTCACAGTTCCCCCATCCCTATTTAAGAGGAAAAGCGACATGAGCATACAAAAAATAAACTGCAAAGCATTATTTACTAGCCTCCATATTGCACAATAACTGTACTGGAATAGGAGAAGATTTAGCATGTGGTTGGCATTCGGAGTATGTGCACCAAGTATGAGGTATAGCATTCTTTTGTGTTAAAAGTTAACTTCTCTATTAACAGCAGAAACAAGTGTCAAAACAAAGGTACCAAAATGCCAGGCAGTTTCAGCTTCAAGTTTTCGTTCTGGGATTTTTATTTGTATGGGTGGGGGAGTCTTGGGGGAAAAAATGCATGTATAGCCTCACTTCCTTCTTACTGTTGCTGCAGTTGCTCTCAGGCATGTGGAGGCTGCTTCTGCTTCTTGCTCTTACCTCTGATGACACCCTTGGAGAGGGCAAGTGGATGGATGGTTGAATGGCACCTTGTGCACCTCCTCAGGGCAACTTCTTCAGCCAAGCTGGTGCCAGACGCATTGCTCTGCTTTCCTTTGGACCACATCAGTGAGGCTGAGAGTGGGGTCTTGTTGTCTTGGCACACCTGGACCTCTATACACACTGCCCAGGATTGTGCTCTGGGGAGATCACTTATGTGCTGCAATCACCATGGTTTGACTTTAACTTGTCCATAGGTGCACACAGATGGATGCTGACAACAAGTGAAGCTTTTGCCAGGGATGGAAAAAGAAACAGAATTGGAAACCAAGTTTTCTGTAGTTAGTATATATCCACCACATGTTATTGTGCTTTTAATAGCTGTTGTGGCTTATTCTTTGCCTGATCAACATGAGAAGCGCTCTCTCTCTCTCTCTCTCTCTCTCTCTCATATTCTCTCTCTGATTACTTAAGGCTGTGTGCTGGCTATGCACAGCCCCTGCCTTCTCCCAAATGGGCTTTTGAAATGCAGCGTAATCACAGTTGCATTTTTGCTTGTATACCTCAATATCTACAAAGGGCACTGTAGTGACAAGAGATAGCATTAATGCTTGTGGAACAAGAAGCCATCTACTAAGGAAAGAGAAGCCCCCTGAACTTCTGCCACTGCAGTAGTAATCAGTGGCAAGGACAAAGCTCTGTAGTTCTATAGGGCAGACTGGACTTTGAGGTACAAACCAGCAACCACAGGAGGAGGAAGGCATGAGAAGATCAGCAGATAAGTTGTACAAAGCTGTTGCTTGGGAGATTTTAAGAAGAGAGGAACAGATTTCTCTAGTTCCACCTGCTAGTGTTTCTGAGGGTTTGCTTTGACCCAGCATTCCCTTCAGAATTCCTTAAACTAATTATGGAACTGGCAAATGCATATTTCGCTACATATTTAATTTCCTCCTTAATTTTAATTTCTAACATATACACCTTACCAATTCATACAAGCATTTTCATATACAGTGGTACCTCTACTTAATTAGTTATGGAGGTCGGTTATTAATCTGAAACTGTTCTCAACTAAAGGCGTACTTTTGCTAATGGGGCCTCTTGCTGCTGCTGCGCTGCCAGTACACAATTTCCATTCTCATCCTGGGGCAAAGTTCTCAACTCGAGGTAACTCCTCCAGGTTAGCGGAGTTTGTAACCTGAAGCGTTTGTAACCTGAGGTGTTTGTAACTTGAGGTACCACTGTACTATATAAAAATACCAGATTTTAAAAAATACAGCTTTTATGGTACATTTTGTATTTTGGGTTTACAGTTTTGATTTATATTTTATTTTTATTTTGCATCTAGGGATGGATGGATCAGTCTGTTTTCAGGTCCTGTCCATTTCACGTGGATTCATAAGATGATTCTGTCCTGTTTCTGCATTAAGCTTTGGATTTCTTTGTAAAGTCAGTACAGAAAACAAGCACCTAAATGTGTATTACATCACAAAATGATAATTATATGCTTTGGGTAAATGGATATATTTCTAAATGTATTTTATCCAGAAGTAGACATTCTAAACACATTTTGGTAGTTCTGTAATGCAAAATTTGGAGAAATGCAAAATGGGAAAGACATATGATCCATGTTAATTTGCTAGTAGGTGTGAATTAGGTCAGTTGGCTTAAATATCCAGACCAAAACGGAACTCACCTCCAATTCTAATTGGAAGTTGCCCAGAGAATGCCACTCCCACTCTTTAGTGGGGACAAATTTCCTATGCCTGTTTACTAAGAAGGCTTGAGTGATTTCTCCCAGGGAAGGGTCTGTAGAAAGATTCATTGAGCTTTTCAACCCAATTGCAAAGGTGTTATCCAGATGAACTAAAATTGTGTCATCCCCCAAAACTGGTTTTGGTGGCTTTGGAGTCCAACAACAAATGGAGATCACTATGTTGACTACCCATGGCATAGACAATGCTGAGCTATTGTAGTTGAACCAATGGCCCCACTCTGCAAAAGGCAGCTTCCTATGCTACTAAACAAAAAAAAAACCACTGTTGTGTTGGGAACTGCAAGTTCTATAACTTAACTTCTTCTTTTTAGTTTGTTGGCATTAATTTAATATTCTTAACCTAAGGAATAAGTTACCGTTGCAGCTATTGCTTTAGATGGAAGACACCTTGGGAGTTAGCATCTGTTCTTGAAATTCAAACGTAAAAATGGGGGCAAATTAAAAGTTTTCTCTTACTGTGCAGAAATTTTTTATGGTTTCATCCAAAGTCAGTCTTCTAAGCATTGCTGACCTGGCATTCAGAGTGTGTTCTCCATAGGACAGCATATCTTTAAATCTTTTCCATTCATTAGCTTGCACTTCATTTACTTCTTAGCTGTCATTCCTGAGAAGTCTCTTACTGAACTTAGGTGTTATCCAAGTTCACTTTCTCTTAGGTATATGTTACATTTGTGCAAGGAACTGTTTATAAGAGTCATGGCTCAAAGCAATTTCTAACCTCAGTATTCACAGAGTTTTAAATACCAATCATTTTTATGTCATATCTTATAGGAATAAATATTTATATAAAGTGCTATAGCATCAAAGTGTTATATTAAGATAAAGTTAATTTAGCATAATTAGCGAAAGCTGACTCAAAGTACCTTCATATAGACAGACTTCTTCACATTATCAATAGCCAAAATGCAATTTTGGACCATATTTACACAAAGGAATACTGTAGGTGGAAATCCTTTAAGCCTTTTGGAAGTATTGAAAGGATTACCAAAATCCTTAAACTTCTCATAGGCTTAAAAGAATGACTCAGTCATTGGATTGTATACATTATGTAACTAACCATAGCAGAATACCGTATTTCACTGTGTTATAGTTGTCACCACATAATAATCACCCCCTCCAAAAAAAAACCTTCAACCATAATACTGAAATGGCATCATGGGAAAAGTTGTGGAATGTATATTTTAAGTTTACAGCATGTTATACACTGAAAGAGAACTACATGAAAATGATGCATAGGTGGTATTTATGGCAAAAATGTATAAATCAAAATCAAACACATGCTGGAAATGTATAGAAAAAGAAGGTACTTTTTACCATACGTGGTGGTCTTGTAAGAGAGTAAAAGCTTTCTGGGAAATGGTTTATAACGAATTGATAATAAACCAGAAGTGTTTCTTCTAGGGATAATGAGATTCCAAAAGACCAAAAAATAAAAAATAAAAAATGTTTATGTATGCTATAACTTCAGCTAGAATGGTTTTAGCCCAGAGATGGGAAGAAGATGTAGTACCAACCAAGGAAGAGTGGCTAACTAAATTAATTCAAACTCCCATTCATTTTTACTGGAAAAGCAGATGAACCAAATTAGGATTAATCCATTGGTTTTGTTTTTCATTATTTTCTCTCTTTTAAATGCATGTGTGCCACTGCATTTGCTTCAATACATCAGGAACAAGGGAGGAATAAAGATCTACATCAGTAACAAGAACTACGCTGGGAAGTAGGGTGGGAGGAGATTTAGCAGTTCCTCCTATTCGCAAAGAAATCACTGTAGAGGTGGCATGGTGGTGGTGGGGCTGCTGAAGAGGTACAGATCCGGCCTCCAAGGAGTGTGCTGTAGCTGTCAATGTGGCTGTGGCAGCAGCAGTGGGCGATGCATTCCTGGAAGGCTGGATCTGCTGCCCCTATGAATTGTGCCACCAGAGGTGGTTTCCTCGCCTCGCCTCACCTCATTGGTGGAAGGCCCTGCTTGTTTAGTATTTGGTTTCAATGTCAACAACACCCCCCCATTTTTTTATCATCAGTATGTGCATAGCAAACCCAGAATGTGAGGCACTGTGTCAAATCAGTTCATTAGCAGTTTCCCTTATTATTTCTCTCACCCCACCCCCAAGTTTTTCTCTCTATTGCTGCTGCCAGCTGTGGCCTCATTACAAATCTGGATCCAACAGTATAAAACAGCTTGGAACGCTGAGATAGATTTCAACAGATTAAAGACTGCACTGTAATGTACTAGACTTAATCCTGGCACCGGTAAACTCCTTATATGCTATCCTTCCCTCAAGATTACAAAGATTTATGTAACCATTTTTTCCCCCTCTTCTACATTCAAAGCAGCTTAGGGGAATCAACATAGATTGTTCTGGGTGTTGAATAAAAGCTCTAAACCCAGATCAGGCATTGCTTTTCTTCAGATACTATATTACACGGTAGCACTTTAAAAACTGAGTGGTCATAAGAGACCTGAATGAATAGCAAAAAATTTAGCAAGAATAATTATTCCTGGCGGGGATATTACAAATTGCTGTCCATGTGCTATAATAGCTCAGAACATTATTTTTTTTAAAAAAAAATGTGCTGCAAAGAAAAGCATTAACTCCCCCCCCCTTTAAAAAAAAGATTTGGATTTAATGGAGCTGTAGGGATAGTTTAAAGGCACTGCTATTTGTTATTGTTTAAAAAACATTCTGATATACTAATTTCCTCGTGGAAAAACTCAGCAAGAAGGGACATGAATAAAAAGCTAGCAACAATGACTACATTTTGGAAAGCGAGCGTGTCAAATCTAGAGGGCAAGGCACCTTCATTCAGCTGTAAAAGCAGGTGTGAACACATCTCTGCCATGGCTTCTTCCTTTTCCGTTTTGTGCCTTGACATGAAGATTAAAGGGAGACATGATAGCTGTCTTCAAATATCTGAAGGGCTGTCATGCATATGATGAAGCAGATCTGTTCTCTGTTGCTCTGGAGGCCAAGAATAGATCTGATGGCTATAAATTGCAAGGAAGCAGATTTCAGCTAAACGTGGGGAGAAACATCCTAATGAACTGATATCAGAGTCTGTATCCCTTTGAGCAATTGAACAAGGACACTTGCCTCTAGTACCCTAAGCAGAATGCTTGCAACATCCCTAAAAGCAGAGGCTTTTATAATATCACTCATTGTTACAGAGTAGCACCACCTCTTTCTTTATTTCTGTCTGTTTTTCTTTCTCTTTTTGCTGTCCATGGCAGCCATTTATTGCCAGCACCCATGATACTGATAGTGCTCATGTTTAGGGATTCTGTTTGTTTGTTTATTTGTTTATTGGGGCGGGGCGGAGAGATTGAGACAATCCAAACATGGAGAGAAGGGGCTGACATACATAGATTTGTGTCGTTTTGGAAGGTTTTTGAATTTATTTTTACATTGGCAGACTTTTTTTAAAAAGGAACTGTTACCATCTCATTGTGTCCTCTTCTTCCCAACTGCCACCACAGGGGTATTTGAAGGTCCATCTTGCCTTGCAGGAAGGGGGGAAATAGTAGCAACTGTTTCTAAATACTGTAAACAAGTTGCCATATCCATTCAATTGTAACTTGTTCTTTTTAAAGCAATGCTTATGGTTGTACTGTAATGGTCTTGCGTGCACCTCTTTGTGAAATCCCAGATGTGTCTGAGAAAATCCAGACGTATGGCAACCCTATGTTGTTCTTGTGGGGAAATCCTTGCATCCTCTTAAATTTTGCAAGATTAAATCCCTCAGATGGTTCTAGGTATTTCCTTTAAATAAACAAACAAATATAAAGATTTCCAGCACAGAAGTCCCTGGACCTATTTGTCTGTAATTTGGCATGCTTTATCCACTTTGGAGGAGCTACTCTGTCTGCAAATTTCATAAACATCTGTCAAAAGGCAAAATACAGGTTGTTGTTTTTAAGGTCCTAGTAGTAGATGGGAGAAACAAAGCAGACTACAAAGGCAAGGTGTTTTCTGAAGCTCCAAACTAATATCTGAATGGCCTGTTATCATCAGTGCAAACCCATACTTACAAAGGTGGCAGTGGGAGTATTACTTCCCCACTTTTTTGGTAACTTTTTAAAGCTTCCGGCTTTACCCTAACTGTCATCATCTGTTTCTTCTCAGAATGCCTCTGGGAATGATGCTAGCTTTACTAGAGTGGATACACTAGCATATGCATCTGAAGCTGACAGGGATGATAACCCCCCCCCCCAAAAAAAAACCAAGAAAGGGTGAGAAGCTTCCCCAAGCTATAGTAAACCCCCTCCCTTAAACAGGAAGAAGCCTCCCCCCACTGCCACTGTAAGCCTTCTCTCCTAGAAACCATTTCAATCCCAGTTTGACTGCTAACAGTGAATTTGGGACTCGTATTTCGATCCACCCATAATATGCTCCCTGTATTTCAAATGCTGCCAAGACAGCATGGCACAGATCCATGCTCCCCATTCTGGCAATGTTAAGTAGTGGCCTCGTGCTATTTAGATTCTCTCCTCTTTTATTTCTTTCTGCCCGTCTGCTGTTTCTGGAAGTTTGACCGGTTCATTTTCTCTAAATATTTATTTTTGTAAGAATAGCAATATTTTAAAATGTATTATGGTCTCCAGAGAGTTTGAGTTTCACTGGTCTGAAAAGCACTTCACACCAGTCCTTCAGATGACATTTATCATTGTCTAGAATTCTGGTTATTTTCCTCACTGCTGATGTAAATTTAACATTATCTGGCTGTTAAAGGAAAATCTTAGGGAACACTCTCCCCCCCCCCAACAAATGCTAGACAAGACAAAGTAGGCAGCTGATCTAAAAAGCCCATTGTCTTCTTATTGAATAAAAACTTACTATAATCAACAACAACCTAACTCGCTTTTTAAAACCTTGGGATGACATCAGAATGTAAATATTTTCTGTTGTCCATACCTAGATAAAGAGAAGAAAGAAACTGTACTGCATCCCTGCTCTGATTAATACTGTTGCATGCCACCACCACCCACGCCAGTCTCTGAGGGGTGTGAGATTCCAGGGGTTCCATGTGCTTACCCAGGGTTCATGTTTCCTTCAGAATGAGGAACAGCAGAGACTATGGTGTCTTTATGATATAGGGCTTATTTACACATATATACAACCCTAGTCTGCAATGGAGGGGTTCACAGCATTAACACCCCAAATGTTTCTTGCTTTCCCCATAGCTGCAGCTTAAGATTCAATCAGAAATCAAACATTGCTCTCTCTCTCCATGCCCCCCTCCAGCTTTCTGCTTTTCTTCTCACTCACATTACTGCAAACTCTCAACCCTTGTCTTTGCCTTTTTCAAACTACCAGCCAGTAGGCTCTGAGCCTTCTTCCCCTGTGGGTTCCCTTGGGAGTTCCCCAGCTGGTGCCCCACCACCACTCCTCTGTATCTGGCCAGTCCATGACACCATGTCAGATATGCTTGAGGAGCACAAGATTAGCAATGATATGCTTCTTGAACAGCTGAAATAGGACAGCTGAAACAGTCATGGGCAGGAAGCGGGTGACACAGATGATGACCACGCTTATACCCTTTCAGTCCATAGCTACACCTGTTGGTGGTACAGTTTTACACCAGCCCAAGAGATATGGCAAGCCATTTCCCTCCCATTGACTTTAATGGACATTTCTTCTTGGTCATTGAAAGGGGAGTGATCTATTGACTTGAGCTGTATCAGCCATGAAGCTCACAACCAATGCAATAAATAAATTTGCAGCTGGGTCATTTGTTCCATTGAAATGTATTTTGCCATTATTTTATAAGGCTCTAAAATGTGTGTTTTTATTTTATTTTGAATTTATAATCTAGTTTTTTAAATAAAAGCCCCACTTCTGAAGCTTTCAATCTCCATATCAGTGGTAATGACAAATGAGCTGCAGTCTAGCTGAGTTAGAAATGAATTTAATCCAGGCATGACTCACAGGTGTTAAGGTGTGGGCATTTTAAAAATATGAGAGACAGCATGACAGCTCCATTTCTGTGTATGAGCTAATATATCATACAATCATAGAATAGAACTGTAGAGTTGGGGGGGGGTCCAAGGATCATCTAGTCCAGCTCTCTGCAATGCATGAATCTCAACTAAAGCATCCATGACAGACAGCCATCCACCTCTGCTAAAAACCTCCAAGGATGGCGAGTCCACAGCAATAAATATATCCTATATAATATAAATGCTATTATTATTATTATTATTATTATTATTATTTAATAATAATAATAATAATAATAATAATAATAATAATAATAATAATAAAGTTGGTGATTTCAATGGGTCTAAAAATGTTTTTCTTAAATCACCTCTCTCCCTCAATCGGACACTTGGACTTCTCTGCCCCGAAATTTGAGCTGAAAATGATGAAGCAATGATTTTTTGCTTAGTCTTACAGTCAAATTAACAGTGAAACCAAGAACCATTGCCCTATGCTGAAAAGTAAAACATAATTTAGGTTTTCAGATTTCTCACTGAACATTCTTGTGACTTTATGAGAACACTGAAATGTCCCATAGTGTTCTATAGTTTTCAAACTGTTACTCTTCTGCATGGAATTAAAGTCATATCTCACAGATATTACTAGCCTCTCCTATCCAGGGCCTCAGGCAAAATGGATGGGGGAAATTTTCTCTATATAATCAGCAGCAGAAAAGGCACCAAGAAAACCCAATCCAAGTTTTATATAAATGTCAACAATAATCAATGTGTTCCACTTCAGGAACCACAATGAAAAGTTCAGAAGTTTCCTTCAAAATTGTGTTGATAGGAACTTATATTGCTCTAATAATGAAATACAATAGGACAAGAAATTGTTGGTTTTATCTTTCCGTCATGTAGCCTTCCCCAGCTTGATACCCTCTCATCATCACTGACTATTGGTCTGACTACACCATAGTTTATTGGCAAGCAGGGAGTTTAGGATGCTATGGTATAGTTTCAAGTGCATAGGAAAGGAACATTTGCCTAACTTTCCCAGTTCTTGGAGCCAGGGTGCCATTATTTGCCCAAGGTGGACAGTGGTGGTTGCTATCTCCAGGCCCCCACCTTGGTACATAGAATACTTCTGCTAAGGGTTTTGAGGGAAAGCTGACACTTGAATGAAATAAGTAAGTAAGTAAGTAAGTAAGTAAAATCCTTCCAGTAGCACCTTAGAGACCAACTAAGTTTGGTCATACCAAGAACAAACTTAGTTGGTCTCTAAGGTGCTACTGGAAGGATTTTTTTATTTTTTTATTTTGTTTTGACTATGGCAGACCAACACGGCTACCCACCTGTAACTGCAACTAAGTTTGTTATTAGTATGAGCTTTCGTGTGCATGTACACTTCTTCAGATACGTGAATGAAAGGCTGTTGTTCAGTGGTAGAGCAAATGTTTTATATGCAAATGGTCACTGATTTAATCCCTGGCATCTCCAAGCTGGGTTGGGAGTCACTACTAGTCAGGGACTACAATGCCCTGGGATGATCCTCATTTCAAGGAATTTTCTAGGAAGAAGAAGAAGAGGAAGAGGAAGAAGAAGAAGAAGAAGAAGAAGAAGAAGAAGAAGAAGAAGAAGAAGAAGAAGAAGAAGAGAGTCAAAAGTATTAACAGAAAGTTATTCAAAGCAACCTTTTTAAGGCATGTGAAAGAAAAAGGAGCTTCTCAGAAAAATGTGTCCTAAGAAACTTTGACTCAGCTCTGGTTGGGATACTCTGCCCCCAAACCTTTGATAATGATCCTTTAAATTGGAATAGAATTGTTCTCCACAACTCTGTAATTGCATGCAAATAGCTGAGTATAGTGTAGTGATGGAAAATAAAACTTAGCTGAGTTTGCCACTAGGTAAGGCTTGAATCGAAATCTCCATCCATGCCCTTAGCAAGTACTTTGCTGCAGCTATCTTTTAACCTATGCTTTCCTGTTGTTTCCTGGAAGATAAATCATAACTTTTCCTTAGACTTAATGGATATGCATTTCCTCCTGTCACCTTTGCATTTGGCCTCCTGCTCACTGAGAACAAAGGAGTGGGATGTACTTTGTTTGAGGCATGAATGGCCACAGCAGTGACTTTCCATGGTTTGGTGAAGGTCAGAAAGAAGATTGAGGGCCAGCCCATAACAGCTCTTGTTTGCTTACTGTGCCGTGCTTGAAATGAGAGCAAGAGAATACAAACACACAACAGCCTACTTTATGGCTATCTCTTTATGCTGCTGCCACCTTTGCAAACAAACCTTACCTTGCCCTCTGCCACACTGGGAGGCCTTAAAGTCTATTCATCACATCCAACAGCCTTGCATTTCCTGTTGTATCTGAACTGGGAAAAGGTAAAATTTTGTATTTTGAAGCAGTCTGTTACTTGGAAATGTAGCAGACGTATCCTCTAAGTGGGTAATACTCAGAGCACAGATTATTTCACTGCAGGCAGCATGCTATTTGTGCACCATTGAATTACAGTAGATTATGCTCTTTGAAAAAAATATGACTCCAGCTGGATTGATGGTACATTTATGTGTACATTATCTTTGCCTGTGTTCTCCAATGGAGCATCTGTCTTTCTTAGCAAGATGTCTCATAAGCATACAAATCGAACAAGTTCCTGATGGAAGCTAATCAAGTTCCTGCTGACAACCTTTCTATTTTAGGTGTGATGACATATTCATCCTCCTTGATCAAGTCATGACTAATGGATGAGAGCATTAACACCTTTCACTTGTTATACCCACCCTGAGAATAGTCCAAGCGAAATAGCAGGCCTTGCACTCGGTACTAGAACTATTTGACTTATCTCAGTGCACAGTCAAACGTTAGCAACACATGTGAATATTATTAGCATTTTCTGACAAAAAAAAGAGAGAGCTTCCATTGTCTGCAGAATTATTCTGCAGGATCCTTGCATAATAAGAAAGTGTGTAAGAAAGTAAAGGGTTTTTTTTTTTTTAAAGGGTATAATTATTTGATGGATCCTTTACAGCCACATATACCTGCAATACAATCCTATTAAGATGGCCTGCCCCAGGAGGTTGGTGGATTTGGGTGGTTTCCTGGTGGCTTTGTGGGAGTTTCCTGTTGCCTCAGCAGGTGGTTCTGTCAAAGTGGATCTCCTGAATGTAGAAATGTGGTGGGTACAATTGTTCCCAAGCATCCCCTCTCACAGAGTGGAGTCAAACCAGCTGCTTGGTTTTCTAGGGAGCTGGTGGTAATGAAACATGTGAGATGGTGAGTAGTGTACTATTGGCAGAAAACTTGGAGTGAGTGCAACCAAACACAGGCTACAGCCTATTTGAAGAACTATTCTGTGGCAGTGCAGGCAGCAAAAATATCTTCTTCTTCTTTTCCCGTCTCCATTGCATCAGTAAGGAGCCATCCAACAGAGCAGTTTAAAAATTTGGAGTCAGGCTGGTCAAACACGATAAAATTATATGATAAAATTACATGGTCCTGCAACATGGTCCTAGCACCATTTCCCATACACTGTAGTATGTGTAAAATGTGGAATAAAATCCTAGTTTATACTGCAGAACTTATTATTTTATCAGTGTTGATTTCAAAGAAAAAAGTGCAAAAAGCTTATTTAGACTGTATCAATACTGTCTGCAATCTGTAAGAGTGTAGCAGAAGGCAGAATTATTCTGAGTCAGGTTCTGGGGAGATCTTCAGCTCTCTCAAAAATGCAGAGGATATTGGTCACAAATACAGATCACTCCATGGAAAAATACATCACATAAAAGCCAGCAAAAATAATACAAATAGAAGTTCCTCTACAGCAGTCATATTAATACAATCTTCCTTGTAACTTTCATAAACCTGAGTTCTGACTTTAAAACTACATTTAAAAAAAAAAAAATCACTCATAAACAAGATATTTGAAGTCAATAATTAAGTAGCAAATCCAAAAGAGTTGCTTGTTATCTATTATCCCCCAGGGCTTAAAAAGGGGGGGGGGAATAAGCAATTATAACTAACAATTAATTGGGGCTTTGCTGAAAAGTGATTTCTAAACTACAAGAATAAATCAATAATATAAAAATTATATTATAAACAAAGAAATTATGTAAATGGACTGGCAGGCTAGTAATTATCTCTCCTTTTTGAAGTTTTAGAACATCTTGATAATTTATTCTACTGCTTCATGCCATGATTTTGTTGTTATAGTCCTTTGTGTACCACTTGGAATGTAACTTCCATTAGCCCCAGCTAGGATGGCTGTGCAGGCTGGGCTGATGAAGTTGTGGTCCAAAACACCTGAAGGGCACAAGGGTGGGGGAAGTTATCTTAAGTCCAGGCTGTGGTGGGCCAAAATGACTTCCACCGTACACATTCTGACCTGGGAGAAAGCCCCGTTGAACATGGTGAAATATACATAGGAGTGTGTTGTGATATAAACCCTTTCGATCATTTCATTATGGTCAAGTGATGAGACAGTGCGATTGTGTTTCCTGGACCCACCCTCACCATCATGATCCTTGCAGGACCCACCAATGCTAATAAATTTGTTGTGGCAGAAGCAGGAAAACTGCTCTTAGCACATAGGCTCCCTGTGGGATTTGGAATGCTACATGGTCAGAGATTTAAATTGCCAGGGAATCCTATGTGAATACATTAGATTCCACAGTTGATACCATCTCAACAGAATACATGAATAATGAAAGCGCTGAGTAGGGTGAGATCAGCAAGCATGGACCTATGTTCCCTTCAGGCACTCTGGGTTCTGCCTAACATTGTAGGTGCCTGGTGCAAGTGTGTGGTGTCACACGACGGGCTGAGGCTGCCCAGTGGAGTGCGCCACTGCAGTGGGAGGGCCCAATGGAGCCTGTAGCAGCTGCAGCAGGCCCCATCAGGCCTTTCAGCGGGTGCGATGGGCCCCATCAGGCCTCTTTCCACTGTGTGAGCTGTGGTATATTGAGGGGACCCAACCCCTTCACTGAAAATTGGGGTGGGGGACTTGGCCCCCACAGCCCCAAAGAGATGGCACCCCAGGTTGCCTAAACGCAGTCACAGTTGTGTGATGGGAGTGGAGAACAACTGCAGGAGGCTTCAGCTAAAAATTGAGAAGAAGATGTTATATCTGCAGTTGTCAGAGGCTACTAGTCATGATGGCAATGCTCTGCCTCCACAGTTGGAGGGAGTAATGCTTCTGAATACCAGTTGCTGCAAATGGCAGGAGGAGAAAGTGCTCTCGTGCTCAGGTCCTGATTGCCCACAAACATCTTGCTGGCCACTGTGAGAACAGGATGCTGGGTTAGCTGGGCCAATGAGTCCTGGAATTCCTTTATACAACAATAAATGGATAGTAATAATGTGAATGCTGACATCCATTCTCATTTTGTATATTGTGCTCCTTCCCTTGAATGCTTTGTGAGATAAAAGTATATTTTTATCTGACCTCTTTCACAAATTATTCTCAAGTATCTATAACTCAGAATAAGCACTATGGGATTCAGTTTTCACAGGAAGGTCCTTTAAATAGGGTTTTCTATGGGAAATGCTGCTGTAATCAGCAAGGAAAATATTTCCAGGGTTTCTGTTTTATAAGCTGGACTGTGCAAGGTAACTTTCTTAACCAATTCAGTCTGAATATAAGCTGGGTTGGGGAATACAGTATATGTGTGTAGTTTTGCAACTGGCTCACTATGTCCTAACGGGATGATACTATCAAGCAGAGAGCCCCCATCCACTGAAAAACAAACAACAACAGCGTCTCTAATGCAAAATATCACAAACAATTAACAAGCAAATTCAGAATTTCACAGGTTGTTGACTATCCAAATGCACAGAGATTTTGGGAAACAGCGGAGACTGCATGAGACATTAACCAAATTTCATAGCAGATAAAATGAATTCATGCCATTTTGGGCTGACATTTCCAGTACAAATATATCGATCTATAAAACGAAATGCTGCATTTTGAAGTCAGGCATGGGTGGCAGTCACCTACCCATGTTCAAAATCCATAGTACGAAAGAACTGTGGCTATTTTGAATAATTCCTCCCTTCCATAAACCCCATTTTGCTCCATAGATTCTATGAATGACTTTGATTAAAATCAGTCAGGTGAAAGGTACGCTTAAGAGAGTTATTCATGCTCAATAAGTGCACTCAATACCTGCAAGGCCTTAAAGTTGCAGCTGCAGGTCAATAGTAGTGGACACAATTTTCATGAAGAAGGTCCCAGGTTCAGTTCCCAGCATTTCCAGATAGAGTTGGAAGAGTCTCCTGTCTGAAACTCTGGAGAGGCATTTCCAGTCAGTCTAAACCATAAGCAGTTAATGTGCGGCCCTCCAGATGTTGTACTACAACTCCCATCTTTCATATAGTTGGCCATGTTGGCTGGGACTGATTAGATTTAGAATGAAATATTATTTCTGCAGATAATGTGTGAAGTCCTGATTAAAGTGAATATTCTCAAGCCTCATTTATTTCAAATGGGCTTAGATGTACTTTAGATCTTGCCTTTTAGGCCAGGATATTGAACCCCACATTCACATTAAGAGAGTCTGTTGTCTTCTCTATTCAGCAGAGCTCAGGAGAAATATGCATCCAGCAGAAAGTGTAAATAAATGTATTGGATTATCCAGCACACTTCAAGCTTCAGCAAGATTTTTCTCCCCCCAGATGAAAACCTTAAAGAGGACGTAATGTAAAACTAGTGTTGTACTGAATTTTTGCTCTTACACATGAAAGTTTCAGCTCTCAGACAACAATGTTGAAAACTGGCCTGAACTTCTAACAATATTTTTGTTTTTCACATTTTTATGCCTTTTTTGCTGACTGCATAGTCTGCTTGAGGTCTTTCCTTGTCCCTTTGCTGCATGATCCCAAACAATCAGAAATCAAACATTGAACATGTGAATGTTTGCATACTACAAACTGCATCCAACATTGGTCCTACTAAAAGCAGACGCTTTGAAATTTAAGGGACTGGACTAATTTAGGTCTGCTAATTTTAATGGGTCTGCTCTGAGTATAACTTAGTTAACTACAACACCATGTATTTAATTAGAATTGGGACAAGGATGCAATAATGCAGAGGGACTTGATGTCGCTGGGTATTGGGTGGCAGAACAAGATAATAACTGGTGAAAGCACCAGGCATGCTTTGTAGTCAATGAAAAATTAGGAAAGGATTAGGAAATGACAAATCTCTGTACATTTCCATCTGTCTTTTATCCTTTCCTGGCATAATATTCTACTAGATTAATAGCAGACACAGCCCTGAATCTGTGTCATAGTGATTTGCACCTGTAGCAGTCTTAACCCTAGCCCAGGAACAGTGCAGCATAGTGATTGATCCACTACCACACCCAAAGCCATCACTATGTCACTATGCTGCACTGTTCCTTGGCTGGGGTTTAGACCGCTACAGGCAAGTCTCCCTGGGGACAGCATTCCATGAGCAAGGAACCACAGAAAATGAATGACTGCCTACAGCAGAGATAGGGAACCTGTGTAGGGTTGCCATATTTTGAAGAGAGAGAGAGAGAGAAAGACGCTATGATGACTCTCATTTTAAATACCCCTACTACATGTAGGCTATAGAAGCTGTGATGTGTTGCCGAGGGGGGCAGGAGAAGAGAAGAGGAAAGCAAGTCTTCAACCACCATTTATGTCTATGTCTCAGGCAGAAAGTAGAACCAGAGACATTTTGGCAAATTTAAAAAATCTACCCGGACAGAAAGTTTACCCCTAAAAAGAGGATGTGTTCTGGAAAAAGAGGACACATGGCAACACTAAACTTGTGGCCCTTACCTCATCACCTCATCCAGTATGGCCAATGGTCGGGGAGTTTTAGTGCAACATCTGGAGGAGCAAACATTCCCAGTCCCAAGCCTATTTCCACCTCTGAGATAGTGAACTGCTATTTTATCATCAGACCAAATAGATGATAAGACTCATGAATGGATTATGGTCAGAAAAAGCAGGTAAAATTGTGCATACTGAAAAGTAGGACTGACTTTGATGTCAAAGAATCTAATTCCTTGAATATATGGTACACCAGCCCCTACACCAAACTATCCTTGAATATATGGTACACCAGCCCCTACACCGAACTATCCCTTGTCATATGATCATTTGAATGAATTGCATCATAAAAATTAGGACAGGGTATAGTTATACCATGTGATGAAATTGAGTTTTTTTTAAAAAAAAAAATATGAACAAAAATATTCACATTCGATGCATGTAAAATATGCTAATGGAAACTTAATGAAACAAATAAATGCCTGCAAAGGGACAATATTATTCTTACAAGTGGAAAATATATTTCCTAACTGCTGCAGAATATTCTTCGTGGGAAGCTACGTCTTCAAAATCTTTGCACATTCTTCAAATAAACAGCTTGAAGGTCAAAGCAACAATCAAACTGCAGATGCCATTTTTCCCCCTGTGTTACTCAAGATGTTGCTAAATACTATGGCTAGGATCCAAAAGGGAAGTATGTGTAAGGGGATAAGTGGGTGGAAACAGCACACAGGCAAAACTTAAAGCTTTCTGAGATAAACTTTGAATGAGATGTGTGGAGTAATGAGTATTGCCTAAAGAAACTAGAGCTGAAGCAACTTTTTTTAAAATAATAATAATAATAATCCACTAGTAGCAGATTTTAGGGCTGCATTTAATAACTTTTCAATGAATGGTTAGTGTTACCCACTTGAGTTAAACTAGTGTTAAATATAAACTTGTCATTTAACTTTGATCCTGCAGCTATCATCTGATTATGGTTTTGCCAGAGTTCCCTATGGACAAGGAAGTACCGGTACATCTTTCCTGTTCACCTGCTCTGCTTGTCTGCTCTGCACCTCTGACAGCCCATATATGGGCATAACACTCCAATGCAGCCCACATGTTTATAAAATTCTATGGTCAGCTGATTGATTTGAATTTTACACATGTAAACCCTATTGTAACATTATACTGATGAACAGGTGGGAAATTTGAACTAGTATACTTGAACCTTAAGAAGCCTGATAATTCAAGGTCAAGATAGCTGTGATGCCAAGCTAGGTGAAAGGTCTGCCACATGTGTGGCTGGTTTTAAAACTATTTGAAGCTGTTTTTATGATAAGTTTATAAATCAGGTTGTTGTTGCTGACATCTGTCTGTCTCAGGAGACAGTGGAAGAGTACGCCTTCGGGGGTAATGTCAAACCGTTGGAATGTTACAGTACCTGCTGTGACTGCAGAGACCAATATGGGAGAGACACATTTTGTTGCAGCTGGGGCAGATGAAGGTATCCAGTTGTGCTGCTGTAGATGTATCATGGTGTTTCTTCTCTTTGAGCTCCTCCCAAGTGATCATTTCTCCTCTTATTACTGCTATGGATACACAACTTGACTGCCTGTCTCCAGGCACTGAGATCATCCGCAAGGGATTCCCACATGGCAGGGGTTAATGTTGCCAGCCTTCATGTCATGTCTGCAGACCTCTTTGTAATGCAGAGTTGGTCTTCCAAATGGCTTGGTGCCTGAAACCAGCTCCCCATAGAGCATGTCCTTGGGGGGTCCTGCCATCTTCCATTCTGTGGACATGACCAAGCCAGAGTAGATATTTTGAGACAGAAGTGCAAACATGCTGGCAACATAGGCTTGGCTTGGGAGATCACATATTTGTTTGGAATTCTGTCCTGCCATGTGACACCCAAAGCCATCCTGACACAGCACATGTGGAAGGTGTTGAGGCATTGCTCCTGACGGTTGTCAGTTGCCCATGACTCATTTCCATAAAGCAACATGCTCAACACATCCAATATGTGTTGGTATTGGATGTTAGCATCACATTCTCTCATGCCATTCTGGAGAAGCCAGTCCTTGCTGTAGCTGCCTTGCCAATATGCTTGTCTAGCTCAGCACTGATGGAAAGATTGCTGGTTATGGTGGAACCCAGGTAGACAAAATTGTCTACCATCTCCTCAAGCATGTGGTCACCAGTGCTGATGTGTGGAGTGCTGGCCTATCCTGCTATATAGTAAAACAGCTCTCAAAATTGCTCCCAACAGAATAAAATAATCAAAATGAGAGTTGAAAATAGTACAGTTGTACCTCGGGTTACGTACGCTTCGGGTTGTGTACTTTTTGGGTTACGAACTCCCGTAACCCGGAAGTGTAACTTGCCGCGTGCGAGGTCCGCGCATGCGCAGAAGCGTTCTGCATGTTCTGCGCATGTGCAGAAGCATTCTGCACGCTTTGCACAAGTGCAAAGCGCGTTTTTGGATTATGTACGTTTCAGGTTACGCACAGCGACCCAGAACCAATTAAGTACATAACCCGAGGTACGATTGTAAAGCCAAAAATACAGTGGTACCTTGGGTTAAGAACTTAATTCGTTCTGGAGGTCTGTTCTTAACCTTAAACTGTTCTTAACCTGAGGTACCACTTTAGCTAATGGGGCCTCCCACTGCTGCTGTACCACCGCTGCGCGATTTCTGTTCTCATCCTGAAGTAAAGTTCTTAACCCGAGGTACTATTTCTGGGTTAGCGGAGTCTGTAACCTGAAGCGTCTGCAACCTGAGGTACCACTGAAAGGTATAAAAAATAACAATGCAATCCTAAGCATCCTTACTCAGAAATTAGTCCTTTTGAGATCGGTGAGGCATACTCACTGTTCATGTATATAGAATTGCAGCATAAAATGGTAGAACAACAGATAAAACATTCAATTCAGCAACAGACAAAGCAGGGAAACAAAACATACTAATGCAGCTGATTAAAAACAGATAAAACAACAGGTGCAGCATAAAAAGTTCACCATGTGCAGGAAGGATAGAGCAAATGCACCTGTAATGCTCTTAACACAAGGCATAAAGTGGGGAAGAAAACCATTTTAATGGGGGAATACATTCACATACATATGTTTAGTGACATATGCTATGGGAATGCATGGGCCACAGAATTCATCTTGTATGTGTTATCTACCTTCTTTAATTATTAAAAGAAAAATCCGTTCTGTTTCTGAGTCACTTTGTCCACTTTGATCTATGATTTTGGGTCCAAGCCACTCAGTAGGAAGCAAAACTGTGGGTTCACATTCATTCTTATAGGGAATCTCTCAATGACTATATATATATATATATATATATATATATATATATATATATATTCCCATTGTGTGCATGGCGGACACCAATGTTCTCCGTAACCGCTGGACCAAAGCGCATCAAATTAGTACAAAGCGTAACATAACCATCAAGGGAGGATCTGGCATCATAAAAATAAAACAAAAACAAAAACAAAACCACACCTGTCATGAATGGCGCGCCTATTATACCTCACCAGCAAAAGGAATGAAGACTCCAACAGCATCAAATAGAAAGGTGGATCGCCCGTCGACATCATCCGACCTGGCCAGAGCAACAATGCCCTGTCCACCATTTTATAACTGCCCTCTGTAAGCACCTGAGGACTTTCTGACACAAACCACTCAGTGGAAACGTGGCGCAGGCGAACTTGCTTTTGGTGGGGATGGGGTGAGGCTGGGGGTGGTCCCCAGTGCCCTCACCTAAAATGGCCACCGCAGCTTTGCATGCGCCAAGGGGAAAAAAAGACGGAGCAGGAGGCATGCCTAAGAGGTCGCACTGAGTAAGACCAGTTCTGAGGGGATTGTGTCACTGGGGTGCGTAATTTTGGGACTAGGGTGGGGGAGAATGCTCTTTAAGGTCCCCAGTGCCCTCACTTAAAATGGCCACCCTGCTCTTTTTACATGAGTAGAATGTGTTCTCTTATGTAATGGGAATTGGTGTGTTTTTACATGAGTAGAATGTGTTCTTTTATGTAAAATGCATCTCTGGGTTATTTGTGGGGCATAGGAATTAGCTCTTCCCCCCCCAAAAAAATATAGTCCGGCCTACCGCATGGTCTGAGGGAAAGTGGACCGGCCCACGGCTGAAAAAGGTTGCTGACCCCTGCTCTAAAGGGACAGGGAAGAATGAAAACAGGAGCTTCCAGAATACTCTCGGGGTCAGGAGAATTTTAAAAAGAAAAAGAAAAAAACCCCACAGCAACGCATGGGCGGGCCAGCTAGTGTGTGTGTGTGTGTGTGTGTAAATGATCCCATTGTGTGCTCGGCGGACACCAATGTTCTCCGTAACCGCTGGACCAAAGCGCATCAAATTAGTACAAACTGTAACATGACCATCAAGGGAGGATCTGGCATCATAAAAATTTTAAAAAACCACACCTGTCATGCCTAAAATATAGAATATAGAATAAAGGCCAAAAAAAATTGGCGCACGCATTAGATATCACCAGCAAAACAGTGCCCTCTAGCGATGGCTATACTGGTACTGCAGCTACAAAAACTAGACCTTGCAATATCACAAACCGGTAGGTGCCACAAAGAGGGTAATTGAAAAGGGGGTGCCAAAAAGAGGGTAATTGAAAAGGGGGGCCGAAAAGAGGGTAATTGAAAATGGGGGGGGAACAGGGTAATTGAAAATGGGGGGTGCTGCAAAGAGGGTAATTGAAAAGGGGGGCAAAAATAGGGTAATTGAAAATGGGGGTGCCAAAAAGAGGGTAATTGAAAGGGGGGCCAAAAAGAGGGTAATTGAAAACAGGGGGTGCTGAAAAGAGGGTAATTGAAAAGGGGGCCGAAAAGGGGGTAATTGAAAACGAGGCGGGTGAAAATAGGTTAATTGAAAATGGGGGGGGGGCAAAAGAGGGTAATTTAACAATCATATTTTACATGTTCGTATCCTACGATACTCCCACATGCTTACCAAAACTAATAAATTATCAACTTAATTGGAAATTAGGAACAATTATGTGGAAATTGCAGTGGTGTTTCTTCTTCTTCTTCTTCAAAAAGATACTTCCTTCATTAAATGTCAGATTTTACAAGTTGCAGAGGTAGACCTACCTGTGAATTTTTATTACAAATGTCTGGCATTTACCTTGAGTCAGGACAAAAGCTGATTGTGCAAATGAATCTTCATCGCTCAGTGGGAGTTATGGGGAGGTTTGGAGTAAAGAAAATAAAAAATCTAATGCAGCTTTAATTACAATGAATTAGTTCATAGATTAGTTTGAGAGAGAGAATTAAAATTAATTTGAGAGAACAGAGTGACTGTGTTATTATTCTCAGTGTAGGATCACTTAAAATAAAACATCTTTGTTCTGGTATTAAGTGCAATATATATGAAAATGACATATTTCCATAACATTCAATATACCACATCATGCAAAATCTGAAGTGGTAATATAATTTGGAACATCCAGTTGGAAATCACAGTGGTTGTTAGGTTGCAACCAAGGGCTGCCCCCATTCTCATGGTTCTGCAGTGCTTTGTAAATTTGCAAGTTTCCACATCTGCTTCTGGAGCTGAAGCTGTGTGCCATTGCCATCCAGACTTTGAGCCTCAACCACATACCCTAGATAACTTTGTATTTAACAGCTCTGTATATAATTAGCCATCTCTGTGAAATGTGGTATGCCAGTCCTGCTGAATTCAGAGGCCCTTTTGCTCATTCTACTTAGCCTTTTGCCACCAAATCCTGCTTGGATATCAGCATTGTTTATAAACCACTCAGAGTCTGTTCTGCTATATTCAGCGTGAACTACACTGCATGGCCACTGTAAGCCAGTGTTTTTCAACCACTGTTCCGTGGCACACTAGTGTGCCGTGAGATGTTGCCTGGTGTGCCGTGGGAAAAATTGAAAAATTCAAGAGAATTACTTTATATATAGTCAATATAGGCACAGAGTTAATTTTTTTAACATTTTCTAATGGTGGTGTGCCTCGTGATTTTTTTCATGAAACAAGTGTGCCTTTGCCCAAAAAAGGTTGAAAAACACTGCTGTAAGCAACTCTCCTCTAGTCACAGTACTTTCCAACCTGCAATGCAGACAGATAAATTTGCTTTGGAATGTGCATGCGCTCGTATGTATGTATTTCACATTAAATAAAACCTGATTTTGAAAGAGAGAGCTCTTCTTTATGCTTTCTACAAAAGCTTTGGGGTGGGGTTTAGGTGTGGGGTGGATGCACTGGTGCCCAAATCTGGGTTTCCTATGGATAGTTCCTACTTTCATTCAAGTGAACTAAGTGGCTTGTAAGTGTGAACCAGGAAATGACCTGTCCAGGTATTTGGAATGCTTGTCACTAACATTTTTATATCTATGTGCCTTTTCCACACTCCATTCTATCCCCACTTTTACGCAGTATTCTATCTCCTGCCCCAACATTCAGTCAGCATTCAGGGCCTACTGAGCATGCTCAGTATCCCCCCCTGTTATTTTTCCTAAATATTTTGTGTACTTCTGCAATGCTCAGGGTCCGCTGAATGCACCAATGCCTCCCCATTATGTGTGTTGCTCTTGCTGTTTTGTCTGCATAGGCATAGACTCTCCGCAGAATATCAGAATATTCTAAATATTATCATTGCTGCTTTAAGACTGCAATATTTTGCTAAATACCAGGGTAATCTAAAAGGAATATATCTGGATATGGATGCAGTGTTAATCTGCTGGGATAGTTCAGTCGGTAAAGCCTGAGACTTAATTTCAGGGTCTTGGGTTCAAACCCCACATTGGGCAAAATATTCCTGCATTGCAGAGGGTTGGACTAGATGACCCTTGTGATCCCTTCCAACTCTACAGTTTTGTGATTCTACCCCCATCAGCTCCCTGTAACATTAAATATCTGTTTCATTAACTTACCATTTGTCTAGATCTTTTAAATTTTGCATTTGTACATGCATGCTTCATAAGACCATATTAAGAACCCTACGGGATCAGGTCAAGGGTCCTTCTACTCCAGCACCCTGCTCTCACAGTGGCCAACTAGATAGCTACAGGAAACCTGCAAGCAGGACATGTGTGCAACTGCCTTCCTTCCTTCCCTTCCTTCCTTCCTCAGGCTGTGTATGTCACGGTGCCCTTTGGCTCTGTTGCTTTGACAGATCTGTGGATAATACTCAGTATTGCTGTTAGAATTAGAGCTGTGTGCACCTGGCTTCTCAAAATTGCCCATGCCATTTGTAGGCATGGCAAATGAATAGTCATGGTTCTGGGGATAAAATATCCCAGAAGGCCTAAGGCAATAAAAAAAAAATAGCTGTACTTAGGATGGTGGGGAAGAAGTAAGAAGCAAATGTTAAGCAGGCATGGAAGAGTCAGGATGGCTAAAGGAAGCCAATGAAAGAGAAAGAATAGAGGTGTGGAGGTGAAGAGAGAAATGGGCCAAAGTTTTGTAGTAGGTCCTTGCAAAGGAGAAAGTAAGAACTATAAACAGCGCAGCTCTACCATTAAGCGGGATGAAGTGGCCACCTCAGGCAGCAGTTGTGGGCAATTAACTAGAAGACAGCTACGTGCCATGCAGTCCACCTTGCACCCATTAAGTTCACCTGTTGCCCTCAGATAGAATGGAAGATGCTGTCCCATTGCTGGTATTGAAATCTGGTCAGCTTTTTTATGTGGGAAAGGGCACCATTTGTGTCCTTAGGCAGCCCTGGCTTCATGTCTTCCTGTTCAGGCTGGCAATTTCTGTGGGCATCTGTTCGTTTGTTTTGAAAAGCATTTATATACCACATAATATTTCACAAAGCTCCAAGCAGTGTATAGTCTAGCAAACAACATCATTCAAACACCGAAACAAAAACGCAACCTAATATCAGCAAAACAGCAATATTAAAAACACAGTCAAGCAAATAAAAGCGAATAAAACAGAAATTCAGAATATTCAAACACATAAAGCAGGGTCAGGGAAAGCCTGGGCAAAAAGATGAGTCTTCACAAGATGTCTGGAGCAAATGCTGGTTGCTGGTTCACATATGGCAAAGGCCTCCAGTCTATATTATTCTATACCTTTGCACAAAAAGTCTTGATAGCTTTTTCCTGGCTTTGGATGTTGACTTTTTAATTGGTTCTGAAATTCAGCGCAGGCCCTACAGAGCCCAGTAACACATTATCCTGTGCAGCAAAGCTTGAGGAACGGGGCACAACAACCAGCCATTGCCCTGAAATAGGAGTGGGAAACTTCAGGCTCAGAGGCCAGATGTGGCCCTCCAGGACTCTCTGCCTGGTCAATGGGACAACACCACCTACTCAGATGCACCCCAGTTTCCCAGCAACACCCCTCACCTTGCTTGATGTTTTTGCCTGGCTGGAATGTTCCTTTGAACTCTGATAATGCCTTTTGCATGTCAGGCTGGAGGACCAAGAAAGGAGTGTGAGCATGTTTAAAACCAGTCTATTGTCCAAAGGTAAAATTTGCATTTGTTGTTTTGCACATTTTTTGGCCTCTGGCCCTTCCTACCACTGGCATGTAGCCCTTGAAAGGTTGTCTAGGAGGGAATTTAACCCCTTCCCTAAAATAAAACCACTTTGAGCACTATCCAAATTCTCAATAGGTATCAGAATCCCCAATATTAGGATTCTATTCTTTATCCTTATCTCCACAAATTTGGTTTGCTAGTCTACATAAATCCATTCTCCCCATCCAGTAATTTAATTCACCAACTAATTTTCAAATAAAACCGAACAGTGTTATTTATTTTATTTTATTTTTCTTATCACCAACTGCTATATGCACAGAAAGCAATAAACAGTTTAAGTTAACCAAAAAGTTTTATAATGTGAGAAGATTCCTCTATTTTTTTTTTGTTTTTAGTCATGTACATGTTTCATTTATTAGCAGAATGCAGCCTAAATCACAGTGTTATCTTGCCAACTTAGTTCAAGCTCCGGGGAATTTTAATCTGTAGGAACAACAAGTAGACTTGTTGGCCCTCAAAGACTATTACAGCTGAAGAGTTCATGGACAGGAGCCCACTTCATATAACTATCAACAGAATATTAGTTTTCATCCTTCTGTTGAATTTAATCCCATATCTTAATAAATGTGTTGGGGTTGTATCACTTAGCAGTATACATTTTCTGCTGGCAAAATGCATTGTGCCAGCAACATTGCTTCACAAGAGGATGCATAAGAAGGTTGCAACTCCCTGCATTGCAGGAATCTCAACCAAATAATCCATGACAGATGGCCAACCATCCTCTGCTTAAAAACCCCCAAAGAAGGAGTGTCCACCACCTCCCAGGGAGTCCATTCCACTGTCAAACAGCTCTTACCAGAGCTCTTCCTGATGTTTAGTCAAAATCTCCTTCCATGTAAGTTGAATCTTTTGGTTCAGGTTCTACCCTCCACAGCATGAGAAAACATGCTTGCTCCATCTTCTATGTGACAACTCTTTAAATATTTGAAGATGGCTATCGCATCTCCTCTCAGTTTCCTCTTATCCATACTAAACATACCCAACTCATTCAACCATTCCAGCTTTTTCTTCTTGGGGGACTTTGTCAAAAGCCTTACTCAATTTGAGATATACTGTGCCCACAGCATCCCCCTGATCTACCAAGCATGTAACTCCACCAAAAAAAGAAATAACATTTCTCTGGCATGACTTGTTTTTCAGAAACCTATATTGGGTCTTAGTAATTACAGCATCCTTTTCTAATTGCTCACAAAGCAACCATTTAATTATCTGCTCTTAGGACCTTTCCAGGTATCGACATCAAGCTGACGGGTTGATAGTTACCTGGGTCTTCTTTCTTCCCCTTTTTGAATATGGGGACAGCACCTGTCCACAATGCAACATTAAAGCTCAACCTTGAACCATAGAAGTAGCAGAGAAAGAACAGTGGATACGGTCCTTAGTCTTTAAGGTCGTGCAATAATCTTTGTAGTTTTCGTTGCAACAGATGAACATGACTACCTTTCTAGAATTTGTTCAGTAGAGTGTCATCAAACTAACCCAACTTTTAACTGAAAAGCAACAATGCCAAACTTGCACTACTGGAAATAACTTTTATAAGATAATCAATAGACAGACCCTAAGGCTGGTATTCTTTCAGAAATGTGTCCTCTTCGTGTCTGTAAAACTCCTTTGCTTAAAGCTGAAATCAGAATTAAGAAAACATTATGGTATCAAGAATTCTGAGAAAATTGATATCCATTGTGATTTCTAAACCTGCAGAGTTTCTTGCTTTTTGGATATGCTTTTTTCATTTTTATCATCTTATCCCTGGTTTTGCAGCAAAAGATGATCATGATTTATTAAAACGATAACAAATTATAGCACATGTTGTATTCTATAAACCCTAGTCCTTTTTCACATGACAAATGGGATAAATGAATGCAAAGACTGAAGGAGCAGAATTGTGGTAGGAGATGGGATCACCCTCCCAGCCAATGCAAGCTAATTTTATGGTGTGAGACTACCTCATCTGTATTAAAGTGTATGCATGTAGGGACTTGCACAGGTCCATGAATCTTGAAAAGCTGGGTTCCTAATTGTGTGTAGAATTTTTCTCTTTCCAGTATTGGTGTCAACCTCATAAAAGCTAGTGAGCAGAAGATTCAATCCTACTGGCTGCAGGGTGCTCCTTCACATGTGCCTTCTGCTTATGGAAAGTGCTTGCAAAACAGCAGTCCACAGCATTGAATCCTCATCTCACCAGCACACCCTGGGGTGAGATGGGTGTAAATTCTGCTGATACTGTGCCTCTTTGAATTGATTTGTCTGCTTCTGAACTTTGAATAAAATTAATGTATTTATTTTAGATATTTCTAGACCACCTTTATGAGTAAACTCACTCATAAAGGTTAATAACAAAAAACACTGTTTACAACATTAATACAATACACAATGCAATCAAGTGTATGGGGTATTAGGGGAGGGGGAATAGCCCTCTGTTTAAGGGACACATCATGCTCCTTTTCATCCACGTTTGGTCCCCACACTGCCATCAGCTCTCACCTGTGGCTCCTAGAAGCTGTCAGCATACAAGTGACCACACCTCAGGAAGTGTCTTCAACTGATTGCCTGTGAAGGCAGCTGGTGAGTCTTGAACCCTTGGTGAATTAGGGACTTGTCTATCCTCTGTGTGTGAAGATAGACTCTGGCAAATTGAGTGGGCAAACCCAAATATAGGTCGAATGGTCAAGAAGGCAGTTTCTACATGTGATGTAGAGGGAAATGAGGGGCAGATGAGGATTGTTAACTGGGCCTTAAAAATGTAATGATAATGGAGAATTGAAGCCATTTTGAGATCAGTTGTAATGTGAGATGTACCGTGTTAAATAAAGTTTGTTTCACAGTTCATTCTCTGGTGGCACCATTTTTACAAAGTTTGCAACTGCAAATTTTAGCAGTAACAATGCCCCTGGTTCCTCCCCCCAACCCACCCCACTTCTTCTTGTTGTTTAGTCGTTTAGTCGTATCCTACTATTTGTGACCCCATGGACCAGAGCACGCCAGGCACTCCTGTCTTCCACTGCCTCCCGCAGTCTGGTCAAACTCATGTTAGTAGCTTCAAGAACACTGCCCAACCATCCCGGCCTCTGTCGTCCCCATCTCCTTGTGCCCTCCATCTTTCTCAACATCAGGGTCTTTTCCAGGGAGTCTTCTCTTCTCATGAAGGGGCCAAAGTATTGGAGCCTCAGCCTACCGTACTCCATTTACTGCTTAATGGATGTTTGTTTGGATGCTTTATATGTCAGAGTTCATAACTTTTAAAAATGTTAGCAGCTATCTGAAACTTGGTGAATGACAGAGGAGCTAAAAGCTGTTGCTAATCTGGCATTACTGAATCAATAGCTCATGTGCTTTTAACTTGCACTGTTTATAAAGATTTGAGGGGTGGAGTTATTACCTCTCTACTACTATCCATACCAGGTCGCTCAACCATTGCTACTGTGTCCTTTCTTCTAGCAGATCAAGATAATCAGGTGACAGCAAAAACTAATTTTTTTTAGCAGGGGCAATTAGAATAAGATCTATTATCTGATTATTGATGTAAACCACCAGAATGTATTTTGTATAGTTAAGTTTTTATCTTTGTCTTCAGTACATTGTATTTTATTTTATTGCTATGACTAATGGCTGATGCAAATAAAAGATTCTTCTGATTCTGTTGCTAATCAAGCGTCACGTTTCACATCTCTGTTTTGTTTTTAAGGGAGCCTAAATTTTGAGCACACACTGGCAAAAGTCTGTCAATACTTAGATTTGTGAATTACATGCTGAGAGAGCCATCTAATTCATGCATGACTAGTTGCAATTTACAGCTCCACAGCCCTCAGCTGCCCTCGGTTTGTAGGCATCTACTTTGGCTTGTGACTTTCGAAACCAATGTTGACTTGTTTTTTTTGAATTCTCTCCACCACCCCCACCCCCACCACCCTTCTTCATAAAAAGATTGACATGACAGAATTACGGGACATGTGATGCATTAGGGCTTAGCATTAAAGAAAAGCAACTCAAATGTAAGTGAAAGCATATGACACACTCTGCTTCCAATGCCAGCTGATAGGAAATCCATTTTGCATTATGATCCACTTTGGAGGTTTTAGACCATTAAAACATAGTTGCCCTCGTTTTGTCTGTTTGGAAGTTTCCTTTTAAGCCAACTGGAGTGGCTTCGTTTAGCTGATTGTATGACTGTTATATTGGCACTTGCTGGCTTTGAATTTTCTAATACTGGAGAACTGGATGGAAATGTTATGGCAGCACGTTGCATTTAAGTAGTACCACAGCCTGAAAAACTGAAAATAACAACAACAACAACAACAACAACAACAACAACAACACAAGAAGAATGCTACTAGCCACCCAGAGTGGCTGGGGAGACCCAGCCAGATGGGTGGGGTACAAACAAACAAACAAACAAATAAATAAATACTTACTTGATCTGGCCAGTGGCCCATATAGTCCAGCATCCTGGTCTCACAGTAGCCAACCAGATGCCACTGGAAAGCCCAGAAGCAAGACTTGGGTGCAACAGCAGTGCTCTCCTCACAATGGAAAGAGTATTTTAAAAAGTTATTTATTAATTTTATTTATATCCTTCATATTTCAATAGAACTCTCTAAGCAGTTAACAGATCCCAACAAAAAAGGAATCAATATAAGAAATACAATACAAATTCTACATTCAAGACCAGACAATGTTGCTGCTTCTACTACCACCTACTATTGCTAATAACAACAACTCCATAGTTTAAGTATAACAAGAACAAGTATCAAAGGCATCAAAATACAGCAAAATTTTGTGACATGCAAAAATATATAGTGTGTTTCATACAAAACAGAGTGCTAAATGTGGAAATGACTTCAAATTTCGTCTACCATCCATAGTGGACGAATACAGATTTTAGACTCTGGATCACACACTTTAGCTGCAGTAGTGTTACTTTTAATGTAAATAAGTTATATATGAATTTTTGGATGTTGTGCACTGCTTTGCCCTTTGGTGCTGATGTAGTTATATATATTACTATTGTTATTTCTGTTGTCTGGTCTTTGACTGTGATAGAGATTGAATGGAATGGAATTGAGGGGGTGCTCCTCCAATTCGCAGATGACACCAAACTGGGAGGGGTAGCTAATACCACAGAAGCCAGAATCAGGATTCTAGATAGAAGAGTTTGGATTTGATATCCTGCTTTTCGCTACCCGAAGGAGTCTCAAAGCGGCTAACATTCTCCTTTCCCTTCAACAAATACTCTGTGAGGTGAGTGGGGCTGAGAGACTTCAAAGAAGTGTGACTACCCCAAGGTCACCCAGCAGCTGCATGTGGAGGAGTGGAGACACGAACCCGGTTCCCCAGATTACGAGTCTGCCGCTCTTAACCACTACACCACACTGGCTCATAGGAGAACTGGGCCCAAACTTGTGGGGGAATCTGCAGCCAAAATCAGAAGTGCATGATTGCTATTGTTGTTCAGTCGTTCAGTCGTGTCCGACTCTTCGTGACCCCATGGACCAGAGCACGCCAGGCACGCCTATCCTTCACTGCCTCTCACAGTTTGGCCAAACTCATGTTAGTAGTTTCGAGTACACTGTCCAACCATCTCATCCTCTGTCATGATTGAATGATTGCTACAGCTTTGCAAACAGGAGACTGTATGATGTCACATCCTGTAAACATATGTGTCAGGAAAGGGACAATAGAAAACTTAATCTTCTTGTTGTTTTTAATCAGTTGAGAGAGCGTGATAACTGCAGGCCCAGGCATTGTGACCCTCAGTCCCCTTCCCTCCTCAACATATTATTAAATGACAACTGAGATTGGTTTGGATTAAAACAGCCACAACTTTATTGAATACAGATAAAAGGGGTTTGGCTTGGGCATGGGCAATCAAAACACTTCTGGTCCACCTGCTGGAAGTGACACATAGGTCAACCCAAAAAGGGTTTCCTAACACATAAAATAGGGTGACTCCTGCAGGGACCACTGCCTGGGGGAATGTCAGTGGCCCCGGTCCTTAGCTGGGCATGAGGACATGGCAACTCCATCAGAATCCCTTTAATGGGATAGGCCTACTCCAGATTGGAGGGCAGGCAGAGACCTCCCCTCCATTCAAGACAAAGAATGCACCAATGCCCAAACCCAGTTGTGTCGATTGCTATGAAGTAGGCAAAACCATCAGGCTGGAGCCCATTTGGCTGGTGGGCAAATTCCTACCCAGCCCCTACTGTAGCCACAGCAAGGTCATTGACAAGCATCTTGAACCCTAACCCCCCCAGCCCAGCCTGCACCCCCATTTACCAATCCTCGATGCAAGCTGGGATCCACCACATACCCAGAGAGCAGGCCGAGCCTGAGATTCCCACATCGGGGCCTTAGAGAATGTCAATAAGCGGAGAGGGGGAAATGTAAGCCCTTTTTCTCCTATTGTGATTCAGAGAGAGAGAAGTGGATCAAAATGCCTTTCTTTTTTTGCTTATATTTGCCTCCAATAACAGTTTAAGACTTACTTATTGATTGCTGTACTTCCGATTTGCCTCTGGTCATTTCTTACAGATTCTCCCAACCTGCAGAGAGGTCCTGTTGGAACAATATTCTCCATTTGGAGAAAAATAACAGATAAACCTAGGGTAGATTATTGCGTGCAGTTCTAAATCCCAGGATGGGAGTTTGGGCAAAAAGGATGCTTTGTTCTTGTTGTTAAACTGTCAACATATTTTGCCTTTACAAACCCTCTTAAAAAGTTATTCAGCACATCAGTGGCTGAGCAACATTTTATCTATAAGGCTAATCATTTATGGATTTCAGGATACTCTTGAGACAAATCTGAAGTTTATTTGAACCAGAAAAATTGGTTCAGGACACTACCTTTGTGCCCCCCATGAACCAATCCAAGCTCCTCAGTTCATAGCTGTCAACCTTTACCTTTTTTTTGGGGGGGGGGATTCCCTTATTATAGCATTGGGAAACAGCAGGGAGGGTTGACAGCTATGTATATAGCAGTGGGGAACAGCAGGGAGGGAGTTATCTGTTCCCAAATGATTTGTAAATTCATCCAAATGCTGTGTTAATTCAGCTCCAGAAAGCTCTGAGTTGGGATGGGTGAATCTGTCAATTTTGATGTCTTTTAGTTCCCCCCATTTTCTTCAAATCTTAATTTCAGTTCTCCACATTTCCACACCATTTTCCTTTAAAAACAAAAACAAAAAAATACCTTATCAGCATTTTAGTGTAAATTTCTCCTATTCAAGTGGAGGTGCACTTTTGTATCTATTATTTGCACCTGTTTGCCTCTGCAAGAGACCCTGGCTTCCTTGTGGGACCAGCCAGACCTGACCTGAGTACAGACACCTGTATCTGCCTTTTTTTTCAGCAGCCCAAAGGGGCTTTATAAAAACACTGTCTTCTTATATGTTAGGAAAAAGAGATGTATCATATTTGTGAAAATAAGCATTATATTTAGGGGAAATTGCTTTAAAATGTTAAGAGACAAGCTTAGCTATTATCCTTAACAATAGTTAGCTTTCAGAACAGAAACTCTGCAGTGCAATTGTAGACATGTTGCCTCAAAAGTAACTAGTATTGCGTTCAATGAGATCTACTCTTTAGTATTTGTTTTATCCTTGCAATCTTACTGTAAAAGCTTGAAAATCAGTCTATGTGCACAAAAACTGCTGACATTTCCCCCCTCTTTTTTGCAGAAAGCAAACAAAAAAAATGCTTTGAGGGAGAAAAGCATTTTTAAAACAATGCAAAATTATTTCAGTTGTCACTCTGCTCTGCAAATGCAAATATATCTGTAGGTTGTTTTAATTAAAATACTTTGGCTCATTCACTTCAAGAAGGGTCTTATCTTTTGTTTAAGGAGAAGAAAAGGGGGAAGAAACAACAATTTCCCCCTGTTTGTATTACCTCTTTTTCAATCTTTCTGTTTATCTAAATGTCACAGGTGTGCCTGTTGAGATTCAAATACTAAGCCTCAACCTGTGATATTTTTATTTTCAAAAGGGAAACTTTCAAGGGATGTGTGCGAGGGAAGCGAGAGAGTATAAGCTGAATAAAATGCAATGTAAGGGGTGTTAGAGTTGCTGTGAGCAGAATTCCCTGATCTGGACCTTGGGCAGGGTAGAAATCAATAATCGCAAGAGTTTCTTAGATTATGTGGAGGAGTTACAATGTAAATTGGAGAGGGTGCACCAGTTTGCAAGGGAAAAATCTAAAGATTGCCTCAAACAAGATGAAGCAGCTTTATGTTTTGAGGTCCTATGGAGAAAGCTTTCTGAAGGTTGACCTTGTGTGGTTTTATAACCTGAAAAGGAAAAAGAAGAGAACAGGGGTCTTAAACTGGACAAGCCTTGGGAAGGATTGTATGCTGTACTCAGAAAGATAAATTAAGCGGTGTACCTACCAGATTCAGTTGGGGCCCAGGCAGAAGCACCAAATCATTCACAAAGACCATCTGTGGAGGTATTAGGGGAACAAAACCATCTGTCAGGCTGAACCCTGGGTCCCAGGGAACAGAGCTGCAGGCCCCACCTGGACAAAGTGTCTGTTTCCAGGCTATGGAAGCCACTGGAAATAAAAGTTCTGTGGAGACCCCAGGTGGGTCTCCTGGAACTGTGAAGTGATTTGCAGAGAGAATCTCCATGTAATTCAGGTTAGCAGTCAGTTTTGAAATGCTGTGATGAGTGCAAGGTGTATTAGGGGAGGGGCGGTACCTCTGGTGGGGACATATCTTGCTCCTCCTGGGGGGTTTGTCCACCATTGGTCCCTACCCTGCACTCAACTCTCATCTGTGGCTTTTAAAAGCTGCCAGCACGTGACAGCTTTCCCACCTCAGGGGTTGGCTAAAGCAAGTGAGGGTAGCCAATGGGACTTAAACCATTGCTGTGTTAGGGACTTGTCTATACCCCGCATACGAAGAAAGACTCTGGAGGAGGATTGAAGTGTCAATGTTCCACATGGATTTCCCTTCCCATCCTGATAGGTATTTAAACAAAGTTCTGAGCCCCCTGTGCCTTTGTATGTGAGTTTGACCCCTTGGAAAATAGTGGCTATCCCCCCCCCCACGTGAGATGTGAATTAAATGTGGAAAGTGGCACCAGGAAAAAAAGTCCTTTATGCTTTTCACCAAGCAGGAAGGAATGTCTGTCTTAAAAGAGTCTTAATACAAAGCTATTTGTTTCTTTATTTCTGGTCCCGGGTGTTAAAGTTAGTCTCTTGAACCTCAACCTTTATATTTTCATATCAGAACCATCTGGTTCCTAGTACATGCTGATGCACATGATTTTTCCACTTTGATAGTAATTTCACTAGTGGAGTCAGACAAAAAAGGGAGCTATGAAATTATCAGATCTGCCTGGAAATTTATTTTAAATATGTGTGATATGTAAGGAATGAATGTCCTTATAACTAGGTGTAGTAATACATGCTCAGCTGTTTCAGTTCCTGACTGGCAAGGCCAGACATGTTGGTTAAAAGTAATGTATCTTCCTTCCAATAAAGCAAGTGGTAAGGCATTAAAGTGGGCTAAAGTAAAAGCTCTACAATATTATTGAATTTCAAGAGCATAAAGGTAAAGAGCAGGAACACCGGGTGGTGTGTGGTCTAAGCCTGGACAGGAGAGCTATGTCCCAGATTTGTTGCTTTATGCAGGGTGATCCAACCTCTCAGACCATGAGTAGTTTGACACAGAACCCATGGGCCACAGGCTGAATTAACTTTCCATATCCTAAACTAAAGTTTTTGCAATATAGTTGATATTATTCAATATACACAGTTAATATATTACATTAAATATATATAATTAAATAAACAATAAGTACAATATAAATTTCCTCAGAAGTCAAAGCACAACATAATCAAGAACAGATTTTAAAGGAAGTATACAATAATTCAAGATACCAAGAACCTTTTTTCATTGCTAACACTCATTCATGATGAAAATAATGCACCTGGCCTTATGCACCTGTATTCTGTAGTAGTGAGAGTGTTGGACTAGGTCAGACTTGGGAGACCAGGGTTCAGATTCCTACTCGGCCACGAAGTTCACTGGGTGACCTTTATATTTATATTTCATGCTTTCCACTCCACTTTTTACCTCAGCCCCGCCACAAAGTCTCACACTTTCCCCCTCACTTTTCTCTCACAAACTCTCTTCTCTCCACACTTGCCTAGCTCCATTTTATTTCAGAGTCTCCAACCGCACCCTAATTACTTCAGAACTCTGAGCCCCAGCAATCTCTAATTAAGTCCTGAGGGAGGGGGTGGCGCTCCATAGTCTAGCCAAAGCATTACGCATTTTGCTCAGCTCTGTTGCGCTTAGCACATGCGCTAACCCCTCAAGTACAGCAACAGAGATGCCAAGAGGGGAGATTTATGCACTTTGTGTGGAGTGGAAGATAGTGAGAAAAAAAATCAGAATGCCAAGGTGAAAAATGTGTGTCATGGGAGAAGGAATGCTATGACACGGGTGGAACATTGGCAGGCAGCTTAGGCCAACTCCATTGACCACGTCAATGTTGGGCAGGGGCTCGGAAATGCCACACTATGCCACTTGCCTGGTGGGCTGCACCACATGGGTGCTGTTATGTGGCCAAGGGTGCCTTCACCCCCCTTGACAGAGCAAAAAGTTTTTATCCATGTCTCAAACATAAAGTTTTCAGCTAACAATGTGCTGCAACGTAAGCCTGCACACCATACACTTGCCTAATTATAAACGCCACACACCCATCTAGTCTGGATCTGACTTTCTTTAGTTACTACAGTATTTCATTAGAACTTGCTTTTTACTGTCTCTCTTAGTGCCTCTTTCATCTTCCTGTAGCCAATCAGAATCCGTGATTTGGTTTTCGAACGTTTTGGAATTCGTTTCGAACATTTTGGTTGGTTTTCGAACGTTTTGGAAGTAGAGCAGCAATCCCTACTCAATATCAATCCCTAAAGTCCAGGTGACCCTCTGTTTGGTCCTCCCAAAAGCCCCCAAAGAAGATATGCCTCCCTGAAGGGAGGGTGTTAATCCTAAAGTAGGCCCAAGTGCACGTTATTCCACCTCACTAAGCACTGACTAGGCCATTAACATTCTAGCCTAAACAAGCCTTGGATCCTGATTTGTCAGGTGCCTAGCAAGATTGTCACTAGATGCCTAGCATCTGGGAATCCCACAACAACCATTGTATTAGCATTATTCCCAAGGACCACTGTTGTGGGAAAACACCAGTGGTCTGTTGCCCTGCCAAGCCCAATCTTCCCTGACAGCAACATGAGTGTGAAGGTTTTATTTGAAACCCAGGTAAGAAGGCGCAGCATAGATCAGAAGCTAAACCCTGATTGCATTTAGAAGCAAGCTTTTATACCATTGAGTATACAACATCTCAGTTGTCAGCCCAAACTGTCATGGAAACAAATATATCTATTTGTAAAGGTTCTGCTAACCAAAATGTATATTCCGTATCTAAAGGTTATCTAAGCTTTCAACTGTTTAGCTCTGCAACTTAGATTTATCTTTCTCCTGCTTTAAGTGCATGTTCATAGAATTGTAGAGTTGGAAGGGACCATAGCTGTCAACCTTCCCTTTTTTTGCAGTGGGAAACGGCACTGGAATAAAGGAATTTCCCACAAAAAAAGGGAAAGTTGACAGCTATGGAAGGGACCCCGAGGGTCATCTAGTTCATACCCCTGCAGTGAAAGAATCTCAACTAAAGCATCCATGAAAAACTGTCATCCAACCTCTGCTTAAAAATCCTCTGAGGAAGGAGAATCTACCACCTTCCGAGGGAGTCCGTTCCAATGTCAAACAGCACTTGCTGCGTGTTGAGGTCCCCAAACCACCCCTCAAATGAAACACACTTCACACAGAAATTTAAGTTTAAGGTTTTTGGCATAATTTTGGCCACAACTTTATTAAAATACAAAATATGTGAGTGGTTGCTTAGGGGTTGGTTCAGACTATCTTTCCCACTGGGGACAGAACTGACATCCACCTGCCTGTGGAAGTCAGTGAAGGGAAAACACTTTGGGGAGAGAATGGGAGCTGGGGGTCTGACCTTTGCCTCTCCCTTAATGCTCCCAGGGGCTTTTGCGTGGCCCTGGCCCCCGACCGGGGAATATGGACAAAAGCATGGTGAGCCCCTGGATTCCTTTAACGTTGGAGGGGCAGCCACAGTCAATCCTTACTCCTCCACCAACACATTACTAACCAATGCCTAACCGCCAACCTTACAAGTTGTGACGAATTGCTACGCAGTAAGCGAAAACCAGATGGCACCAGCCAATCAGCCAAATGGAAAAATTCCTACCAGGCCCCTGCCCCAAAAGCAGATGACCCCATGACAGGCATAGCAAGTTCATACGCAGAAGCCTAATAATAGGGAGGGAGGGAGGGAGGGTGATCCGATGCATGCAGCAAAGAGGAAGCTCACACTGCGTGTAAAGTCATATATAAGCTCTGGGCTGTCCATCAACAATTGCAACATATAAACCTCCACAACGACACCCAGAACCCAATCACAGCAATGGCCATCTATACGATCCCGCCCAGCAACAGAGGGGTGACTTGCTGGCCCCCACTGCAACACGTGCTCTCCATGAAGGAGAACCTGCTCTGTCAAAAAGATATTCCTGATGTTTAGCCAGAAATTCATTTCGTGTAACCTGAATCCATCGGTTTGGGCCGTTGGCCATCTTGGTCACTCTCCTCTGCATACATTCTAGCTTTTCAATATCCTTCTTAAATTTTGATGCCCAGAAATGGATACATTACTATTATTTCAGATCAAGGGAAGTAATAGTACCACTCTCTTATGCCTTGGTCAAACCACACCTCTCTCAAACATCTGACATGGGAACAGATGATTGTATGTTAGGCTGTATAAACTGTGATCCTCACTCTATGTTCAACCTGTATATTTGTAAAGTACCGGTAATGCTAATGATATGACCTTCTTCTGGATAAGTTGTGCCCCTTGAAACTCTCACCACTTGGAGAAATAGGACATGTTTAGCACTAGGGATGCAGACCTTCCACTTGGTTAATGGCATCAGATGAGACTGCTCTTGCGAGTGAGGCTAAGGTATTCAGGTATTATATGTCTTGGATGTTTTCTTTTTTAAAAAAAAAACATATGAATGTAGTTAATGAAGCAGTAAAAGGGTTTCAGATTCAAATACTAGTCCCCAGAAATGTGGCTATTGAATTCACATCAGATCATGATCTGGTGGGCGATACTTTGCTGCTCCACTGCACAGGCTGTGTAATATTTGCTGTTGCAAACTTTATAAAATGATGCCTCAGGAGACCAAAGTATGGAACAAACAAGCTATATTTAACACTGCACAATCCTATCCACGACTGAGCTCAAAATGGCTTTGCTGCCCTAGGCTTCAATTCTCTGCAGGGGTTGGTGTTCTCTAGATCTGCTTCCCTCCATGCACCTGCTCATGGGGCATTTTGCTTTTTGTTACAGACTCAGGTCTCAAAGACAATGCATTATTGATTGCAAGTCACTATTTTTGCCCAGGAGAAATACAGCATCTTAGGCTCTCCTCCTGAGGTTGTGGCCTCTTCTGTGTTGGAAAGAACTAATACAGAATGATTCATCCAGCAAACAAATCCATATGAGCCGTACACTGGAAGCAATTCCCCCTGTGTGGTCCCTGCACCCCAAAAAAATTGCTTGGGGGGTGTTTAGGACAACTTCCAAAATAGTGCATGGGACAAGGAAAGGCGGAATCATTTTGTCTGGCAAGCTGAAATGCTTGAGCTGCTGGAATGATTGCCATAGCACAGCACTGAATCAAAATGGCCACCTCAAAATTCACCACACTTTTGATGAGTTTGGAAGTGACCATTTTGATTGTTTTGAAGAGAGGCATTTCAGAGAGGAAACCCTCCAGTGATTGTGGCTTCCTTTTTCATTTCTTTTATTTTTCCTTTAACTGCTGATGTAGCAGCAACTCTTTTCTCCCCACTTCCTCCAGGGTTTTTTTTTTTTTAATGCCTACAATGAGCTCTAGCTGCTACCTACCCTATTGGAGAATAGCTTTCTGGACTGATACTAAGTGGTAGGGGGGAGAAGAGTAAACAAGAAGTTGCCGCTGACCCACTCCTGAAATGACCCAATCCTCCCCAAATACATGCACACATAGATTTCATTGGGGGGTGAAATGCCCTTCCAATTTCAAGAGAAAGTGGTTTCATGAAGTACTGATTTTGTTAGCATTCAGTTCAGCAGACTTGGAACAAGCAGTGATTTAGCTTTCTTTATTTAATAGCACACTGTGCTGAGTACAATATCGGCTCCAGCAAACAGAAATATTCCCACCAGTAATCAGAACCACAACTGAGGACCATCTTCTTCCCAGAAGGTTACGGTCTGCTTCCAGAAATGTCTGCATTTATACAGCAAAGTGTGTTAACAGCTCCTTCTGAAGGAACTAAAAAGAAATTGCTAATATTATACAGAGAGAGAGAGAGAGAGAGAGAGAGAGAGAGAGAGAGAGAGAGAGAAAGGGAAATGCTTGAAAAGGGTTGGGCCCAGTGTTGTTCTCATCGGTCCTTTCCCCCCCTAGAAAAAAGGTGCCAATACTGCAAAGGGACACTGGGAACCATAGCTCCATGAGGGGTAAACTACAGTTCCCATTATTCTTTCTGTGGGGTGGCGTTGCATATAGTGAACACAGTCCCCACTGTGCTCAAGGGCTTTGCTCCCAAAAGTAAGATTTGCGGCCATTACAAAAAAAAGAGAAGAAGACCCATACTGCAGCCTTTGGCTCTCCTCTCCTTGAGGAAGGTGGGTCCTTCATGCCCCTCAGTGGAGGGTAGGCTGGAGTGGCAGCCGCTCTTCACAGCTACCGCAGCTGCCACAGGACCAGCCTCGGACTGAACTTGGCTGTGAATCCCACCCCCACCCCACCCCCCAGTTTACCTGTGTCTATAGGTCGCTGAAACCATGGGGCCAACGCAGAAGGAGAGAAAGAAAAGGGACACTCCATCCAGTTGAAGAGGGGAGGTAGGGAGGCGGTTGGCAGAGCCAGTGTGGTGTAGTGGTTAAGAGCAGCAGACTTGTAATCTGGGGAACCGGGTTCGCGTCTCCACTCCTCCACATGCAGCTGCTGGGTGACCTTGGGCTAGTCACACTTCTTTGAACTCTCTCAGCCCCACTCACCTCACAGAGTGTTTGTTGTGGGGGAGGAAGGGAAAGGAGAATGTTAGCCGCTTTGAGACTCCTTCGGGTAGTGAAAAGCGGGATATCAAATCCAAACTCCTCCTCCTCCTCCTCCTCCTCCTCCTCCTCCTCCTCCTCCTCCTCCTCCTCCTCCTCTTCTTCTTCTTCTTCTTCTTCTTCTTCTTCTTCTTCTTCTTCTTCTTCTGGCAGTGGCTCTTTGCAGAGGTGGAGCCGAGGGTGAGGAAGTGTTGATGCCTTCCACACAGCAGGAACACTACATTGGTTTGTTTGCCTACTGCCAGTCGGCCATTTTCATTTAAGGAAGCGTTGCTAGTTGTGATTCATTCTTCCCCTCAGCTCTGTTGTTATTATCAGTGCTTTCGTTCTAGAAAAAGAAAAAAGAAAAAAAGGTGCCGATGCTGCGTACAGTTCAGTACCTCCGGGGGGGGGGGGAGCACTGGTTCACATTAAGACTGCTTCCTTGAGCCTAGAAAATCAGCACTCTTCATCAACAACACCCACAAGCAGGACCTGAGCTCAGCAGCACTCTTCCTACTTAATGATTGCCACAACTAGCATTCAAAGGCACAATGCCTCAGACAGTGGAAGCAGAACATGGCCATTGTGGTGAGAAGCCACTGTTGGCCTTATCCTCCATGAATTTGTCTAATCATTTTAAAGAGCAGTCCAGTTTGGTAGCTATTGCTACATCTACTGGTTAAAAAAATCCTATTAATTGTGTGAATTGTATGCTTTTATCTGTCCTGAGTCTTCAAACATTCAGTTTTAATGAATGGTCCTGAGTTCTAGTATAATGAGACAAAGAAAATCTTGCCCTTACCGACTTTCTTTGCACCATGTAAAGCACCTGTCTCATGTGCCTCCTGCCTCCCCCCCCCCAACTAAAAAGGCCCAAATGCAAACTTTTCTCACTGGAGAGTTGCTCTGCCCTGTTAATATTTTAGATGCTCTTTTCTGGACCATATTCAGTTACACATTGTCCTTTTTTGAGATGCGTTGACCAGAACAGTACACAGTATTCTGTATGTGTGCTCCCCACAGATTTTTAGAATGGCATCATGTTACTGGCAGTTTCCCTTCCTTTACCTAATGAACCCTAACATGGAATTCACCGTCTTCAACCCACCATACCCTCCAACAACTCATTCTTTGTCAGCAGCTGCCAGTTCAGACCCCATGAGAATATATGTGGACGTATAATTTTTTGCTCCCACATGCATGACTGTACACTTGCTTATACTGAATTGCATTTCCCATTTTACTGCCCAGTCGCTCAGCTTGGGAAGATCCTTTTTGGAGCTCCTCATAATCCCCTTTTTTGTTTTACAACCCTGAAAAATTCAGTGTCTTCAGCAAATCTGTAAAGAAGACTAGGCAAGTGGACATGACAAAGAAGTAGAACTGTCCATCACGCCCCTTCTTTTACAACCAAACTTGTTGTGTTTTTAATGAGCAATTATTTATTAACAGTGATAAAAAATAAGAGTGTCATGAACATACCACAACACCATAGCAAGTGAGCCAATAGCTGAATGAAGGGGCTTCCTAGGCAACAGAAATAGACAGGCAACACTTCTCTGGCTTATTGTGTAATTTCCTTTTAAACTTACATCAAAGTGGCAGAAAATATCTTTAGTGAGTAAAACTTCCGTTTCCCAAAATGCCATCTTTTGTACTGGCAATAAAATTATGTAAATTCTGAACTGTTTTGCAAAATATGCATCAAATGATGAGCAGCTTTTGAAGGAATGGGCCTGATCATTTACAGATATTTAAAAGCGTATAAACACACATCTGTGGCTTCTTTTATGTTACTGAGAACCAATATTTTTCTCCTTCTCTCAACAAAGAGCAGAACAGTTTCTGTGAATATCACAAGCCCAAGCAGCCTGCTAAAGCCTATCCATATGGCAGCTTAAAAAATAAATAAATGACCTGGATGCCATAGAAGACATTGTGATGTGTTTGTTCTACAAGTAAAACCAACCATACTTTTTGTCTGGATCAGTGGTTCCCTATTGGTGGTCGACGGATTCGAGGATGTCCATAGCACTATTCACACAACAAAAATGACCATAGAGATATCAATTTTCAAATGTAGGGGGCCCATGGCTTCACTTTTGAAAAACAGTGTGTCTGTTGTACTTAGCTAACTGGGAACCACTGGTCTGGAAGCAACCTATTGTACAGAAGCAACCTAGAATTAGCAACAAGTGTTTTAAAGTGTTGACTAATGTATTTATTGGGAGATAAATTTAGGACCCCCAAACCAGCTCTTTAGACAAGCCTTCCGGACAGCTGTGGTTTCATGGTGGGTTTGAAGATGTACTGAGAACAACATTTATAACAATGGCAGCTTCTTTTGCAGGAGTAGAAGACTTTGGAAAAGAAAACTTGCCTAACTTTGAAATGTCATAGCAATGTTTGTCCAGGCCCCTCCATGTTGAAATACAAGAAGCCCCATCTGCACTGGCATTCCGTCAGTTTTTGAAGGTGTAGCTGTTTATAGAATTATTCACTTGAGCTTAATACTAAAGTGATAGGGTCTTATACTTTGTAAACCACTTAGGGGCTTGTTTTTAGCATTAAGCAGTATAATTATGGTGTACTTTGAGGAGGATTGCTTATATATTAATGTTTTAATGGAATTGTTTTATTGTGCATTTTAATGATGGGTGCTTCTTAATGCTTGTGTAGCAGGGCTTTATATGTTGCATATATATATATATATATATATATATATATATATATATATACACATATAGATTCTGTTTGGCATGTACCAGCACTGGAGGTTGTAAGCAGGGTGTTGAGTGTGTAACAACTCTATATTCAGCTTGTCTAGTTGCAAATTGGTTCATTATCTGGCACAACCATTAATCTCTGTTCCTGGTACCTTAAAAATACACAAAACAATTATTCTGTTTGGTTTGACACAAATATTGCATTCTAATTTGGTACACTTGTATTACTGCCTCCTCTTCTTTTCCTTTTCTTTAAACAGTAGCACTCCATCCTGAATTGTTTCACTCATTTCCTTACAAATTGGGATTTGGTGTTTTGAGCGTGGAATGCTAGCATCTACCGTGTGTGTTAAAGGAAAGCGTACTAATTTCCTAGCTTTCACGTGGCACAGAGCATTAACCAACAACATTTGCTTTAATTAATGATGAGAAACAATAACTTGTCGCTCATTTTTGCAGTCTGTTAATCATGTTACCTTTCCTTTGTAAGCAATAAACAGGTCCCTCCCCCCTTCTTCTGTTAATAGGATTTGTTTTGGTTGCATATGTATGTGATAACAAGCATGGGTACAGCCAGTATTTTTTTGGGGGGGGCAGGACTTTTGTTGAGGACAGGACTTGGGGGGGGGGGAGAGAACTGAGCTATCTGTGATGTGATTGGTCAGTTGGGCTACACCCATGATAACACGTGAACTCTCAGAAGCAAGATATGTGTTAACTGAATTCTCATCCCACATGGTCATTTAAGCTATGAGAAGATGAACAACACAGCTGCATTGAAGTCCTGCTTGTGAGATTCCTGCAAGCATCTAGTTGGCCACTGTAAGAGTAGGGCATAGTGTCCCAGCCAAGGGAAGTAAAAGTCTCGCTCCTTTCTGCCTAAATGTCCTCAAATATCTAAACGACTGTCACATTGTTGCAGGAAAGCCCCTGCTCTTCCTGGATCTCGCCAATTAGACACAGGAGCCGGGGGGGGGGGGGAGAGTCCAAAGATATTTTATTTCTGCTGTGCAGCAAATTGTCTCAATGGGATAACTCCCATTCATGCTTCAGGGTTTGCTTTAGATGTGCCCAATTCCCTCCCACCCTTCCTCTGGTTGGTAGACAGTTTATGTATGAGCCCAGCCCTATGCAATTATAAGAAGACTAGATCTAATGTTTGTCCTGCAACTTGGCACTGTGTAGCTGTTCTTTCTCTCTTAAATAAAGAATTAAAAAGTTGGTGGGGTGGGAGGGGTTCTAGCCAGAGTCTGACCCTAGTGTTATATAGAGAGGGGCTTTACACCCTTGGTCCCACCATGGTCTTGATGAAGAAACAGACACCACATGTTTGAGGTTTGCAGTGGAATGAAAGTTGCTCTGGCACCAATGGGAGATTTTCTCCCGTCGTGAATGGCAAGTGTGGGAGCCTAAAGCTTCTCCCCACAACATGGTCCCAATTTAGTTTGGTGTGATTAAAACCTAGACCTATTCATCAAAACACAATGTCATTCCCACCTCTCACCCACTCCATTTCCCCCACTTGAGCGCAGGCTGTTTCACCAACCAATTTGGTTGTGCTTTTAAAGATAATAGGGCAGGTGCCACTTTATTTTAAATTAATTTATTACTAAATTCATAAATGCTTATTTTGTTGATCAGAGCTCCATTGAAGTACAGCACTTACTGTAATGTTCTTTGCTTCGGCCATGCACCTGAGTTTTGCCTGACTCTTGGGCTTTTGTGTGTCTACCTACCTAACAAAAGCCAATGCCTTCTATTTCACAGAGAGCAAATTCCCCTCCAATACAGCCCTCTCTGCAGATCAGCTATTCAGGGATTACTGTGTCCCAACACTGATGTGTTGTCTGCAAAGCAAAACATGCATTTTGTGCAGGTTAGCTGTTCACTGGCTGATTTGGTGAAGAATAAAACCTCATCCTTCTTGATAGACACACAATTGCTCCATAACTGGACCTTGGGAATCCACTCCACTTATTCTGGAGCTGCTGCCCAGGGCCAATCAAGTAGCTGTTCATCTTGGTTTAAGAGACAAGTTCAGAAAGCACTGCTGTGGTTAGCCGAGGGGGGTGCTAAGTTGGTGGTATGCACAAATAGTCAGAGATTGATTGATTGTACAAGATAAATGGATACTACTGTCTTGGAAGGATAAAAATAATCATGCTGAAACAGACCAGATAGAATGGTCTGAGGAAATGTAAATAGAACGTTGAGTGTAATAGAGTGCGGATTGGGGTGGGGTGGGCAACTTAAATTCTGTTTCAGTCATGCACCTGGATAAAACTCCATTGACACTGAAAATTCTCATTCCCTCTGTGTTCTCTCTATTTAGCAACAACAACAAAGCCTTTGGTCTACTGTCAGGTAAAGGTAAAGGTAAAGGGACTCCTGACTATTAGGTCCAGTCGCGGATGACTCTGGGGTTGCGGTGCTCATCTTGCTTAACTGGCTGGGGGAGCTGGCGTACAGCTTCCAGGTCATTTGGCCACCATGACTAAGCTGCTTCTGGCGAACCAGAGCAGCACACGTAAATGTCGTTTACCTTCCCGCTGGAGCGGTACCTATTTATCTACTTGCACTTCGTGCTTTCAAATTGCTAGGTGGGCAGGAGCAGGGACTGAGTAATGGGAGCTCATCCTGATGCGGGGATTCGAACCACCAATCTTCTGATCAGCAAGCCCTAGGCTCTGTGGTTTAACCCTCAGCGCCACCCATGTCCCATGTAGCTTAGGTAAAATAATTAGTCCTTGTTACATGACAGTAAACAAACAGCACCGGTATGTATACTTATAAGGAACAAAATAAAAAAATTCTTTCCAGTAGCACCTACAGTGAGGGCAAGACCATTTGGGCAGCTTAGGCCTTCCATTTTGAACTGCTGTGTCAAAAGTTCTGCTCCTGCTGCTTTACTCCAGGGAAAACTGCTGTTTAGCATCCCACCAGAACAAACAGCAACCAGGTTTTCCACAGATTACCATTTGTTCTGATTTAGAGCTAAAGAGTGGGTTTTCTCTGGGAAAGGAGTGGGGCAAGGGGGAAACTGTTCAGACCCCTGCCTAGAAAGCACGGGTCAAGCAGAAGTGTGGTTAAACTCCTAAGGGTGTCATTGTGGTGTGCATGTTGTGCTACAACACCTTGTTAACTTTCTCCCAGGTCCTTTCAACCTGGGTAGGGTCCATTGCTCCCCTCCAGCCTTGACATTTCAGAAGTTCAGGCCAAATGATGGTCATTTGAGGATGTTCTGCATGCAGAGCATTCAAATTCATAGTAGCTGTGAGGCTGAGGTTAATTCCCTTTCTATTGCCAAGGTTGTTCTCACCAAGCTGGGTGATTAGAGCAGCTGAAGGTCCAGCAGCAGTGATCCGCAATGTCACCCAGGGGATGAGGCCCAGCCAGGGAATATGAACCTTGTCACTCAGGTGGTTGATGTGGCATGCTGATGAGCCCAGTGCATGACACTACGCCTGCAGATTCCTGCCTTTTGTCCTACCAGTCCAAAAGGTCACCAGCCACCACTGCAACCAGTTTACATCATGATTCAAAGAAACAAGAATAAATCGTGGAAATGTGGTGCAGAACAGTATATTTATTTTCTACTCTTGTCCTTTCCGCATACCCTTGCCTTGGCAACATAGCTAATACAGGGGGAAGCGGGGAGAGGTTCTAGACAACATTTTCTGTGGGTGCCCAGGGCTAATGATTCATATTTTCTTCCTCTTCCTTGGAACTTATCCAAAGCCAATTCTGTTTAAGCTGCCTTCTGCTCCTGTGGAAGTGACAGCTGTTCAAATTTACACTCTTTATCATGGCTGACATGTTGTTTGTGTGTCTGTTTACTCCAAGCCCTAGTTCCATTGCCTCTGGTAATTTGAGACTTCTTGTTTCATTCTCTGCAGGTAGGCTAGGCAGTGCATTGCTGCATATGCTCTTATTCTTTGCTCAAAATGCTTGTGATTGACAAAATAGCAATAGCAAAATCTAGCCTGAGGACCAGTGCTTTTGATGGGGAGTGGCAGGGATGAGACCTATAAAACAAGGGACTCCTAAAAGTCATGCTGAAACATCTAGATGATCAGATATCCAAACTCCGTCAGAATATAATTAAATGCTGGTTCCCTGATTGGAAGCAGATTATGTATCTGTGGCCAATTAATACAAGAAGGAGGTTCAGAATTATGCCTACTGATTCCTCCCCTGATCTCTGTGTGTTTAACTAGCCTTCTGGATATTTTGTGCTGAAATTTCCAGAGGATCAGATAGCTCAACCATATAAGAATATAAACAAACGCAGGCACTGGTCTCTCAGAAGACATCTCTATGGACAGCTAATGCATGAAATGTGGGGGAAAGGGGTTTGGAATTGTGCCCATTGGCTCCCGTGTAGGGATGGGAAAGAATATCAGTTCAGTTTGCATTTAATTCACTCTTTGAAACTGAGAACCAAAGCAAAACCATCCTTTGAAATTTGCACTTGTCCAAATTTTCCAGTCTAGTTCTCCAGCCAAGCAATATATACAAAATGCATATACGATGGTAAACTGTGCATAAAACTGCCTGTATTTATGCAAGTAACATTAAAAATGCATTATGCTAGGGGAAATTGCTTTGCAAAACTGCTTATAAGAGGCAAAATTCCATACAAGCATTTGTATATTAGGAGAAATTCATATTGAAATGCCGATGAATTTCCATGAGGGCATTTTCTTTTTTAAAAAAAAATCTATTAAAAAAACACAGCTAAAAAAAAGATAAAACAGGTTAAGATTTACTAATCCTGCCCCACTAAAAGAGGTCACAGTGCCACCTTTAAAATTAAGGGCCAAAAGCCCAAGTAGAAAGAAAGCTTAAAAGTAGATCAAGATGGAGCCAGGCATGCCTCCCTAAGAACAGCATTCTACAGGTGGGAAGCCAGCTCTGAAAAAGCCTGCTCTCATGTTGCTACCCTCTACTAATGCCACAGATAGATGAATCTCGTTAAAGGCTCATTCACCTCCCATCCCCATGTATACACACCACGTCTCTCCTGCCTTTTCCAATCTCCTTACCCCACCCCCTTTACAGATTTAAAGATACTTCTCTCATCTTCTTTGTCATATATTTCTAAGAAGAGGAGAAATGGGAGCAGAGAGCTTTAATAACTTTACCTATGGTACAGAAAGGGTGTGTGTGTGTGTCTAGTGCACCCTAAGAGCCCATCACTTGAAAATAACTAAGGAGTTATAGCTCAGTAATATCTTTTGGTGAATGGCATCCTGCACTTGATAATAAAATCAAGTAATGATTTGTGGTCTGGCATTGCTCTTTAGAGGGTCATTTTTTTTACTTATTCATTATGCACATGGAAGTACAAGCAGGTTTAAATTAAAATAACTGGTTATTTTAGCATCAAATTTATGGTAAGTAAGATTAGTAATTAAAACAAGGGATTTCCCCCATCTTGCTTCTTAAGTGTTCTTAAGTGCTCAGATCTTCTGTGTCATTTTTGAATTTGCAGTTATAAAAATATAGCATTGTCTTTTTTTAAATAGCTTCGATGAAAAACAAGCAGCACAATCCTGCACATGTTTACTCAGTAATAATTCCCACTGTGTCCCAATGGTGCTTAACTCCCTGGGAAGAGCATTGAGGGGGAGCTTTGTCCAAAGCACTTGCTCCATTAGCTCAAAGATTTCCACTTGGGCAATGGAAACAGCCACCCCCCTCCCCACTTGCACCCTGCTTCATCCCAAAATGTGCTCTGTAGGGTTTGGAGAAATGCCCACAACAAATTTAGGGGTCACATGGAGGAACACTTGGGGAGAGGAGAGGGAGGAGAAGTTCCATTGCACAGCTATTTGCACTTCCGGGGCTCGTTTGTTGAATAGTCAGTGAGGTGGCCAGTTTAAAGATCAAGCTCAGCAACCAACATGAGCAGTCTAACATGGGAGACTCGGTAACAAAAAGATGGCCCATCTTTTTCTGTAAAAAGAAAAGTTGCTAATGGAGTCTTGATCTGTGGCTTTATGGGGGTTGTAACAAACGAAGCACATTGGGAGAGGGCAGTAAAAGCAACTCTCCATTTGTGCGGGGGTTGCATTGCAGGTGCATGCCAGCAGTTGTGCCCATTCCACCCCTGTATCAGGGGCAAAAAAACAGCACATGCATTGGTGGTCGTGCATGTCTTGGTTGTGCACAAAATGTTCATTCCCTGTAATTTGGTGGATAGAGCATTTGCCTTGGATGCAAAAAGTTTAATCCCAAGCACCTCCAGTTACAGGTTAGGAAAGACCACTTGAAAAACCACTACTATTCAGCCTGATTCTGCTACATGGGAGCAAGTTACCTTGAGTTTTAGCTGAAGCATGGGACGCTACTGAGCACTTGAGAATGGTGTGCTTGCTGACTTGCTGGTTTCGTTTTTTTAAAAAAAAATCATTTCTTTAGCCTTTTAGAACAATATTTCCATACTGTCTTTTAAAAATGAAAAAGACAACCTTTCAAAATGTTAATTAAAAATGCAGTAATATGGCTAAATGCAAATTCAATAAAACAGTAAATATAACACAAAGCAATACATAGTTCCAAATAGCAATAGCAGTTCCAAATCAGTTTAAAAAACCAGCCACAATGTGTTGATTATAACCTTAGAAAAGACAACATTTAAAGCAACAACAACAATCAGCTCTCAGGTTCACAGTAGGCAAGCTGTCCACCTCCCAACTCTTACAGGACAGCCCACTTGAGAATATCAAGAAGTTCAGGCACCTGGGGAGGCTGCAGTGTGCAGACCACTTAGAATGAAAGGAGACTCATTAACACCCCAGGTCACTTCAAAAATACATGGTACAGGGTGCAGAATACGGCTTCTTAAGAATCTCTAAAGACCAAGCCAGTTCATAGTCCTTATGGTTGCAAATATAGAGAGGAATTCAATGTAGCGCTAAGGAGAATGCTACTTCTGTCTTCTGCTTCCACTGCACACTATTCTGTTTCAGAATTTCACTGAAATGTTCTCTCCCCCCCCCAATAATTTTTCTGCTCATTAATTAATTAATAAGGGTTGAAAAAAAAACGCAGGGGATTCAGTTTGATTCAGTTTGGGCTAGCTTAGTAATAGAACCTTCCAGTTGTGTCCTTTGTCCATCTCATCTGTACCTACTTATATTTATTTAATTCTCCTGCTTTGAAATATGCATTATGTTTTCATTATTTCAGACACTGCCAGACAGCACAATAAAGTTCCAGTTGAAAACCTTTTACAAGAATGTGAATTATATTGCTATGATCATTAGCCAGCTGCACCAGTTAAAGTTAAATATTGTAATTCAAAAGACTTTGGGGATGATGTACTTAGAAACATTTTTTTATTTTAACCTTGTGTTTCTTGAAGAATCACATTACCATACCTGGGGAAAAAATATATCGAATAGCAGCATTTCATATGATTTTCCAAAGCAACATCATCATGAAAACATCTGACAATGGCATCGCAAAATGGCATATATCACCATTCTGACTGTTGCATACACCATATATCATTAACCAGGGTAACACAAATCTTTGGAGAACATGGTTTATGTATGTAATTATTTAGAAAATTCTGTATGACTTGGAAGTGCAGTAAGACTGCCAGAGGGCATATGTAACTTGCACCTTAAGTATTGTTGCTTTTATCTGGAAGTAGCCATAATTTAAGAAGTGACAGTTTCCATTCTTTTGAGAGTTGCAAACCTGACAGTCAAGTTTATGAGCAAGTGGATTTTTTATTGGGAAAACAAACTATTGGTCACAATGCCAGGCATCTTTGTTATATAATGGACTTCTAAGTTTCCACAACTATTTTCTAATGGCACTTACACACATTCAGACAAGTTTCAAATCAGTGTAATGATTATTGATTTTTCTGCTGTCTCCCCATTATCTTTGGACTCCTAGGTCAGAAGAATGCTGGAAATTCATCAAATGCTCTTAGCAGAGGGCCATACTTCAACACTAGAGCCATCTGCCTTGCATGCTGAAGGCCCCAGTTTCAAACCCTGGAATCTCCAGGTAGGGCCAGGAGAGACCCCATCTGAAATCCAGGAGAGCCACCTGGGAAACCTGCAGAGTGAGCCAGATCGACCAATGATCTGACCAATGATAAGTCATTGTTTTATGGTTCTCTCAGTCTTGGTACTTAATTTTATAAAATCAAGGCTGAAATGCTTCCAAAATTCTCTCTGTTTAAATTTATCTCCAGAGTCAAATTTGTTTCAAAAGGAGAACCAGTACAGTGGTACCTCGGTTTTCGAAAAGCTTTGTTCACGAACAACTTGGAATTTGAACGCTACAAACCCAGAAGTAGGTGTTCCGGTTTGCGAACTTTGCTTCAGCCCCCATTTAATGTGGGGAGCAGTCATTATTTATTTTATACTACAGTACATTGATTATTGCTTATATTTTATGGATCAATGGTCTTGTTAGATTGCAAAATTCATGTTAAATTGCTGTTTTAGGGGTTTTTAAAAGCTTGGACAGACTAATCTGTTTTGCATTACTTTCTGTGGGAAAGCGCACCTTGGTTTTGGAATGTTTTGGTTTTGGAATGGACTTCTGGAAAAGATTAAGTTTGGGAACCAAGGTACCACTGTATGTGAACAGCATGGACCTTTGGCTTGATACAACAGGGTTTTTCTTAAATTCTTATTAGGAGTTTTCCACTAGTGCACTTGTACTTCTGAATTTGTATATAGAGTGATGCACATGTGGAATGATGCTCCTCTGACTTGTACTAGGAGTAATTTCGTCCTCTTTGGTTTTGCATGAAACACCATGACAAGTGCCAACTGAGCCCCTTACACATGGAAAAATAGAACCAAATGAGTTGAGGTCAGCCTTTATAAGGCAACAACATCCCAACAACAGGCCTCTTCACTTGGCGTGGTGAATCATACACCCATTCTTTTATTAGTGTGAGATTAGCTGGCCATTCACTTTGGGTCGAAGCAGGAATTTTGTGTTAAGGAAAGTAAAAAAAGGGGGGGGGGTAATTCTCTACTATGAAGCTGCAAGCATCTTGTGACTATCTTATCAATGTTGCATCTAAATTCAGGACTTTTGCTGTGGACTTTAACACAGCAGGACATTGAAGCAAAGAACCCTTTCTGGGTTCAGAGAGAGAAGACTACTCCTAATATCTGCCAGTAGTGTATAGTGGTATATGTTGGTGTTGGTGTAGTAAAGTCAACTCTGCTATATGGCTGTCTTCTGCGGTGAGCCTGATTGAGCTGCCATACACCCAACACTCAATATTTTGTTGTTGCTCTTGTAATCAACTTTTTGACTGATCTCTTCCTTTCTTGCCTACTCCATGCTGCCTGATTGGCCGGGATGTGGGGGCATGATTCGTTTTTTGTTTTTGTTTTTTAAAATCTACCTCTCATTATTTGCAACATTAGAGGAATAAGGGAGGGACAATCACTTGGGCCCAAGAGGCTTCTTTACCACTGCCAGTGGTAAGATGGAGGAACCAGGAACCACTTCAGCTCTCAGTTAAAGATGGCTGGTAATGGAAGAGATGCATCAGTCAACCTTACTGATGTGTGGCTGTTTCACCAAAGAGAGGAAATTCTCAATGCTTCTCCCAGTGAAAGTGTTAGAGAAAATGTTAGATTATGTATAATCCTGTCACACCCCTTTAATTATAATATTGAGTTGTGACCCTTTAAACCCAACTGCTTTAATTCAGTTGATTTATGGTTAATTCAACTGATTTATGGTTGGTTAGGGTTTGTTTTGGGCATTTAATGTGAACTGGTGAGTGGTTTAGAGCATGATCAGCATCCCGAGGCATCCTGAGTAGAGGGCACTAACCACCCCTATTGTTGACTAGGTTGCGGGGGCTGCTTCGTTTTGTGCTCTTGGGCCTGACATTTGCCATCTGCTGAATGGGTGGCACCAATCAGGTCACAAACTTTCCTTTATAAGAAGAGGGTATTTGCATCCCATCATACCAGCTTTTAATGAAATTTACCTTGGGGTTGTTTGGAATTTAGAAGGAAGCAGATTTTTCTACCTGCCTGTGATTGTTGTGTGAGTTGGCATAAGTTCTTCCTTATTATATTTTAACAAATATAACTTTCTATCAACTTTTGCCGAATTTTTGTTTGGGCTCTTAAGTGCAGTGCAAAGGAACAAAGTGTAAGGAAGCACAAATGTCTCTTTCTGCTTTTTGTTTCTTTCACATGCTCACTCATAAGTCCATTCCACCCCATTTCCACATTAGTTAGTGAGTTTAAAAAAATCCACACAAGAATGCATTTAAATAAGTATTTTAATATGCTTTTAAATGCACATCTCTTATTGTATTTTCTCTTGAAATGTGCATTTTAAAATGTATTTTGATATGGTTTGGGACCGAAATGGAGCTTTCGGGAAATACAAACAGTGGTGAATTTTCAAGTTGTGTTCAGTTTGACCCTTACTGACAAGGAAAAGGCACTCTGACTATGCACACTTTACTATTGGGGCAGTCAGGAGTGAGCCATGGACATAACCTGGACTGGCACCCCCATAAGAAAAACACAGACAGTACAACCTTGACTTCAAAAGGTTAAAATTCACAACAACATACGCCTTTGTGCTCTGCCATGGCTTGGCCTGGCGGTTGACCGCTGTGGAAGAAGAAGTCAGAGAAACAACATGAGAATCTGAAGCATGAGATGCTTCTGGTTCTTATTGCCCCCCCCCTAAAAATGGGCAGATAGGAGCAATCTTGGCTGCAACCTCCCTGCTCGCAAGTGAAACACATCCAGAGCACACCCACACTTCACACACATCTGCAAGGGAATACCCACCATGCAGTCTACGTTGTTGCCTGGAGGGTCCATGCTGGGGAGAGGCTGATCGTTCAGCTGCCACGAGACAGAAAGAAAGAGAAATGACATAAAAAGCTGCAGAATGTGACTCATGTCTCCTGCCCCCCTGTTTTCCTCCTGAAGCACTGTCTCCTGAGAAGGTGCAGCCTGGAGCAAGCCCATTTCAGTACCAAGCCTCTCTCTCACACGCACACCCCACGCACATAAGCAGTACAAAAAAGAGCATTGTAAAGTTTTATTTTACAATCAGAAACGTGACACATATCACACTGCCTACATTTGAGGCCCGTTCTCAAAGGGCCTGGCTGCAGAGAGGTAGATTTTTTGGCTGTAGCATGACAGGGGGAGAAATTTCATGAGAATTTGCAGGGAATGGCCCTCTGCTCCTGCCCCCTGTTTGTTTCTCCCAACCCCTATCCCACAGGAATTTTTAGCCAGGAGAAATCATGGAAACACCATGCCCACCCCACCCCACCCCAGTATGAGAACACATCCAAAGCACCATACCCTTTCTTGCAAAGCCAAAACTGAAAGTTCCCCACACTTTCCCCATTTGCCATCTTTCTCAGACTGGCCTGGCTGGAAAAGGAGTGATCCTTTGGTGGCTGCTGAACAGAAAACAAGGAGAAATGACATGGGAATCTGCTCCACGGGACTCCTGGCTCCTGGCAAACATCTCCTGCTGAATGGGCAGCTTGGAGGAAGCAATGTTCAGAACCTTGCCCCCCTCCCCAAAGCAGAGCAACCCTCACCTTTTTTGCAGATAAAAACTGGAATACTCACAATGCTGTCCATGTTTGCATTTAGTCTTGGAGGGGCCTGGCCATGCAAATAGAGGCCATTCTGCCACTGTATGAAAGGAAGGGTGAGAGTCAGAGCCTCGCAGTGTGGGTGCCTGGGAACCCAAGCTCCCCTAGTGTTGGGACCAGTGGTTCCCAGCCAGTTAAGCCCCCCCCAGCTTTCCTGGGCAGCAGTGTGATTTCAAGGGCAGATGCCTTGACCTCTCAGCAGCCCTAAGTGAAATGTCCTTCCACAGAACCAGCCCATTCCTAATGTGGGCATCCTGCTCATCCTCAGGAACTCCAGCACTACCTTTCAACTTTTTAAAAGAAAGTGGCTGTGAACCTTGTGTACCGTGTGTTGGAACCGTTCCTTCCACATGATGAAGACATTCCCTGTGGAAGCATAGCTGTCAACCCTCCGTGCTGTTCCCCACTGCTATATACATAGCTGTCAATCCTCCCTGCTGTTTTCCAATGCTATAATAAGGGAATTTCCTACAAAAAAAGGGAAAGGTTGACAGCTATGTGTGGAAGATGGGGAGAGAATCCACAACAAACTAAACCAAGTTCTTTAAGTATGGACAGTAGGAACTGGGTAGGCAGAGAAGGGAAGACCTTATGCTTACTACCCTTGGCAAAACCACCCTGTGAATCTCCCATCACATGCAACAATGGGGCAAATCTTTAAACCTCCCTATATAGCAAAGCAGTAGGTGTGGGGCACACCCTGCACCTGCTATCCAGCACTCATCAGGGGAAACACAGCAGGCCACAAGACATTGGATCCAGCAACCTCCCAAGCCAGTTGGCATTGGGAGGTGATTGGAGAAGTTCCCTTCATGCCAGAGTGCCTCAGGGTGCTTACTACTGATCGTCATCCTACTGAAATCAACTTGCCCTTGTTGAATGCCAACTGGAATCAAAATGAAACAGCCAGATAAACAAGTCCAAACCACTGTGATTCAGTCACATAAGGGAAAGCATGTACTACATAAAAAGGTGCAGCAAACACCAGTAGTGGGACACCCTACTTATTTGTACTAGTAATGTTTGCACTCCCTAATGGTTGGCACATGGGAGACTGCAAAGTTTGAAAAAGGAGTGATCAGGGTGGCACCAGCCTTATAAGGCAAAGGGCCAGCCCTGAGCTACTTGGCCCACTGGCCCAAAGGAGTACACACTATCTATTTCCTTCAGGAGGAAGTATCTGAAAGGATGGGATCAGCAGTTGTGCAACCTAAATTGGATATGACATTGACTTTTATATTAAGATTAAAAGGTAAAGGGACCCCTGACCATTAGGTCCAGTCGTGTCTGACTCTGGGGTTGCGGCGCTCATCTCGCGTTACTGGCCGAGGGAGCTAGCGTACGGCTTCCGGGTCATGTGGCCAGCATGACAAAGCCGCTTCTGGCGAACCAGAGCAGTGCATGGAAATGCCGTTTACCTTCCTGCCGGAGCGGTCCCTATTAATCTACTTGCACTTTGATGTGCTTTTGAACTGCTAGGTGGGCAGGAGCTGGGACCGAGCAAAGGGAGCTCACCCCGTCGCAGGGATTCGAACTGCCAACCTTCTGATCAGCAAGTCCTAGGCACAGTGGTTTAAGCCACAGTGCCACGTGGGTCTATATTAAGATTAAGATGGGTTAATTACCCATCATGCTTTTTGCATGTCTTATTATTCATTACAAACTCAGGGTTGTTTTTTGTTTTGTTTTTTTGCTCTTGAACAGACTTGCATGCACATTTTCTTTTTTTTTGTCTTCTTTCCAAAATACTTTTTATTAATCCTTATTAATTTAGCTGCATTTGGCAAAAGGGTAAAATAGCTCTCAGCTATCCCAATGTTTATGGCCCACAATCCCCCATTTTTTGGTTGCACTGCGGCAATTTGCATTCTTTTGTATACCAAATTGCATTAATTAGAGCATATGCTCCCTTCTGTTGGCGCAAGTAGAAGCAAAAGCCTGACAACTATCAGAATATAAGTAGTGAAGAATTGAAGGCAATAACCCAGGAGATATTTTATAGCTGCTTTTTTAGGTCCCATTGCAGGACCCTATTAGTGCTCAGTAGACATATGCACACAGCGTTTTAAAGAAGCATTCCTTTGCATGCTGAAAGTATGCAACATAGTTTGGAACTCACTGCCTTAATGAAAAAGATACTCACTAATTTTATAGGAATTCATTTTGACCCTGATGGATCAGATTTTGAAAAATGGAAGTTCCCACTACCACTGGTCTATTAAATATTCAGCATTTACTTTGCAATGGGAACACTGGGCTTGGTTTTTTGACTGTTCCATCGCCTCCAGCCTCTGGTTCAAGGAATATATATATATATATATATATATATATATATATATATATATATACACACACACATAATAATAATAATTTAATATAATAATTTATTATTTATACCCCGCCCATCTGGCCGGGTCTCCCCAGCCACACACACACACACACACACATACATATACATATACACATATCCAACAGCTGGTTTCATTCCAAGCCTGGGAAAACTATTCCTTTCCCATTCTGCCTAACTGAGGGGCACTGCCAAGTGTAACAGACCAATTAATGTAAAAGATAACATATTTCTATATCCTATCCTCTATACAACACAATATGATTAAAATAGACAGTATTACAACTCCAGTATAAAAGACCATACTAAGTCCATTTCCCATCTTCCTTTAGTGACCTTGGGGATCATAGTGCAGTCTTCTGCTTCATAGTAGCCTTATGCAGACTACCTATGGTTAGTCAAACTCTATATCTGCTTCTCACCCGCCTCCAGAGTCATCTACTTCTTTTACCTGTTCAGTCACTTAGCAGTGCTCCTACAAGGTGTCTTGATTTCCACCACCGATGGGGTAGGAACTGTGCCAGACAAAGGTGTTGATTTCTTGACATGGGTGCAATGATATCACCAACCTGTCCCCTCCAATTTAAAGCATTGTGAGTTGTCAATAACACCTGATAGGGCCATTGGACATGCCTCAGCCATGTCCCCTAAAGGCTTGTGGTTGGCGAAAATTATACTTCGTCTCAACAGCCGGGCTTTTACTTCCTCCTTTTTCTTTTCAGATCCGTAGCTTTTCAGCAGATCATCTCATTAGCTTATTTCTGAAAATATGTGTGCACGTCCCACCAATAAACAAGGGGGGGGAGGGCATGTGACAGGCAGTGGTGACCAAACATCTGTTGCTGTGCTTCAATAAGGCCACTGGGAGTGGAGAAGGACAAACTGTGTTCATATTTCGTCAGGTTAAATGAGAGCATGGAGACATTTTGTCAGCAATGGCTCTGTCCATCCCTCCTGCTGCTCCTTAAAACAAAAATCTTAGGGGGATGGACTTGCCATATTCATTTTGATGTTCTTGTAAATGAATAATTTCCATCTGTTGTATAATGAGCATGAAAGTTGGTTGTACTGGGAGGTGGCGGGCGGGCAGTGGAGAGATAAAACTGTGGAGGAAGCTGGGGGCTGACTGTTCCTTCTGAAAAAGTTCTGTTATTATGCTGGATTGTATCTGTGGATGAAATCTTACCCCAGTGCTTCCACCTATTACAGTAGTAAGTGATGCAGACAATGAAATAAGAAGGGGGGGGAGCATACATTTTTAAGGCCAGAACTTCTGTTATAATTAGACTTCCTGTCAATCCCAAAAGCATATTCCAATAATACAAATGAATGTGCTCCTTACTGTTATACATTTCTTTTTATATTTTCTAGTACATTATTATATCAACATATACCCTTACTAATCTTACCAAACTCTTACTGTTTCTAAGGTCACTCAAATGCTGGCTTACTATATTTCTGGACATATACTTTATATTTGTCCCACTTTTCTTCAAATTTTTGTTTAGAATTGCCTCTCAGGCTGTTTTTAAGCCGTGCCATTTTGGCAAACTCCTGTAGTTTATTTTGCCACTCTGTTAGCATTGGGGCTTCTAGAGCCTTCCCAGTAGCAGAGCTTCATGCTCCTGCACCGGGGGCAGAGAGCAGGCGGGGGCGGGGCTGGCATGCGTTCTGGGGGTGGGGCGCACTGCCCGCAAGGGCGTGGCGTGCTTTCTGGGGGCGGGTGCACAGCCTGTGGGGTCGGGGCACCCAGCATGGTTAGGGGGTGGCCGTGATGGAACCCCACCGGGATCGCGCTGCCCGGGGTGGTGCACTCCCATCGCCCCCCTCCTCCGCCCCTGATCCTTCCACCCCTTTGCTATCAGGGTCCGTGCTGCTGCCGTAGCATATAAAAATATGTTTCTTAGATTATTTGGAATGTCTTTGTCAATAATACTTAATAGAAAAGCCTCTGGTTTTTTGGAGAAAGTAATTCCAAACATTTTTTTTAGTTCTTCGTATATTAATCCCCAGAATACTTCGATCTTTTTACACGTCCACCACATATGATATAAATCACCATTGTTTCCACTGCACTTCCAACAAATGTTCAATAGACTTTTGTACATCTTGGATAATCTTGAAGGAGTGAGATACCATCTGTGTTGGATCTTTAACATATTCTCCTTAATGTTGGAACTCGCTGTAAACCTCATGTTTATTCTCCAGAGGTTCTCCCATTCTGCCATTATTATTGGATGACCGATGTCCTGTGCCCATCTAATCATTGTTATTTTCACCTCTTCCTCCTTGACATCCCAGTCAAGGAGGAGGTGGTACATTCTTGAAATTATCTTAACTTTATTATTTATCAACTCTGACTCCAAGCTTGAGGGCTCCTTGTCAAATCCAGTCTTTTTGTCTGATTTAAATATTTCATATAGTTGGTGATGTTCCAACCACCCAGAAAGTTGGTCCTTTAATTCCTCATACTTCCTTAATTTAATTTCACCTTCCTCTTCTACCAATAGTGCATCATATTTTAACCAATTTCCTTTCATATTCTTTTCCCCCCACTGCATTCGCCTCCAATGGTGAAATCCACCTGGGGTCCTTGGTTCCAGCAGCCTTCTATATTTCTCCCCTATTTTAAACAATGCATTTCTTATATGATTTGTAAAAATTTTGTGTACTCCATATTTCCCATAATTAAGGTATGCATGCCATCTGAAACAGATGTCATGTCCTTCTATATCTAATACATTGGTATTGCTGAGTAAACAACAGTCCCTTAACCATGAAAAGCAAGCGGCCTCGTAGTATAATTTTAGGTCCGGGAGACCAAAGTCCCCCCTTTCCTTAATATCAATTAAGACCTTGTGTTTTATTCTAGGTCGTTTTCCTGCCCAAATGAATTTTGATATTTCCTTTTGCCATATATCTAAACATTTTGTCTTTCCTAAAATTGGAATTGTCTGAAATAAAAAAGCATCTTTGGTAGGGAATTTTGTTTAATTGCCGATATTCAGCCCAGGAATTATAACTTTAGCTTGCTCCACATCTTTCTTAATTGTCTTTGTAGAGATTAATATTTTTGGGTGTCAGCAATATTCCTAAATATTTGATTTTTAGTATATTTTTAATCGTGTAAGTTTCTCAATTTCCTCCTTATCTTTTGATGTCATATTTTTAACTATTAATTTAGTTTTATTATAATTCAGCTTAAATCCAGAGATCTTCCTGTATTCTTGCATAAGTTCTAGGTAAGTGTTCCACAGTGGGGATTAAATTATATAATAATTAAATTATATTAACCCCATGATTGAGGGGGCCATGGTCGGGTGACATCAGCATGCTGCATAACATGACATCAGCATACCCCAAGCATGTGTGAGTGGTGTGCATGAGTGACGTTAGCACTCCCTGTGGCATGTATGTGCAGCGTGCTGACATCGTGTGGCCCCAGCCCTCTCAATTGTGGGGGCAAGGCAACGTGCTTGCAGGTGAATTATGTAAGTAGGTTCACTTAAAAATGCAGTCAGAACATATTTCTCCTTCATTCCTAGGTTTGTGGCACTTTCTAACCTGTGTATGCAGAGAAAGAGCACAATGCCATGCACAATTTCAGTCTTGTAAGGACCATTGTTTTTAATGGGGTCTACATGTTAGAACCTTCTTCAGGATTACACACACACACACACACACACACACACACACACACACAATGTAAAAATTCTAAATTCTAGCATAGTAGTAAGGGTGTGGGTGTGCACACACACATTGTTTTAAAACAATTAAATTGTGAAGGAGAATATGCTCTTAGAATATCCCTTTAAGTTTCAGCTCTGCTATTTCATTAAATAATGATTAATCAACTCCCTATCATAAGTTCCTGTCAGTTCATGGAGTTGAAAATGCATTCAATTCTGCATATTCGGTTTTGAAAGCAGTAACAGGATGTAGTGAACTCTCTGCAAATGTCACTCCTCTGCTACTCCTCCTTTTAGAATGCTTTTCAGATAACCGCTCTATCAGCTTCATGTATATGAAGCAGAGATTGCATCCATTGGGCCGTTAAGTTTATAACTAGTGTAGATTCCCAGCGGATAGACAGCCTTATGGGATGTAACCTTACCTATTTTCTCATTTGAGGAAATATACTACAGTATTTCCGTTTCTTTCCTCTTTTTTTGGTTGTTGTTCCCATCTCTCTGGGGATAAAAGGAACTTGCTTCCACGTAGCAGCCGCTCGCAGCTTTCCTGCTGTGTCTTTCCACAGTTGTGGAAATGGCCTGTGGCTCTCAATGGCCTGTGTCTGTATCTTTGCGCTAGGTAGAACATGGATTTGTCTGTTCTCTGAGCCTCAAGGGAAGCTATAAAATGAACAGCATTTCATGGATCAGAACCAGAAGGAACAACATCACTTGTAAAAAGGGGGGGGGGCATCCACACCCCAGCTGAAAACAGTTTTGTCTGCTGAAGCAAACAAAGGTGTGAAGATGTGAATCCCCATGTATCTAGTTTGTTTGCTGTTCCCACATATAATTCTGCAAAAACCATATATTCTGCCTGCTCATATTTTTAATTGATAGTCATGTTGCGCCCCCCCTTTTTAAACCTGCACATGACCCTTCAAGAGATAGCTTGGACTCTGAACTTAGACTCTGTTCTTAAACAGGGTTTCAATTAATTGAATCTAACGACAAAAATAGTAGCATAATTAAAACAATACAAAAATTACCAACTACTCATGATGCCTTAAGAAGTCACAATGTAGGTTAAAACATGTAAAAAGTTTTATTTCCTGTTGAGTGGGAAAATAGCATTGTAACCAGTGTGTTACTGACCAACTCAAAATCAAGGGGGAAAGAAAAAGAAATGGGAAAGCTAATACCCCCAAACAGGAAGGCGTTGCAATGTCCGCCATGTACCAGTAATAGAAGCACTATGGTTTTCTCCACGGTGTTAAGTCAGAGTAAAAGGGTAACTCTTCATAACATATAAGTCATCTATTATTTTTATTTCATAAAATTTACACACCACTTAGTTGAATAAAAAACCCTCGAAGCTGTTTACAAGAAGAAAACAATAAAAATCAAGATAAAAATACAATACATTAAAGTATCTTCATCTGATGTTGTCTCTATGAGTACTGTAGGTCCCACCTAACCTCTTGTGCCTCCTGCCATGGAAACTGTCTGCAGAAGAGGAAATGCTATGCTATGCTAGATGAAGCCTCCATCATTGCTGCACTGTCAATCAAAGCCTGTTTAGTATTCATTTTCTTTTATTTGAGAAGCTTCTTACTCTCTGTCCTCCCTATTGTCTTTAACCTTGTCAACAAATATATAATGCCTGGGCCCTCCTCCACTTACAACAAAGAATCTGGAGGAGGGGGCTGCTTGCTTTTCAGACCTCTTAGTGCACAGTTTTGAGACCTTGCCCTTCCAGCACCCAACTCCTTTCTTCAATGCCATCACTGAGCAACTTCTGGACAGCAGTCCCAAGCAAGAGAAGTCCAATCTGTTTATTTATTTATTCCATGGTGACCCACATACACGTAGTCTCATACAAGTGGGATGCATGTAAGGGGGGGATATCTGTAGTTGCTTTTTATGGCTTACATTGTTTTTTGCTGTTCAGTCGTGTCCGACTCTTCGTGACCCCATGGACCAGAGCACGCCAGGCACTGCCGGGGTTCGGTGCTGGAGCTCCTCGTGCGTAAGCTTAAGCTGCCCACGCACGAGGTACCAGTAGCGGGGAAAAGCGGCCAGCGTTCCACGTGCTTATGAGCACGGGCGCCGGCCAAGTCTCACAATCTGAAGGAAGCTGAGTAAGACGGAAAATGACTCTGAAGGTGTGTGAGTTCTTGAATGCCTTCTAACTAAAATAATGCCTCGAAAGCTAATGGATGCCTCGAAAACCAATGGATGCCCTGAATCTGAACCAGGAAAACCAAACCAAGGACGTTATCTAAGTTTTGGTTAAAGTTAAAAAAAAATCTTTAAACCTTTTTCCCTTTTCCCCAAAGAACGACAGACACCGAGTATATCTTTTAGTGGCTTTGGCAAAACCCGCGTAGGCTCGTTTCTTGCCCTAAGCTAAGTTTCCCTAAGCTCTCAGTCCCTGCGCGCCCAATCTTCCGCGATACTAAACTAAATAATACTAAACCGAAATATCTTCCGCAAATCTAGCCCTAGGCTAAACCTAAAAGCCTAACTAAAGCTAAACCGAATATCTTCCGCGAACTAAACCTAACTAAAAGAAAAACCCATCCGACCCATCCAGCCCGCTCCCAAAACCCCTTAAACTAAACTTGACTTCAACTGAACATAACCCAAACTGAACGTGCCTAAGCGGGGAGCCTCAGCCTTTTATTTAGGAACAGATGTGACATCACGATCGATGCCTCAACCAATAAAACCACTGTTGCTGCCCTCCAAAAAGGCGGGAAGCAGGGTTAACGCTCATTGATAACTTTGAAACATTACAGGGACTACAAATTAAAGGCGGATTAATCTTATTGGCAAACCGACTGTTCATTCTTACTTTCACTTTCGCTTTCACGCGTAAGGATACAAAAAGTAGTTCTCAATAACCATTAAAATAAACAATTAACCGCGGATCTTTTAACGGATCCACGCAGTGTATTCCGACAAGGCACGCCTATCCTTCACTGCCTCCCACAGTTTGGCCAAACTCATGTTAGTAGCTTCGAGAACACTGTCCAACAGTGTCTCGCATCTAGCTTACCACTGTGGAAAACTGGGGTGCTGCATTCAGAAGATTTAAAGAGCTCCAGAAAGCAAGCAGAAGATGGAGCAACATAACTTGTCCTGTTTTTGTTTCCTAACTAGCATTGCAAAATGATCAGCTACCTGATTGTCAAGCAGCTAGGTTAAAAACAGGCAAAACAAATCATGGCATATCAATTATTCTGCTTTATTTCAGCTCCTCTTATGATGCAGCAAATAATTGTCACTTGTTTTCATTTAATTAACAGTGTAGGGTAAATGACACCAGCAGAGAAATATCAGCCAAAAGGGACCAAACATGTTTTGCTGCAGATTGTCTCATTAGCTTGCTTCTGAAAATATGTGTGCATGTTCCACCTGATTGGTATTGGAGAGAGAGCTGGGACTGTGTCTGCTTGGGCACTCTGTAGTCCAGGCATAGGCAAACTCTGGCCCTCCAGATGTTTTGGAACTACAATTCCCATCATCCCTAGCTAACAGGATTAGTGGTCAGAGATGATGGGTATTGTAGTCTCAAAACATCTGGAGGGCCGGAGTTTGCCTATGCCTGCTGTAGTCCTAGAAGGCAGTAGTACTATCACAGAAACCATATATCCAATTTTCAGTGTTCATGCTACTAAAAGCAGCACATTTCATGTCTATTTCTCCAGGTCACCAAGTCTGGAGTTGACCTGAGCGATGCTGCTTCAGCAGTGAAGCAGCTCATATTGGTGTGGCAGCATATGAGAGCCACCTCTCCCTGGCTTTCAGTCAGGCGTTTATCTGAGCAAGTGTTTCCATGCATTTCCATCTCCTCATATATAGCAGGACATTTTAGTGCTGGCTTCCTGCCTTCTTTACTCCTGTGGCCATGGGGGAGATGGGGAGTATATGAGAACTAAGTCAGCCTTCCAGGCAGCTGGTGTAGGAACCTCCAGTCTTGAGGCAGAGTATACTGTGCGGAGGGATGAGAATAATATCCATGCCTACACAATTTGGATGCCGTAGTGCTTCTGAATACCAGTTTTTGGAAACCATAGGAGGGGAGAGTGCTGCTGTGTTCAGGGCTTGTTGCAGGCATGAGTGTTGCCACTATGAGAACAGGAGGCTGGACTAGATGGGCTACAGGATAAGGAGGGCAGGGAGTTGGAGTTAGATGACCTGTGGCAGGATCTGAGTAGGATGAGGTGAAATTGGGGCCTCAAGAAATGTCTTGAGCTGAAGGAGGGTGGCAGTGATCAGTTGCATTCAATGTGAGACATTAGTCTATATACAGTATTAGGTTGGGGAGACAAGAGAAGAGAGAGAATGGGGGAGAGAGAATGGGGTGGTAAAACTTACATTCTTTTACTTTGTGTATGTGTGGGGCTTTTGTGTCAGCGGCACTTGGGTAGCTTCTCTTTCTATACATTTATTATCTTCTCTTGGCGGTGAGAGAGGTGAAGGGGGCAGGGCATGGTTGGTTGTCTTTGCGTGTGAAGACCCCCAACCCTCCTCCAAAATAAATCACACAGGACACAGAATATTTGTTTAATATTTTTGGGGCATTAATTTGGCCACAACTTTATTGATTACAGCATGTGAGTGGTTGTTTAGGCATTGGTTCGGGCTACCTGAACCTGCACTAGCAAGAACAGGACTGACAACTGGAATTTCCAGTGGTCAGTAAGGGAAAGCCTACTGGGGGAGCAAAGAGGTGGATTTCCACCTCTTAGTTCACCCCAGATGCTCCCAGGAACTCTGGCATGGCCCTACCCCTGAGAAGGGATCGGACAGAGCACATCGAGCCCTGGATTCCTTAAACGGAATTCCCTAGCAGCAGCAACAAAATTGAGGGGCATGCACAGCCAATTCATAACCCCCCCCCCCACCAAAGAATGAACCAATGCCTAACCGCCAACCTTACAAAGTTGTGACAATTTGCTACACGGTAGGCAAAAACCAAATGGCACCAGCCAATCAGCCAAGTGGCAAAATTCCTACCGGGCCCCTGCTACAAAACAGACGACCCCTAGACAGGCATAGCAAGGTCAAAAACGGAACCTTAAATTATAGGGAGGGATGGCAGGAGATCCGCTGCATGGTGCGAAAGAGAAAGTACTTTGCCACGTGCAGCCCTATAAATAGCCTCTTAACTGCCAATCAATCCCCAACGGACAGAATATTTTCCCCAGCAACAAAGGGGCAACCAATGAGGTGATGAGGTCATCCAAATGGACCCACCCCAGCAACAAGAAGGCAGTTTGGTGATCTCACCGCAACACGTGGCTCTCCATGATTTGGAGGACACGATTCAGTTGACTGCAGTGAGAATTGTTTGCATGTGTGAGTGCACAGTTAAACTATGGAAGCGGTGATGACCACCATCTTGGATCTTCATGGTTGGAGCTGGTATGCTTTTGAATTCCAGCTGCTGGAAACTGCTGGGGAGGGGGACTTCCGTCCCTCTCAGGTCCTGCTTATGGGCTTCTCACAGGCATTTGGTTGCCACTGGGAGACCCACTTGAAAACATTCCCTTCCTGCATTTCTTTCATTAGGCCACAAGTAAAAAGAACCCTTAAAGACAGTCTGCCTTTTTTTTTTTTTTTCCTCTGCAAAATGAGAGCACCAAACCAGCTTTAACTTTGTTTTTAAGCTTCAGAATACTTTCCCTCTTGCACATTAGTGAAATATGTCCTATCTTCTCACAATTGGCCTACATAGCAATGGGATCATTTTTCACAGGGCTCCACGGAGGAACTGAAGACAGTCACTATTTAACAGGCCCAATGAATAGGCCAAGTAAATGGTATATATCACTCAGCCTATGAGTGGGCCTCTTTGGGTTGTAAATACACTTTAAATGGTGAGGTAGTACCTTCCTTGAATTCCTAACTAGATGTCAGAATGAACTTCATAAAGGAACAAAAGCTGAAAGGGCCAAGGAATTAGTGCATGAATCATTTAATAAAGTCAACATTCTTGGAGCAATTTCAGAAGCTTTGATAAAACAAATTGTACCTTTCTCTGCAGAAAAAAGGAGTCTCTTGGAAATCAGACATGGCGATTAATGCTTTAGTCAGTTCAGTTTACTGTAATACCGCATTATTATGTACTGTAAAATAATATGTTTAGTAGTTTATTCCCCCCCCCCAACTGTTCATCAGCAATGATTTATGTATGTAGAAGTTTGTCACAGAATAATAAAAACACATTAATAATAATAATAATAATAATAATAATAATAATAATAATAATACTTAAATCAGTCACCCATGGAAAGGAATATAGTCTTTCAGGTATTTCAACAGTACTCTTTTATCTGTATATATTCATATCTATAGTAACCAACAAGCCGAGCCCTCATTTTCTTTGTTGCTCTCCCCCATTAGGCCCCCATTCTCCTGTATGGCTAAGAGGACCCAAGTAAATGAGTGGGGTGATAAAAGGAGTTGCTGACTCATTTTAAGTGGCTTCCATTGATCTTTGGAAAGAACAGAGGTGGGCATTCTGTTCCATGTGGGTTACAGCTACAAATAATAATGCAGATGATAATTCAAGCCTCAAGGGCTTCCACTAGGAGTTCAGTTTCAAGACAAAGATTTGAAGTGCAAGGCAAGAAATAATTGCAGTTCAGTGCAGCAACCTAATCTCCATGTTGCTGAGGAACACAAGTACTTATTTATACAGCACATGGTTAAGAATATAGAATTCATGCCTACAAAGTAGTGGCCATGTGGGATGACTTTGACAGGGGATTGGACATATTCATGGAGGATAAGACTATCAGTGGCTTTTAGGCACTATGCATGTTCTACCTCCACTGTCAAAGGTTCTTCTGAATACCAGTTGCTGAGAATTACAACTGGGGAGAGCACAGTTGCATCTCACTAGCCACTGTGAGATCAGGATATTGGCCTAGATGTGTCTTCGGCCTGATCCAGCAGGGCTCTTCTTATGTTCCAGTGTTGCGACCACAAGAAATACAGTGGTACCTTGGTTTAAAAACTTAATCTGTTCTGGAAGTCTGTTCTTAAACCAAAGTGTTCTTAAACCAAGGTGTGCTTTCCCATAGCAGTGGGAGACTCAATTTACAAATGGAACACACTCAACAGGAAGCAGTGGAAGGGGTTAATTAGCTAACCTATATATTTACCTGAATGTATTGTTAGTCCAGTGAATGTATTAAGTATAAAAGTGCCCCTGTTAAGCTTTTCTGTATGAAACTGCTCTGTAAAGCTGTGAACTTTGATCTGCATTGTACTTCTCTCTGGCAAGCTTTGCCTCACTAAGTGTCTGGAGATAAGAACAGCAGACCTTACGCAGAGAGTACTGTAGCTGTCCTTGCAGAGAGGAACTGTTGTCTAGGTCAAGAGATAGGATGGCCTTGCTGGAGTGCGCATGAACCAACTCTGGCTAAATGTTCTTTTGCCTTATATGTCCTTTGCCTTATATGTATAACAGGAAATGTACAACAGGAAATGTTCCTTATATGGACAAGAGGAAGTTTTCCGAAGGTGGGGGGAATGAGTTGGAAAACTGTATAAGAACTGCTGGTAAACTGACTAACTTTTGTACTTGCTTGGCTATCTAAACACCGAAGTACCTCTGCATGCAGAAATTAAATCTTTCTCTCTCTCTGAAGCCAGAAGCCTCAGGTTTTTTTTACTTCCATGTTCTCTCACCGGGCGCAACAATGGGAACCCGTAGGGGCAAATAAGGCTCCATAACGTGGTGCGTTGGCCGGGAACCCTTCGCTGTTCCCCGGGATTGAGAAAACAGGGAGTCCGAGGCGTCGCTGCACAGCAGAAAAGGCTCTCCTGGTCTGGCGTTTGCTGGCCCCAAGCGCGCTTCCTGCCTGTTTGTGGGAAGGGACTGGCTTACCCCAGGGGGAGAGCCAAACTGCACCGTGGCGACGGGAGAAAGAGAAAGCGGCCGCAGGGGGGAAGGGAAGTAAGATCTGCAGAGGACAGGTAAGCTCCACAGGGGGAGCAGCTTCCCAGGGAAGGGGAAGCGCAGGATGCGATCGATCCTGCAGCGGCAGTGCGTCGTAGAGGACCGCCGCTAAAATCCGGTAGTGTGCAATAGAGTTGCCACCGGAGCCTGGCAGTGTGCAATAGAGTTGCCGCCAGAAGCCTGGCCGTGAGCCGTGGAGGGCCGCCAGGAAGGGGGAAAAGAAGGGGGGTGCCCTCTCTGAGGAGAGAGAAGGGGGTTAAGAATTTTTCAGAGAGAGAAGGGGGTTAAGAATTTTTCTGTGATTTTACTCTGTGTATGGGGAATGGTGTGTGGGGACACTCCAATGGATGTATTGAGTGAATGAGACGCAGGAACTCAGTGTCCCTAGCGAAGCGGAGAGTGTGTGCATGAAAAAAGTCTGGTTAGGTGGAAGGAGTGTCCCACTGTCCCAGGTTGAACCTGAGCTAGCTGAGATGGGGAATTGGAATTTTTGTTGCTGTGTAAAAATTTATGACTTGTAATAATTTTATGATTTTTCCTTCAGTATGTGTGTGTTGTATGAGTTCTGTGTTTGCAGTGATTGTGCAGTGTGATTTTTGTGATTTTTTTCTGTATCTGCAGTGCCTGTGTGTGTGTGTTGGTCCCTGTTTGAGGCTTGCATTCATTCTGGAAAGGTGGGGCAGAAAGCAGCCCTAATCTGTGTGTTCCCAAACTCTGTGTTCCCAAAATTGTGGCTGCTCTTGCAATCAGGAATGTTTGTTAGTTTGTTTTTAAAGCTGGTACAGTCTTATTTTGTTTCTTAATTGACCTTTGGTAAAGCAATGAGAGTGGGGAGATGGACAGAAATGGAGAGAAGCCTTAGTTTAAACAGCAAGGATTTTTCTCTTTGCAGCAGTGAATCTTGCAAAGGAAGGAAATTTGCCTCCCACAAAGGGGGGAAAAGGTGATTATGTCTTTAGAAAAGAGAAGATTATGTCTTCTGAGCAGTTTGATTGTTTCCAACAGAAGTTGATTAGAGGGGAAAAGTTTTATTTTATATCCCAGGTTTTAAGTTTTTCAGGGAAGGTTTTGAAACAGAAGAAATGGCTTCTTGGCAGAAAGTTATTTGGGAATGTAGATGTAGGTTTGTGGGATGTGTAATGAAGGAGAAGAGAATGTTGAAGTAGAATGGGAAGGGGCTCATGGTTAGCAACTGACAGTGTAGCCCTGACAGTGTAAGTTAGGATTTGGAGTAAGTTTGAACCTCAGGAGGAAAAGGGGGACAGAAATTTTTGGAATGATTGGAAGAAAAATTGATGATAAAGTGAAGGTATACATATCACAGAATCATAGAATCATAGAGTTGGAAGGGACCCCAAGGGTCATCTAGTCCAACCCCCTGCCCAGCAGGAAACAATATTGAAGGCAATACACCACCCTCCATGCCAAGGTTGCAGAGCACATCTAGGGGGGTGAATCCATTGTCCAAACCATGGAGAGGACCGCCAGGTTGTTGCCATGGAAGCGTGAGACAATGAGAGAGGCCTGAAGATGGCTCTGCTTCAGAGGTGGTAGATATATAGTAAGCCCTTCAAAGATTGTTTTAAAAAGACAGGAGTTTTTCCTATTGCCCTGTCCATAATTCGTTGTTACCTAAAAGAAACCTGAAAATTGTCACTATTTGAATGAGCACATCAAGGGTTCAACTCCATTGTCCTAATGAAACACCGTTGTGAGGAGTTAGCAATTTTGCTAAGCTGGCCGCCATGTGTGAGATGATGAGAGTGACCAACCGATGGCTCTGAAGCAAGATAAATAGGCCAAGTTCTATTCTGTCTGACAACCCAATTCTGTCAGAATTTGTTCCCTACTGCCCTGTTTCCACCTTAAGTACTCCTGAGGGTCAAAAATAGGTTGGTGGTGGTAAGTAAATTCTTGGACACTAGGTCCTGATAGGCTTGGTGAGGTGGTAAGTAGAAAATTAGGTACTGAGGATCAATGGCTGGTGCTTGTTTGCAGGAAACAGAAGAGGAGGGAAAGTTAGTCTTTGATATGGCTGTTGGAACTGGTAATATAATTGGGATGGAGAAATGGAACATTAGAAAAGAGAAGACAGTAAGGAGAAAATAGCTATACCCAAACACCCTAGATCATTTGTACAATGTTATATTGGAGAGGATTAGTTGCTATGTAAAAGTTTCTTAAAAGGAGAATGTTCTGAAGGATGTCAAGATAGTAAGAATTGCAATGGCTCTAGTAGTGTGTCTGAAGGTGGTGTTGAAGAAATGGATCTTATTTGGGAAAAATTGTATCTTTCTATTCCCTGACATTAGCAGAGTTTTATGTTAAATTGGTCTGAAATTGTGGTGATAGTATGATTGTATTGTGTATTTGTTTATATTTGTGTGTATTCTAAGTTTAGAGTGTTTGCATGGATTGGAAAAATGAACTAAATTATTATTCTGGGCCAAAGAAGTAGACCAAAGAACCAAAGAGCTATGGGATAATTATTGCGGAAGAATATTGTATTTCGAGGAGATAGTGATCCGGCATGGTCAGTAATATCTTGTGAGTGTATGGGAGGCTGTCCTTATTTGATTGGGTTATTCTAGCTTGCCTCCAACAGGGAGGAGGACTGATGTGTGATCAATATCGATACCTGTGAGGTTAATCTGTGAGGCAAAAGAAAGGCAGGAGGGGCCCAAGACACCACCCTCCAAGGGCAGATATAATCTCTGTAACTATCTCCTATTCTTTTAGCAGGTGCCCTAATGCCATGTAGCTTTGCTATGCCAGTTTTATCCCTATGCAGCGACTCTGAAACCTAAGTGGCATAGATCCTACAGTCTTTATGACAACACTGCCAGTGGTGAAAGTGGCTGGTGTCCGCCTCCTCATGTAGAGACAGGACCTGCCACAGTGTGCTGAAACATCCCTTGAAGCTGAAGATCCAGGGAAGCAACAAAGGCCAAGAAGCAACAGACCTGCTGCCAATGCACAGGGGAGGGGCCATTGGCCCTGTGCACGCCAATAGAAGAAAGGGAAGGAAAAGAACACTGAATGGGAGGACTGAATGATCATATTGCCTTAATTTGTGTTGACCAGTTACCAGATAATGTGACCAGTTGAACAGTTTCTGTAATTAGTGTTAGGGATATTCAAAGTAAAATATCCTTAGTTGTATCTGTTGATATTGTGTTCCCCATTGTTATTTTGCCTTTGTATTTTCTGTTTAATGCAATGCATGCATATAAAGTTGTGTCATGGATTCTTTAGCTCATTGCCCTTGCTAGAGAATATCAGTCATTTCCCAGGGACGCGCTGGAGAAAGAATTCCAGCGGTCCGAAGAAGAGGAGGGAATGGAAGGGGTTAATTAGCTAACCTATATATTTACCTGAATGTATTGTTAGTCCAGTGAATGTATTAAGTATAAAAGTGCCCCTGTTAAGCTTTTCTGTATGAAACTGCTCTGTAAAGCTGTGAACTTTGATCTGCATTGTACTACCTCTGCATGCAGAAATTAAATCTTTCTCTCTCTCTGAAGCCAGAAGCCTCAGGTTTTTTTTACTTCCATGTTCTCTCACCGGGCGCAACAATGGGAACCCGTAGGGGCAAATAAGGCTCCAGCAGAACATGTTCTGCTTCCAAGGCAAAGTTCACAAACCAAAACACCTACTTCCGGGTTTGCAGTGTTCTTAATCCAAGTTGTTCATAAACCAAGGTGCCACTGTATTGAATTAACCAAGGCTCTAAATATCAAGGTCCCTCATTATATTCTTATAGACACACTCCTTAAATGTGGGGTAAACAATGCTACTGTTAGGTGCCTTTGCAGTGGTTGATGGACTGCCATACCCTAAGAGTGCTCACAAATGACTCTTGGTCAACCTGGAGAATAGTGACCATTGGGGTACTGCAGTGTTCTGATCTGACCATTATTGTTTAACATGCTTATAAGTGATTTGGACAAAAGAATAAAAGAGCTTCTGGATTTGAATGTGAAACAGAATCCATAAGTAAGTTGCTTGTAACTTTGTTATACAATAGATTTCACAATCTGCTTCACAATGAGTTTCCCCTAGCACAACTGTTGTGTTGAATTCCTCTGTTGCAAAGCTTCAAAACTCACTCATCCACTAATGCAAGAGATAATTGGGTACAGCTTGTAATAAATAATTGCCTCCCTAGCTCTATGGGGATGATTTAGATTGCAGAAATTATGGATTGAGGGTTAGACAGCTCTCCCACCTCAGTGGTCTGTGATGCTCTGAGCCCTGTCCCTATGCACCTTTAAAGGGAAGTCGTTTTTTTTTTTTAAGGAAGATCTGATTGCTGATCTCCAATGCTGCATATTGTTTGGCTTGAAGCCACTTCCTCTGAACAGAAATTCCATCTCAAGGTCCTTGAGAAATTCAAGTTCTCCTTGAGATTCTGAGCAGGGTTCATTTGCCATTCTTCATTGGAGATTCATGTCACTTGATAGGTCAATTAAGCACATCATGCCAACTGGAGAGTGTAATGTTTTCAAACAGATAATATAAGCCTGGCACAAGCAGCCAAGAAGCGCTTCCTTTTATACCTTCCAGGAGTAGAACTTTGTGCCATTTAGGAAGTGTGTAATATATGGATCTGTTTAAATTTCAAATGGTGCAAGTTTTAAGTAACACCAAGACATTTAGCAAACTAATGGATATCTCCTTACCATTACACAGCCCTGTTGAAAGATATCAAGTTGCCTAGTCTCTCTCTCCCTCCCTCCCCCCCCTCTCTGTGTGTTAACCTTTGAAATGTCCATAGGCTAGGACAGGTTAAAAAGCAAAGAAGTGTAAAACATTAAAATTCCACTGCAGTCCAATCAAACAGTAAAAAGACATGAAATGTTAATTATCTTCAAATTCTCTGTTGGTTATCATGCACATGCACACAGACACACACACAAAGAATAATAAAAAATATTTTAAAGTACCTATAGATCAGCACCTTAGTGCAGCTTGCAACATCAAAGAGTAGACTGAAACAACCCTGTGCAGACATTACCCAAATAACACAGCATCAGGAAACCAAGGCATCCTCTAGTCAGTCATCACTTGTTCTCCTATCAGTTCCCTATTTCTAAGACACAGCATCAGGAAACCAAGGCATCCTCTAGTCAGTCATCACTTGTTCTCCTATCACTTCCCTATTTCTAAGACGCTGACCAAACCCATGTTCCCCATGAACAGCAAAGTGCAGACTGTGTTGCACTCCAGGGGCCCTTCCTCTGCCTACCCTGCCCTTTTGTGGTAGTAGCCAGTGTGGTGTAGTGGTTAAAAGCGGTAGACTCATAATCTGGTGAACTGGGTTCGCATCTCCGCTCCTCCACATGCAGCTGCTGGGTGACCTTGGGCTAGTCACACTTCTCTGAAGTCTCTCAGCCTCACTCACCTCACAGAGTGTTTGTTGTGGGGAAGGAAGGGAAAGGAGAATGTTAGCTGCTTTGAGATTCCTTAGTGATAAAGTGGGATATCAAATCCAAACTCTTCTTCTTCTTCTTTTGTACCCGAGGGAAGATGAGAGTGGCTAGTCAGCAGTAGATAGATGGAAGTCCAGTTGCAGCATTTATTAGGTTGCAATCCTAACTCCACATCCCTGAGAATAAGCCCTATTAAATTCATTGGGACTAACTTCTGAGTAGGCATGGCTAGGATTGTACTCCGGTAGTGCTATAATTTTGTGTGCTGCTTTACAAGGTTTTCTTCCTATGTTCCCTTTCTTCCTTATTCCATCTTTCAGGAAACCATGCAACTCAACTTACATAGGTAGTCAACAAAGCTAGAATGACAGAGAAGCAATGTGAGATGTTTTTAATCAGTGTGAAAATTGAGGTGCTCTAAACAGCCGAGCCACACAGTTTTCATTTTGGTCCCAAAGGCAAAGATGTGGAGGGGGGTGGCAATTCTATCTTGGATTCATGTATGTGCAAATAATATGTTAATAAATGTTTCTGCATGATTATCACACTTCTTGTTATTGCAGATCTTTGCTCGAAGAAGACCTGCCTATAACACGCATTCCCGTCAGCAAATGCAGTCTTTCAAATTATGTGAATTAGCTCTCAGCTCAAGAGAAGGAAAATATATAAACCACTTCACTGGTTTTTTCACTACCATGCTGAAAATGCCTAAACAGAAAAATGTAACTCTTTTTTTTCTCTGGAGTTGTCAGATAATTTTTAAGTTGTGCCCTAATCGCCTGTGGAAATTATACACCATATTTGTTGGCAAACCGGCTGGGGGCGGGGCAGTGTTTGTTGAATTTATCCACTGGGGGCACCTCACCCACACCTTTTTCTTCTTATGGTCCTTCACACATCGAATTAATGCATGTTCTACAGTTACTGGTTTTCTGTTTGTCTTTCGGCATAATCATCTCTGCTAGTCCAAAAACCAGACTACAAATGGAACACTCTAGTCTGTACAGATCATCTAATGTGAATGTCACCTATCTGTTCTTGGCTTTTAGAATTGGTTACACTTAACTGTTTTTTTTTCCTTCCAGAATGCAGTTCCAATCTTCAAATTGTATTATTTGGCTCAGAATGAGTGTGCATGAACTTTCTGTCTACAGCAGGGGAATGGGAACTGGATCTGGCTGGGGGCTGGGCCATTCCTTCCACCCCATGGGTCAACTTTGACAAGTGGCTGGGGTTGGCCACCTGTCAGTCAACTTGCATCATTGTGACCTTGAGTGACTACTTGAATTGTTTCAATACAAATTGCTTCCAAATAGAAAGTGAGGTTAGACATTCCTTTACTTGCCTCACCCCTGACATGACACATAACATCAGGAATGGGACAAGTGGGCATGGTTTGGGAAAATTTGCTCCATGGGCGAAACTAGGCCACTGCTAGGCCTAATCAGGCCTGTGGGGCAGAGATTCCCCACTCCCCATTTCCCATTGTGGGCAATATACAGCATAAGTCATGCTTCAATTCAATTCAACTAATATATCAGAGCTCATGCTTGAATATAACTAGATATGAGTTTCACTGACTTCTGAGATCAGAACCAAATTCCTATGTGATTCATATTAGTACTTCATATGCCTACCACTACATTGGCAAAAAAAAATATATATATATATATATAATTGAAAACCTTATAGTGGTTTTGATTAAAACGAACATTCTTTGAGGTTTATATTCACTGAGTCTCACATTTGAAAATTGCAGTTGGTCTTAATCTGCTTTCTGGAGAATGATGCAAATATTAAAAAGTAATGAACTAACAAGATTGTTTGTTAATGCTACATAAAAGTGCTAATTATGCACAACTTCCTGCCTGGAGCTAAACCCAAGAGACATTTTCTAAGAAACTGTTAAATAAGCTCGTTCACTGGAGATGTGAACAGATCAGAATTGCTCAATGGATTTACATTTTAGGACTTGTCCGTCATATCTCCTTCTTTGGGTGGTGGTGGGCACACATAGCACATGCTAAGTTTATTTTATTCTCGTCAGTAATTAGATCAATAGTGATTAGTAAACGTCCCAGGGTATTGAGGGGTAGGGAATGAGATGCCTGATAAGCACTAATAGATTTTTTTTAATAGTGACACCCCGCCCTCCAAGTCAGAGCAGCATTAATCATATCTCAGCTTATTAAGCCGAGATGTAATCAGCTGAATGTGGTCGTGGTATTGCTTTCTGTATTAACACTTCTTCCTAATGCAAATCAAGATGGAAAGAGTTTGCTGGTATGGCTGGCTTTAAAGTAGTGTGTGTGTGTGCGCGCGCGTATGTGTTTGCGCAAACGTGTATAAAAATGTGTAATCTGTCCTTCACCCAAAGTTCTTACAATGGAAACTATATATGCATCAAAAGCTGCTGATTATGCAGTATAAAAACAAAACAAAGAATAATATAAATGTTTTGGGAAAATCTCCCACAGGAGGTCAGGCGCAATGGTGAATGCCTGTAATCCAGCTACTCCCGGAGCCTGAGGCTAGCAGATTACTTGAGCTCAGGTGTTCAGGCCTGCTGTGGGCCAAGCCAATCAGGTGTCCTTACTAAGTTTGGCATCGTAAACATCTATAAAACCAGAATAAAAATAAGAAATAAGGTAGCAACCATGTGAACTGAGAGCCCAGTACACCTCACCCTTCCCCAAAGGCCTGGACAAAGAGGCTTGTTTCCACCCACTGTCAAAAAGAGTTCAGTGTTGATAAGTGAGTATTATGAATTAAGATTGCCGGAAGAAATATCAACAACCTCAGATATGCTGATGACACAACCTTGATGGCAGAAAGTGAGGAGGAATTAAAGAACATTTTAATGAGGGTGAAAGAGGAGAGTGCAAAATATGGTCTGAAGCTCAACATAAAAAATACTAAGATCATGGCCACTGGTCCCATCACCTCCTGGCAAATAGAAGGGGAAGAAATGGAGGCAGTGAGAGATTTTACTTTCTTGGGATCCATGATCACTGCAGATGGTGACAGCAGTCACAAAATTAAAAGACTCCTGCTCCTTAGGAGAAAAGCAATGACAAACCTAGACAGCATCTTAAAAAGCAGAGACATCACCTTGCCGACAAAGGTCCGTATAGTTAAAGCTATGGTTTTCCTAGTAGTGATGTATGGAAGTGAGAGCTGGACCATAAAGAAGTCTGACCGCCGAAGAATTGATGCTTTTGAATTATGGTGCTGGAGGAGACTTGAGAGTCCCATGGACTGCAAGAAGATCATACCTATCCATTCTGAAGGAAATCAGCCCTGAGTGCTCACTGGAAGGACAGATCCTGAAGCTGAGGCTCCAATACTTTAGCCACCTCATGAGAAGAGAAGACTCCCTGGAAAAGACCCTGATGTTGGGAAAGATGGAGGGCACAAGGAGAAGGGGGCGACAGAGGACGAGATGGTTGGACAGTGTTCTCGAAGCTACCAACATGAGTCTGACCAAACTGTGGGAGGCAGTGGAAGACAGGAGTGCCTGGCGTGCTCTGGTCCATGGGGTCACGAAGAGTTGGACACGACTAAACGACTAAACAACAACAATGCTTTACTTCCCTGTAAGAGAGATCCAGCAACTTTCAGCAGCCTAGGTTAGCGGATTATAGCAGTGTTTTTCAACCTTTTTTGGGCAAAGGCACACTTGTTTCATGAAAAAATCACGAGGCACACCACCATTAGAAAATGTTAAAAAATTTAACTCTGTGCCTATATTGACTATATATAAAGTAATTCTCTTGAATTTTTCAATTTTTCCCACGGCACACCAGGCAACATCTTGCGGCACACTAGTGTGCCGCGGAACAGTGGTTGAAAAACACTGGATTATAGCATGCGAAGAACAAAGGCTGTAGTCTAACCTCTCTAATATACTAGCGTTCTGGATTCGAGGATTATATTTTTATGGGTGAAGATTTCATATGAAAATCCTGCATACAGTTGGAAGTGTCATCATCCAGACACAGGTTTGCTGTAGCTTTTGAATACTAGACTGTAAGTGTTGTATTCAGTGTTAGTCCATTGAAACTAAGGGACCTAAGTTAGCCATATCCAGTTCAATGGGTCTATTCTTAATAGTACTAACATTTGGATATAGTCCTGGCATTTGGACTTCAACATCGCCATCTGAAGAAGTAGGAGGATTCAGTTGGCATTTGGAGGATGGAAGGCTATTAAAGGGTGCTTAGTTTTCATCACTGAGAGGATTGCTTTTAACTAATGTACATTTGTGCATGCAGCTTTTGTCCTTCAAAATAAACAGTGTACAAATGCAATTTCACACATTATTGAAAAAGAGGCTCCTTCCTTAAAGCAAAGTGTATTCAGACCAATTAAATTCACATATCAGTCTATTATGGAGGCAGGAACAATAGGTCATTGTTAAACTCCGTGACATTCAAATATAGGGGGGGACCCTCAAATTCTTTTAACACAAATTCTTTTTAAACAAATGTGTCTTTAAGTATTGCTTTAAAACTATTTTTATGTGGCCTTTAGAAAAATCATTTCAGAAGCACTCATGTTTATTTTTTTTTACCCCTACATAATTGTCCTATGATTCAGAAACCAACACTTTTGCATAGTGTCGACTAGTTATTATGAACGGGCAATCTGCTCCCCACGTGAAAAGAATGTTTTTTGGCTTTGAAATGGCGCAATGCAACGTATTATTTGGCCACTGAGTTTGGTAGGGTTTATTATTGCTATTTAAATGGATTCCCCATCAGCCTGCTTCTGAATTGTTAGTGACACCACAGCTTTAAAGAATTTGTGAATGGATGAAATTATTTCCTTTATTCTGCCCCTTTTGGTTTTCTGTGACCTGCATAGGTTGAGCCCCTATTTGCCCCGTTTTTAGTCTTCCTAACATTCAGTCATAAGTTTTTTCTATCAAGTTGCAAGTCATTTGATTCTGTTCCATTCTGCTGGATACTGCTTTCACTCTTGAGTGGGATGAATTTATGACATTTGCCACCCCTGCAAGGAAGATTTGAGTGGTTTGTCCCAGGGAGGAACCAGCGACAGTAACGCCTGCTGTCTGGCGCAATCAGGAAGAGGCAGTGACCAGGCTTTTAAAGCTAGCTGTGACCCACACACTTTATTCTTCCTCGGTGCAGCGTCCATGGCCCCTTGCTTTATAGTGTGGGATTTGTTCTTCAGCCCTTTTAGGTGTCTGGGTAGGAAATTTGGTGGGAATCCCTGACTTTGAGACTCTTCATTTTTGCTTACTTCACACTGTGAGGTGTTACTTTTGTGTGACTGGGTAGGCATATTTTAAATTTGGTTCCATTAGCATTTAGTCTGGGCAAGTGAAATTACCATATAAATGGTTCATTAAACACCTGAGGCATTATTGGGTTTAAGGCACTCTTTTCTCACACTCCGTTGTAGAGCCAGCCAGAGGCCCAGGCCAGGTAGATAATGTGGCCCTTTATTTATTTTTTACCCTGGGGATTTTTAGTATTTATATTTAAATAATGGTGAGTGATTGTGAATATGCTGACTGAGGCCCCCTTTGGAATCAGAGGCCCGGGCCAAGTGGCCCATATGACCCCCCCCCCCCCGTTTGGGCCTGGCCTTTGGGGGTCCTTAGGGAAGCCCTTTAGGCTTGGCAGGCACACGGGGCGAATGCTGGCCAGTGGGGCCACTGTTGGCTTGTTAAATTCCCATATCCAAGGTCCATGTAGCAAGGAGAAAGAACTTGTCTGCATGGCCACAGAATGCCGCTGTTAGAATGTCCGGGAGATGAGAGCAATCAGATTCCTCTACGTATTGGAGAATTCTCCTGCCTGGACTACTTTGATTTGGCTAACCTGGTTAATTGAATTTTCAGATATCTAATTTGTTATGTTTCAATAAATATTCCCTGTTTTCACCATACCTATTGTGTCCTGAATTCTCAAGTGCAGTGGTAAAAAAATGTCCATGTATTCAGCACTGAAATACACATTTTGTTGTACACACTTCCATAAAGAACATATTTTGGGGCATGCTTTTTGCACACAAAGAATTCTTTGCAAAATCAGGAGAACTGTATAACTGCTTCCCTCAGAGTAATTGAATATGTTGTCTTTTGAGTCTTCTTCCAGTGGGGGTGTGCAAATCCTATTCTTCATTATTTTCCAACGAGGCGTCGCTCTAAGTTCATGCTCTACATCAGGGGTAGGCAACCTAAGGCACGTGGGCCAGATGCGGCCCAATTGCCTTCTCATTCCGATCCACAGACGGTCTGGGAATCAGCGTGTTTTTACATGAGTAGTATGTGTGCTTTTATTTAAAATGCATCTCTGGGTTATTTGTGGGGCATAGGGATTTGTTCATATATATTTTTCAAAATACAGTCCGACCCACCACATGATCTGAGGGATGGTGGACCAACCTACGGCTGAAAAAGGTTGCTGACCCCTGATCTACTTGAAATGACAGTTTGTGAAATTAAGTTCATGTCATTTTCTATGGTGGCACCAGAAGGTTTTTTCTTCTTAAAATCAGCTTCCTAAAGGGTATGGGCAGGCCACTATACCATGACTCCTTGGTATTTCAGGATCGTATCTAGTTTCCAATGGATAATGTGCCCAGTATGGAAATCAATTGCCTTGCCTTCTGTCCAATTTAAATTCTAGTAATTATTTTAATTTTCCATATATGCATAGTTATTAGCATATGCAAATTGCTACACATCTTTGGCCTCTTCTTATATAGTATGTAATTTAGGATTGAATATTTTGATGCAACAAGGGAAAAAATCAGTAATGTGTAAGGATGTTTTCATTCTGGAGCTTTGGTGTAAATGTTGTACATTAAAGGGACAAGCTTTACAGAAAGACTAGTGTGTAAATATATGTCTGGTTCTTATAAACACTTTATAACTAGTATTGCTTGCTGTACTGATTGGGTGACCCTTTCCTAATAGATGATGCTCAACTGCTTCTGCTTCTTTTTTTAATTTAAAGGATAATCAACATTCAGACTGTGACATTATGCATTGTCTTCAGCACATTTATGGGATGATACAATAGTGATTAGCTATTGAGTGGCTATAAGGATTTAGAATATATGGCTTTTGGTTTTGTAGGAAGGTGATAATGTATGCTGTGTAAAGGACAATAAACAATGTTTATTGGCTTGCTTGATGAAGACTACATAGCATGATTGGATGCTTTTTTGCTTTACTTTAGGATACTACAGAAAGTGTGCCTGGGAGAAATGAAAGCAGTGGCACAAAAAAACAGCACGGGGGGTAGGGGATGTGGTGTGGCAGTTTATGCTGGCAGTCATGGATAGGGAAGCCCAGAGCCTCATTCACTGCAGTTGGAGACCTTGCTGGTGTCCACAGGAAGGGTTTAGAGGGAGGGTTTCCAGGAATCCAGACTGCTTTATCCCTGGCACATTGCTCCATGGAAAGAGACAAAGGGGGAAAACATGGACCAAGAGGCAACTTAAAACTAACAGAACTGATTTCCCTCCTTGCTGGGTAGCTTCAGAGGAAGGATACCAGTGCACCTACTCACGAAGGCAGCAGCTGGGTATGTGAGAGCAGCATGTGGGACGGCAGTGGTTACCTCTGTGGTGTGCAATCGGTAGGGAGCCTATGCCTCTGCAGATGCTAGGATCAGGGCTGCTCCAGTCAGGTCATAGAGGTCACATGTAATGAAATGTGCTCCTAGGGCAGGATGGAAGCTGGTGGGATTTGGTGTGGCCATCAGCTTGCTTTTTGCAATTTTGGTGCTGGCCTTAGCATACTCCAACCGCAGTCAAAATGGATCCCATTCAATGCAGTCTTTGCAGCTTAAGCACCAGACCATTTGTCGAAGGTACCAAAGCTTCCAGCTTTGGTGTTAGCTTGATCAGTGATCCTTCATAACCCTTTAATGGCCTGAAAAGCAGGTAAAGTAACCGAAAGTATCCAAACCTCTTCCTCTTCCAAGGCTTGCTAATCCTGGGTGGCTGCCTTACCTTTTCCCTTTCTTTTCTACTTCCTCCTCCTCCCTCATCCTTTAATCTTCCTTCAGGGGGGAGCAGAGAGGATGAGCTTATGCCTTAAGGCAAACCTTAAGCAGGATGTGGGGCAGGTGTCAGGTGTGAACTGGGGAGAGGAAAGTGACTGAGGGATGGCTAAGGGCCAGGAAGGGGTCCTGTTGTGCACTGGTGCTGTTTCTTTCCTTTCTTTTCTTTGCAAGTTCCTGGGTTTATTGAACACCTCTCAGAAATAGGCCTCCCAAACATGCGAGGGTATATTTTGTTCACATAGCATATAACCATTAGAGCTCAGTTAGTTAATAAGTTTCCAAAATCCAACTCCGAGGACTCTGCATGGTCAGTGTTCCCTCTGTCTGCCTGCCAGCCTGGCCCGGCCCTCCACTAATTCCCAGCAAACTCCCATTAATGTGTTTCTCCTCCTGCTTTGCTGAGTTCTCGTTGGAGAGACCCTATTTTGGTGACAGAACCTGTGATAAATCCATCACTTTTTGAAGGGGCTTCTGTGTAGGAGAATGCAGTGCTTTTTTTCCTGGGGGTACTCAAGAGTATGCAGTCCTGGCACCTTTTTCCAGTTTGTTAAAAGTGTGCACATATTATAACAACTTATTGGTGAATATCGGCGCCCATTTTTCTTCAAAAAAAAAAAGCACTAGAAGAGTGATTCAGCAATAGAGAAGGGATGGCTTCCTTATTTTGTAAACAGTTAAATAAAGTTTATTTTATGCATATGGACAACCTGGATTTGCCAAGTTATCAATCTAAGAATAATGCAAACACAGAGACCTATTATTTTTGGTTTCCAGCTGGGTTGCTGGCACAAAAAAATATGGTCTAGCTGTGTGTGTACAGTGCAATATCCAGGCCCTTCTTATCCTAAATATGGTTTATGCTGAAGTGTGCATGCACACAAAAGCTTATACCAGAACAAACTTAGTTGGTCTATAAGGTGCTACTGGACAATTTTTTATTTTTATTTTGACTGTGTCAAACCAACATGGCTACCTACCTGAATGTATGGTTTATGCAGCTACACAGGCAAAAGACATTCACTTTTACTTGGTTTTTTGGCATGAATTTAAAACTGATTAATTTGGGTGTGTGAGTGTTCAAAACTTGCTTTAGTTGTAGCATATTTATGTAACCATAGCAGTGGGTCTTGGCCTAACTATTGATCACTGAAGTTTTTCATCTTGCTTCTGTGAAGACTTTGCTTCTAGACAACACTGTCCTAGCCTTACCCTCTCTTCCCTCCCCCGCCCATTTTCTTTTTTTTTGTCCATTCTTCCCTTTCCATTTTCTGCTTTGACTAGAATTTGAAGGGGGCGGGGTTTCTTCTCAAAACTACAATGCACTGGGTTTCTTGTCCATTTTGCTCTTATACTAGGGTTGACATATTTGGAAGAGCAAAATAGAGGGTGTGCCTGTGTGTGTGTGGGTGACTCAGCTGGGGATTGGGAGCCTCCTGAGTGTGTGTGTGTGTGTGTGTGTGTGCTCAAGCAAAACAAAAAACATAAAAAATGGACATTTCATGTAACTTGTAAAAATCCACCTAGATGGACATGCTGGCCATTGAAAAGTGGACATGCCGAGGGACCACAGACATGGCAATCCTGCCTTATACAGTTAAAAGTCAAGATTGTTTTTGTGTTGGCTTTCAGTCAGAATTCTATATATAAAACAGCTACAAAATATTTATGCTCACCGCCCCGGTTGCATCCCTCTGATTGGAGAGAATCCAGTTTTGCCAGTATTCCTTATGGGAATACTGAACAAAGATGTGCCATTATTTTTGTACCATGTGTAATAAAGAAGTATTTATGCATTATAAAACAGCTGTAATCCTATACACAGCAATTGGTAGACACTTTTTGCATGGCACTGTTAGAGTAAAATGTGCAGTTTGCTGTCCACAAGGTGTGGTTTGCTTCTTAGGATTAAAGCCTTAAAAAACAATTATTTTACTGTCTGGAAAACCTCAACTATTTGGCTAGATTTATTGAAGCATATTGCAGAAGAAAAAGCATCAACATATCTGGTAAAACCTTCCAAAACTAACTCCACTAACAAAATAAATGAGGAACATTGATTTCCTCATCTCTCAAAAGTGTTTGTAGGATCAGATGGACAAATGCAAAGGACTTTTTTGTTACAACATTATTTATTATATTTGTAAGGAAGGATTAATCACTTTTTTAATAGATACACCACCCTTCATCAGATTTCAGAACAGCATGCAAATTGAAAGTTTCTAGAAGTTCCTGGAACCAGCTTCAACTTTTATTTCAGGCTATTAATTGTAAAACCTGGTTAAAGCTGTTCTTGAAATAAAATGAGTTTCTTCCACGAAATTACTCTTTGCATGTGAGCCTTCATAGAGGTGCATCTGAAAAGCAGGCTGATGATGAACTTTAGTTTTACACAAAATTTAATGTAAAATGCGCACTGCAGGTCTGGCCCAGCTGCCTTTAAAATGACAGCCCACCCTCAAAATTATAATGAGATGGGTATATGATGGTTGTATTTGTTTGCATTACTTTGATATTCATGTTGTGTCTTTGCCAGTAAGAGTAAAACATGGTTTTAATACTAAACTAGCTGGGGAAAGACTATAAACTCAAAGCAGATTTATAAATGCGGACTTTAACCTTTTCAATATTCTGCATTTTGATTGGTTGCTTCTTACACCCCTTCTTCCCAGGTTACTGAGGCTGTTAAACAGGGATGAAAGGGGATAGCTAATGAATCAAAGTATAGGACAGTGAAAAGGTCAAAGTATTAGAGTTTACTGTTATCTTCATGGAATATATGACACATTAAGATTCTGATGCCACGGTCTTCTGACAAAGAATATAATGAGAACTATAAATAATAAACAGCACAACATGAATCTGTTCCCATGATGATGACTGTAACTAAGCTAAGGGAATAAATCCTTAATCCATTCTTGCTGAACTATAAAAGATGAGGGATTTGTTCATGCTATTCAAAGAATCAAACACAAGAGGCACGCTGTGGAGCTTGATGAGTGAAGGAGATTACATATTATAGATTTGCCAACAACATTACACTTATAAGTATTAAATCACCCCAAGGGCGAGGTAATCACGGGTGTAAGATCCAATGAGCCAGTTGCTGTGGTAATGGCTTGGGGCCCCAACTCTATGCATTATTTTCTTGGGGGCAGGGGTGGTAGATAAGAATAGTAACTGAGTGGGCATGGGGAAGCAAATCATCAGCAACATCATTTGGTGGTCTCATCTGAAATACTGGAATGCAACTTTGGAATAAGCTCAGATCCTCTATGTCTTATAGAATCCTAACATGAAAAGGGCTTTAAATAAATTAACCTCATGGGATTAGTTCTAAATTAGTTACATAAATTCTGTGATTAGAACTAAAGCGGGTGACATTTCTGGAGAAGTAGGTTGATGCTGATCTCTCAGATGCCTCAGCCCAACCATGAGGAAGAGCATTCATGCAGAGACAACTTAAACATTGTCATTCTGCATTGTGATCCAACACATCATGTAGTTTATGCTGGTGCCTTAGTTAGAGTTGGCGTACATCCGGGTTTTCCTCGACAAGTTCCAATGACGGAATTAGCATCCGGGGGGAATTTGGGGAAATCAGCAAAATGTCTGAGTCTTCGAGACTTTCCCCCCAAAAGTTCAATGACTTTCCTTAAAAAAGCTTAACAGCTATGGGCGATTTCCCCAAGTTTGTGTGTTCTTGAAGTAAAACCCTAGCTTAATGCAACCTTGTTTTGCCCACATGCTTTTAGACAATAACCTCTGTTAATTGGCCAAGTCTTGGCCACACCCTCAAAACATAATTCAGAAAAATAATACATCCCTATGCTCCATTTTAATTAATACCGTCCTCTTCCAAAGAGTTAAACGATATCTGATCTTCTCTGGATCCAGCATCTATTCACAGGTTGTGTAGATAATGTCAAAATATTTCAGTAAAGCCATAGATCTCTGTAGCTGGGCTTGCATAATAGCAAGCATACAGACAGTAAAACAAGGCTTTCAATTAATTATTCCAGTTACGTTTCACATGTGTCCTTTAATATATCCCCATTCTCAGTTTCCAGCATTACTCTTTTATTTGGTATGTGGGTCTTAAAATATCTACTTATTTTATTTATTGCAACAATTTTTACACCACTTAATCACAGTTGTTGCTAAGTGGTGTATAGGAGACTCAGTGTAATGAAACTAAAAAGAGAGAGTGAAAACAATAAAATCAGAATTCAGTTTTAAAGCCTGCTGGAATACAAAAACAAAGTCTTTGGTAAGCTCTGGAAGTACAACAGGAAGGGGACCTGTTTGACCTCAGCTGGAAGGGAGTTCCATAAAGTTGGGCCCATGGCAGTGGAAACCTTGTGCATGATGGAGACAAACTTTCAATTCAAGCCATGGCAAAGTACTAACAGTGGCTCCCTCAAAGACCTCTGTGATCAGGCAGGGATATAAGAAGAAGAGGAGGAGGAGTTTGGATTTGATATCCCACTTTATCACTACCCTAAGGAGTCTCAAAGTGGCTAACATTCTCCTTTCCCTTCCTCCCCCACAACAAACACTCTGTGAGGTGAGTGAGGCTGAGAGACTTCAGAGAAGTGTGACTAGCCCAAGGTCACCCAGCAGCTGCATGTGGAGGAGCAGAGACGTGAACCCTGTTCACCAGATTATGAGTCTACTGCTCTTAAACACTACACCACACAATACACAGGGATCAGGTGATCTCTGAGGTATCCTAGACACCAGTTGTTAAGTACAGAAAAAACAACAACCTATTCATCCTGGGGGGAGGGGGGAATATTATGGTTGGCTGGCAGCAAATGATTATCCAAAGGTACAAAAATGTAAACCCATCTGCCTTGATTTGCTATGAATGCTAGCCACATTTAAACCTAGAGACAAAGAACTCACAATCTTGATAACCTGCATGACACCCATTCCATCCATAATTTTCACATGTAGCTGGTGATATACTAGTTAAGGCTTGACCATATGTGCTCCTCTAAGCAGATAATTGCCCAGACTGAGCTCGATTAAGACATTGCCCAAGAGAACAGAGTTGCAGCCAGTTCAGATTCTGGCAGCAGCTATTGAAAAGATGTCAACCTCAATGAGTTAGACACTTGCAGTGAAGATACCACATCTGGAACTGTTGCTTGATTAGCAATATCAATGGGATAGGAGCAACACCAATTCTATCCTTGCTTGTGGGTAGAAATAGATAAACATTTGCAGTCTGAGAGCTACATTCCCTAGCAGTCCTTCACAAGTGCTTAAGGGGGAACAATTCCAGGGACCTGATTCGGCACCTAAATAGGTAGCAATCCTAGGATGCAGAATCAGGGCCCTGTTCCACAGTTGTTGCTGGTAGGGACTGTGAAAGGATAATAGCTGTAGTTATATGCAGCTGCAGGGAAATAACTTGGGAATGCCTTTCTGCAACCAGGAGCCAGGGAAGGGGTGATAAACTTGGGCCTTTTCAGATACTGCTGGAATCTAACTCCCATTAGACTGAAACAGCATATCCAATGGGCAGGGATTGTGGAGTTGTGCTCTGGCAACATCTGAGGGCTGCAGTTTAGCCACACTTGCCAAAGAGGGTCAAAGCAAGGACTCTGAGCCATGACTATTAATCAAGTCAATGGAGAAGCTGAGACGGAAACATGGACCAATATGAGAACAGGAAAGCCTTCTTTGTTCAAGGCTGAGCCTCTCTTTTGAGGAGAGCTAATAGGCAGTTGGTCCCACATAGAGATTTATCAGGAGACAGATGGGGTGATAGTTATTCCATATCCAGTTCTAACTGTAGCTTCTTGTCCCACATAGAGATTTCTCAGGAGACGGATGAGGTGATCAGGCACTCCCATTTCTTTAAGAACTTGCCATAGTTTGCTGTGGTCGACACAGTCAAATGCTTTTGCGTAGTCAATGAAGCAGAAATAGATGTTTTTCTCCAGCTTTCTCCATAATCCATCACATGTTTGCAATTTGGTCTCTGGTTCCTCTGCCCCTTCGAAATCCAGCTTGCACTTCTGGGAGTTCTCGGTCCACATACTGCTTAAGCCTGCCTTGTAGAATTTTAAGTATAACCTTGCTAGAGTGTGAAATGAGCGCAATTGTGCGGTAGTTGGAGCTTTCTTTGGCACTGCCCTTCTTTGGGATTGGGATGTAGACTGATCTTCTCCAACCCTCTGGCCACTTGAGTTTTCCAAACTTGCTGGCATATTGAGTGTAGCACCTTAACAGCATCATCCTTTAAAATTTTAAATAGTTCAGCTGGAAATCATCACTTCCACTGGACTTGTTGTTAGCAGTGCTTTCTAAGGGCCATTTGACTTCACGCTCCAGGATGTCTGGCTCAAGGTCAGCAACCACACTACCTGGGGTGTACAAGACCCCCATATCTTTCTGGTATAATTCCTCTGTGTATTCTTGCCACCTCTTCTTGATACCTGAGAAATCTCTATGTGGGACAAGAAGCTACAGTTAGAACTGGATATGGAATAACTGATTGGTTCAAAATTGTGAAAGTACGACAAGGCTGTATATTGTCTCCCTGCTTATTTAACTTATATGCAGAATTCATCATGCAAAAGGCTGGACTTGATTAATCCCAAACCGGAATTAAGATTGCCGGAAAAAATATCAACAACCTCAGATATGCTGATGACACAACCTTGATGGCAGAAAGTGAGGAGGAATTAAAGAACCTTTTAATGAGGGTGAAAGAGGAGAGCACAAAATATGGTCTGAAGCTCAACATCAAAAATACTAAGATCATGGCCACTGGTCCCATCACCTCCTGGCAAATAGAAGGGGAAGAAATGGAGACAGTGAGAGATTTTACTTTCTTGGAATCCATGATCACTGCAGATGGTGACAGCAGTCATGAACTTAAAAGACTCCTGCTTCTTGGGAGAAAAGCAATGACAAATCTAGACAGCATCTTAAAAAGCAGAGACATCACTTTGTCAACAAAGGTCCGTATAGTTAAAGCTATGGTTTTCCCAGTAGTGATGTATGGAAGTGAGAGCTGGAAGTGAGAAGTCTGATCGCCAAAGAATTGATGCTTTTGAATTATGGTGCTGGAAGAGACTCTTGAGAATCCTATGGAAAACGAGTGCCTGGCGTGCTCTGGTCCATGGGGTCACGAAGAGTCGGACATGACTAAACAACAACAACAATAGGCAGTTGGAGTGAGTGAAACCACTCCAGTGTCTGGGAAGCGTTCACTGCCCAGTGAGATGCTCCAACACGCAGCTTTTTTGACTCACAACACTAGGTAATTAGGGGTACTAAGCCCTGGGTTCTCAGTTCTAGCTTGGGCAGCTCCTGACACTATTATCTCATTCTTAGCAGGTCACATCCTCAATTCAGTGTGGGTTGGTTTATAGGCATTTATTGCAGATGGAGAGTTTCTCTACATCAGTAGTGGTATGGTGATATTTGGTTTTGGCTGAATACAGTGTATGTTAACGGCATGCCTATTACACAATTGAAGTATTATGTACTGAGAGGACTACAACAACAGTGGCTGACTGTTGTTTCTATCAGGTTTATCGTCCTTTTTTGAAGATCAAAATAATACCCAGCATTTATTTACTGAATCACAGACTGTTATTTTGAAAGTGCATCTCTGTTTTGCTTTTATTCATCATTTCATTCCTGTAACAACATTTGAAGGTTAACATCAAAGAAGAATACACACGGTGATACAGAATCACAAGGGTCACTGATGGGAATGTTGTCATTAAATCCAGTGGTAGATAACTTGCAAGGAGGACAAATAGCTCCTTGCATCACTTAGAATCGCTAATGAGGCTCATTAGTTTCTCATGATTTATTCATCGCCTTTAATAATTTACTGAGTATCATAGATGCTCATGGATCGTAACTTGCTAAAAGGATGAGGTCCCTGACCTGGAAGGACTTAATGAGGAAGAAAAGTTAACACAGTCTGTGCTGTGTTGCAATTAGCAGGACAGTTTGAAATGGAACAGAACTAGATATAGTATAGTTGCAGTATAACAGTGTTGTGAGTTTGGGGGCTGGGGAATTTGGCTGTTGCTGCATGGGGTGTGTGGCATGAAACAGCTCAGCGCCTTTGTATGCACTCCAACTTCCATCAGTCTATTAGCATTGCAATAGTTGGGGTTGGTGGGACTTGTAGTCTAACAGATTCTAGAGGGAACCACATGAGGCAGTTCCTTTAGGGCAGACAAATCTTCAGCATAATGTGCAAAGTAATCTTCTCTAGTTTGCTAGGAAAATGATCATGCTGCATTATGGACACATTTTCAACTACGTGCTCAGGTGCCCTCAGAAGCATACCAAAATGGAAGCAGGGGCTTTTTACAGTAAGCAAATTATTTTGCAAATCCATTATGTTCCATCCCTATTAACACTCATCTCAATCCTGTCTGGTGAGCAACTTTGCATGTTGGGATGTGATAGATGAGAATGTATGCATCGGGACCAACAATTATGCTCATGTTACATGCCACTGGCCCCTTTCTCACTTTTACATTTAGACCAATTGTACACTAAAGTACATTTTATTTTAGATGACATTTTACGACCTTAGAAATACCCATTAATAACGTTCCACCCTTTTCTGATCACTGAAGTGTAATCAGTATTTCATCATTCATACACTAGTTTAGTTGGGTGTACATTTTGAGTTTTGCAGCAGACACAACTGTAAAAAAAAAAAGTTCTTGAAGATCTGTGGGGTGAAAAAATTGCTGTTCTTTTCCTACTGACGATGCTTCTCTGATTGATTGATTGGCTGGGTGATTTGTCACATTAAAGAATTTTGCTAATAATTTGTTCCTTCGCCGTGTCCAAATAAACATCTTGCAAGTTACCACTTTTATGGGCTGACTATAATTCAGGGTGTGAGGGGGGTGGGAAATGTGCTGATGAGATTCAAAATTAAAATAATAATAAAATCCTCCCAGAAGGAACATTTCTAATGCCTTGTTAAATTATGTAGCATTACTGCCTCGCTGCTATCAGGTTGGCTGGTTATAATTGTCTGAGTCTTCAGAACCAACAAAAAATGCATTTCCTTGGATTTAGGGGTAGTCTTCTTATCTGGCATATGAGATAATTACCTCAGGGGTCAGCATTTCTGGAGCAGGGGTGGGGCATTGTGGCTTAATATAAAATTTGCACAGAAGAGAGCCTGGTTCAAATCATTGTCCAGGTGTGAAATTCAGTTGGCAAAACAATATTCAGTGTGTCCTGAAAATCTGGATATATTAACTACTGATTGCATAACGGGGGTGCTTGCAAATCAAGATGGTGAGTGGGAGGACAGGAAATAGGAGCAAGTCCTTGGTTAAGGTCCTTGGCTCACTAGATGGAGAGAAGAGTAATAAATTATTTATGTAGTAAATTGTTGCCCTTTAATTTATATTTGCAGGATATCTTCATCTCTGCCCCAGCAAGTCTAGCATTCCATAGGCTTCAGTACACAAGTCTACCCTCTCAAGAGCACAAATTGCATCCAGCACCCAGAGGCAGTGGCGTAGGAAGGGCGGGGCGTAGGGGGCGCTGTGCCCCCAGTTCCAGGGGAGGGGGTGACACTCCCCGGGCCCTCCCCCGCTGCCCGGCACCCTCTCCGTGCTTCTTTACGGATGGGGCTGCCTGACCCGCTGCTGGCTCGCAGCAGCGCCAGCCGGATGCATCCAGTCGGTGCTGCTGCTCCTGTGGCGAGCCAGTGAGTGAGCGGCGGGTCGTGGGGCTGCCCAACCCGCTGTTCGCTTGCCAGCTTGCAGCAGCACTGGCCAGATGCACTGCGCATGCCCGGAATTTCCGGGCATGTGCAGTGCATCCAACGCGTCGTGGCGTCACGACACATGCACCATGACGCCCTGCCCCCAGGGGGGTGCCTCCGCACCACTGCCCTGGGCGGCGGCGAGGCTTCCTCCGCCACTGCCCAGAGGGTACAGTTAGTATTTCTGTTCATAATAATCACTGCTCACTTTGACAACAGAAATCTCCTGTTAGGCAGGGAAGGAAAGAGAAAATGGGTGCCACATTCAGCCTGTATGCCCTCTTACGCATTCCAGCTTTTAGAGCAGACTGTGCTGGTAGTTATGAGATGAGAACCGGAGAGCTTGGTGAGAACAGAAAAAAATCATGCAGTTTCATTTGCCAGTAGCAGAGATTCCTATGAAGAAACTAAATTAAAAGTTAAGCTAGGTCAGTTAGCACGGTACAGGGCTGAGTCCTGCTCTTTGAGGCTCCTTTGGCAAAGCACCTGCTGGTTGTCTTGATCCTAAATCAGTGGGTTCTCCTGGCAGAATTACCTGAAATCACAAGTGCTGAGTAGCAGTACTATAATTAGTGCTAGGCACCCCTGAGTTTGAATGTGGGAGCTGACCCATGGTTCAGCTTGCAATACTATGTCTGGAACTTTGTGGAAAATTTTAATGTTGGCTCCCACATCTCTGTGGTACTCATCAGGTAGGACAAAATAGGTTTCAGCTTGCACAGCTTCCTCAGTGTGCTAATATTGAACCGTGTGCTGTGTTTTTCTTGTGAAACTCCCCCCACTCCCATAGTCATTTCAGGCAATACAAGTCAGTATTAGATATTAGTGTTACAAACACACACAAAACAGAGACACACACTTCTTCCAGGTGGCATATCTGTCTGCATAAAACAGTGGTGTGGAACATCTGCTCTATAGGCCAATTAGACCCACCAGGCCTCACTAACTGGCCCATGGGGTGATTTTGTTCAAGCCACACCCACCTTCCTCACACCCACAAAAGAACACAAGAAAAGCCTGGTGCATTGGACCAAAGTTCCATCTAGTCCAACATTCAGTTCTCACAATGGCCCTCCAGATGCCAGACACATCATAAATGACATCAAGTGTGAGGGAGGTAAAGATTCAACCCCCTGCTGAAAGCTGTCTTTGCAGACACCAGTGATCATCCACAAGGGTAAAGGAAAATGTGTTTCAATTATATGTGATTTCACCAATATATGCAGCGCCTCGAAATGTAACCCCCACTTAAACCGGGGGCGGGGGGCTGCCTGTAGTTCACTTTCTTTGATTTCCTCCTGCCTCCCCTTCCTGTTTTGATCCAGCCACTCTTGTTTCCCTCAGCCTCCCCAATCAGCTCAGATACTTGCACTCTCTCCCTCCACCACCCCCTTTCTTCTCCACTCCCCGACCCTGTTTTGTTTGGAGATGGAATGGCTCCTCTCCCACTGGGCTGGGGTGGCGCAGCTAGTGGGGTTCTGGGTTGCCCGTCCTCTCAGGCACTTTAGGAGCAGGTGCTGTTTCCATGTTTTCTGGGGCCTTCCCCTTGCTTGGCTATCTCTGTTCTCTGAGGCTGTGCAGCCCAGTGGTTGTGGCGGCGGCCCAGGCAGGGTTGTTGGAAATTGACTCTTTAATTTGGGTTGACCCCACTTTTCAGTATCCTTAGAACACAAGCAAATTATGTCAGATGTATCCATACTATACACAGCCAAGATTAATTAAAATACATATAAGCAAACTTTCTGTCCAGGCCTATCTCAGATAACCGTCAGATATTTAACACCAAGACAGAAGCATATTCAGTGGTTTCCACCTATGGGATAGTGAGATTAGAAATATAGGGATGGGGGATAATTTTGTTTGGCTTACATTTTTAATTGAACTGACCTAATTCACACCTCCCAGAATACTACATGGATTGGAACATAATTATCCTTTGGATTTCACACTTGTCTTAATTTTGTGATTCAGTTTTTGGTTCAACATAAGCACCACAGTACATTAAAAAATGTGTATATTGGAAAAATATATTTAGAAATGCTTGCATATCATACATAAATATTTTTTGTGATTTAGGACATATTCAAGTATTTTTTAAATCTGCATTTAAATACATTTTAAGGAAAATGCAGATTAATATGGAAATTAGATGCAACAGAACATATGAATAAATATATGCATGCATAATTATTGATAGGGCATGCTAATAGACAGTTCCATCCATCCCTGTTAGAAAACATGGATGATCTTAAATCTGAAATGTTTGCACCAGCTGCCAAGTCCAACTCTGACATATGGCTTGATGTTCTTCAAGCCTTCTGCACCAGTGTATCCACACCTGGATATTAAGCTAATGAGTATGCATGAGAAAATTAATGTTTCTTCTGCAGGATCAGAAAAGGTTCCCCAGTCCAGTTTTGTTTCTCCTGAAACATTAGCTTTTTAATTTGCCAAGCTGAAGGATGCAGCAAGGGGGAGGGGCAGCAAATTCTAATTAAGAGCTAATGAAGAATAAGTGTTGGAAGAGAGAAACTCTCTAGTGTTAGGTAGCTTTGATAAAATGGCTTTGAAATATTTAGCGTTTGCCATCAAATTTACCATGTGGATTACGGCATTTAAACAAACAATAACTTTATGGATGAAAATCAATTATTTACTCAGCCTAGTTATGTGCTTTGCTGAGTCTCAGCGAAGTTTGCAAGTGCCAATATAAGTGCTTGTTATTCATTATAAAACACTGTCTGTTTGCTCAACCTGGAGGCTGTGCATAAAATGCTATCAAGATTTCTAATGACAAGCACAGCACCATAAAATGCTTGCAGATTTAGAAAAAGAAAAGAAAAACCCCAATGCCAAGCAAGCTTCTTTTAAAAAAATGTTCAGACTATGGTCACAGCAAAAAGAATTTTTAAAAAACAAACCAACTTACAAATACAGTGGTACCTCGGGTTACAGATGCTTCAGGTTACATACGCTTCAGGTTACAGACTCCGCTAACCCAGAAATAGTACCTCGGGTTAAGAACTTTGCTTCAGGATGAGAACAGAAATCGTGTGGTGGCGGTGCAGTGGCAGCATTAGCTAAAGTGGTACCTCAGGTTAAGAACAGTTTTTGGTTAAGAACAGACCTCCAGAACGAATTAAATTCTTAACCCGAGGTAACACTGTACCGACTGTGCAGCCGATATGGAATCTCAAATCAACTTGGGCTGAGTCAGGGGGATCCAGGCTTCAGTTAAGTCAGGTTGAGATAGTCTTGGGTTGTCCTGGCCTCTGAGCAACTTGAGTTTGTTAGCAGGCAGGGCATGGGGTGGGGAGGCTGCAAGGATCTTCTCTGAAGCATATTCCCAACAGGGAATGTTCTTGAGAAACAGCACTCCACTGGTGGGTAGAGAGTTAATTCCTGTGGGCTACTCAGTGCTGCTTTGCAAAGTCCCTTGAATTCAATTTAAGTTCCCAGTAGAAGTTCCTTACAGTGATTTAAAATTCATTTCTAAAGGAAACATAGCATAGCAGAGTTCTAGTCCCATGTGAAATCTTTTATAGCATCTCTGGCAGTTGTGCTCCTTACATATATCAAAGTTGTTGAGCTTTCTAGACTTCTGACATGGGTTGCCATACGTCCAGATTTTCCTGGACATTTCAGCAATTTCCATCCAGATGCTGTTTCCGACTGCCACATTCTGGCTTTCTCCTGGAAATTCTGGGTGTATGGCAACCCTATCCGTACACCATTGGCGGTAACTTTGAATGACCAGCTTGGCTTGCAAAAACACATTTGCCTGCAGTCCTGAGCACATCAAGGTGCAGTGACAAGTGTCCACCAAGGTTGTGTCCAATGCTAGTCCCACTCAGAGCAGTGTAGGGGAATTTATAATTATAATTATAATTATAATTATTATTTAAATTTATATACTGCCCTTTGCCAGAAGACCACAAGGCGGTTTGCAACATACAGTACAAATGTCACTGTGTAACATACTATCTACACAACATAAAAATCAGTGACATAAACACAATTATAATACTAAGAATTATATAGTAAAATACAGATGCTCATAACATCAACAACATAAAAAATAAGGAATTATCAGAAACCCATCTCAGCATAGTCCCTCTGGCAGCCCCACCTTAGGTAAGTGAAAGAAGAGGAGAAGTCAGTTGATTAACAACGGGGCAGATAGTGAACAAGATCTCCAGCCAACCCATCTCTCAGCCAGGTGAGCAAGTTTAAAAAGCTGTGCAATTCCAGGGAGAGGCAGGGGCTAACTTAGTTAAGTGTGGAAATGATTTTTACTGTCATTGCAATAGAAAAGGAAATCAATAAATATTTTAGCAGCCATTACCGTTAGCATGAAATCCTGGGCTCTGCCAGCAGTAAGGGGAAATTCAGAGCCAAAGGTTAAAACAAACATAAAAGCAGCCAGCAGTGTGGTTTGCAGAATCCAGAGATGGCAAACCAGGGAGGGGGGGGGAGAGAGAACTACAACAAGAATGCAGAAAAATGTTTTTTTTTTTCCTGCTACCTATCACTACCCACTACATGAATTATTATATTTTATTTAAAAAAATAATTATTAGGAAGCAGCACAAAGAGTGAAGTTTTTCTTTGGTGGGGAATTGGTTGGTTTAGGAGGGAGTATATTGAGGTTGAATTGGGACGTGGGTGGCACTGTGGGTTAAACCGCAGAGCCTAGGGCTTGCTGATCAGAAGGTTGGCGGTTCAAATCCCCGCGACGGGATGAGCTCCCATTGCTCGGTCCCAGCTCCTGCCCACCTAGCAGTTCGAAAGCACGTCAAAAAGTGCAAGTAGATAAATAGGGACCGCTCCGGCAGGAAGGTAAATGGCGTTTCCGTGCGCTGCTCTGGTTCGCCAGAAGCGGCTTTGTCATGCTGGCCACATGTCCTGGAAGCTGTACGGCAGCTCCCTTGGCCAGTAACGCGAGATGAGCCCCGCAACCTGAGTCGGGCACGACTGGACCTAATGGTCAGGGGTCTCTTTACCTTTACCTATATTGAGGTTGGGGGGCCTGAGAGCAAGGGCAGCCTTCCAATCCTCTCTGTCTGGTCTTTGGAGCTATCCTCAGCCACACTCCACTCCAGCCCTGTTTCCCACCCTTTCTTGATCCTTTTGGCTGACTGGAATGTGTCCTTAAACTCTGGTAATGGCTCTTGCTTGCTTGGACAGAGGTTAGTGAGAGGGATGGGTGTGCAGAAGCCATCCTACTGTACAAACGTAAAATTTACATTAATTGCTCTGCCCACTTTTGCCACCCCCAAGGCACACACATCCTAGATTTGAATAAAAGAGATGCAGTGAACTACTCAGTCCTTCTGCCATATTAGGTTTGTACAACTTGGGCAGTGCAGAATTACCAAATATGTAGGGTAGGCTATGTGTCTTTGCAGCTTTCAGAAGCATTCCAATCTGTTTTGGAGCAGTTCTGTGTTTTCCCACTTCGGCTCATTATTTGGGACCAAAACAGTTCTATTCCCCTTGTCCCAAATCACTATAATGGGGCAGGAGGAGTCTAAAAACATAGAACTTAAAAATACAGTATATATTCAGTAGGTGGAATTTACAGGCATAGTATCCCTTCATAGTGGATGAAGCCTACTGAACTACAGGGAAATACATCCAGGGATTTCACGTAGGCCAACTTTAAAGTATGTTTTTTTAAAAACAAACAAAGAGATCTATAACTGATTTCACATTGTTTGAGGTGGTGAAGTTCTCTCATGATAGTAGACTTTACCATTTTGGGAGTTGTGCAAAACCAAAAATAGAGGTGGACAAAAGAATATGGATCCGCAGGAAAGACTGAAATGGTGAAATGTTCACTTTCCCAGCAAGGATTCTGTTACATCAACAGTTGATTGGCAGATTCCCCACAAATTTTAGGGGGATACAGTCTCTTCTACCTGGAATAGAGAGAGATCTCCACTGACTTGCTCAAAAAAAAATAGAGGGTGCTCAAAGGGGAAGTGTCTTCCTCTGAGCATCCTCTGTAATATCAAGTGTCACTGGTGAGGGCATTGTTCCCCACATGAATTTGGGGGATCAAATGGAGATCTCTCCTTTGACTTGCTTAGGGGAAGGCATAGGTAACATGTGGCAAACACAGATTTTAATCCTTCACCAAAAGTAAAGAGCTCCCCAGCTCCCCTCTTGAACTCTGGCAATTTTCCTAGTAAGCTTGGTTTTATTTCCCAGGGGGAACACCATTTGTATAGCCAAAGCTACAGGGCTACTTGGAAGCTTCAGGAGTCCCTAATCTGTTTAACCTTTTCTTTTCTCAAAGATTTCACTTCTTGGGTTGTCTTTTTTTTTTTTCCATTTTCCTCTGTCCCTTTAACTCTGGCCTCTACTTTAGTAGTTCTATCACCCAAGACTTTAACATCCTTCACATCCAGAATTGTTTCTGTGTTTTTATCTAACTGTGTAGCAATGTTATTTATACACTCTTTAATTTCTTCCATTTCATTATCAACCTCTTTTCTAAAATCAACCAGAAATTCACCAAGTTCCGACCTGGCATCATCCTACAGTGGTTGTTTCCTGCCTTGGATCGGGGTTGGGTTTTTGTTTTTGTTTTTTGCCTGCCATGGCCTTCGGGGTTTGAGTAAAAAATACCAGTAACAATACTACCAGAAAAGGGGAGCTAAAACATCTTCCAAGCCAAATTGTTTCCCTTTCTCTTTCCCCTTTTGCTGACAACTCGACTAACCCTAAACAAGTAGAGATTCCCACCAGTATAACATAAACAGGTTCTTTTGGCCATCTCCCTGCTTGTCAAGGCCACTACTCTGTGGGAAACTTTACCAACATTCCCCTTGCTTCAAACCCACCCACCAACCCCCTTTCTTCTGAATCTCACCCGAACAATACCACTTAAACTTAATAAAGCATACACAGTGTCTTGAAATTAATCACCTTAGAAATAAAAAGGAGTAGATATAACAGAGATAGGAGGTGGAGGATTATTTCAAATATTAACAAAAGTAAAACAGAAAGTATACAGCAAAATAAATAAATAAGGGAGCCCCTAATCTGAGTTGGGATGCACAACCCAACTCCAAGTCATTTGTGATTTGGGGAACATGTGGAGCCATCACCCCTGCAATTTTTAAGGTTATGAAAGTAATTTAAGATTGGTTTAACTGATGCTGATAAATAGTACAGTATCATTTCAGATTAGTTGCTACTTCTTTACCAAGGGAGAGAGGGGAGGAGGAAGAGAGGGGTGGGGGAATACATCTCCGGACATCTCCCTGTGAAAGAAAAAAAAAGTTTGGAAGAATTACAAGCCCCAGAAAACTGTCACCTTCTTGCAGTTGTTAAATATATTGTTACAATGTAGGGAATTTAAAGCTGACGTAGCTACCATATAAAAATATGGCAATGTGCTTAATATAAAGTGCATGGTGAGGATGGGGAGGTATATTTTCAAATATTTGCAGCATTGGTTAATAAATAAAGTTAATGTTGTCATTAGTGGCAGCTCTCAGCAAAACTTTTATCTATTTCCCCCCATAGATAAGTGCCCTTTTGGGAGATGAATTTTTCTACAGTCATATTGTGCCTTCCGTTAATGAGTTGTGGGTCCTATTTGTTAGAGTTTTATGTTAATGAAGCTTGTAATTTACCGACTAACTGGCTTGCTTTCAAAACACACTCTTATTGCTGTGACATTTTTTATTTTCATCTCAAACATTGATGTGCTAATTCGCATATTGATGGCAGCAGATGTGTACCATCACAGAGAAGTAAGAAAAATATGCACAGGGGCAGAAAAGATTTTTTTTTTCCTTAAAAAAAAAAGACACTAAATAAATAAAAGCTAAAAATGAGTGAGAGTCGGAGAAATGTGATGGGGTGGTGTTGGCATGTTCCTTAACTCTATATTGCCAAAGGGCCTGAATCCAATCAGAAAATTAGCAGATGGAATCGCTTCTCTTGGTGCTTGATTACTGCTGGTGTATATCCAGAAGGGGTCTTGTGTGGGCCTGACCTTCACAAAGCAGCTCTTTGTTACTCTTTTCTGTAGTTACCGTAAGTGCCTTCATTCTCAAACCTTCATGGAACTGTGTGGCAAGGAAGGCTTCTGAAATGCCTCACAGTTTTGGAGTTCTGAAGTACAGCTGAGCCAAAAAAAAAAAAAAAAAAACATTCAAAGAGACCCCCCCCCCAGGAAATTTCTGGTACTGGTCTTGGTCAACCAAGTACTGTACCAAATTGTATAATTACACTTATATCCTTCCTTACTTCTGTGGAACTCAGGGTGGTGTATGCAGGGTTTGGGGGTGACTAGAATGAGGGTTGGCTTAGCTTCCATAAAAGTTTTGCATTATGTGCAAATTTGAACTATAGTTTTGGCTCCAGATGGTGGAGGCTTTTTGTCTTGGAATTCAGCATGGGGACATAAAACTGCTCTTGGCTGGATGTCTTGACTAGATACTCATGGAGCAAGGCAAGGCTTGTTCCAGCCATGTCTAAGAATTAACTGAAACATTTTATGGACTGAGATCCAAATCATCCCTCTCAGATGCTGCCCTTTCATGGAAAACTGGAAGGCCTTTAAGGGGGAGGCCTCTGTTCTAGAGACTAGCACTCCTACACCTCCCTTTAGATCCCCTCCAGGCTCATTTCTGGCATTGATGGACCAGCATAGGAGTGGGTTTCTGACATAGACTGGTTGCAGAATGGCTCATGAGTGGCATGGGAGGGGCAGTGGCATCCTCTGACTTATGCTGCATTAGTCAGAATGGGGATGAGACAATGGTGAGGTTTAGAGAAGTCTCTTGGGTGGCTACCAGAGGTGTGCATATATCTATGGTACGAATAGCAACCTGGCCCTCCTCCAACCTCAGTGCCTGATTCATTCCCATCCTGAGGTGCTGTCACCAAGAGGATGTCACTACCCCCTGACCTGACCCACTGCTGATTGGGTGATTCTTTGGGTGATTTAGACCTCTGAGGGGGTGCACTGTGGAAGTTCCACTTAAGGGGTCCTTTAGGTTTAGGCTGCTGATCCAGTGAGCTAAGGGTTTATCTCAGACCTAATCACAATGTTAGAGCCTAGGTTGCTTTTAAAAACATTGGCCTGATGGTGCTGCTGGTCCAACCAAATCTGCCCAGCCACTCCTCATCCAAGTTTTTGCCTGGGAACAATCAAGAGCAAACCATTGGTTATTGTGGAACCACCTGCATTGGTTTCCTGCTATGAAAGTCTTCATGGCTTTGGTGTTCAGGTATGTTATTAGAATTAATTGAATATGGACTGTGGCAATTTTCCAGTCTGGGCACTGAACAAGATACGGATAAAAGGTTAATACCAATAAGGATTGAAAGGAAGTTTCTAGATAAACTGTTGCAAACTTGGCAGCCTCTGGGACACAGCTTGCAATTGTCTCACTTTATGCTTTATCCTTTAGGTAAGCCTGTGAAAAAGAACTCTTGTTCCCTCAAGGCAATTGACTAAAATTGACCAGTCCTCCCCCATTTCTTTCAATTGAAAGTAATGTAGTGAGATTAACAACACAATTATTTGCAGAGGATGGAAGTGTAAATTCCACCAAGTGGAACTGATTCTTGGGCTTTAATTTATGTAAAAGAATATTTTCTTTTCTTTCCCAACACGATAAAAAACATGTTTGTTTTCCTGTTGCTGTTGTTCTTTAAAAATGCCATATTCATTTACAATACCAAAGGAATGGACAATTTTGTTTACTGAAGTTTGCATGCAGGAGAAAATTGGCTAATATGGTGTGGCAATAAAAGACCTAAATTACTCTAAACAATTACAAAAAAATGTGCCTGTGGTGTCTAATTATTTCTTTAATTACAATGGTCCTAATTATATTTCACATTTGTAGATATACACCCCTGCAAACGTGCACACACAAAAACCAACAACAACCTAGGCTCTGTTGAAAAAGAAGCATTGTTTAATTAAAATTTCAATTTCTGGTCTGTTATTAAAAGTAAAATTAGCATTTCTGGGAAGCCAAGACTGATTGCATTCATCTCATTCAGTTTGTGGTCCAAAATCTGCATGTTAATTGACTTCTTTTGAAATGTATATGGAATGTGAGCATAGAAAGTTGGTGTTAGCAAAATATTCATATTCTTTGGATAGCTACTCCTCCCTTCCCCCGCCCCACTCCAGCAATGAGCCATTGATATGATTGCTAACCCTGGAATGAAAGCTGCATATTAATTCTTAGGTAAAATGAATAAATGTGCATGAACAATAAGAGGCCTTTGGGGCAGGTGGGAAGCAGAGGAGGAGACAAATGAGAGAGGAAAGGAGCAATGTTTTGTCTTTCGTGACAATTCAGCCAATTGATATATTTTTAATTATCATACCTTGGCGCTTCGAAAGAAGTGCCGTAGCTTTCAAGCAAGTGGAATCTCAGAGGTAAGGTTTTCTGTTGCTTTGTGTCAGGATGATATAAGTTTGCCTCAGGCATTGCTACCAGCTGAAAACACTTTGACAGCTCCAATCCTCAAAGCACAATTTTTCAACATAGGTCCCATTGAAACAAATGGGGTTTATGCTGGGAAAATCACTTTGAGGTTCACAGACCGGCATAGATTAAAACTAAGACAGATGGGCAGCTATAAGCTGATTACCATTATCAGTTAAAGGCTGGCTTTTATAGTTGTTGCTGTTTTTTTAAGTACTTTTTAAAAAATGCATCCAAGTGTAAAACAATATGATGTTGCCATCTGACTTTCTAATATGGATGAATGCAACAGAAGATTATTCCTCTAAAAGAACCACTGTGGCTTTATTGAGGTAGAACATTTAATTTAAAAAAAACTAAAGGAAAAAAAAACCCTTTCAAATCACACTAGAATGCCTACAGGGGAGCTGTTTGCAACATTTATGGGCCAGGATGTTCACATCATCTACTGGGTCTGTATTAGTTCTGATTTCAGTTGATTTACTTTTACATGATCTCAGCTGTTGGCAGGCAGAGCTTTCAACCCTGGAAGGACCACTGTAATTAAAGAGGAAAAATTAAACATCCCACATGGGTGTGTACATATGTTGGAGGTGAGGGTTTAAGTTGGTAAACCTTCTCAGGACCTGTTTGATCATTCTACTAGTAGGTAGTCAATGGATCTGTGCAGGTGGAGTGGCATTGCTCGCCTGCCTTCCAAACACTGAGCATAGCTGCCAGTTAGGTAGAGGAACAGGGCATAGTGAGCAAGAGGACAGCAATGGCAGGAGTCCATTTAGATCTTCAAAGGAGAAGGAAGTTTTTCAAGACTCCCTCCCCCCAATTCAAAATTCAGGAGGAGAAAATGTTATTTTACTGACATCTTTATTTTCACCTTTTGAAAGTAATAAAGTAACATCAGACTATTATGTTCTGTGTGTGTGTGTGTATGTGTGTGTGTGGAGAGAGCGAGAGCGGGGGGTGGGGTCAAAACCAACTTTACAATTCTATGAGTAAGGCATGATTGTTGTCTTTGATAATCTGACTCCTGGAAATTGTTTTGGAAGGTGCAGATAGGGTACTGTTGCTCACATGTTTCCAACACCAAGCACTCCCTATGAATCCTCTATGAAGAACAGAGTTTCCCTCTCTTTTGCCCTCTCCTCTGGAGTAGCCTTTTAATTCTCAGTCTATTAACTGTGAAATTTAGAGCAGAGGTTCCCAAACTTTTGGTTTACTGCCCTCTTTTCAGGAAAAAATATATATTCAGAACCCCCCCCCCCCTTCAATCAGTCTGATCTACCTCAGGGGCGGGGCCAGCACCACAGCCTGCCTGCCATTGGCCAAATAGGCAGGCAAGCTGCGGTCGACTTCCTAGGCCAGAAAGGGTGCACCCATGCCCGGAAAAACCGCTCACCTCCAGCATGGCCGCTGGATCCAGGGGAGGTGGTGTTGCCATCCTGCGACGGCGCTCAACCTGGTGGTAAGTGTCAGTACATGACAGATGAAACATGTATGAATGGTTTTTCATTTTTCCTTCTCTTTATGCTTCCACCCCCCCCCTTTATTTTTATTCACTGCCCCCCAATTTCACCCAAGGCTACTACCGTCCCACCCCCTGGATCGTTCCAGTGTCCCCCAGGGTATGGTATCACCCACTTTGGGAAAATTTGATTTTGAACATCACTCCATTAAATGTTCTAAGTGTGGGGATGATTAGGGAGGCAGGAGAGCATATATTATTTAATGATATCCTTCCTAACTTGCGCTAACAAGTTCCATATTCTAGCAGAGTTCCACCCCTCCCCTTTAAAATTATGCAGTGATCAGCTTGCTGCTGACTCATCTGAGTCTTACTATTAAAGATTCCTTCCTGGTAAAATTCCTTCTAATCCCTCTTAAAAAGAATAAACACAAGAATCTGATTAACGTTAATATAAAAGTAGTTTACTCACAGATTCATTCAGGTTCACAGACATATCCCTGAAGGCAGGCTTAGGTTACATAACAACTAGAACTATTCCATAAAGAAGTTAATCCCAAGTGACTGCGACTAAGCACACACTGATCAGTACATGGAGGCCATGTGCTCCTCCACCGAAGTACAACAGACCACACCCTCTTCAAGTCACATGTAGTGGAAGTCTGTCCCAGCTCAGGAGGAAACAGGAAGCCTTCTCCTGAGTGGTACAAAACATCCCCTAACATGTCCACTGCAGGAATGTTGTACTTGACTGCAATTTTACATCCCACACTAAGAAGTAAATTAAGAGGTTGTCCTTTTTCCCAACCTCAGATCGAGTTGTACAAATGATCCAAGATCTTCCAATACTGGTGGGAACAGCATGGTTCATGTCCTCATTTATATGAGGAAAGCTTGGATAAGTCTGTACATCTTAAAACACACACATGCACATATCCAACTCCAAAACAGGAGTTAATCTTGCAGGCAAACCCTACACATATAAAGATGGTGTGTGCGTAAGGATCATATATATACACATTAATGGAAGTCTATAGATTGTGTGTAGTGGAGGCTGGTCTGTTAGGGTGAATGGAGCATTGTCCCACCACCTTGGATCTGTCCTCAGCCAGCCCACACCTGCCTGCATTCTTACATGTATCCATGTTGCCTTCTGCCCTAACTGTTCCAAACAGCAGCAGCAGCAGCATTGGCTAGATGGGACCCACTACTGTGAAGATGATGATGGTGATGGTGATGATGGATTAAATTTATACACTGCCCTGCATCCGAAGGTCAAAGGGTGGTTCACAACATAAAACTACAAAATGAGAATACAAAATACATAATACTGTAAAAAAATACATTTTAAAAGACATTGAACGTTAATCAGCCAAGGGTCTGGCTAAAGAGAAATGTGTCTGTCTTGCACCTGAAGAGATGTAATGAAGGTGCCAGGTGAGGCTCTCTGGGCAGAGCATTCCACAAGCAAGAAGTGACTGCAGAAAAGGCCTGTTCTCATGTTGCCACCCTCCGGACCTCTAGTGGAGGACGCACACAAAGAAGGGCCTCAGATAATGATTGCAAGGTCTGGACCGGTTCATATGGGGAGAGGTCCTGAGCCATTTAAGACTTTATAGGTCAAAACCAGCACTTTGAATTGGGCCTGGAAACTAATTGGCAGTCAGTGCAGTCAAACCAGGATCAGTGTAATATGCTCAAACTGTCTAGTTCCAGTGAGCAACCTGGCTGCCGAATACTGCACTAGCTGAAGTTTCTGAACCATCTTCAGAGGCAACCCTATGTATGACAAAATTCAGTAAACTAGCCTAGAGGTTACCAGAGTATAAATGACAGAACTTAGGCTATCCAGATAGGGGCAAAGCTAGGCTACCAGCCCAAGCTGATGGAAGGTACTTGGCGCCACTGATCCTTAAGTGACAACAATGGATCCAGAAATACCTCTAAGCTATGTACTCACTTCAGAGAGAGAGTAACCCCATCAAGAGCAGGCAATCTCCCATCCATCCAGTGTAGGGAACCACCCACTAAGAGTGCTTCAGTTTATTGGCTCTCATCCAGTCCATCACTAAGGCAAGACAATGGTCCAGCACATCCACCGCCACAACTCCAGATGTAAAGGAGTAGAGCTTTGTGTCATCAGGATATTGCTTACAACATACCCCAAAACTCCAGAAAACCCCCTCGGTGGCTTCATGTAGATGTTAAACAGCATGGGGTATAATATTGAACCCTGAAGAACCCTACCTTGAAGACTCCATAGGGCCAAAGAGCACTCCTCAATCATCGCCCTCTGGAAATGGAACTTCCACAAAGCAGTGTCACCCATCCCTAACTCAGACAGCTGACCAGAAGGATACCATATCAAAAGCTACTATGAGGTTGAGGAGAGTTAATAACAGGGACATGTTTCCCCTGTCTCTCTCCAGACAAAGATAATCAAACAGGGCAGCAAAGCAGTTTCTGTGCCTAAACCCTGATTGAAATAGTGATAGAAAATCAGTTTCCTCCAAGAGTGCCTGATCTGGGATCCTGCCTTCCTATCATGTGCATTCATACTATGCAAAGGATGTCTGAAATATTAAGCACATTCAGTTCATTTTTTTTTTAAACAGAATTTATTGACATTTTCACAAAATAACACAAACCCAACCCCCACACCTACAAATATCAAAACAAATACAAATACACATAATGTCAGGATTCTTCTTCTTATCTGTATACCTTACTAAAAAAAAAAATTCTAGTTCCAAATCTTGACGTTTGACTTCCCCCGCCTGTACACCTTCGGTTTTAAAACAATACACTATTTCCTTAACAACTTTTCTCTATAAAAATTTAGCATTACTTAAAAAAAAAGGAAAAAACACCTTTATCTTAATCTTTGCATTATAACCTAAAACTTAACCAAATATTCTTACAGCTAGACTTATTTCTTCTATCATTTATCATGCTGCTTTTAACTTAGATTCAATATCTCCTTACTTATTTAAAATAAACTTATAATTAACAGACTTCACACTCCGATTTCGGAAACCATGGCAGACCATCTATGTTATACTTTAATTGATTCAGCCCACTCCCCTTTTGTCCATTATCTTCTCCTGTCTTTCACCAGAACCGGATCTCCTATTGTATTCTTCTGAGTGTCCACAGATCCTGATTGCAACCACAACAAACCCTGCATCGAGCTCCAAGATGTTCGCCCTCTCCAATCTGAGTTTCTCCGTGTCTATGTACCATACTTCTTCTTCTTGTAGAAATCTTAATTCTATGTCCCTCGACCCCGAGCTGCCACCTCGAAGCCTGGATATTAAAAATCTTTCCGTTCCAGGGTTACTGCCACCCCCTGAACTCGGCTCCTGTTCCAGACGGATTTGCTCAGCCATCTCAAACCATCCTTGCAGCACATCTTCCAACTCTTTGCAAAAGTCTGTTTCCATTGAATAAAACTTTCGAAAAGCCTCCTCTGTGGAAAACAAATTCTTTCCATTTAAAATCGCACTCAAGGCTCTTAGTTTTCGATCAAGCAGTTCCAGTTGAAAGACAGTAAGCTTTTCCTCCTCCTCCCAGTCCTTCAGTGCCAACATAAATGCAAAGTCCAGCATCTTCGGGGGGAGGTGGGTATCAGATTGCATTTCCTGTCTTTTCCTTCCTTTGTCTGAATTTTTTCCTACGCAAGTCCGAAACGTCGCCATTTCTTCCAATGCCGGAGTATAAAGACCAAAACTTCAGATGGAGATATTTTTTCCTCAGTTAACCCCCAAAAGGAGATCTCAACAGACTCAGCTTTCAAATTCCAAGTACTTTCAATTGATTGTTGTAGCAGCAGTCACTTAAAGAGTTAATTTCTTACACCACCCGAAGGGAGAGAGGCGGGCTGCCTTTCTTCTCTTAATCCCAGAGCTTTCCCGGAATACAAAGAGTCAGTCAATTACTCACAGCTTCTGGTTTCTTAGCAACTCCTTAATGATAGGTAGAACAGAGACGCTCATCACGGACTTTGCCGCCGCATGTAAACATCCCGGTTGGGGCATTTCCCCTAGGGCCCGGCTCCGTGGTCCCTTCACCCCCACTCCCCCTTTACAGGGGGTGCGGGGGAAGGGTTCGGAGCGCAATGGGCACAGCCGGGGAGCCCAGGGCACGGGACGCTCTTCCCGTGCCCCAACTGGAGCCCGCTATGCGGTAGCGGAGCTCCTAACCCCCGGGATGAGCTGGGTGCCTCGCAGCCGAAGCAACCCACGACCATCCATGATTGCGCCAGCCGCCGGAAGTTAAGCACATTCAGTTCAATGAGTGTAAAATCTAAGTAAATAAATAAACAGAAGCCCAGTTACTAATTTAAATGGGTGGAAACCACCCTTTCTTCATGTGCTTGCTTTCCTAGTGTTATCTCCATCCAAGGTGAGAAATTAGGTTTTAAGTAAGATGCAGCTGAGGTTCAAATAAATCTCAGAAAGCTGGCCGTAGTTTACTGCAAGCTTGTAAATTAACTATTGCCCCTCTTACAAATAATACTGTAACAAATGGTGTAAGGCTCTGCCAATTTGCTTGGAGGGAATATGTATTGTATTGTAATTGACGGGTTACTGGATCTGAAAAGTAATCAGTTACATATTACTGGTCACATAGAATTCCCAGCTGAAGGATTATTCACAATTTATTCGCATGCCACAAAAGTAACTTGCCAAGTGGCTGAACTCTCTGCATGATGTGTCCTATTTGATCAAAGTGTTCACAGGAGACAAGAATATTAGAGCTGCTAGGAAATAAGGCACAAATGAAGCACAAATAACTTGGAAATGAGTAGCCCGAAGACAAGTCAGGTGGCCTGCCTTCATTAAGCAGACTATGTTTGCAGTGGCATTTGTATTGTCAAAGCTTCATTATCAGAAGCTGCTTTTATTATCTAAATCTTCTGAATTTGTTGTGCATATACTCTAGATAGATCTAAATAGGTGTTTTCTTTTGGTGTCAGTGGCATATCGTGAAGTTTTGCTTAATATGTGAGCTCAATTGACAACTGCTGCACTGGCAAGCTGTCAGCAGCAGAAAACTTTGCAAATGATTGCAGAATACCAAAACATTAAATTTGGTGCTTGGCTTGGCTTTTACTATTTTAGCATTGAGATGTGGCACTAAAAAGCTGCAATTGCAATAACATTTATGCATAAAAAATGAATGCAACCCACGACTCAGCAGTGGCTCCAGCCAAATATGTTTACGTGGCAAAATCAGAAATGACTCGAGTTCAGCCCTTCTTGAAAGCACAGTCAGAATTGCAGAATTCTCCCCTTTATTATTCAGTAGCATGCACACACAGCAATGTCATAGAAGGATACTAGATTTGGGGCATTGGGGCAATAAAGTAGCTATAAATAGCCTAATAAAGGTTATTGCCTTAATGTGGATTACGGGAGAATGCACCCCTACATTTGCAGCTGGTCTTGCAATTTGGCAGGTTCAGTCCATTCTGGAGAGGCTCCTGTGCCTGCAAATTCAACCCACTTGGCCCAAGAGGAAAACATTATAACCATTTATATATTATCCATTATAGTGAATGGGGAAACTCAGAACTCTATTTTATGCAGAGTGGACTGGAATCCAAAACACAGGTCAAACTGGAGAGAACCCAGAAACAGAGAGGCTCAGAAACAGATCAGAATGCACATATACAAATGAAAGGTAAATCTTGGGATGTGTGCACACCTCTGTTTTTGCAGGATATGTGTTTCAATTTCTTTATTAGATGGGCTCTCCCCTAACCCTAGTAAATAGAGTTGTTCTGATCAATGCTTTCAGCATTGAAACACCTTTTTCTGGTGGCTTAGCAGTGCAGACCAACAGAGATCATTGCAAAAAGAGTTACTCCAGCTTTCCTAAAATAACTTGTTCCAGGTTTTTGGTGTTCAGGAGCCGATTTGTTTGTCAGCAAGCGTTCGAAAACCAAGGTATGACTACCTCCATGTAGGGTGGGAGAGACTCCCAGTCTGAAATCCTGGCAAGTCACTGCAAATCAATGCATATAATATACAGAGTTATATGGACCAATGGTCTGACTCATTATAAGGTAGCTTCTTATGTTCTTATAATATATCCTGTTTCTAAAATAAGTGCTGTACAGCTATGCCCTAAATTTGGTTGCACAGCCAAGAAGGAACAGATGCTGGAGCAGGTGCTCTGGAGCTTGGTGTATAACAGAGGAGAGATGGAGTACAGTCAGAACAAGCAGTAGAAACAGATGGAAGCCAAGATCTACAATAGGGTTAGCTTCCCCTGTAGTTGTTTCAGGAGATGGATATATCCTTCCAGGGAAAGTAGCTATAGGGTAGGAAACCCATGGGATGTGAGGAACTAATGAGGGAGGGAGAATTCATTAGTTTGTTTTTTGTTTTTTGTCATCCCAGGTACTAGGAGGAAAGAATGTTGTCATCCCACTTTGTGCCTGGAACAAAGTCATTGCTTGATCTCATCTGCAATGCAGAGCAGGTTTGAAACAAAACAGCTAATGCTGGATGCTATGACATTAGCTAAATTTTGTAATGAAATTGCCTACAGTTTTAAGAGACCATTATACCTCTAAAATGGGGTGACACTGAATTGCAGCTGAAAGTGCAACAAAACACTAAGATGCTTGCACAAATTAAGATTTAGCCCAAATTATATTTGTACTGGCACACATTTAGTTGATTAATTAATAGCCCACCCTTGCTCCCAAAGGAACCCAGGGTGATATACACACAAAAGGTTTTAAAAAATGTATCAGAACATTTAAAAAAAAATTCCAATACAGATGCAGACCGTATTTCTAATATGTATGTTTTTGGGCTTGCAATGCTACCATTGTACCATATATTAAGCAGTGGTTAGTAGTTCATTTACATGGGGGTCCAATAACTCATGACAGCAGCCAAGAGCCAGTCACTGCCACAGACAATGAAACATACTTCATGGCAGTGCTGTTGGACTGAGGGTACATATCCCGAATTAAAAATTATCCACTTTTCAGATCAACCCATTCCATTCTAATACTCTCCAACTTGCTTGTGCAACTCCCAGTCAGATTGTTCACTTCTCCCGATACTGTGCACAAAAAGTTCATTGTGCTTAAAATGAGTGTACAAAACACATGGGTGAATGAGATGGAAAATGTATATTTTACATAGATAGTGTGTGCAGAGTACATACAACTTAAATTCAGGGCCTCTCCAGACATCTGATTTGTGCTCATGATGATATTGGAACAGTTATACACAGTCTTGCCTGCAATATACCTTGTACCTGCAAAAATTTCAGGGTGATCATACGACTTCATATCCAGTCAATGCATGTCCAGAACTTCCAGCTGAAATCCTGTAACTTTACACCACAAATATCCAGGTTCTTCTTTTATTTTGTTGTGCCCCTCCAAATAGTAATAATGCAATAACATTGGGAAAGGTTCGCAGTAACGTTAATAAAGTGGAATGTATGCATGGTTCACTATCAGTCCACCTCTAATGCAGTAATGTTATGTAATAGCATGTTACAAACTACACACACACACACACACACACACACACGCCAGTCTGCAGGCGCCCTCAACTTTTGTGCATTCTTTAAAACACACAAACACAAATGGGTCAGTATGGGCATATTACTGAGCATCTGTGAGGCTAAAATGGAGCAAAATTGTTGCTCAACCCATCCCTAAAACGGAGTGTTAGTGGTGCAGGACGAAAAGCTTCTAGGGGGTCCCAGTTTGAAATGCACATGAAAGCCCTCTTCAGGCATTCTTAATTTGTGTCTGTGGAGAGCGTTAATTTGGTCCTCTAATCAGGGGTCCAATTTGCTCATTAGCAACCTAGTGAGATAGGGATTTTTAAAAGCCTTGTGATAAAAGACCACAGATTCAAGACTATAACAGAAAAGAATCAACTGGTTTATTGGTGTATAATGCTTCATTTAAGGCATATTGTTATATTCAAATATAAGATATTATCCACTAAAGCAAAAGAATGTAATACAGCAATATAGTACAGTGGTACCTTGGTTCTCAAACTTAATCTGTTCCGGAAGTCCGTTCCAAGGCCAAAGCGTTCCAAAACCAAGGCACACTTTCCCATAGAAAGTAATGCAAAACGGATTAATCCGTTCCAAACTTTTAAAAACCACCCCTAAAATTTAACATGAATTTTACTATCTAATGAGACCATTGATACATAAAGTGAAAGCAATAATCAAAGTAGTGTACTATAAAATAAATAAGACAGTATTGTAGATGATAAAAATTAAAATTATTTTTTTTCTTACCTGCACTGATGATAGTCATTGTTTGGATGGGGAGCTTTTATCCATTTCCGCAGTCACATAGTCAGTCAATCAATCAATCAATCAATCAATCAATCAATCAGTAGCTGAACTGGGTTCCATACAGTCACAAAAACAAATTAACCAAAAAAGCCTCAAAAACAAAAATGCAAAATAAATACCAAAAACAAAAGCGCTAAACTTAATCCATTCCGAAAGTCCATTTGACTTCCAAAATGTTCAAAAACCATGGTGCAGCTTCTGATTGGTGCAGGTGCCCTGGAAACAATGGCTGACAGCCACATCGGAGCCAGTGTGGTGTAGTGATTAAGAGTGGTAGACTCGTAATCTGGGGAACCGGGTTCGTGTCTCCACTCCTCCACATGCAGCTGCTGGGTGACCTTGGGCTAGTCACACTTCTCTGAAGTCTCTCAGCCCCACTCACCTCACAGAGTGTTTGTTGTGGGGGAGGAAGGGAAAGGAGAATGTTAGCCGCTTTGAGACTCCTTTGGGTAGTGAAAAGCGGGATATCAAATCCAAACTCTTCTTCTTCTTCTTCTTCTTCTTCTTCTTCTTCTTCTTCTTCTTCGGCTTCTGAAAAACACTTGCTTTTGGGTTTTCGGCGTTTGAGAACCAAGGCGTTTGAGAATCAAGGTACCACTGTACACAAATTTACCAGTGCTTGTTGTTTTTCATCACAACTAAAGATTCAATCCCCTTCTAACTTCTTTCAGCCCACCCATATGTGTATCAGAATTTCTAAATCCCACAGCATATTCCAATTTCTTTTTTAATGATTATTGTTATCACCACATTTTGAGCTTCATTAATTATTCAAAACTTTTAGAAACAATGCACAATTTACATGATCATGATCATCTACAAGAACAACATGAAAAGATTAATTATCAAAAGGCACTTAGTATGAAATTATTAAATGCATCATATTGTTACTTCATTAGAACATCACAAATAACTATAAACACTATGCTTGATAACAATAATAAATACTTGAAATTGTATCTTGCTTCTTCTCTGTTAAATTTTAATATTTCCACTGTTTTCTGGGTATATCATTTTATTTTAATTTAAGTACATATAATTTGATGTCCTTATAAACGTGTTGTGGGATGGGGATTATTGGTTTTATTTTGTTCTTATTTTTACTATGTATTTGTGTTTTTTATACTGTAATTTTATGTTGTGAACCGCTCTGAGATCTACGAATGAAGGGCAGTATACAAATTAAATAAATTATTAAATAATCAATTCCCTGCCCCCAAATTCCCAATACCCTCTTTTATATACTTTGTTAATACCAGCCACTTACTAATACTTTCTCTGAACCTCTCCCTTGTGGAACAAAGCAGATTATTTCAATCCTAACACCCTTAACTGGGAGCAAGCCACATTGAATTTAATAGAGCTTACATGTTTAAGAGCAGACATTAATAGAGCAGACATGTTTAAGCCTATACTATAAGTTGTGGGACCAAGCACAGTGAGCCTGGGCCATACAGGAGAAACAATGACAAGACAAAAAGCATGGGATCAAATGACCACAACGTTATTGATTACAGGTGTCAGAAGGTTTTGTCATATAGGCGTTGGGTGTGTATCCTGAATCACCCAACCCATCTCCTGTGTGATTGTTCCTCCAGGGTTGATTTTGGGTTTTAGGATCATCCTATGGCATGAAAACTCTGGGAAATCTCTCCAGGACACCATCTTGGGGAGTTCTATGGCCAGTTAGCCCCCGTCGGTATTTGGACAGAATACACCCCCCTGGACCTGTTTAACAGCTCTGCTGAGTGCGAGTGCAGCTAGCATATTTGCCCCCGAATGTGCTCCTTGTTGGGCAGATTAAATTTAATTTTCATGGGCTTTCTTTGTTGTCTTGTGCATCCTGTGGAAGAACCTGATTGTCCATCAGTCGCATGATAAGATCCACCCCTCTCCCAAATCGCCCATGGCCATGCTGTGCTGCAACATTGCTTCTCAATAGAATCAGTAAGCGGGCTTTTCCTAGCATGTCTAGCATTGTGGAATAACATGCATACATACATACACACACACACACACACACACACACACAATTTTGTATGCTACCTTTCCACGGTTCAAACCATGCTCCAGGTGGATTACAACATGAAAAGAATACATAGTTAAAACATAACAAATGTAGTCATAAACAGTAAATAACACATTTTGAAATACATAACCGAACTGAACAATTTTCACATATATCACAGCAAAATTTAAAGCAAAGATACGAAAAACCAACAGCAACAAGAAATCCCCTGCCCGGCACCAAACAAAAAACACCAAACAACATCCCAGTTCAAGTTCAAATTCATAGATACCCAGCCAGACCTCAGAGGAAGCTCATGAAAAGGCGCGAGAGAAAATTATTTTCTAGACGCCTTCTATATTAATCAGTAAGTAGGCCAGGAAGATGAAATTTCTCATCTCATATGCCAATTTCATTACCTACATAGGGAAACCCACAAAAGATATAGATTGGCTATCCATAATCTATCTGAGAGGAAGTATATTTGCAACTACTGCTTTTCCAACACTTCTTTATTAAAGTTATTGTCACTTTGACACATTCCAACACATTTCATTTTCAATAATGTTATGGTTCCACATTTGCTAAGGCACCACTGTTGTTTACTTCTTTGTGTTCTTTAGAATCTTATTATTATGCTGCTGTTATGATGTTTTCTAAGATGCCAAGATGCCACATGACTGTCACTGAGAGTCAGCAAAAAAAATTCCAAACATCCTGAAGAAAAAGGCACAGAAATGGATTTTCAATCCTCATCCTCCATTTCAGTCCATCATGGCTGCTGTACTGTTAGCTGAAGTTTGTTGAAACTGATGGTTTCTTGGGTTACCACACCCCAGGTAAACACAGAGAGGAAGGATAGGTGGATGCTGGCCCTGCCCTCTTCACTATGACCTGCATTGAGTGGGGAAGTTTGAAAGGAATTTTAAGCAACTTCATACTCTAAAATTGAAGTTCCTGTTCATGGGGTTCTTTTGTTTAAATTTATTCATTTACAAAAGATATTTATATACTGCTATTCACAGTGCTGTTTCTCTAGAAAAAGAGGTGCTGGACCTCAAAATGAAGACCTTCGTAGTTTTCCTAGAATGGTAATGACACCTAACTGAGAGGTGCTGGAACTGAATTCCAGTGAGTTTTGGCTAGAGAAAGCCCCAACTATTCATAAAAAGAGAGAGAGAGACTTCCATAACAAATGTACATAAAATTTATCAATGTCCATCAATGTCCATCATCTAGTGTGGTGTAGTGGTTAAGTGCGGTGGGTTCGTAATCTGGTGAACCGGGTTCGCATCTCCACTCCTCCACATGCAGCTGCTGGGTGACCTTGGGCTAGTCACACTTCTTTGACGTCTCTCAGCCCCACTCACCTCACAGAGTGGAGGAAGGGAAAGGAGAATGTTAGCCGCTTTGAGACTCCTTCGGGTAGTGAAAAGCGGGATATCAAATCCAAACTCTTCTTTCTTTCTTTCTTTCTTTCTTTCTTTCTTTCTTTCTTTCTATCATCATCATCATCTAACTAAATGTTAAGATCAGAAGTCAACTAACTATTACGGAAAGATGTATTCTTAATTGCCTGTACAAGCTTGATGGGATAGAAATGTTTTCTCCCCCCCTTCCCCCTTTTTTACTTATCACCACCAGTTCCCACTTCCCCTTCATTTATAATCAGTGGCGGAGGAAGGCCCCGTGCTACCCGGGGCGGTGAAAGGAAACGCCCCGGGGGTGGAGTGTTGTGATGTCACATTGTGATGTTATGGTGGAGTGCGCCTGCGCGAAATGTCGCACAGGCGCACTCCATTGGCGGGCTGCCAACGCTTCCGCAGCCCCCTTTTAAGCCGCAGAGCGAAAAGGTGGCTTGTGGGGCTGCCGAGCGCTATTGTTGGGCCGTGCGCTGCTGCTCCCGGGGTGACGGAGCGAGCAGTGGCGCTTGGGGGTGACAAGCGGCAGCCCCTCCTGCCACTCTCCATGTGCCGCCGCTCACTCTGTCGCCCCGGGAGCAGCACTGCACAGACAGGGTGCCGGGTGGCAGGGCTCCCCTTGGGGAGTGGTGGGAGGGGCCACTGCTTGTCACCCCCTCCCCTGGCACCCGGGGCATACCGCCCCCCCCGCCCCCAGTGACACCCCTCTTTATAATACCTTCTAACTCTATTGATTATTTCACCCCACTTACTTCCCTCCGTCTCCATCTCGACTTCCTTCTAATATCTATATTACAATATTCTTGCATTGCAAATTTCTCCTCAATTATATTATTGATTCTCTATTTCTTTACTAAATTTTTATATTCATATTTTATGTTGTATCCTTCATATTTTTAATCTAGGCATAATAGCATATCTTTCTTTGAGCAATGCTTTGCCATATAATCCTCCTAACATTTCCATTCATTTTTTAATTTTTGATTTGACTGGTTTCTTATTATAGCAGTTAATTTTGCCAAGATTAGATACTCATTTAATTTACAAATCCATTCTCCCTTTGATGGAACCCTCTGTGTTTTCCAGTTTGTGGCTATTACTACTCTAGTGGCTGTGCTTGCATAGAGAAAGATTCTTTTCCTCCCCCTCAGTATTTCTTCATCTACTAATCCAAGTAGATATGCCTCTGGTCTTTTCGTTATTGATATTTTCAACATCTTCTACATTTCTTTGTTCACGATTAACCAGAACTTCTTAATTTCCTCGCACTGCCACCACATGTGTATTGTCATTCCTACTTCTTTATTACACCTCCAGCAAAGATTGGATTTCACTTTATATATCTTGGCCAGCTTCGCAGATGTTAATTACCACCTATGGAACATTTTTATGAAGTTCTCCTTAATTGTGTATGAGGCGGTAAATCTTATATCCTCTTTCCAAAATTTTCCCCACTGCTCTAGATAAATTGTCTGGCCGAAATCTTTAGACCATTTTATCATCGATTCCTTTACTTCTTCTACCATTAGATCCCAATCCAATAATAAATTGTATGCTTTAGACAATAATTTCTTATTGTTTTGTATCACTACACTATCAAATTTAGAATTCTCTTTAGAATAGCCATTCTTTTGATCTGCATTAAATATACTTTTAAGCTGTGTATATTGCCACCTATCTATTTCATATACCTTTATTTCTTCAAATGTTTTTAACCTGAACTTTCCTTGTTCTTTCTCTACCAATTGTCTATATGTTGGCCAATTTGTCCTAGTATTTAATTTCTTAATAGCATGAGCTTCCACCGGTGAAATCCACTATGGTGTTTGCGGTTCTGCGTATCTTCTATATTTAATCCAGACTTTGTATAATGCTCCTCTTAAAATATGACTTGTAAATTCTTTATTCACTTTAACTTTTTCATAATTTCGATATGCGTGCCATCCGTATCTATTATTAAAACTTTCAAGATCTAATATTTTGGTTTTTTCCAATCCAACCCAATCTCTTATCCAAGTCAAACATTCCGCTTCGTAATATAATTTTAGATTTGGTAATGCCAATCCTCCTCTTTCTTTTCTCTCCATTAATAATTAATATTTTACTCGCGGTTTCTTCTTCTATAAATTTTGTTATATCTTTCCTCCATTTCTCGAAACAATTTTCTTTATTTATAATTGGTATTGTTTGAAACAAATAAAGCATTTTTGGTAAAACATTCATTTTAATTATAGACACTCTTCCCCATATTGATAATTGTAGTCTATTCCATGTTTCAAAATTCTTTTTTATCCCTTTCCAAATTTTTTCATAATTATTTTTAAACAAATTTATATTTTTCATAGTTAAATCTATGCCCAGGTATTTTGTTTTCTTAACAATCTGCATTCCCACATTTTCTTGTAATTCTTTTTGTTCTTGTTCTTGCATATTTTTTACCGTGAGTTTTGTTTTTCCCATATTCAGTTTAAATTTGGATACTTTTCCAAATTCATCTATTACTTCAGCAATACTTGTCTCCACTTTTTCTGTTGTTACCAAGATGTCATCTGTGAAAGCTCTAACCTTAAATATCTCTTTCCCCAATGTTATCCCTGTGATCTCCTTTTCTTCTCTTATTTCTATTAATAGTATTTCTAGTGATAATATAAACAGCAGCGGTGACAGAGGGCACCCTTGTCTGGTGCCCTTCTCTACTGGAAAGCATTCCGTCTTATCTCCATTTATTATTAGGTTGGCATATTGCCTCTCATATATCACATTTATCTCTCTGCAGTAATTTTCACCTAAAGCTGATAATTCTAGGACCTTCTGCAAAAACAATCTTGATAGGTTGTCAAATGCTTTCTCAGATAGAAATGTTTTCAACAGGCATTTAGAAGTTGCAAGTTTCACAAGACTGGACTGTTGACACTAAAGGCTCGTTTTCTTGCTGTTGTTAAATGAGTCTTTGGAACAACCAGTGATGCTCCTTCAGATGACACTCAGTGATCAATCTGGGATACAAGGGTTCAGTTGGTCCCTGAGGTTCTGGATTTTATGTAGCCTCTGCTGCGTCAGCTTGGTTAGTGTGATTAGTGTGAATCACATGAGTTGTCTGAGAGAGTGAGAGAACGGAAGACTGTCTTCTCTCTTCCGTCTGAGAGTGTTATTGTAATGTGATGTACTTTCACTTCTGATGTGTGCAGTGTTCTTGTTCTGCCAGAGCTTGGGAGAACAAAGACATGATGATGGATTCTCTGTATATAGAATGTAAATAAACATATAGATCTATATATATTTCCTTCTTGCTGTGTGATGCTAGAAGATTTGTGTGCTGTTCTCATAAGAGAAGGGCCGCAGAGAGCCACTCTGTGAGTGAAGGGACATGCCATTCCAGAGGGGGCCTATTGGGAGATGCTCCGGGGTCTTGGAGTTCGCCGTCTCCGAGAGAGCATTTTTCCAACACCCTGGACCTAAGTTGCTCAGGACTTTGTAAATTAATACAAGGACCTTGAACCTGTCTCAGTAGTATATGGGAAGGCAGTGCAGATGCTTTAACAATGGTGCCAAATGTTCCCGGCCAGATGCCCCCATCAGCAATCTGGCCACCACATTCTGTACTAAGCTGGAGCTTCCAAACCAGACCTAGGTTTGTAAGTTCAGACAGTGAAACACCCCTTCCTTCATCCCTTCCCAATGGCTATGAGAAAATTGGGGGTTGGGGAGGGAGCGTGGGTTGTGAGTTCTCCACTATCACAGATACAAATTAAGAACACACAGTGAGGGCTTACATTGAAAAGAGCATGTGGTAGGTGGTTAGAACTTTTGTAGATCACAATCCAGTAGTGGGAGGGGCCAAGGCAGAAAGTAGGTAGCCCCCTCCCTCTTGTTAAGAAGGCGGTTGTATCTGCTGGATGATACAAAGACCCATAGATATATTGTAGAAAAATCCCCAAACTCAAAAATAATTCTCTTCTTATTTCCATCTTTTCTTTCCATCCGTCCAACAAACAGTCCCACACAGCCTGATATGTCCATCAATAAAAACAGACACAACATACCTTTTATAACTTCTATATGTTCATAAAGGTTCTTTCTCTCCCCACAAGAAATGACACCAACAAATTCCTAATTGCTGCGCTTCCTTCAATCAAACCAGGAAAAATGAACTTTTAAAAATAATTCCATTGCTTCAGGACAGTTTGTAATGGTTCTGAAATGTGAATAATCGAATACATAGCACATAAACAAACATATAATTTCATATTTACTTCCCATGCTCCCCATAATCACAACACACTCACTGCTTTTTTTGCACGTTTGCCCTCTTGGCCAAGAATGGTGAAGCAACATAAAGGGCTTAACCCAGACTGAAAGAGATGAATGAGATGAGGCAAATGTACTCCTTGGTTCTTGTCAATTAAATCAGAATATCTTCATTGTGTCCAAAATATCCCAGAAAGGGGGCAGCAGTGGAGGCTAGTCCATTATGATGAATGAGTCACTGTACCACCACTGCACTCTACTCTCAACCAGCCCCCACCTGCTTTCTTTCTTTCATACAAGCAGCCCTTGGGGTGGCAGCTTCCTCCTCCTTAGCCTCAGTGTTGCCCTTGCAGAATTCAGAGGGAGAAGGATATGGACAAAGCTATACAGTAATTATTTGGCTCTGCCTGCCATTGGCTGCAGCCCCTGCCACTGTTGACATCCCTGGTCTGTCAGTCTCAATGGGTCCCAGTCCCCTTCGGAGTGGGGAGCAACATGCTGTTAACATTGCTGAGGGAAAACGCTTATAGCCAGAGCCCTCTGGAAATTGCTGAGCTGCAGAGTGTGATGGGACATGCCAAAAGGAAGCCAAAAAAGCAGTGATTAAAAGCCGAAGCCACAGTCTGCTCTGCTCCAATCTCTAGGATCACCATGCTTACTTGTCCATCATTCTACTGGCCCTTCCAACCCACACAAGCAGCAAGACAGGTTGGGGCAGAGGGGAATAAGTGCAAAGTAAGAGAATAAGGCGTGCCTGGCGTGCTCTAGTCCATGAGGTCATGAAGAGTTGGACACGACTGAACGACTGAACAACAACAAAGAGAATAAGGAGTAGGAGAAGGGAATGTGGAATGGAGAGAGTCCTGACCAGTTGAATTCAGCCTGCAGGCTGGAGGCTATTCACTGCCAGCAGAGATGTGGGGCCCTTCATAAGAGCCCACTCCAGGGGCTGCGGGTGCTTGAGCTCCCACAATAATATAATTGTGGGGGCTCAAGCACCTACAAAGTAAATGAGAAAAGCCGGCAGGCAGCAGTGGCGCTGCCTTCGAGAGAAAAGCAGTTTAACTCCACCCTCTGCAGCCAGCCAGCGAGGCACCCTTTTCTGGGGGGAGGGGGCTCGGGCATGGAGGCAGAGTCTCTCTGAGCCCCTCCCTGTTTAAAAGGGTGCCTTGCTGGCTGTGGAGAAGAGGAGTCACTGGTTCTGCTGCATTGAGGTGGCAGACACCCACAGTCCTGAGGGTGAGAAGGCACCCCTAGTGCCCATTGACCTCCAGATGTTTTTAGACAACAATTCCCAACATAATTGACCATTGAAGGCAGAGGGCCTTCTTGTAGTGGCGCCCACCCTGTGGAATGCCCTCCCTTCAGATGTCAAGGAAATAACAACTATCTGACTTTTAGAAGACATCTGAAGGCATCCCTGTTTAGGGAAGTTTTAAAGGTATTACGTTTTTATTGTGTTTTTAGACATGTTGTAAGCTGCCCAGAGTTGCAGGGGAAACCCAGTCAGATGGGCGGGGTATTATTATTATTATTATTATTATTATTATTATTATTATTATTATTACCATGGCTGAGTGAATATGTCAATTTTGGTTTCTCTTAGTTTCTCATTTTCCCATTCTTAAATTTGGTTCTCCACATCAACTTGCAATTTCTACACAGTTCTCGTGAATATTCATCAGCAATTTAATGTTAATGCCTCCTAATATACATATTTTGCATATCTCTTTCCCTAATGCACACATTTTTCCAAAGCAATTTCCCCAATATAATGCATGTTTGTATATCGTTTTTATTAATATATTCATTGATATGCACACATTGCTATAGTATGTGCATTTTAATACACTGCTCTGTTGAAGAATTGCATTGCAAAATTCAGATATGTGTTTCATAGTGTTTTAAAAAGTGTGGATTTGATAATTTTGCTTTTAAATGCAAGCTGAATCTCCCTATACCAGTGGTGGCGAACCTATGGCACGCGTGCCAGATTTGGCACGCAGAGCCCTCACTACTGGCACGCGCACCATCGGCCCATCCGGGAGAGGCGGCTCTGCGTGGCCAGCAGCCCCGGCAGCGAGTGCGGGCAGGCTGCCTCCTGCGGGGACTGTGGCTTGCCGGAGAGGCTGGGGGGTTTTGGGGGCACCGGCAGGGGCTTGGCAGAAGCTGACCGGGCGTGGAGATCCTTGAGGAAAGGTCTGGCTGGGGAAGGAGCTCGGTGGAGCCTCTTCTCGGTGGAGTGGTGCGGGCTCTGCGGCGACGGCGACGGCTTCAGAGGCTCGCCGAGGCTGGTGCCGTTCAAAGTCTCCATACTCCCGGCTGCCTAAGAAGACGGCGGGGAGCGGCGGACACATGAGGCTCCTCGAGCCCTTCCCGAGCGCAGGAGTGTGAGTGGCGAAGGCGACGGTCCTCCCGGCAGAGCCCCGCAGCAACAGCGCCTTCCTCTAGTTTTCGCCTTTGCTCTCTCATCACTCCTGCTTCCTCCTTGCCCGCCACAAATCTCACACTTTTTCCTCGGTCTGATTCAGCAAGACGGGCTCTCCTCCACCCCTCGGTCAGAAAACACAAACACACACATAGCACAACCGGTGGCAATCTTCCTCCCCCCCCCCCAGATCTTTCCAATCTGCTCGATGCAGCTCACGATAACATTGCACCCTGCAACATCGACTCCCTTCCCCCAAAAAAAGCTCAGCAGCTTTTGGGCGCCCCCCCAAAAAAGCAAAGCAACTTTTGTGCAACCCCCCCCAAAAAAGCTCCAAAACTTTGGTTGGCAGCTCCCCAAAAAAAGCTCAACAAGTTTGGGCACTTTGTGATAAACAAGTGGTTTTTGGTTTACAGTTTGGGCACTCGGTCTTTAAAAGGTTCGCCACCACTGCCCTATACCTACTGACCATTGGCCATGCTTGCTGTAGTTCTTGGGGGTTGGAATCCCAAGAGCATTTGTAGGGCTACCAATTCCAGGCCTACAGGCTTACAATCTAATCTTCTCCATGCCACTATCTTCTACAGAGGACTAGGAAAAGAAAAGGGCAATATTAAAAGGAGCCATTGTAGCATATACAGAGCCTGCCATGAAGATTGTTGCCTATTGATTTAAATACATTTGCAAATTGTGGGAAAAGTTCAAAAGGCAAATTTGCTTCACAAATATAATGTTAATCCATCTAGAGACAAAGCTGGAGAATTATTTTTGCCACTGGGATATGAAAGCTTTTAGTGCTTTTGGTGCACTTCAGAAATAGCTTTTCGTGGCCCAGAGGGAGAAAATGCCTTTTCTCTGAAATGGTCAGCAGGTACACTGGCCCTATAATATTAAATATTCAAGAAAGCAATCTTCTAAAACAGCACAGAGGCTGCTGTTTTATTCAAGGATTTGCATCTTTCCCTTAAGATCCTTTCGTGACTTTCAAAACTATTTATGTTTTGGCACAAGAAAACGTGTCTCTTATTTATTGGAATTAACCATATAATTTAATGATAATACAGCTAGCACTGAAAGGAATATACTGTTTTGTGCCACCCCAATCTCTGAGTAATGTGAGATTCCAGGAGCTTTAGGAGCTTACTCAGGGTTTAGTTTCCTTGGAATGGAGCACATTGGAGCCTGTGGTGTCTTTATGATATACTGTATGATTTATTGACACGTATAGACAACCTAAGCCTACGATGTAGGGGTTCACAGCATTAACACCCCAAATGGTCTTGTTTCTCCCATCACCACAGCAGAGATCCAGAATGGCGCTCTCTCTCTTGCTGCTTGCTGCTTCAATTCTAGGTCACATCACTGCCACCTTCAATTCCAAACTCTGGCTTTTTCTGGTGAGAGAGGGGGCACCACCCATTTGCCATCTCATACTGAGATGCTTAAATCCCCCATAATGGCTCACCACCTAGGCTATCACTTCACCTGACTACTTTAAGTATTAGCGTCATGATTCCAAGAATTAGAAACTTTGATTGAATTCTAACCCTTGTGGGATCCAGCGATCAGAAGGTCTGGCCACCAGCTTAACACCCCAAACTCATAACACTATTATGACCATATAATATTTGCCCATTTTAAACTCTCACGACATTATAAATGTTATATCCACCAATGGTGGGAGAGGGGTTATGGAGGCAGGGAGGACGTTGTTGCAGTAGGAGTGCCAGAATGGCTCCAACTAGGAGGTGGGTACTTCTCCCCTCCCCCCCCCCTTCCTGGTAAATAAAAACCCATCTGATTAGAAACTAGTATACTGGCTCCACTCCACTCTGCAAACATCTTCTACTGCACATTCTAGATTGTATGAAGAGCTAACAAGCAGAATTATTAAGTGTGTTGGGGGGGCGGCACAGTTGGAATCTCTCATCTAAGCTAGTGCATAGCCCTTTCTCTTCTGTGATGGTTCCAATTTTTGTTTGCAGTACATGAACAAAACTCTGCAATGTGTGTGTGTTTGAAGAAAGAAACACACAGAGAGATAACATAGGCACCTGAACCATCTCAGGGGTGGGTGAGAGGGTTGTAGCAAAGTGAAGAGTCCCTGCCTTCTACACATTGCATGTTTTATTGGTAGATGTATTCCCTCCACAGCCATAGCTCCAAGATATTATTTTTATGACACAGATGTTGATGAGATCAGATCATCATGACTGCATTAACTGAGTGCATGCTGAATTAGTGTTGCTCAGCAAGGGAGAAAAAGCAGAGGGAGCAAGGCAGTCACAGCCGGTGGAGTTTATCTTTGGAGGAGGCAAAATAAGAACTGCCAGGAAGATGTCATTGTGTTCTATGAAGCAATTAGGAGTGAAATACATTTTAAAGAACTCTCACACACTATAACTAGAATAAAATTTCACCCAAACATTTGCTATTTCTGTGTGTGGAGACAAGTAAGGGTGTTAAGCTATAAACCTACTAGTTTCAGTAGAAACCCATCCTTTAAAACCCACTTTTGAGCCCAATTCAATTTGCATTTAAAGCGCTAACTGAATTGGGAGCCAAATATTTATCCCTGCACCAGCCTGCCCATGTCTGAAGATCCTCAGTGTGTGTGTGTGTGTGTGTGTGTGTGTGTGCCTGCTCAGCTTTTCTGGTGGGTGGTGTTGCAGCCAGGCATCCTAGACTCAATAGTGATCCAGCGCGGGGGCAGAGAATTGACTCCTCCCTCACGTGTCATCTTGACCACATCACCAGTGCTGGGTCCTGCTGGCTAATCAGTGCTGGTAATGGGTGTGGCTGCAGGAGATTTAAGCGCAGTGTGGCTGGGGGGGGGGGCTTTCTCTCTCACCCATTTTGCAGGATCTGAACAGAGCTTCTGCGTTGTTTGTCAGCTGTGATCAGTACCGTGGCTTTTTTACTTTGGCCTTTCTTTTGGCTTTCTTTTGCTTGTGTGGAAGATTGGGCCGTCGGCTTTTGCTGGGTCACTGCTTTGTGTTCACTCATTAGAGTTTCTACTATTTGCAGAATTCCCTCCGCTTACCAGTGCAACTGGCTTCAATGTTCTTATCATCTTGGCAACAGTTCAAGACTTATTTGTTTGCTTGAGCATTTTAAGGGTTTTATTGTTTGACCCACTGTTTTGTTTTTAGTTACCTCTATTCAAATATGGGTGGGTGGTTGTTGTTTTTTACTGTTTTATCATTTTATTGCATGGTTTGTATATATTATGTACTATACTGAAGGGCAGATTATTTAAAATATTTATAAATAATGTTAGTAACTAATCTCATGTGATGCTACTAAAAAGTATAACGGGTTGCTGTGACGTATCCAAAGACTCTCTTTTACTTTTATTTAAATCACTTGCATATAGGTTACAAAATAATAAGGGCAGATCAGCTGGCAGGAAATCCTAGGACAGAGAGCCCCACAGACATCACAATCAGGTAGTATATCAAATTTATGGCAGATGGGTAAAAGATCGATCACCCAAATGATCTGTTCCAGGACACGAAGCCCTATACTGTGACTGTCAACATATGCCCACTGTCCAATTTTTGCAAACAGTTATCCTGGCAATATTTTTGCATTGAGACCAATGTTCCAGCTGTTGATGACCCCCCCCCCATTTGCCAAGGGTGCAATGAAACTCATATCTAGAAAGAATTGCAGCCACATGGTACTGATGAAATCTACAAATGATAGTTAATATTGATATACCTCTGAAGGGTATTTTCCTGTAACTGAGTGGGCTTGGAGAACTACATTTACATATGTAACAAAGGAAGGCAATCAATTGGCCAAATTGTTTCACTTCACAAATTCAGCTGCCAACAAGGACTAAGGAGAAAGAATAGAGAAGATTTAAACATTGTTGTTTAGACAAGCTTATCCATAAATTTAGAAAGTTGATGTGTGCTTTAATCTTTTCTTATTTTATTTGGATTTAGTTTACTGTTATTTTAACCTCCTGAAAGTCTGAAATTATAGTTATTAGTTCTTCATATTGTATAGTTTTATCATTGTTGTAAACCACTTTGAGGGTTGTTGTTTTTTTTACAATCAAAGGATGTATAAATCTAATGAAATAAATAATAATAAATAAATAAATCAGGATTGTATTTACAACATAATGTAAGCTGCTGTCAAGTTGATTGCATAATAACATAAGCCAGCTCAAGTGAAGCACTTCAAATTATGCACTTCAAGTTCCACTGATTTAAATAAGACATAAGAAGAGCCCTTATGGTTCACAAAGAAGATCCTTCTAGTCTAACATCCTGTTCCCCACAGTAGCTGACCAAACAAAATAAAAATAAAAAATTCCTTCCAGTAGCACCTTAAAGACCAACTAAATTTGTTATTGGTATGAGCTTTTGTGTGCATATCTGAAGAAGTGTGCATGCACACGAAAGCTCATACCAATAACAAACTTAGTTGGTCTCTAAGGTGCTACTGGAAGGATTTTTTTTATTTTGTTTCGACTACGGCAGACCAACACGGCTACCTACCTGTAACTAGTAGCTGACCAAGTTACCGGTACTCCAAAAAGTCCACAACCAGGGCATGAAGGCAATAACACCACCTGGCTACTGCCCTCCAGCATCTGGTGTTTGGTGCCAGGCTGCCTCTGCAAACATAAGCTATAGCTCTACACAGGGACATCAGCTGGGGCGGGGTGAAGGACCCTGCCCCCCCCCAATCTTTTAAGGAATGGGCTAGGCCCCTTCAATACCTCATGGCATCATGCAGCATGCTCACGTGATGTGAGCACATCACACAACTCTGACCCCCTCAATCGCAGGGGCAAGACAGCGTGCCTTGCTCCACGTAGCTATAAGGAAAAGGTGCTTAATTTTCTCCAACTGAAATCAATGGGACATAAGACTGCCAGACTTTGAATGGTTTGTTCTGCCCTCAGAGTCCTCAGGAATTATGAGCAGCCCTACCAGAGAAAGAAAGTGTCTCAGCTGTAAGGATTTGCCTGGATTGTTGTTTAGTGGCAAGAGAAACAGTTGGTTAATCCTTAGCAGGGAACGTAATTGGTTGCCCAGTTCTTCAGCATTAGTGAACCAGCCTGGCTTCTGCATGACCTGCGGCTTTTGTATTTGAAAAATAGCCCATTTATTTTGTGGCAGCATGCCTCTAAAATACAGTATAAGGCACTCTCCCTATTCCTTGCTTATGCAATTGTGTATGCATAATGTAGAAGGCTCTTTAAAAGGTAGTCAACAATGCTACATGTCACCATGCCTCAGGACAGCAACCAAGAAAAGAGCTTGGCAACACAATGCATATGAAAATAAATCAAATTATTTATAAGCAAGATTGAAGACAAATAATGCACCATGACGTTTGACCATCAATCATTGTGCTGTTGCAATTGCCTTGAATTTAGGCCTTGTAATGCTGTGTGCATTTTAGTCTTTCTGCAGTATTACTTAGCATGCTGAATTGTGTTTACACATGCTTTCCGCCAGAGGCAGGGGCTGTTCAGCAACACTGTTTTGTCCTGGAATATACTGTATTATGACAGAAGAGAAAATCAAGTTTGCCAGCATGGCCCTTCTTCAAATAACAAAGAGCTAATAAAGCAATCAAAAACAAATTAAACAGTGTCAAAGGTGCTTTGGTAGTCTGCTCCCCCCCCTGCAGATACTAATCTTTTAGAAATGCGTAAACAAGATTCCAAATCAACCGTTAGAAGGACAATTTGGAACAATGCTGAAAATTAACAGTTTGATTAGCACTGAGATAATATTCAGGGAATTTAAATATGTCAATATGTATAAAATTCAGCAATAGAGCAAAGGAAGGAAATGTATACTTGAAATAGATCCACTATATTACTATACTATTTTTTTCTCTTTTAGTTATAATACATGGCAGGGATGCAAATAACTGAGCCAGTAATTCTGTATATCCACAGGGGATTTAGCCTTCTGCTTCTTCAGTAGCTGCCCCTTCACGAGGGGCAAACCTATATTTAATTTATTTAGAATATTTATAGACTCCTTGAACAAAAACAGTTCTCCAAGTGGTGCCCAAAGAGATAAACGAACCCAAGTTGTGACTGAAAATGAAAAACAAATTAAATAAAACCAGGGGTGGAGAACCTTTGACATTCCAGATGTTGCTGAACTACAACTCCCATCAACCCCAGCAAGCATGGCCAATGACCAGGGATGAAATGAGCTGTAGTTCAGCAGCATCTAAATCACATGACTAAATAACATAAAGAATCATGGGAAAGTACTGGGAATTTTAGGTCCCTGAGAGGAAAACTACATGTCCCTGGATTATTTGGGAGAAATATTTTATTATGCATTGAATGCCCTTAGTGTCAAACAGAATACTAAAACCAACATCAACAACCCATCCTTGAGTGGGGTACCATAACCATCTCCTGCTTCAGCCTGACAGACTGGCTGAGAATGGCAACAGCTCGGAGAAGGGAGGACATGAATGGAAGGACCTCCACTCTCATCTGTCCCTCAGATGCAGTTGTGAATGATGAACATTCTATCTACATTAGAGTAGGAGTAGTGCAGTAAGTAACAACATTGCCTCATTGATTTCTGAGCATTTTTGCTTCTTAAAAGGATAAGCCATCCCACAGTGGTATTTACCTCGCTGAAGCCCTCGGGGATTTAACCAGCCACCATGGCAAATTGTGTCTGGAAAAGGAGGACATAGATTTTCCTTTGCCATTGATGATTGATCAGTGTTTGGTTTTTTTCAGCCCAAGCTCTGCAGAACAAAAACTCAACAACACAGAGCCTTAGGAATTAATTTTTTAAGGTTTACAAGCTCTGCTTCTTGTGCAATATCCTCTTTCACTTATAACCACAGTAGAGAGAGGAATGATATTCAATCATTTTAGTCAAAGACCAATAGTGCTCCAGTAAACCACTGTAATAATATATTTCACGATTAATACACTTTTTAAAAACATTGTACCATTCACAGTAATTTGGATATAAAATAATTAAAAGCAATTAGAGGCTAATATGCTAAGGATTAGTTTGCATTAATGGTAGAAAGAAAGAAGCTTGCCTAAAGGAAGGATTTCTGCTTAAGACATTTAGGAAGCTTGCAATCTGATTATTGCAGGAATTCTAGGCCAAGGGACAAGAGTAAGGTGCAAAGAAGCTAAAATACTTCATGGGGCAAGTTACTCTCTAACATGCAAGCTTTCCAACTATTGCTAACATGGTTTGCAAAAAAAGGAAAAATAATTCAGTATGCTACACTAATTCCAAGAAGCAAAATATTACTTTACTACTTTATTACTTTCATTACCTTCCTTTTATATATTGGGGGATTAAAATCCTTTCCATTGAGCCCCAACTAAAAAACCCAGCTATTTAATGATCAGTTTATTTGGATCTGTTGCATTTTGCAGGCCTACTGTAACAAAAGCTGAAGCCTTTGGAATGGGGAAAGGGTTGTAAATAAATGGTTTAGCAAAGTTGTATTTAGTCTCTGTCAGTGGCATAGTAAGGGAGGGGCGTAGGGGGCGGGGCGCCCCATGTTCCAGGGGAGGGGTGACACTCCCTGGCCCCTCCCGCCACTCCCCGCCGCCTGGCACCCCGTCCGTGCTGCTCCACTGACGGCCGGGGCAGCCCCACGAGTCGCTGCGGGAGCAGCAGCACCAGGCGGGATACACTGCGCATGCCCGGAAGTTCCAGGCATGCGCAGTGCATCCAAGTCAGCACCGCTGCTCCTGCGGTGACCAAGCAAACCGCCGAGTGAGCGGCGGCTCATGGGGCTGCCCCATCTGTAAAGCAGCACGGACTCAGCAACTGAAAGGAAACAAGCCGTTGCCCACTCAGCAGGTCGCCCAGTTGCTGCGGGAGCAGTGGCGCCGGGCTGGATGGACTGCGCATGCGCAGCATTTCCGCACATGCGCAGCCCGTCCCAAAGTGTGCCGTGACGTTGTGATGCCCCGCCCCCAGGGGGGTGCCTTGGAGGCTTCCTCTGCCACTGGTCTCTGTATTCTTGTAATGTTAATGTTTTGTCACAGTTGGTGTACATTCTGCTTTTTGGCACAAATGTCCTCAAAGCAGTAAACAGCAAATTAACACCAAGAAAGTTATAATAAAAGGACAATAAGTCAATTTAAACACTATAAAAATGCAAAATTACAAAATGCATGAGTGGTCTGCCTACATTGTGAACCTACCAAAATATTCTCGGGTGGAGAAGCTGTCTCGGTCTGAGGACTGCATTCTTTCCTTGACTATCTTTTTTTTTGGGGGGGGGGTGTCACATATCAGCTGTGGGTGGATCAGTGAAGACAATACTGAGCTAAATGGACCAATGGTTTGACTCAGTATAGAGCAGGTTCCTACATTCCTATGTGACTTAGTTCGAACATCTTATTCCCCGTTTCCTTGCTCAACACTTACAAAAAGCTTGCTGGACCATTTAGCACAGAAAGTATTTCCAACTTTGTACAGGGGTGTGCAGCTATGACCTGCAGTGTAGGGAAAGCTTCCATGTTTGCTTGTGCCTGAGTTTTGTCATCATTCGCAACCACCACCAAAGTTGAACATCACCCGCCCTGTCCTTAAAAGCAGAGGTGCATTCCAGTCACGAGGAACCTTTGGCCCTCCAGATGTCACTGAACTAAAACTTCCATCAGCCCTGTCCATTGGCCTTGCTTGCTGAGACCGATGGGAGACGTAATTCAGCAACATTCGGAGGGGCCAAAGATTCTCTGAGCTCTGATGCATTTCATGGTCTGTCGTTAGCTTACAGTGCTCCCCCACAGCCATCAATAATAGAGATGATTGAAGCCGCAATGCGTGTTCTCCTTCATAGAGAGCACGGGTTGTGGTGGGGGCCAGCAATCCACCTTTCCAGTGTGGGTTGGTTGGTGCCCTCTGGTTTTCGCCTACTGCGTAGCAATTAGTCACAACTTGTAAGGTTGGCGGTTAGGCATTGGTTTTCGTGTTTGTTGCTGGAGGGGTTATGATTGGCTGTGTCTGCCCCTCCAATGCTGCTGCTGCTGCATGGGAATTCCGTTAAAGGAATCCAGGGGCTCGCAATGCTTTTGTCCGTATCCCCCTGGTCGGGGGCCAGGGCCACGCAAGAGCCCCTGGGAGCATTTGGGGAGAATCGTTGTGTCTGATCCCCCAGCTCCTATTCTCTCCCCAAAATGCTTTGCCTTACTGAAGGTCGTCAGTTCTGTCCCCAGTGGGTCAGATAGTCTAAACCAATGCCTAAGTAACCACTCACATATCTTGTATTTTAATAAAGTTGTGGCCAAAATTTATCCCAAAAACCCAAACCAAAATTAATGTTTCTGGTGTGAGTTATTTTTACTGGTGGGTGGTTGGGGACCTCAACACGCAATACATTTACTATATTTCTTAAAGCATATGCAAGCCTATCAGTTGACTGCATCCACTCTACAGAGGGTCTTCACGTAGCATCTGTTGAAAAGAAACCCTTTTCAATCCCAACAATTTATGCACATCTGCCCCAGATGATTCAGCAATGTGAATGCTGGTTTGCAGTTTGCATGTCCCTCTAGTGCACATATTTGAGTTTCCTGCAGGGAAATAACAAAATGATTTTCCTAGAAATAACAAGGCAATCACCACCACTGCAGTATTGACCCCTAACCTCCTCCCCTGTCCATTTTGGGATTGAAAAGCAATATAAGAAAAGCCCCTCTCACTTAAGCCTCATTTGCATTGATATGGCTCCCTTCACATCTCGGGACTAGGTTCCCTAAGTGTGAGTGACAGAAAAATCAGGCTGACTATATTTAGCCTCATTCCATCCTTTCTTGGGAAATTAAGAATGCTTTCATCTCAATTGTCTTGCATGCTTGGGGAGAGGGAAAAGAATAGAAGAAAAGCAGAGGGAGGATACCAATCCTCAGAAGCACATTTCTAACATACATTGAATGAACAGCAAAAGCAAACAAGATACAGAAGTCCATAACCAGCTATCAGATTGTTTTTTTCCTGAGGGGTGAGAAGTTCCAGGAACAGCACTTATCCAGCTTTAGTTTCTTTCCAAGGAGTAGTCACTGGAGAGATAAGGTGTTTCTGTGATATTGAAGTTTATTTTTGAATACAGAGCGTAGATGAAGGCCAGGAACATAGTTTTCAAGCAGGAAATAAGAACACAGAAGGAGCACTGTTCAATCAGTCCAAAGTTCCATCTAGTCAGGCCTGGCCCAAGACATTTTGGCACCTGATGTGAATGACAAAATGGTGCCCTATTCCCACCAGGGAAGAAGGGGTGGGTGAAGATCTATTTCAGGAACTAAGGGGGAATAAAGATCCACATCGGGTTCTGCTGCCCCTGTGGAACCTGCCACCTTGAGGCAGTTGCCTCACTTTCCCTCATGGGCCTGTATCTAGTTTCCAGCATCCTATCCTCAGGCACCAGCTGCACTCTACATGTATTGCAGTATTGTGCCATTTTAAGCAGTAATGGCTCCCCAAAAATAATCTTGGAAAGTGTAGTTTGTGAAGAGTACTGGGAGTTATTCGGAGTATTCCCCTCACAGAGCTATAATTCTCAGAGTGATTTAACAGTTAATAGGGGACTGGGAACTGTAGCTCTGTCAAGGGAATAGCAACTCTCAGCACCCTTAACGTATTACAGTTCCCGGGATTTTGGGGGAAGCTGTGACAATTTTAAGTGGTGTGATGCTGCTTTATAGTACAGATGGGACCTCAGAGTGGCCAACCTGACTTCAAGCACGACTTGAGTGCGACAGCACTCTCACACTTGTGGGTCCCAGCAATGGGCATTCAGAGGCATGCTGCCATTATGTCACCATGGCTAGTAGCCACTGACAACATTATCCTATGGGTTTGTCAAATCCTCTTTTATGCCCATTACTACCTCGTGTGGGGGGTGGGATTCCATAGTGTTATGCACTGTGTAAGGGGGGAAAAATGTTGTTTTATTGGTCCTGAATCTTTCAACATTAAGCTTCATTGAATGGCTCTGAGTTCCAGTGTGTGAGAAAACCCACAAGCCCATATTGGAACCAGAGAGAGCCATCCCTAAAAGGTGCTTTCTAGAGCTCAAAACAATCTCTTTCCCTTCCTCCCAGCCTGCTTCTTCTATTAATCATTTCTACACAGTTAGGTTCCCTTAATGACTTTTATACTTCACCTCATTGATGCTGAATATTGTGTTCAAGGCATTCCCACCCACCACGAATGCAATGCATGGTCAGCACCTCTCCCTTTCTAGAATGGAAGACATATATGCCCCTCTGTTGATGACATTTAAAGGGCTCCATATTCTATCTCTACCCACCCCAACCCTTGCTGCTTTTAATTCTTATTTATGTTGGCATTATTTTTTTGCTGCTGCTGCTTGTTGAATTTTCCATTTCTGCTGTCTGCTTTTACACTTGTATTATTTTAGTCTGCTGATACTGTTTTCCTCTGTTGCCATGATGCCTTTTGGATGTGTTTTCATGAATTAGATGATGTTGTTATTAATTAATTATTGTGTTGGTTATAACTGCATAGATCATTTTTAACATGTTGAGAGCCACCCTAAGAGAGGCAGCCCTTAAAAGAAAGCTAATAATTTGGCTGGGGGGGGGGGGCAGCTGCACACATATGAATGTACTTACATAGGACCTGATAAGGAATCTGTCAATTTTGGTTTCTCTGTTTCTTTTTTTTAAATAAAAAATTTTTATTAACTTTTTCAAAACATCCACAAAATACAAACAACAAACAAATACACTACAATAATAATACAAACAAACTACAATAAAAAACAAAAGCTTATTCCCTTAAATTGCTACTTTCCTTAACATTGTAGATTGACTTCCTCACGTCCGTCCTTCCTGCATTCATTATCTCACATCTTTAGTAATTTCTTTACACTGTATAAACCTTATTTTAGAAAAAAAAATTCTATCCAATTTTTAAACTATTATCTTAATTCCTTAACTCTAAATTCCTTAACACTTATCATAATTCTAAATCTGCAGTCTAACTTATCTTCCAAGTTACATCTACATTTCTATCTTACTATAATTCTTTAAATAGAATTTAAATTTCTTCCATTCTACTCCCATCGCGTCGTCCATCTGGTCATGGAGCTTCCCGGTCATTTCAGCAAGTTCCATATAGTCCATCATTTTCATCTGCCATTCTTCAATCGTTGGTAACTCTCCTGTCTTCCAGTTTTTAGCTATCAAAATTCTAGCTGCTATTGTGGCATACATAAACACAGTTCTATCACATTTTGGGATTTCCTGGCCTAGGATGCCCAGCAAAAAGGCTTCTGGTTTCTTTTTAAATGTGTTTTTCAACACCTTTTTCATTTCATTATAAATCTTTTCCCAGAAGTCTTTTACCTTTGGGCACGTCCACCACATATGGAAAAAAGTTCCTTCTACCTGTTTACATTTTCAGCATTTATTACTTTGTGCATGATATATTTTTGCCAATTTAACCGGTGTCAAATACCACCTGTCCATCATCTTCATAATATTCTCTCTAAGTATATTACATGCTGAGAATTTTATACCAGTTTTCCACAATCTTTCCCAATCTTCCAACGTGATATTGTGCCCCACATCCTTCGCCCAATCTATCATCGTTGATTTAACCATTTCATCTGTTGTATGCCACTCAAGCAGTAAATTATACATTCTGGATCAATTTTTTATTCTTGGCTCTAACAGTTCCGTCTCCAACTTAGATTTTTCAGACTGAAAACCATTTTTTTAATCTAACTTAAATAACTCATTAATCTGATAATATTGTAACCAATCCATTACATTTCCTTTCAATTGCTCACATGATTTTAATTTTAAATGTTCTCCTTCTTGTATCAAAATATTACTATATTTTGGCCATTGTCTATCCATATTTGCTCTTTTATGGGCTTTTGCTTCTAGAGGTGATAACCATCTGGGTGTTTTCTTTTCAAGTAAATCTTTATACTTCATCCATACCTTAAACAAAGCTTTTCTGATTATATGCGATTTGAAACCTTTATGAGCCTTGATCTTATCATACCAAAGATATGCATGCCAACCAAAAACATTGTTGTGTCCTTCCAGATCTAATACATCTGCATTTTCTAACAAAAAACAATATTTCAACCAACAAAAGGCAGCTGCTTCATAATAAATCCTTAAATCTGGCAGCGAGAATCCACCTCTTTCCTTTGAATCAGTTAATATTTTATATTTAATTCTTCGTTTCTCCCCCTGCCAGACAAATTTCAACAAATCCTTTTGCCACCTTTTGAAACAATCCATCTTATCAATAATTGGTAAAGTTTGAAATAAAAATAACATTTTTGGCAATACATTCATCTTTATCACTGAAATTCGGCCTAACATAGATAACTTCAAATTTGTCCAGATTTCTAAATCTCTTTTTATCTCATTCCATATTTTATCATAATTATCTTAATATAGATTTAATTTTTTTGCCATCATATTAACACCCTTGGTTTCTCTCAGTTTCATATATTTCCTAACTTATGTTCATTCTCCACATTAGTTTGCTTCTTTCTTTTTAAAACTATTTTGGTGCAAATTTTTCATAATGTGCATGATGCAATTTCCTCTAATATACAAATTTTTGCAAAGCCCTTTCCCCCATTAGAGTGTGTTTTGGTATGTTGCATTGTTCACTTTGCTTGGCTAGAAAGCTGTATTAGAAAATTCAGATAAATGTACATTTTGAATGATAGCTGTATTTGGGTTCAGAAGTGTGGTTTAGGTAGGCTCAACTTTTTAAATGTGAACCAAAGAAAATGTATCCTCCTTTCCTGGGGTTGGGAATAAATCCGATTCAGTTCACACTTAAAATCAAAATCAGATGTGCTGAAACCCAACTTTTTTTTTTTTTAATGCACTTAACTGAGTTTCAGTATTCAGTTCTCCAATCAAGCTATATTTACAAAAATACATATATTAGGGCAGTGGTGGCGAACCTTTTAGAGACAGAGTGCCCAAACTGCAACCCAAAACCCAATGATTTATCACAAAGTGCCAATCCGCCTCAAGGCAGGGGGAGGCTTGGCGAAGGGCGGGCGGGCGAGGCTCGGGGCCCCCAAGGGGGGAGGTTGGGCCTGAGGCCTATGGCTCGAGGTGCCGCAACACCAGCCCTGCGAGGGAGGCCGCCCCCTTCTGCCCCCCCGTCTCACCAGGCGGTGCGGGTGCTGCTCCTCCACATCCCGGCGTTTCTCTGCCCCGCCGCGGGGCTCCCTCGTGGAGTGCGGTGCCCAAAACACGCCGCCGCCGCGGCGCGCGCCACAAGGTTCCACTGCCCGGCAAGCAGAAGGGGCGGGCGGAGCGCTTTGAGACACCGCGCCGCTCGGGAGACCCCGCCCCCTTGCCCTTGCGCCACAGGGCCTAGAGCAGTGGGGCGATGGCGCGCGTGCCCACTTGGGCACGCGTGCCATAGGTTCGCCACCACTGTATTAGGGGAAAGTGTGCATGAAAAATAAAATACCGGTGAAAATAACAAATAAAATACCTTAGTTAGTGCTGGAGGGGAGGGCTACCATTAAATTTCAAAAATTGGCAGCAAAAAATAGAGATTTGGTGAGCATTCTCAGACACCTTGAAGGTGAAGGTAGACTCTAGAGATCTGCCTTTCATGGTTGTGGGACCCAGAATGCTTGATAAGGGTTCTGTTTGAGGCCAACTTGGGTAACCTATCCAGAGCTGTGGCCCTGGAGGGGGTAGCTCAGGAAGTTGTCTCTTAATGGGCAGTGACAGAATTCCCGAGCCCTGGGACTGGAATGGCACTCTCTACCTGCAAATTAATTTCTAAGCCAGCACAACTTTACTTGCAGACCCTGTTGTAAATAGTTCATAAATTGTGACCTAGTTCACTCATACAGCTGTGTCTCATCTCATTATTTCCACTGTGTGCCCACAAGTACTAGCATAACTTGTACGAAAGGTTATTCTATCTTTATATAGAGTTTCCCCCTCCCAGCTATGCCTACTGGCTTTTGGTGACCTGGGATGGTTTACAAATGCTTCCGGATGCTATTCAGTATTTGCACACAGAACAGATATCCCCTGCCCTTCATCTCTGCAAGCACTCCTAGCTTCAGTCTTTCCTGTTCGCCACTGTTTATCAGCCCAACACTTTACTACTCCAAACTATTTTGACTTGCACGACTGTTCTGCTTCCTAAACTGTTACCTGTTATGCTTGCCTGTACAGCTTTGAACTGTGACTGTTCCCTTTTTCTGATTTCTGATCAAAATTCTGGCTTAAAAAGAAAAATGTGTGTGCCCCACAGTGTCCCATTGACTCAATTATGTTTCTAGCAGGTATCTTCTCCCTCATATGTCCCAGAGGGCTTACAATATAAGGAAATTGGATGGTTTGGAAAACAAAGGAGGGCAACAGATATTGTTTTTGCATGACAACAGTCATCCATGGCAGCCATTTTTTGCAGGCACCCATTGCATTTTTCCAAGATTATTCCTAATTACTAATTATTTACAAACAACACTATATATTATTATGACACCGTAGACATGAATCAAGGTTTGAAAAAATAAATAAGCCATGCCACACTATGAATGAGTCCAGAAAGCCATCTGAAGGACCCCTCACTGAATTAATATTTGT